>NC_132911.1:6552266-7248766 GCF_047675955.1 Chlorocebus sabaeus | reverse complement strand
TACCCATGTAAAAGCTAACTTCTTTTGCTTCAGTCTTATAGAAAGAACTTATTTTAGCTATTTAAGGCTAATGCCTATACTGGGATCTTGCTCTGTTAGTTATTCACTCATTTATTGACAAAAAACATGATTATATGTCAGGCGCTGGTCTTGCAACCTAGAAAGATCCTTGTCATCATGGAGCTTGTACGCTGGTAAGGAATGACAGAAAATAAACATAATAAATAAGTAAATTGTATGTGTCTTGGGAGGTTCATTTCAACAGGCTTGGAACCGGCCTGCACTGCTTTCACTAAAGTACCTGCACTACACAAAATGTACTAATTAGGCAGTGGTGCTTTACAGCCACAGGTCCAGGAAGTCTGGGGACAACTGTGCCGGCCTTTCAACATTGTTTATGATTAGTGAGACGAAGGATTTGCCTGGAGGCTCCGCCAGTGGGGCTGGTTCATATAGGCTCAGGGCCAGCAGTATACAAGAAGATGCTCCACCTTGTGCTCCCTGGTTCTCAGGTACTGTGCAGATTGGACACATTGTTATTCTGGGGTCCTGTGAATCTTCTCTAGCAACTGTATTCCATCAAACTGCCCACATTACTACAGTGTGTTAGGAGAAGCCAGTCAGCATTACAGATGAAAAGAGACTCTCATAGTTGGCACAAGTGGGAAGGAATTGCTGGTACAAACAGGGGTGGCAGGATAGGTCTCACAGAGAAAGTAACATCTGTACAAAGCCATAGGGAGGCTGGAAAACGGGTCATGTGTATGGATTCTGGGGGAAGAATGCTCCAGACAGAGGGAACAGATAATGCAATGGCTCTGAAATAGAAACACGATTGGCATGCTTGAGGAACAGCAAGCTGGGCAGGCAGGCGGCAGGCAGGCAGCAGACAGGGTGACGGGGAGACAGATGCACAGAACCTCCTCAAAGACTCAAAAGAATAAGGCCTCAAGTCAGGTTTAATTTGCAATTACATTTGGAAAAGAGAAGGAAAGGGAAAGTTTTTAGACATGAAAATTAAAGTGGTAAAGTGTATGAGCAGTCATTAATGCTTCAGATTAGGAAAAATTAAAAAGATTAGTAATATCCAATACTAGTCAGAGTATTAAGAAATAGTTTGTTTTTTCCTTTTTTTTTTTTTTTTTTTGAGAAAGAGCCTTGCTGTCGCCCAGGCTGGAGTGCAGTGGTGCGATCTGGGCTTACTGCAACCTCCACCTCCTGGGTTCAAGTGATTCTCCTGCCTCAGCCTCCTAAGTAGCTGGGATTACAGGTGTGCACCACCAGGTCTGGCTAATTTTTGTATTTTTAGTAGAGATGGGGTTTTGCCATGTTGGCCAGGCTGGTCTCAAACTCATGGCCTCAACTGATTTGCCCGCCTCGGCCTCCTGAAGTGCTGGGACTACAGGTGTGAGCCACTGTATCTGGCCAAGAAATAGGTCATCTTGTATATGATTGGTGGAACTGTTAAAATCAAAATGTGTATGTATTCTGACCCAGTAATTTTATCTCTAGATATCTGACTTGGAGAAATAAACTCAAATATGTGGCATAAGTAATATACTTAGCAAAAACTGACAGTGACTAAAAGTACATGAATACCGGAAAAGCACAGTCACAATGTATAATGCAATACAGAAAACTGAGTAGAGTCAAAGCTACTGACACGAAATGGTCAAAACTATATTGTTAACTGGGGAGAGAAGACAACTCACCAGACGATACACATAAGATAGCAGAGCCCCTTCATGTCAAGCATGCATGTGTGTGTACATGTGTGTAATATACTGAAGAAATGCCACCCAGGATACTCATCAAATTGAAAGCTGCTTACTTTGAGGGAGGGCAATCAAAGAGATGTCTGTGTTTACTAAATGTTTTACAATGAAAATATGCACTTACTACTGATGTGTTTTTACAATAAACACTTGATTTTAGCATGTCACAGGGAGTCCAGAGACTGCTGAACACTTTTTCACTTATAATCAGGTAAGACTGAAGGAAGTTCATCCATCACTGCATGGGCAAACTATGGCTTGTCTGAGATGAAATGTAATGGGGAAATATCATTTACTGTTTTCAGGAAATGTTATTTCTCCACAGTTATTTCTCCTCTAGTCTACAGGAAATGTAAAGTTCAGTTTGGAGAAAGTCATCAAATCCTCCCTCTAACAGAGACTCTCATGTGAAAACAACTGGCTGTGATGTTTCAGAGTAAACTCTCCTCAGATAAAGAAATCACAATTAGAAATAGAAAGCTGAAAAGGTTGTGGTTAAAATGTGAATTCGATCTCAAATGAAAGCAGTATCTTTAACTCTACAGTTTGTCCTCCGTATCTGCAAGTTCCAGATCTATGGATTCAACCAGTCACAACTGGAAATATTCAAAAGAAAAAAAAATTAACACTAATTTAAAAAAATACAATATAACAACTATTTACAAAGCAATCACATTGTATTAGGTATTTTAAGTAATCCAGAGATTACTTAAAGTACATGGGAGGAGCCAGGTGCAGTGGCTCACGCCTGTAATCCCAACTGGGAGGCTGAGGAGGAAGAATCACTTGGGGCCAGGAGTTTGAGACTAGCTTGGAGAACACAGAAAGACCCCGTCTCTACAAACAATTTTTTCTTCGGTATACAGGAGGATCTGTGTAGGTTACATGCAAATACTATGGCATTTTATATAGGGGACTTGAGCATCAGTGGAGTTTGGTATCTGTGGGGGTCCTGGAACTGATCCTCTGTGGATACTGAAGGGCAACTGTGTTTGTACAGCAGATTTTCCTCATAAATGACTTTGCACACTTGGATGTACGTCCATCAGACTTTTGAGATTTTTCTGGCTAAACAGAATGCAGGTATTTTGACTACAGATATAACACATTTCATTCTGAAGTAATTACCAAAGCACCTAAACGTTTGCTTGTCTCTTGGCACCTTTTAGTTTTCCCGTGGCCAACCACAGTCTCTTCCATTTCCTACAAACGCTATCGAAGAAGTCATAGGATAAAATAATCTCTGTAATTCACTAAAAAATGCTATGTGAAAAGAATAATATCATCAATAGCATACTTAAGACAACTCTTGAACATATTTCTAGAAGTTTTATTTTCTAAAAATAAAAAATAAAAATGAATAAATTCCTAATTGCCATTATCTACATTGAAATCATGTACTTACTTTTTTTTTAATTAGGCTTGGTAAGTGTTCATTTGTATTAGCTGCAGGGAACAACGATTCATCAATGTGTGCTCCAGCTGTCCTGCATCTGTGTGATTAAATTAAGGTAGTCTAATGAGTATTTGTTTCTATTATACATTGACACAGCACTAAATCTGCACATGTATTAGCAATTTAAAAAATCCATACCTAAGTCATTTTAACAGACTTTAAAAAAATAAATACAACAGCAAATACAAAAGTCAGTATAAATCAAACTTCCCAAAATCATCTCTATCTGGTGTTTAAGTATAAGAGAAGCAAGAGGCAGGTAAAGGAAGTCCAATTTTTATGCAACGATTTTTGACTTGTAGCATACTTCAAAATTATTAGTGCACAGACTCATAAAGGTATGAATAAATGCTATCAAATGGATCATTTAATAGTAAACAGGCCATAAAACAGATAATTTAGAGGTAGAAGGAATGTAAAGAAATTGAAGTCAGAGGACATCTCTTTCCTCCAAAATTAGTTTGTCCTTTTTGTTTTTCTGTCCAGACAGCACCACCATCAGCCCCAAGGCCTGGGTGTGCAACCAATGCTCCGCATTGCCAAACCTCCTCCTCCTGCCCTGGGGACACACCTGCCATTTCTCCTGTCCACCTTCGTATCTCTGGATTCCTGTGACCCTTATCCTTTCTTAGCATTTTGTCACTCAAGTCTAAATAATTATGATTTTCTAAATGATCTCCTGCCCTACTGTTTGTTTCTCCTCTACCAATTCACTCCTACATTACTGAAATATTAATCTTAAATTTCTCCCCAACCCAGATAAAAACCTTCTGTCACTCCCATGTTTAGAGCATATTCTCACTCATTCACTCTTTAAGTGTTTTTATAATAACGCCTCTATTCATCTCTCCAACTATCCCTCACAGGCCTATCAGTGTTCAACATCGAACACACAGTTATTTGAAAAAATAAAGTATACTGCAATAAAAAAACACATATCCATATTGATACAGAAATTTCTACAAAATATATTAGGAATGAAGGAAGTTTCAGAAATATGTGCCTCTATATGGTACAGTATGGTCTATGCAGTGTGGTAAGTAACACTAGGGTAATGAATCTCATCCTGGCATCCCTGACCCCCTTCTGAGGGTGTGCAGAGTCAATACTATCTTTATAACAACACTAACACGTGATTTTCTTTTCCTGTCTCGCGTTATTTCCTCAGTATACGATGCAGTGGAGTTTTCAGAAACAAAATGACATGCGCTATCCCAATACACTAAATGCAGAGGCAGATATGAGAAGGCAACTGTCTTCTAATAAGCCAGGCATCAGAGAAATCTGCAAAAATGTACAAGTTTAAAAAAGAATACAGTGTAGTAATTGTAACCAGAGAAGTACAACCGGCAGAAAAGCAGCAAAAAGTTGCAAAACGAGTATGGTTCAGAGAAAGCTTCAGGTCAGAGACGATCACCAGACTCAACTCTGACAAGGAGGCAGATGTGGGAGGGCACAGATCTTCCACCCGGAAGCAGAGCACAGCCTCAAGCACAGTGCAGCAAAGAGCGCGACATTTTTGGGAAAACATACGCCATTTGTATGACTGAGTGAATGAATGCAAGTTACGAGACCAGCAACAAAACAAGAATTAATGTGATTCCAAGGGTTGTACTTTCTAAGCTAACGAGCTTGGACCCCGTCCTGTGGGCTCTGGGGTATGAGGACAGGTGTGAGGGAGGGGTCGTGGGCAGGTCACCGGTCCAGGACGAGGAGGCCAGTCAGGGACTACTGCAATAAGTGAGGCAGGAGACGCTAAAGATTCAGTAAAGGCAGTTGGGGACTAAGATGAGGAGGGGGAATCCTTAACTGAATAATATTTAGACAATAAAAATGGAAGGTTTTTGACCTCTGGTTAAATCTGGTGGACTGAGCACATGCTTTTCTCTTGACCCCCAAAACATCAATAAAATGACAGTAAAGGAAAACAAAAAGACATAAACCAACAAAAATAAAGAGTAGATAAGAGCTGTCTGGGGAACAGTAATCAAACAAATAAATAAAAAAAGGGAAACCCAAGCCTGGCAGCTGGGGTGGGGAGGAGTCCATCTGGAGCTCAGAACCCGGAGCCCAGAACCGCTCAAGGGCAGGAGGCACAGGTGAAGCCAGAGCACTCAGGGGTGGGGCAGGGGGCAGAGGACAGCAGGCAAAGGGCAGAGGGTGGAGGGTGGAGGGTGGAAGGCTGAAAAGAGGCAGCAACTCTCCTTGCCTGTGCCCACTCACTGCCACCCAGTGCCCAATGGGGGCACTGGGACCATGTTCAGATAACTGGAGCCTGAGAAGCTCTGGACTCAAAGGACACCAGGCCAAGCTCAGGGAAAACAAAAAGTTTTCCATGAAAGGAAATATATTCATGGTTCACTCTGAGATTCAGCCTAACGCACAACTTCCACAGTCATAATGATGTAAACACAAACTACTGATTTAACCAAAATGTATCATGTACACTGCAATCAAGAGTGGAAAGAGCCTGCAGATGAATGTGTCCACGCAAACAGCAGATGCGCATATGTGGGAGTGGGATGCCCTTGGAGGGGCCGATTAAAAACGAAATTCTCACTTCCCTATCAGAAAGTCACTAGATAATATCTGAAACTGAAAAACCAACACAGTGATACAGCCACAGTATTTAGAAATATGGAGGTCACTGAACAGCTTATCTGCAGAAGCAGCCATATGTGTGAAAGGAGCTGCCTCTGGGGAACAGGAATTGAGGGTGAAAAGGGTCAAGAAAGGGACCGTTGTTTTTCATGATAAGCCTTGTAATACTGGTTCTTCGTGTGTGTGTGGGCGCGCGCGTGTGTGCATACAATGGAACATGATTCCACCATAAAAAGAAATGCAATTCTAATACAGATGACAACATGATGAACCTTGAAAACATTATGCTAAGAGAAAGAAGCCAGACACGAAGGCCGTATATTATATGATTCCGCTTATGTGAAATATCCAGAAAAGGAAAATCCACAGAGAAAGAAAATCCACAGGGAAAGAAAGTAGACTAGTGGCTGCCTTGGCTGGCGGGAGAATGGGGAATAGGGCTAAGGGGTACGAGGTTTCATTTTGAGGTGATGAAAATGTTTTAAAATTGTGGTGACGGTTGCACAACTCTGTGAATACAGTCACATGCCGCATAACAACCTTTTGGTCAATAAGAGACCACATACACAACAGTGATCACATAAGGTTATAATGGAGCTGAAAAATTCCTATCGCCTAGTGACATACTGATGTTCCTAACCCCGTGTAGGCCCAGGCTAATGTGTGGCTTTGTGTCCTAGTTTTTTTTTTTAAGTTTAAAAGTAAAAATTAAAATTAAAAAATAGAAAAAACTGATAAAGCTGTAAGGTATTTTTATACTGCTGTACAATGTATTTTAAGGTGTTATTACAAAAGAGTCAAAAAATTTAAAAAATTACAGTTTGTCATGTAAAAAAGCTACAGTAAGGCCAAATTAAAAAAAAAAAAAAATACAGCATAGGCAAGGTGCGGTGGCTCACAACTGTAATCCCGACACTTTGGGAGGCCAAGGCGGGAGGTCAGGAGTTCAAGGCCATTCTGGCTAACATGGTGAAACCCCTTCTCTACTAAAAATGCAAAAATTAGCCGGGCGTGGTGGCGTGCGCCTATAATCCCAGCTACTCAGGAGGATGAGTCAGGAGAATCGCTTGAACCCAGGAGGCGGAGGCTGCAGTGATCCAAGATCGCGCCACTGAACTCCAGCCTGGGCAACAGAGTGAGACTCCATTTCAAAAAAAAAAATACAGTATAATAACTATTTACATAGCACTCGTATTGTATTAGGTATTATAAATAACCTAGTGGGTTTTTTCCATCCCACCACACGTAACAGAGAGTAGGTTACATACTATGGGAGGAGCCAGGTGCAATAGCTCCCGTGTGCAATCCCAACATTTTGGGAGGCAGAGGTAGGAGGACTGTTTGAGGTCAGGAGTTGGAGACTAGCTGGGGCAATGTAGCAAGACTGTCATCTCTACAAAAATAAATAAATAAATAAATAAATAAATAGCCAGTCATAGTGGCACACACCTGTAGTCCCAGCTCCTCAGGAAGCTGAGGCAGGAGGATTGCTTGAGCCTAGGAGGTTGAGGCTACAGTAGCCATAATTGTGCCACTGCACTCCAGCCTGGGAGACAAAGCAAGACCTTGTCTCTAAAAAAAGTTATAGTATCAGTTAATACAGTTGCTCCAAAAAATATACATCCAGTGTAACCTAAGTGTATGACGTGTATAAAGTCCACAGTCGTGTACAGTAGTAATGCCCTAGGCCTTCACATTTGCTCACCACTCACTCAACGACCCAACCACAGCAATTTCCAGTCTAGCAAGCTCCATCCATAGTAAATGCCCTATATAGGTGTACCATATTTTATCTTTTATACCATATTTTTACTGTACCTTCTCTATGTTTAAATATTTCAGAGACACAAATACTTACCACTGTCTTACAACTGCACATGCTGTAGAGGTTTGTGCCTAGGAGCAATAGGTTGTGCCACAGAGCCTAGGTGTGCAGTAGCTATGTCATGCAGGTGTGAACATACACTATGATGTCTGCACAACAAAATCACCTACCTATTCATTTCTCAGAAGGCATCCCTGTCGTTAAGCAATACCTAACTGTATATTTAAAACCACTGAATTGTACACTTCAATTGGGCAAATTGTGTAGCATGCGAATTAGATCTTTAAAACAATGTTGGAAAAAAAAAAATGACATACCACTACACATCCGCTCAAATGGCTAAAATTCAAAAGATGGATAAATTACAAGTATAGGTGAAGACGTGGAGCGAATGGAACCCTCACACTGCTGGTGGGAATATACAGTGCCATTACCGCCTTGGAAAAGTTTGGGTAATGACGCAAGAGAAATGAAAGCATACAAAGACACAAACGTAAATGTCCACTGTAACTTTATTCATAAAAACCTAAAATGGAAAACTAGCCCAATCTCCATCAACTGGTGGCACCGTGCTACGTGCTACATGCTACATGCCTGCAACAGAATACTACTCAGCTATAAAAGAAATGAAACCATTGCTATACACAACATGGACAAATAGCAAAAACATCACCTTCGGTGAAAGAAGCCTGGCACAAAATAGTACACACTGGATGATTCCACTGATCTGACGCCACAGAACTGGTGACACTAATCTTGAATGACAGAAACCAAATCTGTGGCTGCCCTGGGGTGGGAGGAGGGGGCAGGGAGGCCGACAGCAAATGGACACGAGGGAGATTTGGGGGTGATGAAAAGGCTCTATATTTTGGTTGTGGTGGTGACACAGGTATACACATTTGCCAAAACTCCATGAATGTACACTTAAAATGGGCCCATTTTATTTTATGTAAATGTTTTTATAAAGCTGATTTTAAAAAACCAACTATCTGAGCCTACAATAATGGGGTGAGCAGAATGCTGTATCTAATAGAAGTGATGGGAAAGGGAGGCAGGGTGGAAGAGAATGAGGAAGGAAATGTTTTTGAGGTGTGCTTCTTTTTAAAAAGTCCCCTTAATTACCAATTTTAAGCATAAGAAGTTTTTAGCAGCCTCTTCTTAAGCAAAATGTCACTGATTTACCACTATTATGAGTAAGGGAACAGCAAAAGGGGGCTGGCTGAGATGCATCTGGATGAAAGACGTGAAGGAGACCCTAGATAACCGTGTTATCAATACACAGTATTAAAATCACCACCATCATCAGAACAAAGGTCAGCCAGCTCATGAGAAGCCTCAAACCAACCGTGCTGGAAAATCCACTACCATTGCCTCCTACTGCACAACACAGAAAACCGAGGAGTACAGAAGATCATTTGCCAAAGTTTACAAAACCAGTAAGTATCCTTTAAGTTAGCAGTTTAAGGAAGGGCTTGATTCAACCCAGTAAAATGTGTGCCTGGCATAGGTTATACAGTTGTGGGAGGAGTGTTCTGTTGCCTTTGAGGTAAGCTTCCCAACTGCATATCCTTTAGAGTGATAAGATGTAAGGCGCACCGAGATGCTCTCCCTGAATTTCATCCACCTGGGTGTAACTATCATCGCTCACTATGAAGCAGTAAGTGGCACTTACTGCGGGTAATGCCATTCTGCATGCCAACAGCTATGCTTTAGCACATGTGGTAACACACTAAAGCTGCTACACTGAAACTCACATTTACCAGGGGTCCAACCAAAATCTACTGAACAGACAAAAAAGCTTCCAATTAGATTTCTATTTTTCTTCAGAAATGTAAAATGCCTACCATCTAGTGGTCAAAACGAAAAGTGTTTCAAGAGATGCCTCTAAACAGAGAACCAACTATTTGACCTGCTGCTGCCTCAGAGCCAGCAGAAATCAAAGCAGCAACGTTCTCCTCGGGAAGCTCTGCTCTGATGAGCTTGTTCTCCCCAGAGAGCCAATTCACTCCAGCACTTCCCACAGCACACCTGCTAGATGGGCCAGGAACCACCGACTCCCATTCCACCCTTAGGACGACCCCTTGTCTTCACCTGGGCCAATCCTGCAGCCTTTTTGCTACTCTTGTGCCAAACTGCCCAGCACCAGTATCTTATTCTCTAGGCCCAGTCAATAAGTCAATTCAGGAAAGGTACTTTAATCTTTTATGTAGACGGCACTGTGTTAGTGAGGCAAAAAAGTGAATCATATCTTTTTGAAGATTCCAGCCGCCAAGCACACAATCCCTCATGTGTGTCCCTGCCGCACAAGGAAGAAAACAGGAGACTCAGAGAAGTCTGCACAATAGTGCTCTGTGGGCAGAGAGAACACGTCTGTGGTCCAGCACTGGAACAACAGCAGCAAGTTAACTCAGGAGCTGCTGGAGGAACCCAGAGCCCAGCAGCTGAGTAATTCGCCCAGTCCTAAATGGCTACATCCACTGTTACACACTGATGTGACATCAGGAGGACACATCAGACCGTCCCAAACTGAGGGACGTTCCTATCACTGGTCAGTGACCTTCAACAGTGTCAAAGTCACAGAAGCCAGTGAAAGACTAAGGAATGGCTGCAGGGTGAGAAGGCTGAGGAGGTGAGAAGTGGAGCTGGCCGCCGGTAGGACAGAATGGAGTCTGAGGATTCTGGGAGGAAGGGAACCGTGGTAAGCCCCTAATGTCGGCTTGTGTTGTGCTTATGTGGGAATATGTCCTTGTTTCTAGCAAACACTAAATGCAGGGGGTGATGGCCTTCAGTCAGCAACCAACTCTCAGCCTAGCAAGGACAAAGCCTGTGAATCATATTCCCAACCTAGCTGTTAGTTTGCAATTGTTTAAAAATGATAAACTTTCTTCAACAGAACTTAGAGTGGGGGCCAAGCTGACCTTTATTTCACCTTTATTTATTCTTCCTTTAAGGTAAAAATTTCTACGTCCAAAGGAAATGTCAGAATGTTATCAATTGTCATCTGATCTTAAAATGAACACTCCCAGAAGGAACCTAACAGAATGGGATTCTAGTGACACCTAGTGACCTTACGAAGTTAATGTTCACATTTTCAGTGGAAACCATGAGCTACTACATTGGAAAGGCAGGCAGGCAGTTCACCAAGAAAGAACAGACGTGACATAAAACATGCAGGTCAGTTTGGCTCTTATCTCCATGTTCTGTTGAAGAAAATTCAAGCTCACTAAAAATCAGAGAAATGCAAATAAAAACAGTATTACTTTTCTTCTACTAATTAGAAAACGTTAAAAGAACTGATAACTCACAATATAAGCAAAGGTATTGGGAAACAGGTATTCTTTGATAATTCCAGAAAGAATGGAAACCAGTACACTCCTTCCAGAAGGTAATTTGGCAGCATCTATCATATTTAAACATGTAAACTCTCTGAACTGAACAGCCCACTTTTGGGATTTAAATCTATGGAAAGATTTATCATCTGCAAAAAGGTAATATATACAGAAGCTCAATGCTCTAATATTTCTAATTGAAAATAAAAGAACTAAGAAATGAAAAACTTCAATCATCAATAGGACACTGGTTACATAAATTACTGGACAGCTACCACAAAAGATTCTTATATATATAAAGTGGGACATATCTGCATGTACAGACAGGAAAAGAATGTCCTGTAATAAAAAGTTAACTAAAGAAGTATATAGGTTGGGTGCAGTGGCTCACGCCTGTAATCCCAGCACTATGGGAGGCTGAGGTGGGCAGATTACGAGGTCAGGAGATCGAGGCCATCCTGGCTAACCCAGTGGAAACCCATCTCTACTAAAAACACAAAAAATTAGCTGGGCGTGGTGGCGGTGCCTGTAGTCCCAGCTACTCGGGAGGCTGAGGCACGAGAATGGCGTGAACTCGGGAGGCGGAGCTTGCAGCGAGCCGAGATTGCACCACTGCACTCCAGCCTGGGCGACAGAGTGAGACTCCGTCTCAAAAAAAGAAAGAAAGAAAGAAAAGAAAAGAAAAGAAAAAAAAAAAATATATATATATATATATATATATGTATATATAAATTAGCCAAGCATGGTGGTGCATATCTATAGCTCCAGCTACTCAGGAGGCTGAGGCAGGAGAATTGCTTAAATCCAGGAGGCGGAGGTTGCAGTGAGCCAAGATCACACCACTGCACTCCAGTCTGGGCAAGAGAGTGAGACTCAGTCTCCAGGAAAAAAAAAAAAAAAAAAGGTTTGTTTTTGTATAATGAAGTTACAAGCATTATGGAGTCTGCATGAGCCCCTTGAGAAAGAAGCTGGGGTTGGTGGTGGGCAGAAATAGAGAGAGAAAGGGGATAAAGAATGACAGGAGGGGGAGTCAGGGGCTGGGCCAGCAAAGCAGAGCAAGAATCCCTAACTCTCAGAAGAAAACACTATCAGTGATATCAGTGATCACCCCCAATGTAGGATTAGCCGAGAGGGCCTATTTAGGTACAGAAATGCCTACTATTTTAATTTTTATCCATGCATCTCTATTTACTTCAAGCTTTAGTAAAGGTCTCTGTTTTCGCACTCTCCCCTCCACATTTCTATTCAACTTTTAAAATGCAGTTTTTTTCCAAGTCATTTTCCCCATGATATTTTCTCTAGTATCTCTATGCCACTTAACTAAATTTTCCTTTGTTCATAATTTGTTAGAACAAATATTTACTGAGCATCTACTATGAGCCAGATGTATGTTACATGCTTACTGGAAACACAACCATAAATAAGACAGACGTGTAGCTGCTCTTACAGTCTACATTACAATAGAAAGACCAAATGCATGATTAGATACACAGACAGATAAAGCAGCCAAATGAGCAAAATAAGTTTTAATAGTACACACAGGAAAAAAGGAGTTGAGATAGAGAATAACAAAGAGGGCTTGAACTGTGAACTGGGGACAGAGGAAGCTCTTCTGATAAAGTGACCTTGCAATGCAACATGTATAAAGGAGCTGACTATAAAACTCAGTTTAGAATCAGGAAGAGGGGGCAGAGTTCTTAGCACAGGCCAAGAACTAAAGGCAGAAAAGAGTGTGGCCTCGGGGACTTGGAAGCCCAGAGCATTTGGAAGACGCAAACAAGGGAGAGGGGAGCAGCTGACATTGAAAGGGAAGGGACCATCGTGCAGCACACTGGACCTGGGTCACCAAACTTCTGTAAAGGGGCAAGTAGTCAATGTCTTAGGCTTCGTGGGCCATAAGGTCTCTGCCACAGGATCCAAATCTACAGCTGTAGTACAGAGGCAGCCACTGACTACATCGTCAGATGAACGTGGCTGTGTTCCAATAAAACGGTATTTATGGATACTAAAATTGAATTTTCTATAATGTAAATATCATGAAATAGTAAACATTTGAATTTTTCTTCTTATAACTTAAAAACCATTCTTAGCTCATGGGCCATTAAAAAATAAACAGGATGGCAGGGTGGATTTGGCCGGGGGATGACAGTTTGCCATTCCCTACTATAGACCACTGAATTCTAAGCCATTTTATCAGAAGGATAAAGCTGATTTACGTGTTAAAGTGTTGCAAGTAGTTAGGCATAAGCCCGGCAGGAGAGGGCTCTACCAGCCACCAGGAATGTCACGTGATAGCTCAACAATGATCACATTGCCTCTCTAAAAGTGATAAATTGGCAGCCACAGCCAGGGAGAGGCCATTTCCTGACAGTCCACACCTGTTGCACCCAAGTGTTAACTGAATGCAGACGCCAGGGAGAGGCCATTTCCCGGGCATGCACATCAAGAGACAAAATGGTGGAGAAATGGGAAGAAAACCCCAGATGGGCACCCATTACCACTTCCTAAACAAACTGCCTGCGCTCAGTTCCCGCACTGTGCATGCGGGCAGCCCACCCTCAGGGAAGAACTGTGGGAAAGGGCGAGCCTATAAATCCCAGGATCAAGGTTAAACATCAACTGTGACCTCCATATCTGCTTGGGACTCTTCCAAGCATACTTTCCTTTCTTTCTGTTCTGAAGCCTTTTAAATAAACTTCTGCTCCTGCTCTGACACTTGCTTTGGTCTCTTCTTCTGCCTTATGCCCCTCCGTGGAATTCTTTCTTCTGAGGAGGTAAGAACTGAAGTTGCTGCAAACCCATACGGATTTGCTGCCAGTAACTTGGATACCTTCCACCGGTAACAAAAGGGGTTACATTTACTGATGTATAAGAAACAAAATGAAACAGACAGGCAGGAGGCTGCTACAGTAATTGAAGCAAGACATGATAGTTGTCTGGACTGTGAGTAACAGCAGACATAAAGATCCATGAGAGATCTATTTTGAGATAAAAATCAATAAGCCACTTCAATGGACTCCATAAGAAGACGAGGTAGAGAAAACAATGATGGCTGCCTGATATTGAGTCTTCTCCCATTCCCTCCCCGAAAAAAAAAGCAGAGAAAAAAGAAAGAAACTTAAATAAAAGACACATATGACCTACATTCTCACCAATATGGAGATAACAGCGCAAATTCAGATGACCTGCAAGTAGAAAAATAATCCAAATTCCAACACAGCTGCAAGTCTGTGGATGCAGAAAGTCAGGGAGAAGAGGCTTACGACTCCATAAAAAGTAGCACAGCCTGGAGGACTCACATGAAGCACAGGTAGCAGAAGTCTCAGAAAGAGGACACCCAGCACAACTGCCACAACGCAGAACCCATGCAGCTCACAGTACCCGCTCCAGGGAAGGGGCCTGAATGGGAGCAAGACTAGGACAGGCAGGCTCTGAAAAGCATCAGTTCTGGGGGGAGTAGCAGCCCTTGAACCAACGGCAGTGAAAAAAAGAAGAAACTAAGAGAAAAACATTTAAGGATCCTACAGAAACAAAAGGCAGACGAGATACACGAGCCCCTCTCTTCTCCCTCCATCACAAGCATCACCTATAAGAGAAACTACGCAAGATAGCAGAACTGACAGAAGAGGATGCTCTGGCCACATACCCAGCCTATACAAGGAATGGAAATAGAAAAGACTACATCCATTTAAAAAATCTCTTTTAAAAAAACAAAGAAAAAGCAAATCATTTCAGCTGAGGAAAATCCATCACACCCCCTAAAATAAAAGCAAACACAAAACTGAAGAATATAACAAAACCCTTGAACTTGAATCAAATATTGTCAGCTGGGTGCAGTAGCTCACACCAGTAATCCCAGCACTTGGAGAGGCTGGAGTGAGTGGATCACTTGAGCCCAGCCTGGGCTACATAGTGAGATCCCATCTCTATAAAAAAAATTCTTTAAAGCCGGGCGTGGTGGCTCACGCCTATAATCCCAGCACTTTGGGAGGCCAAGGCAGGTGGATCATGAGGTCAGGAGATCAAGACCATCCCAGCTAACACAGTAAAACCCCATCTCTACTAAAAATACAAAAAAAAAAAAAAAAAAAAACTAGCCAGGCATGGTGGTGGGCACCTGTAGTTCCAGCTACTCGGGAGGCTGAAGCAGGAGAATGGCATGAACCCGGGAGGCGGAGCGTGCAGTGAGCCGAGATTGTGCCACTGCACTAGACTACAGAGCAAGACTCCATCTCAAAAAGAAAAAAGAAAAAAAAAATTTTAATGGCTGGGCATGTTGGCACATGCCTACAGTCCCAGTCACTCGGGAGGGCTAGGGTGAGAGGACTGATTGAGCCTTAGAGGTCCAGGCTGCAGTAAGCTGCAACTGAGTCATTGCATTCCAGACTGGGCAACAGAGCAAGACCCTGTCTCCAAAAACCCAAAAACAGAGCAAGACCCTGTCTTCAAAAAAACAAAAACAAATACTGTCAAATGAGTATTTGGGGTAAAAATGTATGTGTGTGTGTCTGCGTATGTGTGTGTGTCTGTATATAAATATATATGTGTGTGTGTGTGTGTGTATATATATATATAAAAGGGTCAAAGTCAAAGTGGCTGAAATAAAAGCTAAGCAGGCCCAATGTAAACATTATTGGAGTCCCAGAAGAAAAGCAAAACAATGAAACAGAATATTTGAATCCATAATCCAAGAAACTTTTGCAGAAATATAGACCTGAATCTGTTGAAAAGGCCAATCCAGAACTGGAATGATCAATCCAAAACATATTACAGTAAAGCTATGAGTCTTTAAAAAAAAAAAACCTGGCCAGGCACTGTGGCTCACGCCTATAATCCCAGTACTTTGGGAGGCTGAGGTGGGCAGATCACGAGGTCAGAAGATCGAGACCATCCTGGCCAACATGGTGAAACCCTGTCTCCACTAAAAATACAAAAATTAGCTAGGCGTGGTGGCACGTGCCTGTGATCCCAGCTACTTGGGAGGCTGAGGCAGGAGAATCGCTGAACCAGGGAGTCGGATGTTGCAGTGAGCACAGATCGTGACACTGTACTCCAGCCTGGCAACAAAGCAAGACTCCATCTCAAAAAAATAAAAAATAAAATAAAATAAAAAATATCCTTAAGGAGTCTCCAGGCAAAAAGATCAAATAATTTTGAAGGGAAGAAGAATTAGACTGGCATCAGATGCTTCAAAAATAACATACTAAGTTCCATTTCTGTTTATTCCTAACAAACCAATATACAAATATAGGTGAACTATAAGCTATATGTCTTGGAAATACGGGAAAAATAAAATAAAACAAACCAATGATGTGAGAGCTTTGAAAGCTGGAGGGAAAAAAAGAAAAAGAAAGAAGAGACAAATTTTAAAAGGAAGCAAAAGACTCTGAGCATCACCACATTTTCTGTCTGTCCCCTAAAGGCAGCCACAGTCTCTGTGGGAGGTGGTGTGGCGCAGCAGGCACTCAAGCAGAAGCTCTGGCCTCCTTTCTTGCTGAAGACACCAGACGAAGAAGACTGGGCACCTACGGCCACCAGAGAAATGAGGTAAGGACTCAGGAAGTAAGAGAACCAGACGAGAAACCCCAAGTTCTGAGTATGGAAGTTCAAGTCTCTGGCTGACCCCTGAACAACAAGTGTTTGAGGCAAACAAATCAGCTTGCACCTAAGGCTCAAAGAGCCCATCTAAGCAACTGCCCACATAATGACAGTGTGCATTTAACTTTAATGACAAGTCAACTGCTTGCTAAAACAAAAACGTCATGCTCTTTGCGACAATACAAAAGAATCCAGAGTCTACGTAGTATTTACAATGTGCAAAATACAAGCCCAAATTATTTGCCATACGAAGAGCCAGAAAAATGTGACACACTATCAAAGAAAAACCAAAACAAAACAGATGCCAACCTCAAAATTATCAGACAAGGTCATTAAGACAATTACTTATAACTATACTCATCGAGGTAATAGAAAATACATTCATAACAAAAGGCAGGAAAAGCAAAGATGAGAAATCTCGCATGAAAACAAAATTTTAAAAATGTATACAAAAACCAAGTAGACAAAAACCAATCAAAAATATCTGAAATAAAGGTACTAAGTAGCAGAATGGATTTGATGGAGAAAAACGTCAATGAACTTGAAAACAGATCAATCTGGCAAGAAAAAAAAATGACAATAATGAACAAGAAGGAGAGCACTATGGACAAATGCAAACATTTAAAAGGTATATTACATAGAAAGGATGGGCAAACTACCCGGCTTACTGCCACACTTGTAAGTAAAGTTTGCTGTCACACAGACACAGGCATTTGTTTACTTATTTTCTATTACTCCTTTCACACCACAAGAGAGCTGAGCTGTTGAGACCACATGGCCCGCAAAGCCTAAAATATTTACTATCTGTCCCTTTACAGAAAACTTTACCAATCCCTGGTATACAGCTAATTCGAAAAAGATATACAGCTAATCAGAAAAAATGAGGAAGAAATGCAGCAGAAAAGATCGATGAAGAAATAATGGCCAAAAATGAATTATGTGTAGAAACACAGATAAGTACACATTCAACAAGTTCTGTAAAATCTAAACAAAATAAATGTTATAAAACCATATCCAGACACTTAAATTTCTGAAAGTGAAAGATAATGAGAAAATATTGACAAAAGCCAGAGAAGGACACCTTACTCTTTTTTTTTCCCCCACTCTTGTCGCCCAGGCTGAAGTGCAATAGCGTGGTCTTAGCTCACTGCAACCTCCATCTCCCAGGTTCAAGTGATTCTCCTGTCTCAACCTCCCGAGTAGCTGGGACTGCAGGCACAAGCCACCACACTTGGCTAATTTTTGTATTTTTAATACAGATAGGGTTTCACCATATTGATCAGGCTCGTCTCAAACTCCTGACCTCAGGTGATCCAGCCCCCTCGGCCTCCCAAAGTGCTGGAATTACAGGTGTGAGCCACCACACCCGGCCTGTTTGAACAATTAAAAAGGAAAGATGACAACATACATAACATGATCAAGTAGGATTTATCCTAGGACTGCAAGGTTGGTTCACCATACAAAACCCCTCATTACACCACATTAATATAATGAAGGACAAAAATCACATGATGATCAATCATGCAGAAAAACATTTGACAACAATATCTTTCTTTAATAATAACAAACAAACAAAAACCTGGAATAGAAGGGAATGTCTTCAGCCTGATAAAGGACATTTACACAAACCACAGTTACCATCATACTAAATAATGAAATACTGAAAGCTTTTCTCCAAAGATGAGCAACAAGACAAGGATGTCCATTCTCACCACTTCTATTCAACACTGTGCTGGACGTTCCGGCCAGAACAAATAGGTAAAATAAAATAAAATAAAATAAAATAAAATAAAATAAAATGCAGCCAGACTAGAAATGAAGAAGTAAATCTATCTCTATTTACAAAATTATACAACACTGCATATAGAAAATCCTAAGGAATCCACAAATACAATTTAGAACTAATAAACAAGTTCAGCAAATTTGCAGGGTGTAAGATCAATATACAAAAATCACCTGCATTTCTATACACTAACAGCTAACAACTTAAAAAAATTAAGAAAACAATTTCATTCACATGAAAATGAACAAAAAAGTTAGGAATAAATTTAACCCAGGTGGTATAAAACTTGTACACTGAAAACTAGAAAGTATCACTGAAGGAAATTTGAGACGTGAAAAAGAAACACATCCCATTTTCATGGACTAGAAGATTAAATATTATAAACACACCAACACTTCCCTAATTAGAGATTCAATACAATCCTACCAAATCCCAGCTACCTTTTTTGTTTTTGAATAAACTGACAAGCTGATCATAAAATTCATATAGAAATGCAAGGAACCCAAACAAGACAGCCAAACAATCTTAGCAAGGAACCCAAATCAAAATAGCCAAACAATCTTGAAAATGAAAAACAAAGTTACAGGACTCATACTCCCCAATTTCAAAACTTACTACAAATTTACTGTAAGCAAAACTGTGTGGGCCATGCACGGTGGCTCACGCCTGTAATCCTAGCACTTTGGGAGGCTGAGGCAGGTGGATCACCTGAGGTCAGAAGTTTGAGACCAGCCTGGCCAACATGACGAAATCCCGTCTCTACTAAAAATACAAAAATTAGCCAGGCATGGTGGTGCGTGCCTATAATCCCAACTACTCAGGAGGCTGAGGCAGGAGAATCACTTGAGCCCAAGAGGCGAAGGTTGAGATGAATCCCAGCTACTTGGGAAGCTGAGGCATAAGAACGACTTAAGCCTAGGAGGCAGAGGCTGCAGTGACCCAAACTCCAGCCACTGCACTCCAGTCTGGATGAGAGAGCAAGACTTGGTGTCAAGAAAAAAAAAAAAAGATACCAACCCTGTGGACACCTTGATATTGGACTTCCGGCCTCCAGATTGTGAGAAAGTCCATTTCTATTGTTCAAGCTACCCAGTCTGTGGTCTTTTGTTACAGCAGCGCTGGCTGACCAACACAATCTGCTTCATCACATTCCCTCTTGTTTCCTAAGTCCGCCTTGCATACCCAGCTTCAGCACCTGCAGGCTCCCTCTCTCCCTAGGCAGGGTTAGGTATTATAGTATGCCCATTTTTGAACTGCAGATATTAAGGCTGGAGGATGTCAAATTACTTGGTGAGGTGAGGCAGAGAAAAGATGAAAATCAAACTTTATCTGGTTCTGCGATCTGTGCAAAATATCTCCACACATTTTCAATACTAGATACTTAAGGAAAAAAAGTAAGGGAGAAGTGGCTTACTTTTCAACCCAGAGGACTGAAACGAGCTTTACGCCTCTCTTCTGAGCTTTGTCCCAAGTGCTCTGGTAGCCATCTTTGAAGATAACGTGAGTTACTTGTTTGTTAAAAGTTTTTGAAACCTGTAGACAAAATGCAGAAAACAAAATGTACATTACTGTTCATTCACAACTTCTTAAGTACAACTGATCAAAAAACCTCTACCCCAGCAATTCTGTTTCTCAGAATCTGACAGAGAAACACTCGAAGGAATGCATAACGCTGCTTAAAACATATCTGTTCCAGTTAGAATGGTGAATCATACACATAAGTTCATGTCTACTCCCTCTAAAAAACTCTTTGAAGTGTTACTGAAAGAATAAAGAGTTGGAGCCCTGCAAGGCTAAAGAGAACAGAAGAGAAAATGTGGCCATGAGAAGGCACCACATTTTTAGAAGATGGAAAGAGTCAGATGATAATGGACATTTCAGAAAAGCATTCTACATCAAAAAAATAAAACCAAATGAAATTCAAAGGCAATAGAGAAAACAGAACACATATT
Organism: Chlorocebus sabaeus; assembly: GCF_047675955.1. Taxonomy (NCBI): domain Eukaryota; kingdom Metazoa; phylum Chordata; class Mammalia; order Primates; family Cercopithecidae; genus Chlorocebus; species Chlorocebus sabaeus. Next base: position 7,228,447 of record NC_132911.1, on the reverse strand, counting down.
TAACCAAAATTAAGAACACTTAATATCTTAAGATACTGTATTCATGGCCGGGCACGGTGGCTCATGCCTGTCATCCCAGCACTTTGGGAGGCGGGTGGATCACCTGAGGTCAGGAGTTCAGGATTTCGAGACCAGCCTAGCCAACCTGGTGAAACCCTGTCTGTACTAAAAATACAAAAATTATCTGGGCATGGTGGCGGGTGCCTATAATCTTAAATGCGTAAATACAAAGTAAGAAGGTTGAAAATCAGTGCAATCATTCAAAAAGTTGGAAAAATTCAGCTAATTAAAACCAAAGGAAACTGGGTATGGTGGTTCACACCTGTAATCCCAGCACTTTGGGAGGCTGAGGCAGGTAGATCATGAAGTCAGAAATTTGAGACCAGCCTGGCCAAATGGCAAAACCCTGTCTCTACTAAAAATACAAAAATTAGCCAGGCATGGTGGTTCGTGCCTGTAGTCCCAGCAACTCAGGAGGCTGAGGCAGGAGAATCACTTGAACCCGGAAGGTGGCGGTTGCAGTGAGCCAAGATGGTGCACGATTGCGCTCCAACCTGGGTAACAGAGCAAGACTCCGTCTCAAAAAAAAAAAAAAAAGAGAGATACTGTATTCATGCAACATGATCAGAAGATTATTTTTTAATAGGATCCTAAAGAGCTCTTGGAAATTAAGAAAAGATGACATAAGTAATAAAATTTTCTATAGAAGTATCAGTCAATGAAGTTGAGAAAAGCTCACTGGTAGTAGAACAAAAGAACCAGAAGACGGACGCAACAGGAGACAAAAGGCAAGAACGTCAGGAGCTCAGACCAGGAGATCCAACAGCCAATCAACAGAAGTTAAAGAAATACAGAAATACACAAAATGGAGACACTATTATTAAAGACATAATCAAAGAAAAGTTTCTCGAACTAAAGGATATGCATTCTAGATCAAAAGAAACCCCACAAAGGCCCAGCACAAGAATGAAAACAGCACTAGACCAAGCTTATCACAGAATTCCAGCATGGCTGGCAAAAGGGAAAAATATTAAAAGAGTAGGTAATCAAGGTGAAGAGGACGGAGACACATCACATGCAAACAATGATAAGTGGCAGCTGAATCAGGCTTATCAACAGCAGTCTGGAAGTGAGAAAACAATGGGAAATACCTTCAAGGAAAAACAATATTTGTGCTAGCATTTTTAGTCAGCTAAAATATTAGTAAAAAAAAAACAGTATAATAAAGGCATGCTCAGACACTCATGGTGTCAAAAATGTTACCTTTTATGTATCCTTTTCAGAAGCAGAACTCATCTGCATAATTTTCTATAGCATTCAATTGTACTGAAGTAAATATATGTACACTGATTGGAAATATGAAGGCAAATACCAAAAGAAACAGATGATTTGAAAATAACTGTCTTTGAAAAATGGAAAAGGAAACGTACTGCAAAGGGTTGTTGGTTTCTCTTTGTGTTCATTGTGAATTTCACAGCACTGCCCGTTAGTCTTTTTAAACAATAAATATGTATTGCTTTTATAACTCTCTCTCTCTCAGTCTCCACACCCCTACCAAGTCCATGGGAGCTATCAAGGCAACTAAGAATTACCGGGCTGAGATTCTAGATTAACACTGATACCTAGAGATGAGTCTAGCATTTGAGGCCATTTTCCCACAAGGCTTTTATCAAATTTAGCAAACACTGAACGGGACAAAAATTGAGAAGCCTCAAAGGGAGAAGGGGGTCTGATAAAACCCCTACACCTTGGGCTGAGACCCAAAGAGCTGCATCTAGATTAAGGGTGAATCAGAAGTTATAATGACTCTCACAGGCCTGTAGTCTAGTTTTAAATCATCTCGAATCCTGAAATTGGCTTAAGATAATCCTGGATTATGATACTACAAATACCCAAATCTGTTACGATGTTAACAACTGTTGAATCTACATTCACTATTCTTTCCCCAACTTTGCTTGCCAAGTTTTGAAATAAAAGGTGAAACCAAAAAGATCCAAAAGATCTAAGATCTTAATGCTACCCTCAAACCACCTTGTCAACTCACTTGTCTAATGGCTTTTTTCTCATTCACAGTAACTCTTCCTCATCCCAGGTAAATGTCAGGCATGAGAACACGCAGACTCCCTCAGGTTCCTACATTCCGGTGTATCACAGTAGGCACGTCTCCCCTCCTGCAGTGCAGGCCCTGCTCCTATATTCGGATTCCTCTGCACTGACCTCTTACTCAAGACAGGCATTAGGGAGGTCAAACAAGGCTCTTAGGCTAAAAAAATTTAGCAGCACCCACTCTTTGCCTGGTGGTGAGTGCCTCTTAAGTTTTATACCCACGGCAGCTCTCTTGCCCCACCCCAACCTAGGCCTACCTTCGATTATCTTTTCTCCCATTTTTAATGGATCGCTTTCGCTCAGCCTATCAGTCAGCCCCTCCGAAATGCCAGAAAACGACATAAACAGACTTTTTTCATAGCTAAACTCCCTGTAAGAGTGTATTAGTTCCCCCTTATCCACGAGGGTTAAGTTCTAAGACACGCCCGCCCACCCCCCACCCCTCCCAGTGGATGCCTGAATCCTGAGCTAGTACCGAACCGGTTATATACTGTTGTTTCCTATACATACATATACAATGAAGTTTTATTTACAAATTAGACACAGATTAACAATAACAACAAAATAGGGTAATTGTAACAATGTATTGTAATAAAAATTATCACGCACTGTGGCTGTAACTTTGGCAGTTTGGTGTGACTGCAACACTAGCATAGTTCTTCACAATTTCAAGATTAGAAGATTTGGTCTCACTGTAGATCTTAGCAACTTTAGCATACAATTTTTTTCCTTTCCTTAAAATGGAAAACCTTCACCTTTTCATTTAAAGTACCTTAAGGCTTCTCTGGCACATCTGAATTGCCAGCATCACCACTCTTGCACTTTAAGGCTGAAAATTAGGTCTGCTAAATTTAATCTGCCTTGCTTGCTTTTGGTCATTTGCTTTTTGTAATTTATTTATTTATTCCTATATAGCTGCAAGTCATGCTGCTAAATGCTGTAACAACCTTCACTGGCTTCCTTATAACACTTCTGGTGGATATGTCACCATGGTAACCGTTGCTTAAGTTACTTTTCAGGAACTTGGGGCAGCACCTCTACAGTTCAAACAGGCTGCAACCACCAACTCTTCAACCAGGCCTGTGCAAATGCCCAAGAAGTGACCTTTTGACATCAGGCCAAAATCTTCACCATCGGATCCTACTAGTGACTGCTTGTTTTTTTTTTTTGGTTTTTGGAGACAGAGTCTTACTCTATCCCCCAGGCTGGAGTGCACTGGTGCAATCTCAGCTCAAAGCAACCTCCGCCTCCCAGGTTCAAACGATTCTCCCGCCTCAGCCTCCCAAATAGCTGAGACTACAGTGTGTGCCACCACACCCAGCTAATTTTTTTGTCTTTTTAGTAGAGATGGGGCTTCACTATGTTGGCCAGGCTGGTCTTGAACTCCTGACCTCAGGTGATCCACCCGCCTCAGCCTCCTAATAATGCCTGTTTTCTAAACATGCATCCCACGAACCCCAGCTACGCCTGTGCAGATCAAGTGCTCCATTTTTCCCCACAGCTTAGATCACCCCACTTCCCTAACTGATAAATATCCCTAAGCCTTATCTTTGGGAATAAAGATTTGAGTACTCTTCTGCCTCCTAGCTGGTCTTCTCTGTGAATGAATCTTTTCCCTTTTGTAAAACCCGTCATCACAGTGATTGGTTTAGTGTGTGTGGGCAAAAGATACCTATTCGGTATCAAGGACATTATTAAGTCAAATAAAGGCTACTTGAACACCAGCACTATGTGATAGTAAATCTAATAACACAGATGGCTATACTAAGAAACCTTGAATAAGGCAAATTGTTTGCTATCTCCATTTCCTCATATCTCAATGATTCCTGCCCATTTCACTGAAAACTGCACTAACTTCAGCAATGACCTTATAGTGTTCAAATCCAAAGTACATTTGCCCATCCTATCTTTCTTGAACTATCTGTAGTTTTAAAAAATTCTATCTTTAAAATTACTCCCTCTGAGCTCTGAAAGGCTAACTACTCCTGCTCAGGCTTGGTGGCTCACAACTGTAATCCCAGCACTTTGGGAGGCTGAGATGGGCAGATCACGAGATCAGGAGATTGAGACCATCCTGGCCAACATGGTGAAACCCCGTCTTTACTAAAAAAAAAAAAAAAAAAAAAATTAGCGAGGCATGGTGGTGTGTGCCTGTAGTCCCAGATACTTGGGAGGCTGAGGCAGGAGAATCGCTTGAACCCAGGAGGCAGAGGTTGCAGTGAGCCGAGATCGCGTCACTGCACTCCAGCCTGGCAAGAGAGCGAGAGACTCCATTACCAAAAAAAAAAAAAAAAATTACTCCCTCCTTTGACTTCCACACTTGCTTTTCTCCTTCTCCTGGCATTCTTCTCTCCCTCTGTTACTGGGTCCCTGCTCCCATTGCCTGTCCTTGAATACTGAACAATGCTCCTCCCATCACCACTCTTCATCCTAACCATGCTCGACATGGGACGACGTCCAGACCTGTGACTTTACATGACCCCTATGGTCCTGACCCCCCAAATCATCATCTCTAGCCTTGAACACTCCAAGTTCCAGACTTGTATATCCAAATGTCTAATAGATATTTTCAATATGCCCAAGTTTACAACTTTTCCCTTAGAAACCTGTTCCTTTTCCTGTATTCCTCACTTTGCTTAATAGCACTATGCATCCAAGTAACCAGTGTAAGAATCCAGCGTTTCATCTTAGGTTCCTCCTCCTCACTCAATGCCCACAGGCCCAACTGTTCTGTTAAGTCCTAATGTTCTAAATTCTTCACAGTTTGGCTCTTTTTTCTCCCACCACTTACCCATTGCTTTGTCTGTATTCTAAGTAATAACTCCCAAAATAAGAAAATGCAAATGTAACCTTTTACCTATCAGAAGACTGTCATATGAATCAACAGCAAAATAAATGTCTTACCTTTGCCCCCATATCCACAAGCTGTGTTGTAAATGTCTTTGAATAATTTTCGGTTCCATTGGAAGACCACACTTCAACATAGGCCACTACATCTGAAAACAAGATATGAACATGAAATATACATTTGTAATTTCAGCATCCCCTGCCCAATAGATTTTGTTCTATTTATATTTAAGAGTAAACCGAGGCCAGCACGGTGGCTCACACCTGTAATCCCAGCACTTTGGGAGGCGGAGGCAGGTGGATCCACGAAGTCAGGGGTTTGAGACCAGCCAGGCCAACATGGTGAAAACTCGTCTCTACTAAAAGATACAAAATATTAGCTGGGAATGGTGGCGGGCGCCTGTAATCCCAGCTACTGGAAGGCTGAGGCAAGAGACTCACTAGAACTCGGGAGGCGGAAGTTGCTGTGAGCTGAGATTACGCCACTGCACTCCAGCCTGGGTGACAGGGAGAGACTCTGTCTCAAAAAAAAAAAAGTAAAAAAAAAGAGTAAACCAAAAATTTATTCTACTGGCCAGGTGTGGTGGCTCATGCTGTAATTCCAGCACTTTGGAAGGCCAAGGCAGTGGGATCACCTGGGCGCAGGAGTTTGAGACCAGCCTGGGCAACATAGTGAAACCCTGTCTCTACAAATTTTTTTTTTTTTAGTTAGCCAGGAATGCTGGCAAGTGGCTGTAGTCCCAGCTACTGGGTGGGAAATGGGGTGGGGAGGGTGGAGAAGCTGAGGTGGGAGAATTCCTCAAGCCCAGGAGGTAGAAGCTGAGTTATGATCGCACCATTGCACTCCAGCCTGGGCAATAGAGCAAGACCTTGCCTCAAAAGTAAGAAAAGTAAATTAAGTTTATTCTACTGGCTAAGCAAAGTAGCTCCTGTCTGTAATCCCAGCACTTTGGAAGGTGGAGGCAGGAGGATGGCTTGAGGCTGGGAATTCAAGACCAGCCTAGGCAACATAGTGACACCCTGGCTCTACAAAAAAATAATAAATTAAAAAATGAAAATAAAAATAACCGGGCATGGTAGTGCCTATAGTCCCAAGTTACTTAGGAGGCTGAAGCAGAATTGCTTGAGCTATTATGTGATCATGTCACTGCACTCGAGCCTGGGCAACAGAGTAAGACTCTGTCTCGTAAATAAATTTCTACTAAAAGCCTATTCAAAATAGCTTCAGTGGAATTTATTAAAATTTTAAGCAAAGAACAACTGTACTTATACAATACATGACAGTTTACATTCCTAAAATTAGATGCTTTCCCCAAATTCTTAGGCTTAATTTTTCTGGTGCAGAAGTCTGTTTTCTGTGAAGGGACAGATGGTAAATATTTTAGGCTTGGTGGCCAAGAGTATTTGTCACAACTACTCAACTTCATGGTTGTGGCACAAACATAACCATAGATCATATATTAATGGGCCAGCCTGTGCTCCAATAAAACTTTATTTATGGAGAAGAAAATGTGAATGTGATATAATTTTTCATTTGTCCTTTTTTAAAAATCACTTAAAAATGTAAAAGACATTCTTAGCTTGTAGACCCTACAAAAACAGGCAGCAGGCCAGATATGGCCTGGGGGCCATAGTCTGTGGACCCCTGTTCTAGTGGGATATCCTCTTCTCAAAACCTGATGGTTAAAAGAATTTTCCAAGTATGCCATTGGCCAATGATTGCGGGTAACGCTAAAGGAAAACCAGGTTAATTTAACAAAATACTAACATTAGAAAAATAGCCACATCTGATTACAGAGTTTGTATAAAGCCTCTAGTCTTTTCTTTTGGCTATGAGGTTTTATGACTCCAGGTCCCACAATACAGGCCCCTTTTTTATCCCACGGCCAAACTCTACAAGACAGGTGTCCTCGATTCCCCTCTCCTGGGCTCTTCCAGGTGCACAGCGGGCGGGACTGGGTGCTGTATCATATACTGGTTGGGACAGCAGCTCCGGTCTAAGGCTCTATCAGCACTGACTAGCCACACACCGGGGGACAGGCACCTAAACGCCCCACGCGTTAGTTTCCACCTATAATAACGAGGTAAGAGAGTTGATACAGCGGTTAAAAAATCAGACAATACCACACCAGCCTAAGCACAGCGCCTGGCACACGAGGACTCCGCAGTAAAAGGCGGCTCCTATTATTGGAACCATTAGCACAGAAACTCCAGGTGGGCCTCAGAGGGGGTAGAGCAGGACCAGACCCGGGAGGACCCCACACCAACTTCCGGAGGGCAGGACTCTGCCTGCCTGTTAGCTCCGGGTCGAGGGACTAAGGCAGCAGGGGTGAGAGCAGGTAGGGGGAGGACGGGATCTGGGCGAAAGGCAGCATGGGGGACAGAGCAGGCAGCGGGGCATTGAGGGGGACTAGCAGCACGGGGGAGGCAACAGGCAGCCGCGTGTTTTGGGGGAACGGGGAGCATACGGCAGGAAGCAGGCAGTCGGTGGTTTGGGGAGACAGGGAGCACGGGAGAGGAAGCAGGCAGCCGGGGGTTTTGGGGCGACAGGCAGCGGGGGAGAGAGCAGCAGGCAGCCGGGGGTTTTGGTGGGACAGGCAGCGGGGGAGGCAGGAGGCGGCAGGGGATCTGGGAGGGGACAGGCAGCGAGGGAGGGGCGAGCGGGGCTGCTCCCACGGGACCCCCCCGAGTGCGCCCGCCACCACGGGTGCCAGTCCTCAAATTCCCCCGCTGCTGGCGCAGGAAGCAGGAAGTCCCTCACCTTTCAGGATGGGGGCCGCCATGACAGACGGCGGGATCCGGCGGGCTGGACAGCGCGGCGCTGGAGAGCCTGGCGGCGCGGGCGGGCACTGGGCATGCGCGGGGCGAGCGCGCCGCCCTCACCGCGCTTGGCAGATTCCGCGCTTCCGGGATTTGTCTGCAGCTGAGGCGGGAGGGGGGAGGCGGGAGGCGGGAGGCTGGAGGGAGTTGAGACCCCGGGGAGGGGGCCGGATTCCGTCTCGCCGCTTCTCCGGCTGCGGGGCCGTGGTTTTTTCTCTCCTCCTGGGAGTAACGAGCACTTCGGCCCCTCACCCCTGAATTAGCCTTCTATTTCCATTTGCGACTTAGAAGCTTCCCTGCGCCTCATCTGTGCTCACCTGAGCTGAGGATCAGGAATGGGACGGGGCACAGTCATTGCCTCGCGGGCGCCGCGGGACCCCAGCGGATGGCTTTGTGCGGACTTTCGGCACCGTTATCCCCCCGCCGCCAGCCCTACACCACCTGGGGCCGGCGCGCCACGTTACTGTTCGTGGCCCGACCCACCGCCCTGCCTGCTCCGGGGACCCGGACCGCCGATCCCGGGGATGGGGGACTCCGAGACTCAGACCCCACAGGGGAGACCCCGAGACCTCAGACCCCACAGGCTGACCCCGAGATCTCAGACCCCCGCAGGAGGATCTCGAAAGCTCAGGTCCCCAGTGGGGGAGTGAATGAGACTTCGGATCCCTGAGGCAGCAAATCCCTGTGGGGCATCCCAGGACTCAGATCACCGCGGGGTGACCCCAGACCTCACATTCAGGCAACCCCCAGGCCGCCGATCGGCCGGGCACTACCCACTACCCCGGCGACCCCCCTGGAGCTTAAAGGCTTGGCCCTCCAGCTGCTCTGCCCTGCCTGCTCCCAGGCTCAAAACTCCCGCGCACGGATCCCCGCCCCGGAAGCAACCAGATTCACGGGAGGTTACTTGACTAGTCCAAGGTGATACAGCTGGTGACTGTCGAAGATGTTGGTATTGAAACTCATGTACTTTTAGTTCTTTCTATTGAATCTAGAGGTAGAATATATGTACAAGAATATCAAACTAGCATCTACTCAGGTCCCTGTTTCATCTGTTCATTCATTCACTCAGCGGTTAATAGGATCCAGTGAGCCCTCTGTGGTTCTGAAGAATTGCCTTGAGTATATGCAGCCTCAAAAAACCCACTTCCTAGGCTCAGTCTTTGATCAGTATTTATCATTATCACAAGTTATTGCTCTAATAAGCTCTACTCTGGAGACATGGTGTTACGGTTTACTTGGGAGTGCGAGTTCTGGTCATCATTGAAGACTCACGTACTTTTACTGAGAAAGTGACATTGATCTCTGTAGATTTAGAATTAAATGATATGATGAAGTATATAAACCCATTACTTTTAGTCAAGGTGGTAAAAAAAAAAGTTTAGTATTTGATAGATTTTTCAGCTCCACTATCACAAATATTTTGTCCTAGGATTTCTTCTAGAAATATTACCGTTTTGGGTTGTATATTAGGTATAGGATCTATTTTTTATTATTATTATTATTATTATTTTTTCAGGCAGGGTTTCACTCTGTTGCCCAGGCTGGAATGTAGTGGTGTGATCACAGCTCACTGCAGCCTCAACCTCCTGGGCTCAAAGGATAAGATCTACTTTTAATTAATTTTTGTATACGGTATGGGATAGCGGCCAAAGTTCATTTTTTTGCATGTATACATATCCAAATGTTCCAGCATCATTTGTTAAAACGTTATTTTTGTCTCTACTGCATTTCCTCTGTGCTTACGTCGAAATCTGTGTCGCATATGTATGTGTTTCGTTTTAGGTTTCCTATTCTGTGCCATTGAGCTATTTATCTTTTTGCCGCCAGCACCATGTTTTAATTATTGTAGCTATATAAATAAGTGATGAAATAAGGTAGTTTATGTCCTACAACTTTGTTTTTATTTTTCAAGCTTATTTTGTATCTTCTAGATTCTTCAGATTTCCTTGTAAATCTTAGAGTTGTCTTGTCATTTTACACACAAAAAAAGACTGCTGGGATAGTGTTTACAGATCAATTTGGGGAGAATTGACATTTTAACCGTATTAAATCTTCTGACCCATTCACATTTAGGTCTTTTAAAATTTCTCTGGCCGGACGCGGTGGCTCACACCTGTAATCCTAGCACTTTGGGAGACCGAGGTGGGCGGATCCTGAGGTCAGGAGATGGAGGGCATCCTGCCTAACACAGTGAAACACCGTCTCTACTAAAAATACAAAAAATTAGCCGGGTGCAGTGGCGGGCGCCTGTAGTCCCAGCTACTCGGGAGGCTGAGGCAGGAGAATGGTGTGAACCTGGGAGGCGGAGCTTGCAGTGAGCAGAGATCTCACCACTACACTCCACCCAGGGCAACAGAGACTCCATCTCAAAAACAAACAAACAAAAAACTCTTATAACTTTTGTTAGATTTTAACCTAAGCATTTTTTATTTTTTTTTATTTTTATTTTTTGAGACAGGATCTCACTCTGTCACCCAGGCTGGAGTGCAATGGTGTGATCATGGCTCACTGCAGCCTTGACCCTCCTGGGCTCAAGCTATCCTCCTACCTCAGCCTCCTGAGTAGCTGGGACTACAGGTACACACGACCATGCCCAGTTAATTTTTTAAATTCTTTTTAGAGACGGGGTCCCACCATGCTGCCCAGGCTGGTCTCGAACTCCAGGGCTCAAGCAATCCTCCTGCCTCAGCTTCCCAAGGTGTAGGGATTACAGGCGTGAGCCACTGTGCAAGGCCTTGTATTTTTTGATAATATTGTAAATGGTGATTTTTTTTCAATTTTGTTTCTGATTGTTGCTAATATATGGAAATACAGTTGATATCTGCAATTCATCTTATGTCCTGAAAACTTGCTAAATTTGCTTAATAATTTTTGTACATTCAAAATGATGTTCTACAGGTAGTCATATTGTCTATGTTGGAAGGAAAGCTTTTCCTTGTTCAATGTGGGTCCTGTGTTTGAGGACCTGCAAATTAACTGACAACAATAATTTAACAGGAGAAAAGACAAGGTTTAGAGTAACTCACTAAATAGAAATAAAGGTTTATAGATCCACTAACAAAATGTGTTGGGAGATTTTGGAGTTTCAGTAGGAAGTTGTGGAAGGTTCTTTTGGGCTTTTGGATGCTTACAGAATGGGCAATCTGTCTCTATACAGTAGTGGAATTTGCAGGGAACGTCCTCAGAGGGAAGCCAATGGCACCTGTATTTTCTGGAGGCTCTGCTTTAGTGAAATAAGGGAAGTTCAAATAAAATTTCTTGGCCGGGCGAGGTGGCTCACGCTTGTAATCCCAGCACTTTGGGAGGCCGAGGCGGGCGGATCACGAGGTCAGGAGATCGAGACCATCCTGGCTAACACAGTGAAACCCCATCTCTACTAAAAATACAAAAAATTAGCGGGGCGAGGTGGCAGGCGCCTGTAGTCCCAGCTACTCGGGAGGCTGAGGCAGGAGAATGGCGGGAACCCAGGAGGCGGAGCTTGCAGTGAGCCAAGATTGCTCCACTGCACTCCAGCCTGGGAGACAGAGTGAGACTCCGCCTCAAAAAAAAAAAAAAAAAAAAAAAAAAAAAAAAAAAAAATTCTTACTGCATCTTTCTTAGGTCAAATATTTTCACAGTAAAATAATCTTTATATCAACTTTTAGGGCCTGAATGTCCACACATTTCTCCATCTGAAACCTCCCTAGAAGTTTCATTAAAAAAAGGAATCTAAGTTGATCACTGTGGGGAGATGATTTGAGTTAGAAATTGTAAGATGAGAGATCTGTAAAAGGGGGAAAAACATAGATTAGAACAAGGAAACAAAATGAAAACAATGATTAATGTTCAGAGTAGACGATAAACCCAGTCTAGAGGGCAAGCCAGGTATGAAATTTTCTAGATGTTGGGCTCCAGCCATCTTTAGTGAGGATGGTAGTGGTAGGTAGTGGCACCATCATGGTTATTTCCTGGAGCACAGTCTGGAAGATGCAGGTGTTCTGGGAAATATTTGAAAGACCCAAGTGTTGTGATAAATCTTTTGAAGTTTATATCTAGCCATCCAGCTTCAGCTTGCAAGGCTTTGAGAAGGAAGCGTTTTAGTTCTCAGTGACATCAAGTCAGTAGAGTGGGAGGAAAATTGGAAATACTAATTACTGACAAAATGTGTAAGTCAGCAGGATCCAGGTGTTTTTTGTTTGTTTGTTTGTTTGTTTGTTTTTTGAGACAGAGTTTTGCTCTTGTTGCCCAGGTTGGAGTGCAGTGGCACAATCTCTGCTCACTGCAACCTCCGCCTCCCAGATTCAAGCAATTCTCCTGCCTCAGCCTCCCAAGTAGCTGGGATTATGGGCTAATTTTGTATTTGTACTGGAGATAGGATTTCTCCACGTTGGTCAGGCTGGTCTCGAACTCCCGACCTCAGGTGATTCCCCCACCTCAGCCTCCCAAAGTGCTGGGATTATGGGTGTGAGCCACCGCGCCTGGCTGGCAGGATCCATCCTTTAAAGAGCTAAAAAAAATAGCTCAAAGACAGTGAACAAGACTAGAGTCTGATAACTCACACAACTGGGTTATAGTTTGCCATTGAAACATAAAATTTCTCTGTATAATTACTACCACTGAGATCAAAGGTAAAGTAAGATTACTCTTGTTTACAAAATAAGTCTTACCTCATTAAATTTGGCCTGATCATTTACATAAGTCCAGCGAGAATGATAATTGACCACACGAGCCTTTTTAAGTTTGCTTTGCTGGAACTTTTATAAGAAATCTCAGATTAGACTTTTAAGACTATACCTACACGGCCGGGCACAGTGGCTCACGCCTGTAATCCCAGCACTTTGGGATGCCGAGGTAGGTGGATCACAAGGTCAGGAGTTCGAGACCATCCTGCCTAACACGATGAAACCCCGTCTCTACTAAAAATACAAAAAAATTAGCAGGGGCGTGGTGGCGGGTGCCTGTAGTCCTAGCTACTTGGGAGGCTGAGGCAGGAGAAGGGCGTGAGCCCGAGAGGCGGAGCTTGCAGTGAGCTGAAATCGTGCCACTGTACTCCAGCCTGGGCAACAGAGCGAGACTGAGACTCCATTCCCCACCCCACCCCAAAAAAAGACTACACCTACACTATCTGTAGTTTCAGATAGAGAAATGTGGGGATCCATTCAGATCCTAAAACTTTCGCTCTTCTTGAGGTTTCCAAAACATCTTAAGGCCCTAGGCCTGCCAGTAAGTGTACCCATCTTATTCACCTATAAGCCTGGAACCTGTAAATCAGGTAAGGCATCAGGTCAATTATTTCAAGAGAGCTTTGTAAGCATTGACTCCATCAAGTCAACCTTAGTTTATTAAAAATGTCTGGTCACATCTAATTCTATGCACATCAGTCTCAAATATGACACTCTATTCAAACTCGCGGTAATATAATCAATTTTTCCAAAGAACATCCTTTTGTAAGGAGAACAGATTCTTCTTGAATTTATGCAGACAACTATATTGCCATGAGAATAGGAATATTCAATAAGAATTGACAAATTTTAGAGGAAGCAGGAAGGGAGAAAAAGATAAATTTTCTATTTATGAAAGTTTATTAAATTGTTATCAGTTATGGATCGCTTAAGAGAAAAGAGAAATCAAAGGATTTATCACAACAGTTGGGGTTTTCAATTATTTCCCCAGAACACTTGCATCTTCCAGGCTCTGCTCCAGAAAATAACCATGACTCCAACACTACTATTACCATCCTCACTAAAGACGGAAACCCACATCTAGGAAACCTCATGACTGGCTTGTCCTCTGGACTTAGAAATGATTTATATTCTGCTCCGAACATTAATCATTGTTTTTATTTTGTTTCCTTCTTCTAATCTATGTTTTTCCCTTATATCCAGGACATAGAACATTCAAAAACCAGCAATGTTTCAAACAAGGGCCATTTAAAAAATCATAAACATTCTTTATCAGTCACCTCAGTTCCATATGATCAATTCTGGTCTTGCTTGATCTTGGATTAGCAGTGTCATCCCATCAGCTTTTCAACTAGAGTTCTGGAAATCCTTCCTCAGTGCAGTGGTATGAGATTAAAGTTATTTAAGCAAGTCATGAGAAGCGTGTACCCCACAGTACTGTTACAGGCCTTTCCATGGGTCTTAGAGACACAGTCCTTTTTGTTGAAGATGAAGTATTCTGGCTAATAGCTGATTGCAAGAGCTTTCAGGAAAGTATCAGAGTAAAATTATAACTGTGAATGACAAAAAACCTAAAATGGCCATGGTAAAGGTCAGATGAAGGTTTATTTTAATTCAGTTAACAAGGAAAATCAGTTTTTTGTGGCATACATTTAAAATCATAACTGGAATTATGACTGATAATATTATACCAGGACATATTATGGTTATCAAAGGCACTGACAAATTTCTAGGAACTTCATTCAGTTTCTGAAATAATAACATTTATCCATGCAAATACCACCTAAGGAAGGTTAAGTATCTTTTCTTGACAGTGAGTGCTTCCCATGCAATTTAACATATTGAATAAACCTAATTAGTTTAACATCTGTCTTTTTACAAACTGAGAGAACAAATATTTTGAGATTTTCTAGGGGCCCTTTGGAAAATCTCAAAGTCAGTTCAAAGTTAAAAACAATTTTCATTTAGAATTTCATTTGGGGAAGTTGTCAAAAAGCTTTGAACACTTGATTAAATAGGATCACAGGTCACTGTGAAACAACACTTAATTATCCATTTAATTAAAGTGACAATAAAAATAGCCTTAGGAGATTCTATGATTCTAAGAAAAAATAGCTTTTTTAAAGGTGAGATTTAGTTCTCTTAAATAATCAAAGACATGATAAAGCACCAGAAATTATTCTAATAAAACATAGTCACTGATTCCTAGGTGGTATTAATGAAAACAATATTCTGAAAGTTGTTGAAATAGTAAGGAAGACTTTTTTTTTTTTTTTTAATTTAAGACAGGAGTTTTATTATTACTCCAGTCTCCCCAGGGATCAGAGTTTTGAAGGATAACTTGGTGGACTGGGGGAAGCCAGTGAGTCAGGAGTGCTGATTGGTTAGGTTGGAAATGAAATCGTAGGGAGTCAAAGCGGTCTTTTTGCGCTGAGTTAGTTCCTGGGTGGTGGCCACAAGATCAGATGAGCCAGTTTATCCATCTGGGTGGTGCCAGCTGATCCATCAAGGGCAGGGTCTGCAAAATATCTTAAGTACTGATCTTAGGAACAGTTTAGGGAGGGTCAGAATCTTGTATCCTCCAACTATGTGACTCCTAAACCATAATTTCTAATCTTGTGGCTAATTTGTGAGTCCTATAAAGGCCGTCTAGTCCCTAGGCAAGAAAGAGGTTTGTTTTGGGAAACGACTGTTATTCT
Source organism: Chlorocebus sabaeus (assembly GCF_047675955.1). Classification (NCBI taxonomy): domain Eukaryota; kingdom Metazoa; phylum Chordata; class Mammalia; order Primates; family Cercopithecidae; genus Chlorocebus; species Chlorocebus sabaeus. The sequence goes on along the minus strand of NC_132911.1, from coordinate 7,213,314 downwards.
CTTGGTTGTAAACTATAAATACTAACCTAAGTTCCTCCCAAAGTTAGTTCAGCCTATGCCCAGAATGAACAAGGACAGCCTGGAGGTTAGAAGCAAGATGGAGTTGGTTAGGTCAGATCTCTTTCACTGTCCCAGTTACAATTTTGCAGTGGCGGTTTCAATCCCTCCCTCTGAGTTTATTTTATTTTATTATTTCAGCTCACCGCAACCTCCAACCCCTGGGTTCCAGCAATTCTCCTGCCTCAGCCTCCCGAGTAGCCTAGGACGATAGGCATGCACCACCACGCCTGCCTAATTTGTTGTATTTTTAGTAGAGACAGGGTTTCAGTATGTTGGCCAGGCTGGTCTCGAACTCCTGACCTCAAGTGATCCACCTACCTTGGCCTCCCAAAATATTGGGATTATAACCGTGAGCCACCGCACCCAGCCTCCCTTTGGATTTTGTAACACCTTAATCTTAAGGTGTTGGCTAATGAAGATTGGAAAAGGGTGAAGGCTGCTCTAACTTATTCCTGCTGATTAGAGGCATAGTAGGGGTAGGTGTTGACCCCAGGGTGAGAGGAGTGGAACCGCTTTGCAACTGTGTGAGTGTACTCATGCAGGCCTGGCTGGGGTTCCAAGGCTTGCATGGCAAAGGCATTAGTATTAACATCTATAGTTTTAGTACTGCATTTAAGGGAACAGTGGACTATCAGGTAGATAATGAGTATTAGGGTGAGGAGTGCAATTCCCAGTTTCAAAAGTAAAGATTTGAAAGCATTAGTTTGGGGACTTATAGCCCACACAGAATTTAGGATTTAGTCCAAACTGAAGAAAAAAATCACAGTGGATTGTAAGGTTTTTTTTGTTTTGTTTTGTTTCTTGGTTTTTTTTTTTAGACGGAGTGTCACTCTGTTGCCAGGCTGAAGTGCAGTGGCGAGATCTGGGCTTACTGCAACCTCCGCCTTGCAGGTTCAAGCAATTCTGCCTCTGTCTCCTGAGTTGCTGGGAGTACAGTTGCGCACCACCACGCCCAGCTAATTTTTGTATTTTTAGTAGAGACAGGATCAATCTCTTGACCTCGTGATCCACCCACCTCGGCCTCCCAAAGTGCTGGGATTATAGGCGTGAGCCACCATGCCCAGCCTATAAGTCTTTTTTAAGTATAATTTTTCTCTTTCCAATCCTCATTTTTATTAAAAACAAATCATGATAGGACTGATTGGTTTGCAAAATAAACTTTTATTGTACTCAGCCTGGTTATTTGCATAAAGCACAGCAAAAATAATTATTTTTCACATAGGCTTTTAAAATTGGCTGGGATGGAACTCTGTCCTATAAGGAATCTCAGATAAGACTTTTTAAAAGCTGAGCCCTGCCATTGGTTTGTACCCTCAAATACCTATGAGTTAGGTAAATTCCTCTTCTCTTGAAGTGCCAAGATAACTTGGGGCTCCTCGGCCTGTTAGAAAGTGACATTCTTTACTTATCACAGGTCAGAAACCTCGTACAGGGACTGTGCAAACAAGGTATGAAGCCAGATTTCCCAAGAGGCTTTTATTGGCTCTGTAAATCAACTTTGATTCCTTAAAGAAAGCATGCCATTCCAGTCAAAGCCTTGGTAAAATAACCAGTTTCTACAATTGTGTTCTGTTACAAAAGAAAACAGATTCTTATTGTACTTATACAAATATCTATGCTACCATAAATTGAGAATACTCACAAATAGTTCCCAAATTCTGGAGAAATCAGGTAGAGAGAAACATATGCTCCAAATTTTGATTACAGGAGTATATTTTACCAATTGTTAAAAGCTGTAAATAGCTCAAAAGAAAAGTTTTCTTAGCTCTGGAAAACAAAAAGGATCAGCAACATTTTAAGCAAAAAAGTTAAAAAAAAAAAAACTACTTCAGTCTTCTGTTAGTTCAGTCTATTCAGTTAACTTCTGTTCTGCTTCATATTCATGAACATTTCAGCTCTCCACGAGAGCCCTAAAAGTTTTTTCCCCTTATACTAATGTCATAATCTCCAAAGTTATCAGAAACTTGCATTCAAGAGTACCTGTCAAAGTTTTATAGCTGATTATAAAACCACCTTCTAAAGTAGATCAAAATGAGACAATTGTCTGTGGATGACAAAAACATTTTAGGGCAGCCACAGTTAAAAACACAATTGGGCTGGGTGCAGTGGCTCACGCCTGTAATCCCTGCACTTTGGGAGGCCAAGGCTGGCAGGTCACGAGGTCAGGAGATCGAGACCATCCTGGCTAACCCAATGAAAACCCATCTCTACTGAAAATACAAAAAAATTAGCTGGGCATGGTGGCAGGCGCCTGTGTTCCCAGCTACTTGGGAGGCTAAGGAAGCAGAATGGCGTGAACTTGGGAGGCGGAGCTTCCAGTGAGCCGAGATCACACTACTGCACTCCAGCCTGGGCAACAAAGCAAGACTCTGTCTTGGCCAGGTGCAGTGTCTCACACCTATAATCCAGCACTTTGGGAGACTGAGGCGGGTAGATCACAAGATCAGGAGTTCGAGACCATCCTGGCTAACACGGTGAAACCCTGTCTCTACTAAAAATACAAAAAATTAGCTGGATGTGAGTAGCCTATAGTCCCAACTACTCGGGAGGCTGAGGCAGGAGAATGGCATGAGCCTGGGAGGCGGAGCTTGCAGTAAGCCAAGATTGCACCACTGTACTCCAGCCTGAGGGACAAAGCAAGACTCTGTCTTGGCCGGGTGCGGTGGCTCACACTTGTAATCCCAGCACTTTGGGAGGCCAAGGTGGGCGGATCGTGAGGTCAGGAGATCAAGACCATCCTGGCTAACACAGTGAAACCCCATCTCTACTAAAAATACAAAAAAATTAGCCAGGCGTGGTGGCGGGCACCTGTAGTCCCAGCTACTCAGGAGACTGAGGCAGGAGAATGGCATGAATCCAGGAGGCGGAGCTTGCAGTGAGCTGAGATCGCGCCACTGCACTCCAGCCTGGGTGACAGAGTGAGACTCCGTCTCAAAAAAAAAAAAAAAAAGCGATTCTCATAAGGGCTCAGAAGAGAACTGTAGAAAAAGCCTCAATCTTCTAAGACATTACTTAAGTGGTTATGCTCAGAATATTGGTAGAAATATGGTCAATAAAGGCAGTTCTGATGAGGTATCAGAAACGAGGGACATGTCATTAGAAACAGGAGGAAAGGCCATCCTTGTTATAAAGTGGCAAAGAACTCGGCGGAATTGTGTTGGGTCCTAATGTTTTGTGAAAGCAGGAACTTAACAAGCAATGAAACAGGATATTTGGCAAAAGAAATCTCTAAGCAAAGTGCAGCATGGCTTCTCCTGATTGCCGATAGGAAACTGCCAGGAGGGAAACAGATTAAATACAAAATTTATAATCAATTCTTTATATCAATTATGAAGAAAAGCCTCAGCCAGTTCACAATGGAGAAGCATAGCAGACACCACCTTTCAAAAGCAACCAAACATCACCTGTAAAGGGAAAGACACCAGATGCTTCATGATATGAAGCACTGAGAAGCACACATCACTTCTACTTCCAGGCGGTTCCTGCCAAGAATGCATAACCCAAATGGAATTCTGAGAAATCATCACACAAATCCAAACTGAAGGGTTTTCTACAAAATAACTGGCCTGCATCCTTCAAAAATGTCCAGGTTATGAAAGACAAAGAAATATGAGAAACTGTGGCAGCTTAGAGGAAACTAAAGAGACATAGCAACTAAGTGCAATGTGTGATTCCGGACTGAATCATGAACCAGAACAAAAAGAATTAAAACTATTTTCTTTTTGTTTTTAAATGGAGTCTTGCTGTGTCGCCCAGGCTGGAGTGCAGTGGCGTGATCTCTGCTCACTGCAAGCTCTGTCTCCCAGGTTCACGCCATTCTCCTGCCTCAGCCTCCCGAGTAGCTGGGACTACAGGCACCCGCCACCAGCCTGGCTAATTTTTTTGTATTTTTTAGTAGAGACGGGGTTTCACTGTGTTAGCCAGGATGGTCTTGATCTCCTGACCTCCGCCGGCCTCAGCCTCCCAAAGTGCTGGGATTACAGGCGTGAGCCACCGCGCCTGGCCAAAAGTATTTTCTAGGAGGAATAGTAATGAGACAATTAGCAAAATGTGGGAAAGGTCTGTATGTTCAATAGTAGTGTTGTATAAATGTCAGTTCTCTGATTTTGATCATTATAGCGTGGCTACTTACCAGAATGCCTTATTTTAGGATAATACACACTGAAGTATTTAGGGGTAGGTGACATCATGCTTATAACTTCCTCCCAAATATTTTAAGGAAAAATATATGCACACACACATACATTCAAATATGCAAAATGATAATGAAAAAGCAATGTTAACATTTAGATCTGGGTGAATGGTTTATGGAAATTCATTTTTGTACTATTTTGTACATTTTGTACTATTCTTGTGCTTTTGCTATAAGCCTGAAATTCTTTTAAATAAGAAGGAAATATAATTATGGCAGGAAAATAACTGACTGGGCCATATTACTAGCCCTAATGGTCCTCACCTGTCAGGGTAGAAGGCAAATACTGGTGACTGTCGAGTCACAGCCTCACATGCCCAGCACCATTGTAACCAACTAGACTATGCTTGCTCATGCACATGGCAACAGAAAATAAGGAGTCCAAGAACATGCAACCCAGAAATCAAACTTAACCATTGAATATAGTTGGCTTAGTCAGATCAGGGCTACTATAACAAAATATCACAAAATGGGTGGCTTGGCCGGGCACGGTGGCTCACACTTACAATCCCAGCACTTTTGGAGGCCAAGGCAGGCAGATCACCAGGTCAAGAGATTGAGACCATTCTGGCCAAAATGGTGAAACCCCATCTCTACTAAAAATAGAAAAATGGTGAGCTACTTGAGAGGCTGAGGAAGGAGAATCGCCTGAACCTGGGAGGCGGAGGTTGCAGTGAGCTGAGATCGCGCCATTGCACTCCAGCCTGGCGACAAAGTGAGATTCTGTCTCAAAAAAAAAATAAAGGGTGGCTTATAGACAAGAGAAATATATTGCTCACAGTCTGGAGGCTGAACATCCAAGATCAATGTGCTGGTTGATTTGGTGTCTGGTAAAGGTTGCTCTTGACTTCAGAGATGCACCTCCTTGATGTGTCTTCATGTGGTGGAAGCGGCTTGCTAGCTCCCTGGGACCTATTTTGCAAGGGCACTAATCCCACTCATGAGGGTTCATAACCTAATTACCTTCCTAAAGTCCCACCTCCTAGTGCCATCACTTTGAGAGTTAGGATTTCAATGTATGATTTTGGGGGCAGGCACAAACATTCAAATCATAGCAACATCTCACCCTATCAATAGAAAGGCAGTTCTTGATATCCTATTTAAAAATAATCTCTGTTAAGGGTAGGAAGAATTTAGTATAGAAATTCTGATGTCTAGGAAAATACTGTTATCAAATACTATATTAAAAGAAAGGTATTTACTCTGTCCAGAATATAGTCGCAAGCGTAAAGATTCTTTGATTTAGTGCTGTTTCAAGGGCAGTTTTAGAGCGGTTGCAAAAAACTTTGTTAAAAAAATAAAATTTTTAAGACTTGACTAAGCAATAGCATATTGAAAAAGAACTGTGCCTGACACAAGAAAATACTAAAGAGTGCTATCGTCCAATCCAATCTATTTGTTTCACAGATTCAAGAAATCAGGCTAGCAACTCAGGAGAGCCACTTAAATTAGTATCCATTCTAGAACTCGGGCCTCTAGCCATCAGGCCTGATCTATTTGTTTTTCATTTGCTAGTCCTTCCATAGATATTTGTCGAGCATCTTCTATGTCCCAGGAGCAGTGTTAGGCTCCAGATGGTAATGAACCTCTTCTCACTTCACTCACTCCCTCTTCATAGGACAATGACTACCCATCGCCAAAGCCTAGGGGCTAAAAATCTCATTATTAAGAACAAAGTGAATTAAAATTAATGAGCTCAAGACCTGATGTTTGCACTAATCTGCTCTAGTATTTTTTGTCATACTGTTTCTATTCAAGATTTTTAATCAGATAATCCCATCTAAAAAAGGGATCTCATAAAGCCTAAAACAGGGCATCTCTGTTTCTTCATTTTTATTCTTCGCAGAAGGATAAAAGATGAAAAGTTATTATTTCTCTACCCATACTCACCTGCATAAAAGGGATCTGTACTGGAAAGCCCCTTTAAACATACCTAGGGCAAAGGAAAGGCTGAAAATACTGACTTTTGTGAAGCCCACAGTTCGGCTCAGCAGGTGGGGGGCTTTTCAGAGATTTCTTCCTAACAGCCTGACAACACTTGGACAGGAATCAGGACGCAAAGCAAACCTCTCTGAGAAGTCCCGGCAAACAAGTCAGATGAAAGGGCCGCACTTCAGAAGGAAAATCCTGGCGCCCTGGAGTCTGAGGTTACCCGAGAATCTTCCCTCTCCCAGCACAGTGTAAACATTTAGGGCAGCTGTGGATCTGGGTTTCCTAGGAGTTCATGAATTTCAAAGGTGAAGCGCAGATCATTCAGGTATGTTTTCCTTTCTGGTGTTTCCATAAAACCAAAAAAATTAAAAAGTTGCTGGAGAAACTTGACTAGCATTCATTAAATCTAACAGGAAACTATTTTTCGAGTGAAAATACAGTTCTATTGATGTCAGAAGCTAATGTGACTTTTTTCTTGAATAATAATTGCCAAATACCCTTCTCTTAAATGGAAAATTTTTTTAAAAGGCTTTGTATGTTCTACAATGAGATTATTTGACAGGATAGAATAATTAGTATGCTTGCACTCACAAACATGAAATATTTCTAAAAATCATGAGTACCTGAACTGAGATAAGGGAATGACTGGAAGAGGATGGGAAAGCAGAGGGAATGAAAAACCAAAGAACCCAAATTATTTGCAAGAAAAATGATGATTTATCTTAGTTTTATGCCTTGGCAATGTTTTTGAGCAATAAAAACGCAGCTCTGTGGCTGACTGAAGAAGCCAAGATAGTAGAGTTCTTAGCGGAATGAACTCAAATATGGCCCAGGCAGCAAACAATGAGAACAGATCTCAGCTGAGTGTGGAGCTGAGCCCTGCAGGGCCCCATGTTAACCCCTCAGTCGCTGGATGCCTGGGAAGCCAGGTGGAGACCAGGAGAAAGAGATGGCTGGGGAGGCAAATCCTAGGGTAGTTCAAGACAGCAGCATCTTCAAGTGACCCAGGAATATTCCAGTATTTTAGCAATGAGCATAGCTGTGCCAGTGCGTCCCAGCTTGAATATGGGCCCTGAACATTGAATTTTTTAACACATCTGAGATCATACCACCTATAATTTGGTGCCCTACTTTTTTTTTTCTCCCAGTTTAACAGTATACTGTGAGCCTTTTCCCACAATGGGCACTGTCTGTGTTTATGGCTTTGCTTCCAAAAAGAATTGGAGGCAATTTAGCTTAAATGAGAATAAGAGTGTTGAAGTACAATTGCTTTTGTCCACAGAAAATTCTTCTGAACAACGTGGTTCATGATGGTGAGCCACAGTTCCCGGCCTACTCCTTCTATTTTTTTAAGCATTCTCGGGCCTGGTGCAGTGGCTCACGCCTGTAATCCCAGCAGTTTGGGAGGCCAAGGCAGGCAGATCACAAGGTCAGGAGATCAAGACCATTCTAGCTAACATGGTGAAACCCCGTGTCTGCTAAAAAACACACAAAAAATTAGCCAGGCGTGGTGGTGGCGCCTGTAGTCCCAGCTACTAGGGAGGCTGAGGCAGGAGAATGGCGGGAACCCGGGAGGGGGAGCTTGCAGTGAGCCGAGATTGCACCACTGCACTCCAGCCTGGGCGACAGAGCGAGATTCCGTCTCAAAAAAAAAAAAAAACACTAAGGCCCCACACATTCTGACTGTACCCTCTCTCTCTCTCCCTCCTTCAGATTTCCCTCCTCCAAGCTCCCCTGCAAGTTTTGATCTTGTCTTTATCACCCTTCTCTATCATCTGCCAGATCTGTTCTTTCTCTTCCCCAAAGTAACTCTTATCCCTCTTTGTGTAAATCCCCCAGGTTCTCTTTTCTTAGCTAATCTCCCTAGTCTGACCAACAACACCCAGAACTGGGCTAGCAAAGACAGAATCTTCTTAGAATAGAAGAAAAGAAGAGAGGTTGGTTGTAAACATTTGCAAGTTATTGTTTTGTGTCAGCTATTTGTTTTTGTTTTTGTTTGGAGACAGCATCTCACTCTGTCCCCAGGCTGGAGTGCAGTGGTGCGATCTTGGCTTGCTGCATCGTCGACCTCCTGGGCTCAAGTGATCCTCCTACCTCAGCCCTCAAGTAGCTGGAGGACAGGTTCGCTCCACCACACCTGGCTAACTTTTTTTTTTTTTTGTATTTTTTGTAGAGATAGGGTTCTGCCATGTTGCTGAGGCTGGTCTCAAACTCCTAAGCGCAAGCTCAGCCTCCCAAAGTGCTAGGATTACAGGCATGTGCCACTGTATCCAGCCTGTGTGTTTTGTTTTGTTTTGTTGAGACTGAGTCTTGCTCTGTCGCCCAGACTGGAGCGCAGTGGCGTGATCTTGGCTCACTGCAACCTCCGCCTGCTGGGTTCTTACCATTCTCCTGCCTCAGCCTCCTGAGTTGCTGGGACTACAGGTGCCCACCACTACGCCCAGCTAATTTTTTTGTATTTTTGGTAGAGACGGGGTATCACCATGTTAGCCAGGATTGTCTCGATCTCCTCACCTTGTGATCCGTCCACCTCGGCCTCCCAGAGTGCTGGGATTACAGGAGTGAGCCACCGTGTGCATGTCCAGCTTTTTTTTTTTTTTTTTTTTAAATTATTATTTTTTGAGACAGCATCTCGCTCAGTCGCCCAGGCTGGAGTGCAGTGGCACAATCTCAATCTCGGCTCACTGCAACCTCTGCCTCCTGGGCTCAAGCCATTCTCCTGCCTCAGCCTCCCAAGTAGCTGGGATTATAGACGTCTGCCACCACACCCAGCTAATTTTTGTATTTTAATAGAGACAGGATTTCACCTTGTTGTCCAGGATGGTCTTGATCACCATGTTGTCCAGGATGGTCTTGATCTGTTGACCTCATGATCCGCCTGCCTCTACCTCCTAAAGTGCTGGAGTTAAGGTGTGAGCCACTGTGCCTGGCCAAAACTCCTGCTTTCAATCGTTTTGAATATATACCCAGAAATGGTATATGGTAATTTGTCATTTAATAGTTTAAAAATATTTCTTAAGAGGAGATGTTCTCCACATGTCTCAGTAGCCAATGAGGAAAGGATACTCTGGATAAAACAGAACCCTGGACATTATTACTATATGTGAAAACAAATACCGTTATTGTATTTTGATAGTCTTGTTGGCCTCTTTACTCTTGGTCTCTTTACTCCTTAACAATTCGGTAGTAAAAAGGAGATATAATAAGTCAGCCAGGTAAGAATAACATAAATAATGAGACCTCAGAGAGCAGCATTGAATCTCACAGCTCTGAAGTATTGAAAATGGCCAAACAAAAAATGGGTAGAAAATGGAAAGATTTGAAAGTAAAACAGTAGAGAGAGAATAAAAACACTGCCTTGAAATTGTGGAGGAAAGTAGTATTTATGATCCCATTGAAAAATTTTAGGTGATTTTTAAAATATAAAATCTGAATCAAAAAGTACTATAAAAGTGCTTTTGAACAGTGCCCTAGATAGAGCTCTTCCCTGAAACCATTGCTGGAGTGCTTGGGCGATGAAAGGCCATCTTCATTTTCTCTTTTGGGCAGGAACAGTTCGGCTATGTTTCTAAATTTGTGTTTTTTTCCCTTTAATTTCAATTTTATTTGGTGGTATGTTTCATTTGTATCTTCCGGAAGAGAAATTGCCTGGATAACTCATAGACTAATATCAACTCCCTTTAAATTCTTTTTTTCTCTTTCTTTTTTTTTTTTTTTTTTTTTTGAGACGGAGTCTCGCTCTGTTGCCTAGGCTGGAGTGCAGTGGTGCAATCTCAGCTCACTGCAACTTCCGCCTTCTAGGTTCAAGTGATTCTCCTGTCCCAGCCTCCCGAGTAGCTGCAACTACAGGTGACCGCCTCCACGTCCGGCTAATTTTTGTGTTTTTTGTTAGTAGAGATGGGGTTTCACTGTGTTGACCAGGCTGGTTTCAAACTCATGACCTCGTGATCCATCTGCCTCAGCCTCCCAAAGTGCTGAGAATACAGGCGTGAGCCACCGTGCCCGGCCAACCCCCTTTAAATTCTAATCAAAGGATCAGGGTAACAAAAATTTAATGGATTTTAATAAACCGTAATCAAATATTGTTTACTGGTTATAATTTTTTCTTTTTTTTGAGATGGAGTTTCACTCTTGTTGCCAGGCTAGAGTGCAATGATGTGATCTCAGCTCACCACAACTTCCACCTCTCTGGTTCAAGCAATTCTCCTGCCTCAGCCTCCTGAGTAGCTGGGATTATAGGCATGTGCCACTATGCTCAGCTAATTTTGTATTTTTAGTAGAGACAGGGCTTCTCCACGTTGGTCAGGCTGGTCTCCAACTCCTGAGACTTCAGGTGATCCGCCCACCTCGGCCTCCCAAAGTGCTGAGATTACAGGTGTGAGCCACAGCACCTGGCCTCTGGTTATAAAATTAATGAGGAAATTACCAGAATGGAGACTGAAAGTTCAAGCTAATCAGGTCCTGAGACATTTAGAGATGCCCGTCCACTCCACAGGATTGTCCAGGACTCTGCCATTTGAAGCCACCTTCAGTGGAGGATTAGACTGAAGATAGGAAGTGCATGATTTGAGTACCGATCAAAAGGATTTTGTTAGAACTTTTGACATCCCATTAGTCGTGTTGAATTGAAAATTGTCCGGGAGTGAAAGCTGAGGTTCCTGTAATTTGAGATCAGTCAGTGGTGTGGGAGCCTAGAGCTACTTAGGATGGAACCCTTCTCTCAGCCTGCAAAGCTGCCCTACTCCCAGTAGGTAGAGGTGTACTGGTGATAGGGTCAGCCGGACTCAGCAGAATGGCTGATGTGGAAGTGAGGGTTATGCTCAGTAAGGGAGCGAGTGGAGATTTTAGTATCCAACTTGCTGCCAACAAATTGTCTCCCCAGATAGTTTTTGGTGTTAACGTATATTGAAGGATGGTCGCCACTGAATATTTCACATGCTAATCTTGTGGTACAAAAAAAGAAATATATACTCCAAGATCACAAACTAAATGAAAATACTAATGGGCAGTTGTTAGGGACTGATTTGTGTCTCCTCCCAAATCCTGTATGTTGAAGACCTAACCCCAGTGTGACTGCTTGGAAATGGGGCCTTTCAGGAGGTAGTTAAGGTTAAATGAGGTCATAAGGGTGGGCTCCAATCTAATGTGTCTAATATTATTATTATTATTATTATCATCAGTTTGAGACAGTTTCACTCTGTCACCAGGCTGGAGTGCAGTGGTGTGATCTCGGCTCACTGCAACCTCCACCTCCCCGGTTCAAGCAATTCTCCTGCCTCAGCCTCCCAAGTAGCTGGGATTACAGGCACGCGCCACCATGCCTGGCTGATTTTTGTATTTTTAGTAGAGACGGGGTTTCATCATGTTGTCCAGATGGTCTCTATCTCGTGACCTCGTGATCTGCCTGCCTTGGCCTCCCAAAGTGCTGGGATTACAGGTGTGAGCCACCATACCTGGCCCAATGTGTCTAATATTCTTATAAGAAGAGGAAGAGATGGCCCGGTGCGGTGGTTCACGCCCTGTAATCCCAGCACTTTGGGAGGCTGAGGTGGGTGGATCACAAGGTCAAGAGATCAAGACTATCCTGGCCAACATGGTGAAACCCCATCTCTACTAAAAAATACAAAAATTAGCTGGACGTGGTGGTCTGTGCCTGTAGTCCCAGCTACTTGGGAGGCTGAGGCACGAGAATCACTTGAAGCTGTGAGGCGGAGGTTGCAGTGAGCTGAGATCGCGCCACTGTACTCCAGCCTGGTGACAGAGCGAGACTGCATCTCAAAAAAAAAAAAAAAAAGGGGAAGTGACACCAGAGATTTCTCTCTCCTAAAATCACACACAAAAAAAGGCCATGTGTATTCACAGCAAGAAGGTGGCTGTCTACAGGCCAGGAAGAGGGATCTCATCAGGAACTGAATCCACGAGCACCTTAATCCTGGACTTCCTAGCCTCTATAACTACAAGAAAATAAATTTTTGTTTTTTTGAGCCACCTATGTTATTTTGTTATGGCAGCCTAGGCAGACCAATATAGCAGGTGACCCGATCAATACCACTTCCTTTTACAACATCTGCAAAATATTGAAAGCAGGTGATTTTTTTTTTTTTTTTTTTTTTTGAGATGGAGTCTTGTTCTTGTTTCCCAGGCTGGAGTAGAGTAGCACAATCTCAGCTCACTGCAACCTCTGCCTCCTGGGTTCAAGCGATTCTCCTGCCTCAGTGTCCAGAGTATCTGTGATTACAGGCATACGCCACCACGCCCGGCTAATTTTTATATTTTTAGTAGAGACGGGGTTTCACCATGTTGGCCAGGCTGGTCTCGAACTCCTGACCTTGTGATCCACCTGCCTCAGCCTCCCAAAGTGTTGGGATTATAGGCATAAGCCACTACTCCGGGCCAAAAGCAGGTGATTCTTTAAATACTTGGGACCCAGTAACAAAAAGTATTGTAATTTTTTTGGTAAGAATCCACCAACACTGCTACCATTGCCCTTGGTAATGATGGATTTACATTTACAACATCATCATGATGTGGAAATAAATGATTTAAAACATCGTTGATGTTTTGATGGTATGTTGAAACATCATACCATCATTTATGGTATGTTCACTTTTTCACCTTCACATGGAATTGTGTAGAAAAGGGTCCAGATCAACTCTCACTTCTGGGGAGAGAAATGACTTTGTAGTGGAGAGTCAAGGTAGATGTTTGCTTTTAATCCCATGTGTTTAAGATTATTTTTACAACAAGCATATATTCACATATTACTCTTAAACTTTAAAAAACAATAAAAGTACTGAGAGGAAAATAGATCACATTGGCAGCTTCATTGGAAAAGAACAATAATGTATGTGAAGAAAATATTTTGGAGGCTGTAAAAGTAAGCCTGGGCTGGGTACAGTGGCTCACCCTTGTAATCCCAGCACTTTGGGAGCCTGAGGTGGGCAGATCATCTGAGGTCAGGAGTTCAAGGCCAGCCTGGGCAACATGGTGAAACCCTGTCTCTACTAAAAGTGCAAAAATTAGCCGGGTGTGGTGGTGCACACCCGTAATCCCAGTTACTTGGGAGGCTGAGGCAGGAGAATTGCTTGAATCTGGGAGGTGGAGGTTGCAGTGACTCAAGATTGTGCCACTGCACTCCAGCCTGGGTGACAGAGTGAGACTCTGTCTCAAAGTAAACCTGACCAAGAAAGATGGTGATTGTCCCCCTCCAACCCCCAATCTATTCTTATTGCTGTAGCCAGAGTGGTCTTATACAAACACAAATGAGATCACATCACTCCTCTGCTTAGCGTCCCTCAACGACTTTTCTATCCTCAGAGAACGTGCAGATCCTCACTGCAGCCCGTGAGGCACTGCATGACTTTTTCCTCATGGGGTCTCCGGCCTCCCCTCTGGGCTCTTCCTTGTGTCATTATGTTTACCTCTCTTGCTCACTCCTGGGTACCCAAGCCTAGTAAGTGCTTGTGAATAACAGAAGTTCGGTAAATTTTGTTGAATTACTGAATGATGAGAAAAGAAAAGGCAAAGCAGCTTAGAACAAAGCTCTGAAGGGTTCCAACCTTTATGAGTGAGGCAGACAGAGGAGGTATAATAGGCAAGGGATTCTAAGAGGGAGTAACCAAGAAGGTAGGAAACAAACCAGAAGGGTGGTGATGAGGAAGGCAAGAGAAGGATCTGTTTCACAGAGAGGGAGGGGGTCACAGTTTCATATGTGGAAGGGTCAGTGAAGAGAAGGATGAAAAGTGTTCATCATTTAGCTTTCACGCAGAGGGGAACAACACAGACTGGGGCTTTTCAGAGAGTGAAGGGTGGAAGGAGGGGGAAGATCAGGAAAAACAAGTAATGGGTACTACACTTAATACCTGGTTGATGAAATCATCTGTACAACAAAACCCCATGACACAAGCTTACCTATGTAGCAAACCTGCACTTGTACCCCTGAACTTAAAAGTTAAAAAAAGAAAGTGTTCATCTTAAATTTAGTGACAAGGAGACCTTGGGGGGCTTTATTAAAAGCAGTTTCAAGGGAGTGAAAAGTGTAGGCAGCAAATTTCAGGATGAGAACCTTAAGTTTTGATAGTGTGGTGAGATGACTCTCCTTCACCTGGGGATCAATCTTCAGACCTTAGCCCTACCACTTACTAAGCATGAGCTTCAGCAACATACTTAATCTTTGTATTCTTCACCTGTAGCATGAGAATAATAATGATACTCACATGCTGGACTGACGGGAGAACTGGAAATAATGAGCCCCATAGATTTAGCTCAAAGATTCTCAATAAATGGTAATAGTGGTTACAATTTAGTTAAGCTTGTGCATTTAAATTTACTATTCTGGGCCAGGTGCAGTAGCTCACCCCTGTAATCCCAGCACTTTGGGAGGCCGAGACAGATGGATCACAGGTCAGCAGTTCGAGAGCAGCATGACCAACATGGTGAAACCCCATCTCTATTAAAAATACAAAAATTAGTCGGGTGTGGTGGTGCGCTATTGTCCCAGCTACTCGGGAGGCTGAGGCAGGAGAATCGCTTGAACCTGGGAGGTAGAGGTTGCAGTGAGCCGAGATCACACACTGCGTTTCAGCCTGGCGATAGTGAGACTCCATCTCCAAAACAAACAAACAAAATTTACTATTTTGTGAAAATAGACTTAACTAAATTGATAGATGCTAAGGCATTTTTTAAAAAGTGTATCAGCAGGCCAAGTGCAGTGGCTCATGCCTTTCGGAGGCTGAGGTGGGCAAATCATGAGGTCAGGAGATCGAGACCATCCTGGCTAACATGGTGAAACCCCATCTCTACTAAAAATACAAAAAAATTAGCCGGACATGGTGGCGGGCACCTGTAGTCCCATCTACTCAGGAGGCTGAGGCAGGAGGATGGCCTGAACCTGGGAGGCGGAGCTTGCAGTGAGCCGAGATCATGCTACTGCACTCTAGCCTGGGCAACAGAGCAAGATTCTGTCTCAAAAAAATAAAAATAAAAAATAAAAAGTGTATCAGCTACTTTATGATTAAATCAAGTTACTGTCAACTCACTTGCTTTTCAGTTAGGTAAAACTGATAGAAAACAACAAAGTGTGTGCATGTGTGTGCACGTGCGCATATGTGTGTTTTACAGGAAAAAGAAAAATTTAACAGAATGTGTGTATTTCACAAGGAATTTCTAGAATTGTGTCAGTAAATAAATACGCAAATGAATCATTGGTGAAATTATAGTGCTGAAACACGATGGACAAAAAAAAAAATTCTGGTTGTGATTCTAGGCAAAAATGCTTGGACCAGATTAGCACATTGTCATAATTCTTTTCTTTACTTGGAGCTTTTAAGAAAGCCATTGGTGGGTAAACTTTTAAATTTCTTCCTCTATGATTTGAAATAACTTTGATGTGCATCACATAATGTTTGATGGAAACATCTATGTTAGGTTACCAACATGGCAAAATATTTTGTTTAATATCAAAATTCAGCAAGTATGGTCAGCTTATGTTGGAACTTTTTTTTTTTTTTTTTGAGACGAAGTCTTGCTCTGTCACCCAGGCTGGAGTGCAATGGCATGATCTCAGCTCACTGCAAGCTCCACCTCCTGGGTTCACACCATTCTCCTGCCTCAGTCTCCTGAGTAGCTGGGACTACAGGTGCCCCCTGCCATGCCTGGCTAATTTTTTGTATTTTTAGTGGAGACGGGTTTTCACCATGTTAGCCAGGATGGTCTCGATCTCGTGACCTCGTGATCTGCCCACCTCAGCCTCCCAAAGTGCTGGGATTACAGGCGTGAGCTACTGCGCCCAACCATGTTGGAACATTTTTATGTTTTATGAAAGTTTTCCTGGCCTGGCGTGGTGGCGCATGCCTGTAATCCCAGCACTTTGGGAGGCCGAGGCAGGTGGATCACCTGAGGTCAGGAGTTTGCAACCAGTCTGACTAACATGGTGAAACTCTGTCTCTACTAAATACAAAAAAATGAACTGGGCATGGTGGCACATGCCTGTAATCAGAGCTACTTGGGAGGCTGAGACAGGAGAATCGCTTGTACCTGGGAGGTGGAGGTTGCAGTGAGCCGAGATTGCGCCATTGCACTCCAGCCTGGGCAAAAAGAGCAAAACTCCGTCTCAAAAAAAAAAAACTTTTCCCTAAACTTTTACAGAGAATTAAATGTAAATAAAGGCTTGAACTATCAGGAAATGTATCGATAATTTCTTCTTCATTTTTGAAGAATAGTTTTACTAGGTATAAAATTTTTGGTTGACAGGTTTTTTTTTTCTTTCAGGGCTTTGAATACATCTTCCCACTGCCTTCTGGCCTCCAAGGTTCCAGATGAGAAATCAGGTGTTGATCTCATTGAGGTTCATTGTATGTGATAAGTCACTTCTTGCCGTTTTCAAGATTCTGTCTTTATTTTGTCATTTGACAGTTTGGTTATGATGTGTTTAGGCATGGATGTCTTTGAGTTTATATGACTTGGAATTTGTTGAGCTTATTGGATGTATATATTAATGTCTTGGAATTTGTTGAGCTTATTGGATGTGGATATTAATGAGCTTACCAAATTTGGTAAGTTTCCGGCTGTTATTTCTTCAAATATTCTCTCTGTATTTTCTTTTCTTTTCTCTCCTGGCACTCCCCTGTGTTTGCGGTCGTTACTGCTTGTTGCAGTTGTTTGTTTAGTGACTTTTCTGAACTAAATCCATAAAGCTTGTATTTTTTTTCTTTTGCCACTGAAGTCACAACTATATTGCTTAGTGGTCAGCTGAGGATTAAGCAGATATTTTCTTTTTTTTCTTTTCTTTTTTGAGATGAAGTCTCACTCTGTGGCCCAGGCTGGAGTGCAGTGGTGCAATCTCAGCTCACTGCAAACTCCACCTCCCAGGTTCAAGTAATTCTCCTGCCTCAGCCTCCTGAGTAGCTGGGATTACAGGCACAGGCCACCACACCTGGCTAATTTTTGTATTTTTAGTAGAGATAGGGTTTTGCCCCATTGGTCAGGCTGGTCTTGAACTCCTGACCTCAGGTGATCCACCCACCTCAGCCTCCCAAAGTGCTGGGATTACAGGCATGAGCCGCTGTGCCCAGCCAGGACAGATTTTTTTCTTAAATACTCATAGTCTTTGTAAAGGGACTCTGATTGCATGTTGGGGCGTGCTTTCAACACTCAGCCAGGCAGCTTACAATTCTGCCTTAAGCCTTCATTCCCACGTGACAAGGAAAGGATGTGCCACTCACCTTTTTGCTTTGTATCCTGGGTTTAAATACCTTTCCTTAGCATTATCCTCAGTCTGACAACTTTCAGATCATAATCCAGGTAGAAATATAGAGAAAAAGTAATTTTGGTTCAATGTGGCAAGTGAACAGAGCAATGTGGCACCCTGCTGGCATAAGACATGTCCATGAATATCACTTATCTGTCAGTATACTCTGGAAATAGGGAAATAACAGTGAAGAGATACTCTGAACAAATAGAATTCTAGATGAAACCCATTATACTGTTGCTGCTGCATTTTGCAGAAACAAGATAGAAAAAGAATTAAAGACTACAAAATTGTGGCTGAGAATCCAAAAGAATCAGAAAGCTGAATATCAAAATAAAGCCAGTATTCTCAGCAGGTGTTATAACTTCACATATTATAATAGCTTAATATCCCATATAGCAGTGGTTGGTATGCAGCCTTTTTGGCACCAAGGACCGGTTTTGTGGAAAACAATGTTTCCATGGACAGGGGCTGGGGGGATAGTTTCAGGATGAAACTGTTCCACTTCAGATCATCAGGCATTAGCCAGATTCTCTCCCTCGCACGTGCAGTTCACAATAGGGTTCACACTCCTATGAGAATCTAATGCCGCTGCTGATCTAATGGGAGGCAGAGCTCAGGCAGTAATCCTGGCTCACTTGTAGCTCACCTCCTGCTGTGCGGCCTGGTTCCTAACAGGCTACGAACTGGTACCAGTCTGTGGTTGGGGACCCCTGCCATATAGAACTGGTTATCTGTCATATTTACAAATTACTCAGAAATGTCACTTGTTAACCTACCAGAAAATGTCTACCTTAAATAATTAATGTGTTTTCTTCATAAAGCCTACCCAGTTAAGAATTTCCAAAAATTCATTAAGAGACACGTAATAAAGGCCAGACGTGGTGGCTCATATCTGTAACCCCAGAACTTTGGGAGGCCGAAGCAGGTGGATCACCTGAGGTCAGGAGTTCAAGATCACTCTGGCCAACATGGTGAAAACCCATCTCTACTAAAAATACAAAAAATTAGCTGGGTGTGGTGGTGTGTGCCTATAATCCCAGCTACTCAGGAAGCTAAGGCAGGAGAATCGCTTGAACCCAGGAGGCAGAGGTTGCAGTGAGCCGGGATCACGCCATTGCACTCCAGCCTGTGCAACAAGAGTGAAACTCCATCTCAAAAAAAGAGAGAGAGACAGGTAATAAAAAGACAATAAATCTAGTGATAGGATTTGCATAGTATGTAATTTGTAAAATAATTTAATAAGGACAAGTGAATTATAGACTAGGATTCACACTCTGTGATGATGACATTCTAGAACAGAAACAATACTTTCATCATTAAAACACTTCTATCTTTAGGCAGAATGTGTCTGATATTGCCAACATAATCCAAGATTTGTAGAAGTGTTTGAAAAGTTATGAATGTTTACGGGTGATACTAAAGATATGCAGCCACTACTTATAGAGAATTTTCAGGTTTTGACATATTTGTGTTTGTTTGTAAGACGTGTATCACTAGCAGCCACAGAAATTTGACTATGTAATTGTCTTATTAACAAAAATGAAAGCAGGACTGAGAACCAATTGTTAATCATAGGAAGTGTTGCCAAGACCCACACCAGAAGGAAAAAAGGAGCCTGCACTCTTGGTTTTCACAACTAGATGGTGCTGCTCTGCTTTCAAATGGGAAGGACTGCAAAGCCGTTAAAACATCAAGAGTTCTCCTGGAAACAGCCACATAACTAGCACCTTTTACCTGTGAAGCCCTTGCTGGCCAACTATTGCTTGCCAGTAGTGTGCACATTACAGTGAAGGTGATCATTGTGCAAAATCATTCCATAAACCTCTCCAATGTAGTTATTCTGTACATAGATGCTCCTCCCTGGATATCAGTGTTAGGACACGTACAAGAAATCGTAAAATTAACCTACATGAAACAGGAAAGCATTGAATCACACGTTATGGCTTTAAAAATATTACACACATAATCTAGATTCAATTTAGGAGAGTTAGAAAATGCAGATCATCAAAATGACAGTAAAACTACTTATAGTCTTTCAACATAGCTTTGAAAGCAGCAAGACTGGCTAGCCTTGGTGACACTGAAAATCTAGAATACTGAAAGGGACATCAGCGCAGTATGTTTTTAACCCTGTTACTCCTTCACATTGCAGTAGTACTGTGGCCTCTGTGGCAGGACTTCACATTGTGGCAGTACCATGGCCTCTGTGGCAGGACTTCACACTGCAGCAGTACCGTGGCCTCTGTGGCAGTACTTCACATTGTGGCAGTACTGTGGCCTCTGTGGCAGTACTTCACATTGCAGCAGTGATGTGGCCTCTGTGGCAGTATTTCAAATTGCAGCAGTACCGTGGCCTGTGTGGCAGTACTTCATATTGTGGCAGTACTTCACATTGCAGCAGTACTGTGGCCTCTGTGGCAGTACTTCACATTGCAGCAGTACTGTGGCCTCTGTGGCAGTATTTCACATTACAGCAGTACCGTGGCCTCTGTGGCAGTACTTCATATTGCAGCAGTACTGTGGCCTCTGTGGCAGTACTTCATATTGTGGCAGTACTGTGGCCTCTGTGGCGGTACTTCATATTGCAGCAGGACCATGGCCTCTGTGGCAGTACTTCATATTGCAGCAGTACTGTGGCGTCTGTGGCAGTACTTCATATTGTGGCAGTACCATGGCCTCTGTGGCAGTACTTCATATTGTGGCAGTAATGTGCCCTCTGTGGCAGTACTTCACATTGCAGCAGTACTGTGGCCTCTGTGGCAGTACTTCACATTGCAGCAGTACCGTGGCCTCTGTGGCAGTACTTCATATTGTGGTAGTAATGTGCCCTCTGTGGCAGTACTTCATATTGTGGCAGTACTTCACATTGCAGCAGTACTGTGGCCTCTGTGGCAGTACTTCACATTGCAGCAGTACTGTGGCCTCTGTGGCAGTATTTCACATTGCAGCAGTACCGTGGCCTCTGTGGCAGTACTTCATATTGCAGCAGTACAGTGGCCTCTGTGGAAATACTTCATATTGTCACAGTACTTTATATTGCAGCAATACCATAGTGTCTGTGGCAGTACTTCATATTGCAGCAGTACTGTGGCCTCTGTGGCAGTACTTCATATTGTGGCAGTACCGTGGCCTCTGTGGCAGTACTTCATATTGTGGCAGTAATGTGCCCTCTGTGGCAGTACTTTACATTGTAGCAGTACTGTGGCCTCTGTGGCAGTATTTCACATTGCAGCAGTACCGTGGCCTCTGTGGCAGTACTTCATATTGTGGCAGTAATGTGGCCTCTGTGGCAGTACTTCACATTGTGGCAGTACCATGGCCTCTGTGGCAGTACTTCATATTGCAGCAGTACAGTGGCCTCTGTGGAAATACTTCATATTGTGGCAGTACTTTATATTGCAGCAGTACCATAGTGTCTGTGGCAGTACTTCATATTGCAGCAGTACTGTGGCCTCTGTGGCAGTACTTCACATTGCTGCAGTACCGTGGCCTCTGTGGCAGTACTTCATATTGTGGCAGTACCATGGTCTCTGTGGCAGTACTTCATATTGTGGCAGCATCATGGCCTCTGCAGCAGTACTTCATATCGTGGCAGTAATGTGGCCTCTGTGGCAGTACTTCACATTGCAGCAGTACCATGGCCTCTGTGGCAGTACTCCTCTCCTAGTTTTTTCCCCTTCCCTCTGCCTTCAGTACTGGATTGCAGCGTGCTGTGATGCACATGTGTTTCACATTTTAAATCACTGACGTTGGGATAGATTCTACTATCGCTGCTGTCTTACCACCTCTGAGGGCCAGGTGGCAGTCATGGTGTGGCTGTCATTGTCTGAGCATGGGAGAGTATTGGCAACATTTGCTGGGAAGAAAATCTGAGACTAAGCACTCTTTGTTTTTTCATTTTTTAAGTATTTATTTATTTGAAGACAGGGTCTCTGTCATCCTGGATGACACCCTGTCTTCAAATAAATAAATACTTACAAAATTAAAAAAAAAAAACAAAGAGTGCTTGGTCTCAGTTTGGAGGTTGAGCCTGCCATCACAGCACGCTGCAGCCTCAACCTCCTGGGCTCAAGCAATCCTCCCACCTCAGCCTCCTGAGTTGCTGGGACTATAGGCACACACCACCATACCTAGCTGATTTTTTTTTCTTCTGTGTTTTGCAGAGATGGGTTTCACCATGTTGCCCAGGCTGGTCTCAAATTCCTGGGTTCAAGCAATTCACCTGCCTCAGCCTCCCAAAGTGCTATGATTGCAGGTGTGAGTCACCGTGCCTGGCCTCTCTATGTTTTTCTAATTCCTAGAAAACAAATGGTTCTGAAAGAAGGTGGGAAAGGTGGCGAGGCAAGGGTATTTACCAGCATTCCTGAGGCAGGACCAAAAATAGACCAGCACTTCATAACTGCAAAACAGGTTTAAGAGCCCAGCAATAATAGCCTTTAGTTGGATTATGGATTCTCTTAAATGCATCATCACCAACACTTTAAATGATGCAAAGAATGACTTTTAATTTTTTTTAAAAAGTAGGCACTTATATCTCTGAGACAAAAAGTGGGCCAAGCACCGGCCATCCCTTCATCTGTATAGGACGCCAGTTCACCCTAGCCTTTAATTAGTCACATACCAAATTTTCATCCAGATAAAGGGTAACCAACAGGGACCTCAAAAGGAGCACTTTAAACCCAGAAAACTTTGTAATGGGGCCCTTGAGACGCTTGCTTGGGCCCATTCCCACCCTGTAGAGTGCTTTCTCGCTTTAATAAATCCCTGCTGGCCGGGCGTGGTGTCTCACCCGTGTAATTTCAGCACTTTGGGAGGCTGAGGCGGGCAGATCACGAGGTCAGGAGATCAAGACCATCCTGGCCAAGATGGTGAAACCCCGTCTCTACTAAAAATACAAAAATTAGCTGGGTGTGGTGGCACGTGCCTGTAGTTCCAGCTACTCAGAAGCCTGAGGCAGAAGAATCGCTTGAACCCAGGAGGCAGAGGTTACAGCGAGCCGAGGTCATGCCATTGCACGCCAGCCTGGTGACAGCGAGACCCCATCTCACCAAAAAAAAAAAAAAAAAAAAAAAAAAAAAGAGCTACTGATACTTGCAACAACATGGATGAACCTTGAAAACATTATATTGAGCTTAAGAAAGTGGATACAAATATGATCATGCATGTGGTTTTGTTTAAAGAAAAGGAAAGGTAAAAAACAATTTGTAACTACAGAAAGCATATCAGTGGCTGACTGGGGCTGGGGAAAGAGGGAACTTCATGGGTTGATAAAAATATTCTATGTCATAATTGTGTTGATGGTTACACAGGTGCATACATTTGTCAAAACACAAGAAACTGGACACTTAAAATGCGTGCTTTTTGTGTATAATTATACCTCAATAGAGATGATTTACAAATAAAAAGTAGGGAATATTCATCCAGAATCATCATGAGAACATCGGTAAGAGTCTGGCTTTTTAAAATGTGTGATGAACGCAGCCGAATGTGAAACTAACTGAGCCAATGCTTTCTCTCCTTTTGGAGAGAGCAGTCACATTAACTGACTTTCACTTTAATGAGGTATAAGGAGGTGGCCTTGGGTTCTGGAAGATGAACGTTCGCTGGGCAAAGAGCCAACGTTGATCATTATTCGCGGTGAGGATTCCAGGGAGTCTCTTGGCTTTGGAGCCCAGGAAAGAGATAGGATATTGATACTGGGGGGCTCACTGAAGTCTCACTGCAAAGGTCCCCTTTCCCACTCACTATTTTCCCTGCTGATAGAATCGAATCACAGGTTGTTAAGCGGGAAGAAACCTTGGAAACTATCCAGTTCAACTTTCAGTTGACTCACCATGGACATTATCTCCGATTTGTTTTCTCATTTGCCTCTCCCTGGGATCTAAAGAACTCTTGCTCCCTTCCCCCCCCCCCCCCCCACATTTTCCAGGAGTCTGGCAACTGCTTATTTATTGGTGTTTCCCTTTCCTTTCCTTTCCTTTTCTTTTTTTTTTTGTGATGGAGTTTTGCTCTTCTTGCCCAGGCTGGAGTGCAATGGCACAGTCTCGGCTCACTGCAACCTCTGCCTCCCGGGTTCAAGCAATTCTCCTGTCTCAACCTCCCAAGTAGCTGGGATTACAGGCACATGCCACCACACCCAGCTAATTTTTGTATTTTAGTAGAGACAGGGTTTCACCATGTTGGCCAGGCTGGTCTCAAACTCCTGACCTCAGGTGATCCACCCATCTTTGCCTCCCAAAGTGCTGGGATTACAGGCGTGAGCCACTGTACCTGGCTGGTGTTTCCCTTTTCTGAATGCATGCATTCCCCAACTGCTTTGACTTTTGTATCTACACTTCACCTACCCAAAGTCGAAGGTTAAAATTCATTATGCAAAGTCAAGGGAAACTGTATTGAAGATACTGATGTAAATCAGGCTTGTTTATTGCCATTTACATAAACACATATATTAGGCGATGTGTAAAGTGTCAATCTCTCTGCAGTGGCCTTGTTGATATTCCTGGACTAATTTACTTCCCAGAAGTTTCTTTTAGCTTAATGACTTGGAGAATGGCAAACACATGATGCCTCCATTCATGGCAGGAAACTGAGTGCAGGTGGGCGGCGGGTGGAGGACCAGAGCCACTCCATCACATTCTTCTCTGCTGTTCACTAGAAGCGGCATCGTGTTGGTCTTGGCCAAGTTACTCAACTTTTCTATGTCTCCAAATCTTTCAAATGGGAGTAACATTATTCATCTTGAAGGACTATTTTTTCTTTTTGGAGAATCAGAGAACATAGAAACAGTTTGGCTCATAGAACACACTTAACAAATATTGGTATCTTCATTTCTCCTGCATCGTTCTGGGGATCACTTGTTTTCCCCAGACAACAAGACTCTGGTATAAGAGTTGCTCAGGCCAGGCGTAGTGGCTCATGCCTGTAATCCCAGCACTTTGGGAGGCCAAGGCAGGTGGATCACGAGATCAGGAGTTCGAGACCAGCCTGGCCAACATGGTGAAACCCTGTCTCTACTAAAAATACAAAAATTAGCCAGACGTGGTGTTGCATGCCTGTAATCCCAGCTACTTAGGAGGCTGAAGCAGGAGAATCACTTGAACCTGGGAGAGGGAGATTGTAGTGAGCCAAGATTGTGCCATTGCACTCTAGCCTGGGCACTGAAGTGAGACTCTGTCTCAAAAAACAACCACCACACACAAAAGAGTTGCACAAAGCAGAAGAGTCTTGGGTGTGCCAACACATGGCTGATGTGTTTATTTGTGAAGTCCCTAGCTTGACTGAGCCTTGGCCATGCCATTGGCTACTAACTAGTAACCTTTTTCCAGTCTCTATATCAGAAGTTGGCAGGTAAAGAAGACACATTGCAAAGTATCTTTCTGTCTTTACTCAAAGTCGTGGACAGAGGAGAATTCCATTTTTTCCTCTTGGACTCAACAGAGTGGGTCCACTTAGTTTATACCTATTTTTCACCTTTGTGTAACTAGAAAGGTTCATGGTGGCTTTATCATTTAACCTTTTCTTGTTTGTTTGTTTGAGATGGAGCCTCGTTCTATTGACCAGGGGATTCTCCTGTCTCAGCCTCCTGAGTAGTTGGGGCTACAAGTGTGTGCCACCATGCCTGACTAATTTTTTTGTGTTTTTATTAGAGACGAGGTATCTCCATGTTGGCCAGGCTGGTCTCGAACCTCTGAACTCAGGTGATCTGCCCGCCTCAGCCTCCCAAAGTGCTGGGTTACAGATGTGAGCCACTGCGCCCAGCCCACTTAACCTTAAATGATTGAGTTTTAGTCTTTGTAAAGGGAACTGAAATTATTTGTAATTTTTAAAAAATTGTAAATATATATAGATCAAGCTATCTCATATGTAGTGTGATTGAGTTTGTGTTGTGGGAAGTCAGGGACCCTGAACAGAGGGACTGGCTGGAACTGCAGCAGAAGAACGTAAATGTGAAGATTTCATGGACATTTATCAGTTCCCAAAATTCATACTTTTATGATTCCTTATGCCTGTCTTTACTGCAATCTCTGAACATAAATTGTGAAGATTTCATGTACATTTATTACTTCCCTAATAATACTCTTAAAATTTCTTTAATCTCTTAATCCCATTTTCTTCGTAAGCTGAGAATGTATGTCACCTCAGGACCACTATTCCACAAATTGATTGTAAAACGTGTGTGTTTGAACAATATGAAGTTAGTGCACCTTGAAAAAGAACAGAATAACAGCGATTTTCAGGGAACAAGGGAAGATAACCATAAGGTCTGACTGTCTGTGAGGTCAGACAGAATACCGCCATATTTTTCTTCTTGTAGAGAGCCTATAAACGGATGTGCAAGTAAGAGATATATTGCCGAATTCTTTTCCCAGCAAGGAATACCCTGGGGAAGCAATGTATTCCTTGGGGGAGGTCTATAAATGGCCGCTCTGGGAGTGTCTGTCTTATGTGGTTGAGATAAGGACTGAAATACTCCCTGGTCTCCTACAGTACCCTCAGGGTTACTAGGATTGGGAAATTCCAGCCTGGTAAATTCTAGTCAAACCAGTTGTCTTCTCTAGAACCCTGTTTCCTGTTAAGATGTTTATCAAGAAAATATGTGCACAGCAGGAGATAGGCCCTCATCAGTAATTCTAATTTTGCATTTGCCTTGTGATCTTTATTACTCTTTGAAGCATGTGATCTTTGTGACCTCCTCCCTGTTCGTATACCCCCTCCCCTTTTAAAATCCCTAATAAAAACTTGCTGGTTTTGTGGCTCGGGGTGCATCATGGTCCTACCAATATGCAATGTCACCCCTGGAGGCCCAGCTGTAAAATTCCTCTCTTTGTACTCTTTCTCTTTATTTCCCAGACCAGCCGACCCTTAGGGAAAATAGAAAGAACCTATGTTGAAATATTGGGGACTGGTTCCCCCGATAAGTTTGTCTATCTAGGATTCCTATTTCTTCAATATTTTGCAAGTAATGTGGTAGGAAACTCACTTTTATTGCAAGGGAGGAAAACAAGCAGATTGTGTTGGGAAATCATGAGTGGCATTCGCTCCACAGGGCAGAGGGTCTGTATATAAAGACAAGAAACTCTTTGGGGAATTTTCAGGATGAGTAGACATTTCCAGTCGAAACAACAGGGACTTTCAGTGAGGAGGATAAACCATGGGACAATGGAACTTTCAGTGTTGGCAAAAGAGTGGTTGGAGCATAGACTCCATGGGAGCTAAGCTGTGAGTGAGGTTAAGTGCTGAGGGGGAGGAGGATGGAGGAAATGGTGGCGTCGGTGGGGTGGAGTGTCAGTGGCCTTGAAGAACTGCTGCTGCGAGAATAAATGAGCATGAGGGCTGGAGGTGGGCATCCCGGACTGAGATTTCTGAAATTGTCATTAGAAAGTTGATAAGGATCTAGTGACGACAAGCTAGTGTGTGCTTTTGGGAGTGGTCCTGAGTACTTGGGGGGACTGAAACACTAGAAGTAACAGTAGCAGGAGAGGAGTGGAGGTCGTGGTTACCAGAGCTGGGACTGGAAAATCGTGTCATGGTTATGTCTCCCAATGTTAGTCTGGAGTTGTTAAATCCCACCATTGACAAGTCACATCCCAGAACCAGAGGGAAAGTTGAGTTTGCAAGTCAAGACAGGTGGGTGGATGTGGGGAGAGAAGAGCTACGTGGTTTTGAGGTCACATGTCCTGCAGGTTGAAGGAAAAGGCCCTCCAGAAATGTCTCTTTAAATAAGGATGAGGGCAGATGAAGAGGGAGGGTGGACAGGAGTGCTTCCCCTCCACTGCTGCGAATCCTAAGTCTCCTAGTCAGGTACCTGGAACTCTAGAGTTCAGATGAAGGTGATTGATTGAGATGGAGTCTCACTCATCACCCAGGCTGGAAGGCAGTGGCGCGATCTCGGTTCACTGCAACCTCCGCCTCCCACGTTCAAGTGATTCTCCTGCCTCAGCTTCCCGAGTAGCTGGGACTACAGGCACGTGCCACCACACCCAGCTATTTTTTTTGTATTTTTAGTAGAGACAGGGTTTCACCATGTTGGCCAAGATGGTCTCGATCTCCTGACCTTGTGATCTACCCGCCTTGGCCTCCTAAAGTGCTGGGATTATAGGCGTGAGCCACCTTGCCAGAAATATTTTTGATTATCTAAGTAGACCTTGGTAATAACTGCTTTTCTGTTTTCACTGCATACTGGCAAGCAAGGGCAAGTGTTTAGCCAGCCAATACAGCATTGATTCTTGTAAGTCAGTGACCATTGCAAAATTAACCTTTGTGGGTTAAAAATAGATTCAAAATGTAAAGATGAACATGTAATATAAAGAAGACAATTTCTAAGGTTATTTTCAAAATGAAGCATCAGTGGTGGGAAATGATTATTTTGGCAGGGATAGTACTTAAAATAACACTTGGATTTGCAAATTGGAGAACATCAGCAGGATAATTCATAAGCGTGCTCACTTCCTCCTTGCTGGGTATTAGCCAGGAATACAGTACAGCATATGGCTTGTTATTCTTGTAGCTGGAGACAACAGAATTAAATCCAGAGATGAACAACTGTTTTCTCATCTAAGTCCCAGCCTGTCTGCCTTTCCAGGAACCAGCTAGTCACGATGGGACATGGTTTTGCTGTGAGTGAGGCCAAGATGCAGGAGGGGCAGGAAGCACCCATGGGGCCATCTTAACTGCAGGTGACACATGCTGGACACAACCTTCAACCTTTGCCATGTGCAGCCCCTCCAAGGGCAAGCTGGCTTTGGATTGACAAGTGGTTTCTGGGAGATGGAGTAGAAGTATTTTTCTCTATTATTCTGCTAAGTCAACTAAAAACCCTGGACCGTTACACATAAAGCAAACAGAAGAATCCCCTGGAAGGCAGAAGAAAGGCAAGGGCTGGCCAATGACCTTGGGGCCTGAGGAGCATCATGCTCCCAGGCTGGCATTGACAGAAGCCCAGTGGGAAGGGCAGAACCTCCCGCTGCTTCCTGCGGGAGTAATGAGAGGCCCTCCTGCTGTGGGGTGTCAACAGAGACTGAGTGTGGAACCCAGACTGCTACCTTCACTTACAGTAACAAGGTGACGTTCCCCTTCCCTCGACACAGGGTTTTACATTTGCTCCCTGAGATAGCCTTAGATCATGTTAGGGCTATTGAACCAGAGGCCGTTCTATTCTGTTCCACACAAAACTCACCTCCCTGGATTTTCTTCAGTCGATTTTGGATCTTGTGATGAGAAGTTGTGAGCGTCTGTACTAAACTTAAGGGCAGAGAAGGACTTAATTTATCTTTGCATTCATCAAAGATGAATTATTTGAGTCTAAACAACCTCTAGCATTTAGTGTAGTGTCTGGGCCTATAGGAACTTGATAAATATGGTTTGAATTCTTGATGGAATTGTTGAGAGCATAAGTGTTTCTGGAACATTCTGTTTATCTGACTTTACAGTGATTAACTAGACATATCTTACAGAGACTGACTCAGACAATGGTAAATTGGAATTTCTTTGTCACCAGAACTGAAATCTGCTGAGGGTGATGAGAGAGCTGCTGTAGAGAAGATCTCATAGGCATACTTTTCCCTGGGTAGCATTGGAAACATTCGAATTCCTACTTTTCTATTGAGAGGATATGGGATTTGGTGTCAGACTTCAACTCAGATTTCATCACTGTGCTCTTGGGCAAATGACGTAGCCTCCTTGTACTTTGGTTGTCTCACCTGTATATGATATACGGTTTTACTGTGAGTGTAAGATGCTTCTCAAATTGTTGGGGAAATTTAATTAGCAAAGATAAGTGAATGAATCTACTATGGTGGCTAACATCTAAATTACTCTAAGTTTTCATCTCCTAATATTATTATTCTGCAAACTAGGTAAGATAGCTATAATCCCCCCCATCCCCCCCTTTTTTTTTTTGTTTTTGAGACAAGGTCTTACTCCGTTGCCAAGGCTGGAGTGCAGTGGTGCAAGCATGGCTCACTGCAGCCTTCAACTCCTAGGCTCAAGCTATCCTTCCACCTCAGCCTCCCAAGTAGCTGGGACCACAGGCATGTGCCACTGAGCCTGCATACTTTTTCTAGTTTTTTTGTAGGGGCAGGATCTTGCCATGTTGCCCAGTCTGGCTTCAAACTCTTGAGCTCAAGTGACCCTCCTGCCTCAGCCTCCCAAAGTGCTGGGATTATAGGCAAGAGCCACTGCGCCTGACCTAATTTTTCTTAAATAATAACCAACACTTTCCAGTGACTACATACGATCAATTAGGGTGGGTAATTCCTTCTCCACATGACTGGGCTTATTTATTGCAAACTCTTCCTTTTAATTTTATTGGGAAAATAGCATCTAACCTCAAGTTCATATTTGAGGGACCCTTACTGTGGACCACAAAACCTGCCTACCAGTATGCATATTTGAAATAAATAACTAATGAGAATGTGTTCAATAATGACCTGCCTTTAATTAGTGCATTAAAATAGTAATGAGCAGAGGCTGGGTGCCGGTGACTTACGCCTGTAATCCCAGCACTTTGGGAGGCAGAGGCGGGCAGATCATGAGGTCAGGAGATCAAGACCATCCTGGCTAACATGGTGAAACCCTGTCTCTACTAAAAATAAAAAATAAAAAAAATTAGCCGGGCTTGGTGGCAGGCGCCTATGGTCCCAGCTACTCAGGAGGCTGAGGCAGGAGAATGGTGTGAACCTGGGAGGCGGAGCTTGCAGTGAGCCAAGATCGTGCCACTGCACTCCAACCTGGGCAACAGAGCAAGACTCCATCTCAAAAAAAAAAAAATAAATAGTAATAAGCAGAACATCTTTATTTGGAAGGTAATGTATCTTCTTAGAAGCAGAAAAGC
The DNA here is from genome assembly GCF_047675955.1 of Chlorocebus sabaeus. Taxonomy (NCBI): domain Eukaryota; kingdom Metazoa; phylum Chordata; class Mammalia; order Primates; family Cercopithecidae; genus Chlorocebus; species Chlorocebus sabaeus. The sequence continues at coordinate 7,183,047 of NC_132911.1, read as the reverse complement.
CCTTATTATTTCAGCATGTTCATATTACTTTTATAAAGATGTTGGATTTCATGTGAGGGCAGCCAGTTCTTATCCTTGTGTATTTATCTCCACGGTTCATTCCTTATCCAGCTGCTATTGCAAAGTCCTGGAGTTCAGATGGGTGATTTTGTAAGGTGTAAGTAACCACCCTTAGGGAAAACAAGGCAACTGATAACTGTAGTGAATATGGTAGCTGAAAACCATAATCTATTTAGCCAACTTGTGTCCAACAAGGGCAAGGACACAAGCTTTTCAGTGTTTAGAATAACAGGGGTAAAGGTTACTTACTCAGACTTTGGACTTAGAGCTGCCCTGAGATCTTGGTTTTGACACTTGTTGCCTTTAATAAACTACTTATTCTCTTAGAGCCTCAATTTCCTTGTGAAAATCATAAAAAGGGCTAAGATTTTTTTATGTTTACTATGCATAAGGAGCTATCCTTTGTAATTTCCTTTTCTTTCTATCTTTCTTTTTTTTTTTTTGAGATGGAGTCTTGCTCTGTTGCCCAGACTGGAGAGCAGTGGCGTGATCTCAGCTCACTGCAAGCTCCACCTCCCGGGTTCCCACCATTCTCCTGCCTCAGCCTCCCGAGTAGCTGGGACTACAGGTGCCCACCACCACGCCCGGCTAATTTTTTGTATTTTTAGTAGAGACGTGGTTTCACCCTATTAGCCAGGATGGTCTCCATCTCCTGAGCTTGTGCTCCACCTGCCTCGGCCTCCCAAAGTGCTGGGATTACAGGCGTGAGCCACCACGCCCGGCCTATACTTTGTAATTTTCATGTGTGTCACACTGAGTTCCCACAAAGTCTATATAAGCTGATGAGTGTAGCCCATTTTTCAGATGAGGAAACAAAGACCCAGAGAAACTCAACGACTGTCCCAAGGTCTTGCTATTAATAAATTACAGAATCAGCAATGGAACTCAGGTCTTCTGGGCTCTGAAAACCGTACTCTGAAGACTGCATTACACTACTGCATTCCCCAAACTGATAAAAATAAGATCAACTTTGAGGGGGTTTAAAATAATATGGTGATACATGTTAAATTTACAGAGCAGTGCCTAGCCTAAAAGGGTATGTTCAATAAAAGTTGTTATTATTCATTACTTCAGAAAAATCATGAAGTTGCACATAATATTGAACACAATGATGATTGCTGTTTACTAAGCACAATACATGCCAAGCTTTCTGTTAAGTGAATATATGCATTATCACATTTACTGCTCATAAAAACTCTATTATGCAGATTTTAAAAATTATCTTCCTTTTTTAAACAAAAATTGTGGCTCAGAGAGATCAAGTGTCTTGTGCAAAGTCATGTTACACAGCAGTGGGAATCAGAACCAGGGCTGTTGATTCCAAAGCCCAGCTTTTTTGTTTGTTAGTGTTTATGTTTAACCACTTTGCTGTGTTTCCTTCCTAAAGAAGAAAAGCTTCTGAACCCCCAAAATGAACCTGAATTTTGGAACAGGTACGTGTAAATTTGTGTCAGAGGGCCCATTTTAGGTGAACATCCTTGATGATGCAGATGAAAAATAAAACCACTCTCAGAGATGAGACAGCTGAGCAGGAAAGGAAATATTTTAAACCAGGAAATGGAGAATTAATTCATCTGGGGGAAAAATAACTCCAAACATATATTTGATGAAACACAAAAGCTTGCAAGCAGCGTAGAGAATCTTGTTAGAAAGATTGGTTTTGGCTTCTTCCCTTCTGTTCATTACACCTGAATAATCACTACAATCTCATCTATAAATGGTAAAATTCCTAAATCAGGTGGAACCGAAATCTCCATTTTGTAACCTCTAAATTAATTCCGTAAGACATTTTAGTTCCGTGCAAAGTTATTGACGTCGTATCTAATTCTATTTGGTCTTTCCATCAACCATAGCGTTTTTCTTGCTTCTAGAGATAAATGCCATTATAAAATATTCAGAATTCTATAATGTCTCATTGGGAGTTTCACTTGAGGGCTGTTGCCTCCCAGGTACTTGTGTGGTGCTCTGATAAATCCCATCTTTGTATCTGTAATCACTGCACAGCTCCCCAAGCTCCCTCTGGGGTGGTCCCCTGGGCCTGAAATGTCCTGGCTTCCTCCGGCCTCTGCTTATTAGCCTGTGCTCGTCATTCAGCATGAAACCCCCAGGCCACCTCTGCAGAGAAGCCGTCCCAGAACAAACCCTAGTGGAATGTTCCTCTGTTACCTGCTCTGTGGCAGAGCCCACGACATAATTAATAACATGTAATGTGACAAAGCTTGATGTCATTTTCCCTGCCATAAGGGCAAAGGCTATATCTGCCTCACTTTCTGCTGTATCCTCAGAGCCTGGCCAGCCTTATTTAGGTTAAAAAATATATGAAATGACTGATATTTGACTGTCCTTAGTCTACAAAAGTGGCAATGTCATATGATTCAACCAAATACTTAACATTTAAAGGATGCTTTTTGCATATTTTATGATTATAGGAATATTTGCTGCAACCTATTTCAGGTTTCAGCCCACCTGCCTCCAGCCCTATCTCCTGTTTCCTAAAGAGGATGGTAGGGGGTCTTGGGGTGGTGGTTAGACTATAGAGGACAAATAGTCTTCCTCCTAAAGTTACCTTCCAAAGTCATTTTCCAGTTTCTGGAATTGAACAACTAAGGGCAGTAGGTAATTTTGGCAAGTCCCACAGCAATCAGTCAAATTGACCTGATGCTGAAGTCAGTGCTGGAGCTTCATTAAAGCAGAGAAAGATTAAGTGACTGTGGGTAAGCTCCTAACTTCTCTGCACCAACTGGGGTAGTAAATAACTGATCACATGGCTTTGTTTCCTTCAATATTTTGGAAAGAAAAAGAAATTGCTAATTATTGATTTCCCCCCTGAAATTTCACTGATCAATGGAAACTTGAGTGATAGCCAGAGTTCACTCTGTCACTGTGGCCAGTCTCAACAAGCATCATTCAGTAAGATGACTGCCACAATCATGCTTCAAACCAGGAAAAAATAACCTCAAATGAGAAATTACTGAAGGTCACAACGAGGTTACAGACACATGAGAAATGGAGACATAATCGTGATTGCAAAAGGACCTTGGATTGTGATCAATTCTGGGTATTGCAAAGCTCAGGTTGCCTGATGATCTGGGGGAAAAAACAACAATATGAGAAGAAACTTAATGTCCACAGTGTCCTGATATCCCAGAAGCGAACTTGCCAAAGTCAAGCAAATATAACCAATGTTACTGATAAAAAGATATGATCAAATTAGGAAAGACTTTTTAGATACATAAGCCCTCAAAGGTATGTAATCATACCACATAATGGAAGGTAGACACATTTAAAAGAAAGAAATATGTATCTGTCAATTATAATTTAATAAGGCCAGGAAACACAAATAAGGAAAGAAAGAAACGAAGAGAAAAATATTTCATTAAACATCTATGGTACAGTAGCCTGAAATCTTTCACATTTTAAGATTTTATGTGTGAGTCGACAGCACTGTTACTTGACTCTTAAATATAGATGACTATGTTGGTTACGATTATTATAGTTCCATTCAGGAGAACAATCAACACGAATGCATTCTCTTTTCTGTTTCTTTTCGATGTAAAATGCTCCCAAATCAATAATAATATTCTTGAGTGTTGCATGTATTTGTTTATTATCATCCAACATTTTTTCCATTACCCATCCACACTCAATTGCCTTTTGGGGAATTATTCATCCCACATTTTGTGCAGTCATGGAGGGGATGGTAAGTATAGGTGCCTTTCTCCCACTGTTGAAACTGAAGGAACTGGGTCCTTTTTCTCCCACCAAGTACAGCTATAGAGGTGCAAATGACTCATGCTTGGCCAATGAAACCATCTGCCAGAACTTTGACTCCGGAAAGAATGACTCAGAGATTCAAGAAGCCGCTGCAATGGACTCTTCCCAGTCTGGGTGTCCTGCTAGGTCTGTTTTTGCAGCATAGTTGTTGTGACTCTAGCATCTCACTTCCCTTAGTAGGCTGACCGTTTCTTTAGCCTCTCATAGATTTTATGGACCCTCAACATGATTATAATAAACGCCCTTTCTTAAGTGAATCTGGATCTGTTTCTATTGTTTCTAACCAAGGAGCCATAGCTCAAACACTGCCTTATGCAGCTCAGATGCAAGGTAGAAGGAAGAGCTACTAGCATGGCATGCATGGCTTCACAGAGCAAATAGTATTATTAAAGGAAGGATGGTGAACTGGTGCTCACTAAGGCTGAGTGCAAGTTCCATACCTGCCAGTTAACAACTGTGTGTCTTTGGTTAGGTCTTGTAATGTTTCCAAACTTCATTTTAGAAGTTATATGCAAGTGACCAAAATAATACTTCCTTTGCAGTTGTTAGAAAAACTAATGGATTCGTGTGCATGAAAAAGCTCTAAAGTGCTAAATCAAAGCTACCAGTCATCATAGAGCTGGAGGGCTGGCCGTCTCTTCAGCTTTCCTCAACAGCGCAGAGGAAAGACGCTGACAGCCCTCAATTATTCATTTATAAATCAACAGATATTCATCCACTTCTCCTAAGTGCTAGTAACCATTCTAGGCGATTGTGAGACAAAGATAAAAGAGACAGAGCCTTGTCTTCCCAAAGGTCAAAGCCTGATAGACAGCAGACAAGCACAGCAAACTATTGCAATTCACTGTGGCTAGGTCAAAGCCAAAGGCAGCCAATGAGCGGCAGCTTCATTGCAGGCGTAAAAAAAGGAATCTTTATTTGGCTTAAGAGGGTACTTGCTCTTGGAAGAGTAGATTTTCATCAGATGGACAAGAGAGATGGAGGTGTAGGCAGAGGGAATGGCTCTGCAGGCTGCATGCCGGGACGCATGGCGAGCCGAATGGCTGACGTGTGACATGCATCAAGGTACTGGAAGGATAGGAGCTCCCAGGACTCTTTGACAGCCCAGATGGCACAGGGGGTTGGGTCTTCATGGAAGAAGGAAGTGGGCCCGACACAGGTAGGTGAGTGGGTGAATTTTCTTACAGCTCTCCCTCTTTGCAGCTCTGTGGCTGTGGGTGTGCTTAGGTGATGTGAACAACTCCACGGGGTGGGGGTGGTGGATGTCCCTTCCATGATTTACTTCCAACAGACCTCCCACTCCTCACTCACAGAGCCTGCTCATATCACTGTCTAGAAGGAAGAGATACTTTTACACACAATTTTGCTTTCAGCAAGGATTGTTTTCATGCTGAGAATTCAATAAAACCAAATTCCACTGTAACAGCCCAAGTAAATCAACAAACAAGCCTGGGATTAGAAGTGATGGGGAAACACACTGTCGAGAAGACATGCGGGTCTGGAGAAAGGAAAAAGAGAAAACAGCAGCATGGAAATATAGACTCCCCGTCGTCATTTTTCTATTTGCTTGTCTTTCAGTTCTTATTTACTTCCTTTGGGTTATTTCCGTTTTCTACTTTTCCCCCCACCGGTTCCAAGTTATTAGGAAAGAAGAGTCCCAGGCACATGAATCCTTACTCCCAGCTCCTTGGTTGAGGATTTTGACCTGGGTGGGAGAATTGCTCTCTCTTCCCCAGAGAGGCCCCACCTGTTTCAGAAGGAGCTAGCCCTCACTTAAATCACAGTCTGGATGACAGGTTTCCAAATTTGTTAGGTGCATAGATCCCTTAGGGTCTTCAAAATTTTTTCAAAATATTCCTAGACTCGAAAATATATCTAAGAGTTCTGTTTATTAAGTAGAGAAGTTACAATAAACTAATAAGCATTTTGGCCTACCAATTTAGCGGCCATTTGAAGAAATGCATAATTACAAAATATATTTCATTTTTAAATAACCACAATTACTTACTAGTGGGATGTGACAGTCTATTGGGTACTGCCACTGCACAATTTCTCAAATGTTGGAATCAGATTAGACACTGTCACCCTCATTTTCTATCTTTTTTTTCTTGTCACCCAGGCTGGAGTGGAGTGGTGCGCAATCTGGGCTCACTGCAACCTCCACATCCTGGGTTCAAGTGATTCTCCTGCCTCAGCCTCCCAAGTAGTTGGGATTACAGGCACCTGCCACCATGCCCAGCTAATTTTTGTATTAACTTCTATAACTTTTAACTTTGGCTTGCCTGCTGTTTGTTTTAATACAGGGGTCAGTAAATTACAGCCTGAGAATTAAATCCAGCTGACCATCGGTTTTTGTTTGGCCTATGAGCTAAGAATGGATTTTACGTTTTTAAATGGCTGAAAAGAATTTGCTTTTTAATTAATATTTTGTGACACATGAAATCATATGAACTTCAAATTCCAGTGTCCATACTTAAAGTTTTGTTAGAACATATCCATGATCATTCATTTATGAGCTGTCTGTGGTCGCTTTTGGGCTACAGTGGCAGAATTGTGTAGCCACAATAGACCTGAGTGGGGTTTTCATAGTGACATGCTCTTCTCAGCACATTAAAAATCATAGGAAACTCAAAATTTGACACTATTTCAAGTGCCATACATATGTCCATGCTGTAATATTTATTTTATTACCCAATGCATACCCATTATGTGAAAACAAAACAGAAAAGGAAAGAAAAAGATGACTTTGTTTTTTTGTTTTGTTTTGTTTTGTTTTGTTTTGAGACGGAGTCTCTCTCTGTTGCCTAGGCTGGAGTGCAGTGGTGCAATCTCGTCTCACTGCAACCTCTGCCTCCCAGGTTCAAACAATTCTGCTTCAGCCTCCTGAGTAGCTGGGATTACAGGCGTCCACTATCAGGCAAGACTAATTTTTGTATTTTTAGTAGAGATGGGGTTTCACCACGTTGGCCAGGCTGGTCTCAAACTCTTGACCTCAGGTGATCCACCCACCTCGGCCTACCAAAGTGCTAGGATTACAGGTGTGAGCCATTGTGCTCGGCCAAAAAGAGGACTTTGAATGTCACACCTTCTTTTTTTTTTTTTTTTTTCCTGAGATGGAGTCTCGCTCTGTCACCCAGGCTGGAGTGCAGTGGCGCGATCTCAGCTCACTGCAAGCTCTGCCTCCCAGGTTCACACCATTCTCCTGCCTCAGCCTCCTGGAATGTCACATTTTTAAGGCATAGCAGTGTTGATTATTTTGTTATTGAATTAGATGACAAAGAATCATATTTATGGTAGAATGACACCATAGTTGTGCTAAAAAATACAATATGCATCATCATAACCAGACTAAGCACATATCACAATCTTCCTAACTTACAGAGAGGCAATGGTCTAGAAAATTAGATAATTTAAAATAGAATATTTTAATATAGCTGAATTTATTCACAAAAATGAACAATAAAAATGATGCTGTGGCCAGGCGTGGTGGCTCACGCCTGTAATCCCAGCACTTTGGGAGGCGGGTGGATTACCTGAGGTCAGGCCTTCAGCACCAGCCTGGCCAACATGGTGAAACCCGGTCTCTACCAAAAATTACAAAAATCAGTCAGGCGTAATGGCAGGTGCTTGTAATCCCAGCTACTCGGGAGGCCAAGATAGGAGAATTGCTTGAACCTGGGAGGCGGAGGTTGCAGTGAGCCGAGACTGTGCCATTGCACTTCAGCCTGGGTGACAAAAGCGAAACTCCATCTCAAAAAACAAAACAAAACAAAAAAATGCTGCAAGCAAAGTGATTTTCCATGAGGCTCATTTGTTAACTAAGCAAGGAGAGCTATTTATTGATGGTAAGTTAATTACATCATGTTTGATTAGCAGCCAAAGGAATGTGTCCAGAGAAAATAAACCCTGGACTGTGTCCAGAGGAAATAAGACTATTAGCCTTTCAGCAAGAATAGTTGCTCAAAGAGTTGGGGGATTTGGGATAAATAGCAGTATCAAAAACAAAGTAAATGATTTCTCTTGGTTCTTAATGAGTTGACAGATGTTACTGATGCTTCTCAGTTGTTATTTAAGGCGTCAATGCTGAGTTTAAAATGAAAGATTAGGCCGGGCGCGGTGGCTCATGCCTGTAATCCCAGCACTTTGGGAGGCCAAGCGGGCAGATCACGTGGTCATGAGATCGAGACCATCCTGGCTAACATGGTGAAACCCCGTCTCTACTAAAAATACAAAAAATTAGCCAGGCGTGGTGGCGAGTGCCTGTAGTCCCAGTTACTTGGGAGGCTGAGGCAGGAGAATGGCATGAACCGGGGAGGCAGAGCTTGCAGTGAGCCCAGATTGCACCACTGCACTGCATTCCAGTCTGGGTGACAGAGTGAGACTCCATCTCAAAAAAAAAAAAAAAAAAAAAGATGAAATATTAGCCTCGAAGAATAGTCTACTGAGAACACTTCTGACGAGAATAGGGTCACAGAAAACACGAAGTACAACATGAAGTGGGATCTGATAAGATGTGTTACATCTGATGATGGTCAAATATGTGTGGAGCAGAAAAAGTCTTAGACAAACTTACAAAGCTTGTGAAAATGCAAAGAGTTTAAAGCCCATGGTTATTTATTTTATCATCAGCAGGCACAGTGCAGAAAATATTTGAATATATCATATATTATTGAATCAGTAGTTTCAATGTTAACTCTCATTGCTCTTGGTAGACTTTACCATTGTCACTTCTGTAAAATGTTGTCAGACATAAAAGCTGAATGTCCTGACGTGTTTTCAGTGGCTTAACAGTGGTAAAACTCTATGGTGAAGATTAAATGAATTTGAATGAGGAGAACTCCCTTCAATACTACATGGCTTTGGAAATCAATTTTTGTTCCAGACTCGATAATATTTTTAAATAAACTTAAAATTTCAAGGCAAAACATTACTTGTGTATGAAATTTACGTTGCTGGAAAGTCATTTTGACAATAACACGTTATTTGGATCACAAATAATGTCAAGTTACTTATACACTTGAAGTGACGTAAAAACTTAAAGCAAGAAGTAAGACCTTTATTCTTACACAATTGTGTAGTGGGTATAATTTCTAAGCTCAAACTACAATTTTATCCTCAATGCAAGTATGGATTGAAATTTCTATACTTCAAAATGTATTAAACTGTGGAATTGAGGAGCTTCTACCTAGCTTTCAACTAGAAGTGATTCATTTGTAGTGTAGCAATGTAGCAACATGCTAAAACTATCAAGAGAAGAATCCAATAGAATCCTAAAGTATCCTTTTGATGAATATTCTCCATTAAAATCATATGTTCATGGATTTATATCAGTACTTGGTCATTCCTATTCATGTGAAAAGACATTTTCAAGATGATGAAATTTCAAAGATGAAATACTCCAAATCTAATTACAGATAAACACAAACAAATGATCATTTTTGTTGTTGTTGTTGTTCTGTTTTTTGTTTTTGAGGCAGAGTATTGCTCTGTTGCTCAGGCTGTGGTGCAGTGGCACAATCTCGGCTCACTTCAACTTCTGCCTCCTAGGTGCAAGCAATTCTCCTGCCTCGGCCTCCAGAGTAGCTGGGACTACAGGTGCGTGCTACCACATCTGGCTAATTTTTGTATATTTAGTAGAAATGGGGTTTCACCATGTTGACCAGGCTGGTCTTGAACTCCTCACCTCAGGTAATCCACCCATCTTGGCCTCCCAAAGTGCTGGCATTATAGGCATGAGTCACCGTGCCTGGCCATAAACACAAACAAATGAACATTTGTACTTGACTTTGGTGATACGGAGCATTAACTTTGGTTCCCAATTAAGTAAAGCATTACCCAGTCTTCAAAAAAGAATTTTATTCTTCTCCATAGTAGACCTATATTAGAAAAATAAATTATTAAATTATTATTATTACATTTTAATTTCATCAATAAAAATTTGTAGAAATTTCGTTTATTTCTTATTATATAATACCTACAGCATATCCTCGATTACACCTCTTGGCCTGCAAAGTCTAACATATCTACTACCTGGTCCCTTACAGAAATTTGCCAAGTCCTGTTTTTTTTTCTTTTCTTTTCTTTTTTTTTTTTTTGAGACAGTCTCACTCTGTCGCCCAGGCTGGAGTGCAGTGGCGTGATCTTGGCTCACTGCAAGCTCCGCCTCCCGGGTTCACACCGTTCTCGTTCCTCAGCCTCGTGAGTAGCTGGGACTACAGGTACCCACCACCACGGTGCCTGGCTAATTTTTTTGTGTTTTTAGTAGAGATGGGGCTTCGCCATGTTAGCCAGGATGGTCTCGATCTCCTGATCTTGTGATCTGCATGTCTCGGCCTCCCAAAGTGCTGGGATTACAGGCGTGAGTCACCACACCCGGCCAACAACTCCTGTTTTAATATAGTAAGGATATGAGAGAAATGGGCCAGATTTATTTGGCTTATTATTCTTGCAGTGGAAAACTACTTTATCAGGTTAACCAGTTGACCATGACTTAGTCACTATTGCTATAACATTAACAAACATTGATATCAGAGCAGGCTGACCTGGTCAGGAAAATGCGTGTTCTGAATCAGAATTCAGGCAGATGGTCAGCAAACAGGAAGTCTGTAGGAAAGACAGAACAATAACTGGATGACCAGGGTCAGGGACTCCAGTACTGGAGCCAGGCCACAGTGAACTGGAGACCCCAGCACAGATGGCAGTTTGGTTTTGGGCCAACACTTTGCCTATTGAGCTGGCACTTGGCTTCATGAAGGGAGCTGGGCAAGACATGAAAAGTTTGAGTTCAGAGTTAGAAGATAAGATCATTAGCTTGAGTGGAGGATGGTAATTGAAAATTAAGGGGTGCGGCCAGGCGTGGTGGCTCATGCCTGTAATCCCAGCACTTTGGGAGGCCCAAGCAGGCGGATCACGAGGTCAGGAGTTCGAGACCAGCCTGACCAACATGGTGAAATCCCGTCTCTACTAAAAATACAAAAACTAGCCGGGTGTGGTGGTGTGTGCCTGTAATCTCAGCTACTTGGAAGGCTGAAGCATGAGAATCGCTTGAACCTGGAAGACAGAGGTTGCAGTGAGCCAAGATTGTGCCACTGCACTCCAGCCTGGACCACAGAGCGAGACTCCATCTCAAAAAAAAAAAAAAAGAAAAGAAAAGAAAAAAGAAAATTAAGGGGTGGTAGAAGGGAGAAGGGGCTGTGGGTAGAGCAGTTGTGGGTAGAGTTATAAATCAAACTCTAGCACCAGCCTACAGAAAGACGACCTAATAAGAATCCTGCAGTCTAATTAGACAGGTAATTTAGTTCAATAACCAGAAAATGAGAATTTCCCTCTCTTTCTCTGTTCCTATTTTCTGTAGGATAAGGGGAAAATTAGGACCAGGTTTTAGAAAAACGATGCCTTTCTATCATATCTCATTCAATGTCATTCACTTCATCATCTATTATATACCATGTATGTTTTGAGCATATTTGCTGGGCTCAGCCCAGGCTGGTTGTCCTGGGTCAGACTCCTTTGCGGCCAGAATCTGCCATGGAGATGAGGTCCTGGGATGAGGGAAAGGGCTACCTGCTGTACAGGACTCAGAGGACGAGGAGTGCTGTTTGGACAAGAACTCTGACACTAAGTAGTAGCAACGAGGCACCAATCCAAAAGTCAGGGCAGGCAGAGATCAGAGATAGCAGGCTGGCATCAAATGAGACATAAATGCAGAGAAAGCAAGGTGGAAATGGTTAAAAGTGGCGTGGCTGGGTTGGGGGGCCCAGGGAAAATAAGGAGCTACTGCAGTTGAAGACACGGTTCCTAGAAGGTGTGTTAGGCACTCATTCTCTTAGCTTTAGACTCATGTCATAACAGCCCAGGAATTTTTTCGTTACAATTTATTGCATTATAGGAAAGAAAAGCAACATTAACAACACATCCACAAGCATTCGCCTCTGATACAGAAAGACAGAAAGAATGGACCATTTGGCTGGCTGTGGTGGCTCATGCCTGTAATCCCAGCGCTTTGGGAGGATGAAGCGGGCAGATCACGAGGTCAGGAGATCAAGACCATCCTGGCTAACATGGTGAAATCCCGTCTCTACTAAAAATACAAAAAATTAGCAGGGCGTGGTGGTGGGCACCTGTAGTCCCAGCTACTTGGGAGGCTGAGGCAAGAGAATGGCGGGAACCAGGGAGGCGCAGCTTGCAGTGAGCCAAGATTGCGCCAGTGCACTCCAGCTTGGGCAACAGAGCGAGACTCCCTCTCAAAGAGAAAAAAAAGAATGGACCATTTGTAGTTCCTGGCTTTTTTGGTAAGAAAACAGAAGTGTGCATATGCCCTCAAAAAAATTCAGTGAGTTTATCTTTTAGGGACACCTAAAGCTTCCAACCAATTGCCCCATACTCTTTTTTTTTTTTTTGATGGAGTCTTGGCCGGGTGCGGTGGCTCATGCCTGTAATCCCAGCACTTTGGGAGGCCGAGGCAGGTGGATCACAAGGTCAGGAGATTGAGACCATCCTGGCTAACATGGTGAAACCCTGTCTCTACTAAAAATATAAAAATTACCTCGACATGGTGGTGTGCACCTGTAATCCCAGCTACTTGGGAGGCTGAGGCAGGAGAATGGCGTAAACTCGGGAGGCGGAGCTTACTGTGAGCCGAGATGGCGCCACTGCACTCCAGCCTGGGCGACAGAGCGAGACTCCGTCTCAAAAAAAAAAAAAAAAAAAAGATGACGTCTTGCTCTGTCGCCAGACTATAGTGCAGTGGCATGGTCTCGGCTCACTGCAATCTCCAACTCCCTGGTTCAAGCGATTCTCCTGCCTCAGCCTCCCAAGTAGCTGGGATTACAGGTGCACACCACCATGCCCAGGTAATTTTTGTATTTTTAGTAGAGACAGGGTTTCACCATGTTGGCCAGGAGAGTCTCGATCTCCTGACCCTGTGATATACCCACCTTGGCCTCCCGAAGTGCTGGGATTACAGGCATGAGCCGCTGGGCCTGGTCCAATTGCCCCATATTCTTTCCCAGAAAATAACGTGTCTAATTCCTATGCATTGCTTAGAAATGGGTCAACTTTTCTGGAAGGAACTTGGCAACATGTGACCAAAACATTAAAAAAGAGCATGTCACTCTACGGATTATGTTTCTCTTCATGGAGTATGTATGGTAGCAGTAATGCTACTGTCAAATCAAAGAAAGAAATAAGAACTCTATACTCATTTTCAACCCCATTTTGTCCTCTATGAAAAGTTTTTATGAAGGAAAACAGGCTCTATGCCCCACCCACATGCCCCCTGAACAGGGGAGCTATCAAAGTGATGCAGGAGTTTTTTGCTCCTTAGTTCAGCTAAAATCCAGGTTCTCACCACACAACCAGGAAAAATTAGGCACACGAATACATCGAAAGGTGAGGAGAGCAGAACTTATTAAAAGAAAGCTGTCGGCCAAAAAAAAAAAAAAAGGGGGGGGGGTCCTGCCAACAGGCTCCCACCTCACAGATTGAATACCAGGCCACCAAACACACACACAGACACACACAGACACTCATACATGAGCTGAAGAGGCCAGGCTCCTATCCCAGTGGCTCCACCCTATTCTCCCAGAGCGCAGGCGGGCCCCCAGTACATTGTGGGCAAGTCCAGACAAGGCCCTGGGAAGGTTCCCTCATCTTCACAAAAACATCTGATGTAAACACTTGTGAATCAGAGATTCTCCAGGGATCCTCCCTTAATCTGCCTCCTGCATCTATCAAAGGGAGATGCTGCTGTGAGGAATGTGCCCTTTCCAGGTCACTAATATGCACCTTGCAATAAGCCAACTAACATTATTGAGATGTCCTACATGTGGCTTAAGAGAGAAAAGATTTTGCATATTTCTTTTGAAGGAAATACCAACCTCATATGTCATATCAAAGCCCCCAATTTTAAGCTAATGTCACATGGAATATTAAAAATGTTACTTAGTCGACCGTCCCCTTGCGCTGCACTGATATACTCTTCAAAAGGTGTGAACTGCAGGCCAGGTTTATTGTGCTCCATAAAAACTGCATGGAGTTGTCCACAGGTCTGGGCAGGTCCTCTGTCACCATTCCAATGTGCTAGTTTGTATTTATCCTCTGATAGCACTTACCACTCTTCAATAAAATTGCTTTTATACTGATTTGTCCTCAAAATGGACTGTTGAACTTCCATTATAGTGTAAGGGACAGGGTAGGCACTTAAACAACAGTGATTGACTGAGTGAGACCACTCTGTTCTGCATACTGCTCAAAATGTGTGTTCCCTTCTATTTGCCTTGAGCCAAAAACCCAGTCATTCAAGATTGAATTTTTTTTATTATGATAAAATAAACGGGACATAAAATTTACCCCTTTCACCATTTTTAAGTGTGCAGTTCAGTGGCATTAAGCACAATTTCATCTTCTCCTTTGAACACTAACCCCTCACTTTTTTTTTTTTGAGATTGAGTCTGGTTCTGTCACCCAGGCTGGAGTGCAGTGGCGCCATCTTGGCTCACTGGGACTACAGACGCCCGACATCACGCCTGGCTAATTTTTTGTATTTTTAGTAGAGAGGGGATTTCACCGTGTTAGCCAGGATGGTCTCAATCTCCTGACCTCATGATCCTCCCACCTCGGCCTCCAAAGTGCTGGGATTCCAGGCGTGAACCACCGTGCCCAGCCACTCCTTGTTCTTTTTTATGACTGTCTTTTTTCACTTAGCGTAATGTCTTCAAGGTTCATCCAGGTGGTAGCATGTGTCAGAATTGCTTTCCTTTTTTAAGGCTGGATCATATTCCATTGAATGAATAGACCACATTTTGTTTATCCATTCATCCAAAGATAGACAGCTGGGTTGCTTCTACCTTGAGGCTATTGAGAACAATGCTGCTATTAAGCTGGGTGAACAAGTATCTGTTTGAGTCTCTGCTGTCAATTCTTTTGGGCACCTACTTAGAAATAGAATTGCTGCGTCATATGGTAATTTGATGTTGGATTTTTTGAGAAACCATCATATTGTTTTCCACAGCGGCTGCTCCGTTTTACATTTCCACCAGTAATTCATGAGGGTTTCAATTTCTCCACCTCTCACCAACATTTGAGGTTTTTTGGTCTTGCTTTTTGATGATAGCCATCCTAATGGGTGTGAAGTGGTACTCCTTGTTGAAGTCTCTTAAAGAGTGTCTTATTTGTATCTTTGTGAGTCTGAGAAGGACGAATTCCTGATACCTGTGATCTCATGTACAAATTAGGAGACGGGGATAGGAGCAGGATGAAGGGTGGAGGAGGTACAGGGAGTCCGAGGAGGGTCAGGCAAGTAGAACTGGAAGGAAGTGGGTGATCACAGCCGACCTCCTGGACTGCCCAGGTGTGCCTCAGGCTGGCTTTTGAATCCACTCCATTGTACACAAGCAGGAGAGAGATCAAATTAAAGTATAAATCACTGTGCTTAGTGGCTACTCTAGTCTCCATAGCTGTCTCCAAAGAGCAGACCTACACAGAGTGCCAGTATGTCAGCTGCATGCTGAATTGTAAGCATTTTTTTAAGATTAAAATAAGATTTTGTTGTGTGATCCAGTCTAAAAATCTGTCTCTTATAATAGTCCCCTTGCATTTTTTTAATATGAAAGTGACGTTTGGTCTTGGTTGTATCACATTATTTAACACTTTGCGTTCTGTTTTTATGTTTACAATCTTTTTTCTTTTGAGACAGAGTCTCGCTCTGTCGCCCAGGCTGGAGTGAGCGGCGCCATCTTGGCTCACTGCAAGCCCCGCCTCCTGGGTTCCCGCCATTCTCCTGCCGCAGCCTCTTGAGTAGCTGGGACCACAGGCGCCGCCACCACGCCCGGCTCGTTTTGTTTGTATATTGTTTGGTAGAGATGCGGTTTCACCGTGTTAGCCAGGATGTTCTCAATCTCCTGACCTTGTGATCTGTCCTCCTCGGCCTCCCAAAGTGCTGGGATGACAGGCGTGAGCCACCGCGCCCGGCTATGTTTACAAATTTTAAGATGATTTGGCAGTTTCATACAAAACTAAACATATTCTTAGCATATGATCCAGCAATTGTGCTCCTTGGTATTTACCCAAAGGAAATGAAAACTGATATCCACACAAACACCTTCATAAGGATATTTACAGCAGCTTTATTCATAGTTGCCAAAGCTTGGAATCATTCAAGATGTCCGTCAATAGGTAGTGGATATATATACACGCTGTGGCATATCCAGACAATGGACTATTAGCACTAAAAGAAATGAACTATCTGCCGGGCGCGGTGGTTCATGCCTGTAATCCCAGCACTTTGGAAGGCCGAGGCGGGTGGATCATGAGGTCAAGAGATCGAGACCATCCTGGCCAATGAACGTGGTGAAATCCGGTCTCTGCTAAAAATACAAAAATTAGCTGGGCATAGTGGCGCACGCCTGTAGTCCCAGCTACTGGGGAGGCTAAGGCAGGAGAATTGCTTAAAACCAGGAGGTGGAAGTTGCAGTGAGCCGAGGTCACGCCACTGTACTTCATCCCAGGTGACAGAGCAAGACTCCGTCTCAAAAAGAAAAGAAAAAGAAGAAGAAATGAACTATCAAGCCATGAAAAGACATGGAGGAGGAAGCTTAAATTCAGATTACCAAGTAAAAGAAGCCAATTTTAAAAGGCTACATCTTGTGTGGTTTCAACTCTATGACATTCTGGAAAAGGCAAAGCTATGGAGACAGGAAAAAGACCAGTGGTTGCCAGGGCTTAGTGGGGAGGGAGGGATGAACAGTCAGAACACAGAGGATTTTGGGGGGAAATGAAACTGCTTTGTATGGTACTATAATAGTGGATACACGTTATCATACATCTGTCCAAACCCACAGAATATACAATACCAAGAGTGACCCAAATGTAAACTATGGGATCTGAGTGATAATGACGTTTCAATGTAGTTTCATCGACTGTAACAAGCATAGCATTCTGTATAGGGATTTTGATGGGGGAGGCTGTGAGCATGTGGGGGCAGATATGTAGGAATTCTGTACCTTCCATTCAATTTTGCTGTGGATCTAAAATTGCTCTAAAAAATAAAGTATATTAAAAATATAGTATTGGCCAGATGCAGTGGCTCACTCCTGTAATCCCAGTACTTTGGGAGGCTGAGGCGGGCAGATCACGAGGTCAGGAATTTGAGAGCAGTCTAACCAACATGGTGAAACCCCGTCTCTACTAAAAATACAAAATTTAGCTGGGTGTGGTGGCATGCACCTGTAATTCCAGCTACTCAGGAGGCTCAGGCAGGAGAATTGCTTGAACCTGGGAGGCGGAGGTTGCAGTGAGCTGAGATCGCACCACTGCACTCCAGCCTGGGCGACAGAGCAAGACTCTGTCTCAAAAAAAAAAAAAAAAAAGAAAAAGAAAAAGAAAATATGTAGAGAGAGTTAACTGTGAACTCTTTGCTTTGTTTCTTTTCTTAATTTTTTTGGGTAATTAGTAAAGTTGGTATTTTTATTTCAAGGTTACTTTTATATAATCATATAGTTACCTCAGAACTCTATTTCTTAAAGAATATCTATTAGTTTCTAAGAACAATCATAAAATTAGCTTGTTTTTTCCCCATTTCCATTCCTCAACCACCTATTTTACATTTATTAATATTATTATTCATCGTATTAATACTATAATGGATGTTTAGACGTTCATTACTTCATTAGCTCTAAGCTGTATTTTAGAACTTCCTGGCTATTTTGGATTAAGCATTCAATGAATTTACCCTAATTTCCATGCTTTCTTCTCACTTTCCTGTTACATTTCTACTAAGGGAATCTTCTCTGTGCTGTCAGGGAATATAACATGCATATTAAAGTCTACTACTTTAAACTCTATATTTGTTTCTGTTTTAGTTCTATATAGTCAGCCATTTTTTTTTTTTTTTTTGTTATTTCCCTAACTTGGTTGGCTGGGATTTATCCTTTATTAATTTCCTCAGGAAGACTCATGGGAACAATGTTCTGAGTTCTTGTATGTTTATTTACTGTTTGTCACTTTTACACTTGAAAGATGAATTCTGGTGGTCACAGAGACAGACATGGCTCATGTGTGTTATCCCTGCTCTTGGTTTCCCTGAACCACACAGGACACCCCGCCCCTGCCATTTCTACAAATAGAGGATAAGTTGTTGCAAATAAAGGATATAGTTGTTGCCTTTTGTTTTTCCCTCACCCCCAGGGAGCAGGTTTTTGATGATGTTTTACAAGATCAACTTCCACTGTGTTTTCTTTTCTTCAATTCCTCTTGAGTAACTTTTGCCCCATTTCAGTGGCTTTTGGCAGCTTCTGTAGATAATTTGTAGTCTGTGGGTTAGATCTGTCTCCTAGTTTTGCTGAAAAAATGGGGTTTATAAAAGTGGCTTTCGTTCTCCTCGCTGCTTCTTCATGATTTCCAGGAGGAGAAGGGGAATATGCTGACTCGTAAAGCTTTGTTTGCAATGACATTTTAGAAGCTTTTAAGTGCTAACTATATAACTTTCTTTTTGTTGAACTTTTGGATATTTACTTTCGATTTTATTTCTTAATGGTCAAAGAACATGGTCAGTATGATATTGAATCAATTACATTGGTCGAGAATTCCTGAACAACTTAAGAACGCGATCAATTTTTGTAATTGTTCCCTATGTAACGTACTTGAAAGGAAAATTTATTTATAATTATTGGATGCTTATTAGATTATGCTTGTTTATTGTTTTGTTTATATGTTTGGAATCTTCTTTTCTTTTTTGACTGGTTATATCACTTGCTAAGAGACATATATTAAACTCTTCAGTATGACTGTAGATTTGACCATTTTTCCTTGGAAAGTTTAAAAAAAATCCATGTTTCGAGGCTATATTAAGGCCACATGAGTTCACACAAGTTGTGATCATCTTTGTGGTGAATTGATCCCTTCCTCCTTATATGGCTCTCTTTAACTCTAGTATTCCTTTTCAGCATTAAAACTATTACAAGCAATCAATGCCTCACTGGCCTATGCACATAGAGGCCAATACAATGGCACCAGCTATTGACAAAAGAAAAGCTTTATTGTGAGTCGACTGGCAAGGAAACAAAAGGCTCAAATCTGTCTCCCCAAGCTAGGGGCTGAGGCAGGCTTTACAAACATAAGGTGATGAGGCGTGATGTGGCTAGTTGTTGCAATGAGGTGATAGCAGGAGTCATGATGTGACTGGCTCTTTCCATGGGGTAATGTCAGAGCTTGATCTGATTGGATCCTGGATCTTGCCTTATGGTGTCCACTTCTTAAATCAGTCCCCACTCCTCCATCTGAGCACTTAGGTTCCCGCTGCGGTTGCACACTTCATCTGGTCCTGCTCAGGTTACATGACCTTCAACCTAGGGGTCCATGGCAACTGAAAAACAACTCATAACTTTGTTACATAAAAGTTGAACCAGATTGGGGCTGGGTGTGGTGGCTCACGCCTGTAATCCCAGCACTTTGGGAGGCGAAGGCAGGCGGATCACCTGAGGTCAGGAGTTCAAGACCAGCCTGGCCAACATGGTGAAACTCCATCTCTACTAAAAATACAAAAATTAGCTGGGTGTGGTGGCGGGTGCCTGTAATCTCAGCTACTCAGGAGGCTGAGGCAGGAGAATTGCTTGAACCCAGGGGGTGGAAGTTGTAGTGAGCTGAGATGGCGTCACTGCACTCCAGCCTGGGCGACAAGAATGAAACTCCATCTCAAAAAAAAAAAAAAGTTGAACCAGAGTGGTCAGAGATAGTCACAAAGCTGTTTCCTCTGCTTAATGTTTTCCTGATACATATTTATAGCTATCTGTATATCTATATTATTTATCATATCTATAAACTACTTTTTTCTTAATTTCAATGGTGAGTTTCTATCATGGAACTTGTAAGGATAGTCTTATTTTATGATTAAATATGTTTAGATTTACTTATACTTTCTATTTATTATTCTTTTATTTTGTTTCTATTTATTTATGTTTTTTGTTGTTGTTTTTTGTTTTTTGTTTTTTTGAGACGGAGTCTCGCTCTGTCACCCAGGCTGCAGTGCAGTGGCGTGATCTCCACTCACTGCAAGCTCCGCCTCTTGGATTCACGCCATTCTCCTGCCTCAGCCTCCCAAGTAGCTGGGACTATAGGTGCCTGCCACCATGCCCGGCTAATTTTTTGTAGTTTTAGTAGAGATAGGGTTTCACCGTGTTAGCCAGTATGGTCTCGATCTCCTGACCTCATGATCCGCCTGCCTTATCCTCCCAAAGTGCTGGGATTACAGGCATGAGCCACCACGCCCAGCCTATTTTTCTTTCCTATTGGATCACTTGAGTTATCTTTATAGTTCTAGTTACCTCTTTTCTATCTACTGATTTGTAATTTACTATTCTGTTTCTATTCTTTTAGTGATTGTCCTCATTTTAAAATATGCACAGTGGGCCGGGCGTGGTGGCTCACACCTGTAATCCCAGCACTTTGGGAGGCCAAGGCCGGCAGATCACCTGAGGTGAGGAGTTTGAGACCAGCCTGACCAACATGGAGAAACCCTGTCTCTACTAAAAATACAAAATTAGCCGGGCGTGGTGGTGCATGCCTGTAATCCCAGCTACTCGGGAGGCTGAGGCAGGAGAATCGTTGGACCCCGGAGGTGGAGGTTGCGGTGAGCCAAGATCGTGCCATTGCACTCCACCCTGGGCAACAAGAATGAAACTCTGTCTCAAAAAAAAAAAAAAAAAAAAAAAAAGCACAGTGTATTGTGTATTTAACAAAGTCTAAAGTCTAAAGTTAGTCAATATCTCTACCCCTCTACCTAGCTTGGCCAACATGGTGAAACCCTGTCTCTACTAAAAATACAAAAATTAGCTGGGCATGGTGGCAGGTGCCTATAATCCCAGCTACATGGGAGGTTGAGGCAGGAGAATCACTTGAACCCGGGGGGCAGAGGCTGCAGTGAACTGAGACTGCGTCACTGCACTATAGCCTGGGCAAGAGAGTGACAGTCTATAGCTGGTGAGATTTAATTAGCTGGGTGTGATGGCAGGTGCCTGTAATCCCAGCTACTCGGGAGGCTGAGGCAGGAGAATCACTTGAATCTGAGAGGCAGAGGTTGCAGTGAGGCAAGACCGTGCCATTGCACCCCAGCCTGTGTCAAAAAAAAAAAAAAAAAAAAAAAAAAAAAATGACCTTTGTGATGATCCACTTCCACCTAATGAATAGTAAATATATTTTCTTTTCGTTATGATTTTACTAATAGCATTTTCTTTTTTAAGCTTACTTTAATGTAAGAATACAGTATATAGCATGTACTACATATAAAATATGTTGTTGTTGTTGTTTTGAGACGGAGTCTCGCTCTGTTGCCCAGGCTGGAGTGCAGTGGCGGGATCTCGGCTCACTGCAAGCTCCACCTCCCGGGTTCACGCCATTCTCCTGCCTCAGCCTCCTGAGTAGCTGGGACTACAGGCGCCCGCCGCCATGCCCGGCTAATTTTTTGTATTTTCAGTAGAGACGGGGTTTCACTATGTTAGCCAGGATGGTCTCGATTTCCTGACCTCGTGATCCGCTGGCCTCGGCCTCCCAAAGTGTTGGGATTATAGGCGTGAGCCACCGTGCCCGGCCACAAAGTATGTTAATTGACTGTTTATATTATTGAAAAGGCTTCCAGTCAGTAGTAGGCTATTAGTAGTTATGTTTTGAGGGAGTCAAAAGTTATAAGTGCATTTTTGACAGCCCAAGGGATTGGTGCCCCTAACCCTCCATGTTGTTCAAGGGTCAACTGGTCATGGTGGCTCGTGCCTGTAGTCCTGTAATCCCAGCAGTTAGGGAGTCAGAGGTGGAAGGATCACCTGACCCTGGGAGTTTGAGACCAGCCTGAGCAACATATTGAGCCCCTTTTCTTCACACACACACACACACACACACAGATTTAAGAACATTTAACTCTGATTAGGCTGGGCGTGGTGGCTCACACCTGTTATCTCAGCACTTTGAGAGGCCAAGGCGGGCGGACCTCAAGGTCAAGAAATTGAGCCATCCTGGCCAACATGGTGAAACCCCGTCTCTACTAAAAATACAAAAATTAGCTGGGTGTGGTGGCGCATGCCTGTAGTCCCAGCTACTCAGAAGGCTGAGGCAGGAGAATCGCTTGAACCTGGGAGGTGGAGGTTGTAGTGAGCCAACATCCTGCCACTACACTCCAGCCTGGCGACAAAGCAAGACTCCGTCTTTTAAAAAAAAAACCAAAAAACAAAAAACAAAAAAAAAAACTCTGATTAATAACTTCCTTCCTTACGTGGTATTTTCTTCAATACTTAGTTCCAAAATGTTTTTAATTTCCCCCAAGTTTTCATTATGTTGTTTTACATAGTCAGTGTTTGTTTAAATATACCCACATATATGGCAATTCCCAACTCATCCTTACTTATTTTACTCCTTTCTTTGGGTTCAGTATTCTTCTTTCTGATATGCATCTTTTAAGAGTTTATTCAGGCCGGGTGCAGTGGCTCACACCTGTAATCCCAGCACTTTGGGAGACCAAGGTGGGTGGATCACCTGAGGTCAGGAGTTTAAGACCAGCCTGGCCAACGTGTCGAAACACCGTCTCTAATAAAAACACAAAAAGTAGCCGGGCATGGTGGCAGGAGCCTGTAATCCCAGCTACTAGGGAGGCTGAGAGAAGAGAATCACTTGAACCTGGAGGGGAAAGGTTTCAGGGAACTGAGATTGTGCCATTGCACTCCAGCCTGGGTGACAAGATGGAAACTCCGCCTTCAAAAAAAAAAAAAAGTTTATTCAGCAAAGATCTGTGAGTTGTAGATCGTCTCGGAAGTGTCTTTATTTGCCCTTCACTCTTTGATGATAGTAGCTGGGTGTCAACTTTTAGGCAGATACTTATTGTCTCTTAGCATTTTATTGATTGGTTCTTTTCTTTTCTTTCTTTCTTTTTTTTTTTTTTTTTGAGATGGAGTCTTGCTCTGTCCCCCAGGCTGGAGTGCAGTGGCCGGATCTCAGCTCACTGCAAGCTCCACCTCCTGGGTTCCTGCCATTCTCCTGCCTCAGCCTCCTGAGTAGCTGGGACTACCGGTGCCCGCCACCTTGCCTGGCTAATTTTTTGTATTTTTAGTAGAGATGGGGTTTCACCATGTTAGCCAGGATGGTCTCCATCTCCTGACCTCGTGATCCACCCGCCTCAGCCTCCCAAAGTCCTGGGATTACAGGCGTGAGCCACCACATCTGGCCTTGATTGGTTATTTTCTGATGTTTGATTGTTAATCTTTGTTCTTTGTAGATGTTCTATATTTTCCTTTTCAGTTGTTTTTAACATAGTTTCTTTGCGTTTCCTGTACTAAAATTTCAGTGAAGTTACTCAGTGAATATTTATTTTTACTTATTGGGATGCATATTAGCTATCTGTTGCTGTGTAACACATTACCCCAAAATTTAGTGGCTCAAAACAACACATGTTTATTATTTAGCTGTTTCTGTGGGTCAGGAATCCAATCATGGCAAGCAGAGCTGTCACACCTCCTCAGGGAGTTCACCTTCCTGGCACATCAATGTGTTCACAGACCAAGGGGAAGCTCCACTGAGTTGGTGTTCGAAGATTTTATTGGGGCTTCATTGACTCAGTAAATCATTGACTGCCCAATTGAACTTAGCCCCCAGCCTCCTCCCAGTCCAGCAGCTGGAAGTCCCAACCCTTTATCTACCTGCTTGGTCTTCCTGGTGACAGACCCATCATGAAGGGGGACTAAACTGAGTCACCTCATTAGCTTAACAAAGGCATTTGTACTGCTCAGAAAATTCCAGAGGTTATTGAAGCTCTGTGTCGAGAACTGGGGACAACACTAGCTCTTTTGGAGGATATTCTTCAGATTCTCATTTCAGATTTCTTCCCATTCCCTCTCCTCTTCACAACCCAAGAGAAGCCAGAGCTGATTTCGATCTGGAAGATGCATCAACTGTGTCTTCCTTCTTTAGGTGGCTAACTAGATAACAAAAGGAATTTCAAGGAAAAGAAGCCCACAGGAAGCCATTTATTTTTATTTATTTTTCCTCTAGGTCAGAGTAAAGTTTTTTTTTTTTTTGGTTATTCATAGGATAGGAAGCCAGAGAGCATGGGGGCCAACCAGAGAGGATCGTAATAGCGTGTTCATTTGCCTGGACTTGCTCTTTGCAGATGTACCCATTGGCAGCCAGCAGAGGGGGCTGCAGGTGTGATGCTTGACCAGGCAAGATTCCGGGGCTCAGGATTCTGCCACGCACCGTGAGGATGTACACACAGCTGGAGGTACTTATTTGTTTTGTCTTCCCTCATGTTCTTTCTTCCTTTCCAGGAGCTTCATTTGTGCACAGATTGGTCTGTCTTTCTCCATTTCCATCATATATAATTTTCCTGTCCCAGTTCTTGCCTTGGTCAGATTGTATCTCTCCTCAGTGCTTCCTTCTCTGATCTTTTAAAGTTCCAAGTAAAAGTGCATGTATTTATGTGGAGTGAATAATGTATGAATCCATTATTTTCAGTGCATGAAATTGTGCTCCCTGTAATGTCACTCATTAATCTATATGGCAAAACCAGTGGGAGAAGGTCAATATGGTTAAAGATAATTAGCAATTGATTAGCAACTGAGAAGCTAAATAAAAAGACACATTTCCCTCTCAATGACTCGAGTTGATAAAAACAAGAATTCTTGTTTGAGACAAGTCATAGTGTTCAGGACTGTGATGGAGAAAAATTTTTGCGTTAACATGGGCACACATCAAGGCAAACATTTATTTGGGAAAAGAGACAGGAACCATTCCCAAGTTTTCATTATAATTAATTTTGTTAAAGAATATCCATCACCAGAAATCTAAAATCCTTATAAACATTTAGTGGCAAAAATTAGAAATTCTGATATTGCAAGACCAATTCAACCTACTGCTTACCCTCCAATGTATTCAGTATTTTAAAAGAAGCTGTTTGTCTTTCTGACCTTTTTCAGTAGACTCACAAAAAGCCTGCTCACAAAAAGCGATTCAGGCATGTGCAACTGAATGATGGTAGGACTGCTGGGGGCTGAAAGGTAGAGACCGCCTTCCCTGATGTGGCAGGAGCTTGCATGCAGAAACTGTGTCATTCATACTGGTTTTTCTTTTTTTTCTTTTCTTTTTTTTTTTTTTTTGTTGAGAGGGAATCTCGCTCTGTCGCCCAGTGGTGATGTGGGCTCACTGCAAGCTCCGCCTCCCGGGTTCATGCCATTCTCCTGCCTCAGCCTCCCGAGTAGGTGGGACTACAGGCGCCCACCACCACGCCCGGCTAATTTTTTGTATTTTTAGTAGAGATGGGGTTTCACTGTGTTAGCCAGGATGGTCTCGATCTCCTGACCTCATGATCCGCCCGCCTCCCAAATGCTGGGATACAGGTGTGAGCCACCGCGCCCGGACTCATACTGGTTTTTCTGCGGCCTTACACACATCTGAACATTGAAGATGCCCAGTAAGTCCTCACTGAAAATAAAAAGGTACAGAGATTGTTGGTAGATGTAGATGGCTTAGCCTTAGATTCATTTTCTTTTTTTGTACTTTGTTCTTCCCACTACTTGCAATCTATGATTCTTCCCACTCTCCTTCTTTCCTCTTGCACTAAGTGTTTAGAGGGACCTGCAATAGTTTCTTCTGCCCGAAGAATAAGAAAGGAAGGAGGGTCGACTGGGTGCGGTGGCTCACACCTATAATCCCAGCGCTTTGGGAGACTGAGGAGGGCAGATCACAAGGTCAGAAGTTTGAGACCAGCCTGGCCAATATGGTGAAACCCCGTCTCTACTAAAAACACAAAAAAATTAGCAGGCGTGGTGGTGCACGCCTGTAATCCCAGCTACTTGGGAGGCTGAGGCAGGAGAATTGCTTGAACCTGGGAGGTGGAACTTGCAGTGAGTCGAGATCGCTCCACTTCACTCCAGCCTGGGCGACAGAGCAAGACTCCCTCTCAAAAAAAAAAAAAAAAAAAAAAAAAAGAGAAAGGAAGGAGGGTCATAGGTTACTTCTTTTCAGTCTAAAATTCCTTTAGCCCCAAAGAGGAAATAAGAGGTGCTTATCACAAATCATGAAAAATAGACCACCAATATTCTTCATGTTTTATTGTAATGGCATTTTTATCAGAAGCACTTTTGGGGTCTTTATACTTCTGTAAAGGCAAGTTATTACTTAAAATGTGGGGTGGAATGGGAGGGAGATTTTATGTTAAAAAACCCAGACATTTACAAGGCAGGGGCAAGGAAAAAAAATGCCTCCTACTTACAGAATTGGCTCCTCAAGGCAGCTGTGTCTGAACCTAGAACCACAGAGGTTTATTAGTAATCATAAAACATGCCTTTCAAACAGAGGTTAAGAGAAATATGCAGGCAAAAAGGAAAATATTTGAATTTTAGGCTTCTTTCCTCCCCCAAACTTCTCCCCATTCTCTGCCAAGACCTGACAGTAATTTCTTAAGGTGGAACACCCCTAAGTGAACAAATATTTATTAAAGATTTTTTTGTGGATCCTCTTATTACATCTAATTATGGAGTATTTTATGGTAATTTTTTGGAAACCCAGGCTCCATTTCCCCTGTTTTCCTTCTATAAAAAGTCCATTGGCATCACTGTGGTATTAAAACCATGCATTTTTTTTTTTTTTTTGAGGTGGAGTTTCGCTTTTGTTGCCCAGGCTGGAGTGCAATGGTGTGATCTCGGCTCACTGCAACCTCCACCTCCCAGGTTCAAGCAATTCTTCTGCCTCAGCCTCCCATGTAGCTGGGAAAACAGGCACCCACAACCAGGCCTGGCCAATTTTTGAATTTTTAGTAGAGACAGAGTTTAGCCATGTTAGCCAGGCGGGTCTTGAACTCCTCACCTCAGGTGATCCACCTGCCTCAGTCTCCCAAAGTGCTGGGATTACAGGAGTGAGCCACTGCACCTGGCCATGATTGGTATATCTAACCGAAAATAAGCTCATGAACAATTAACCTATTCAGCAGAGGAAAATGATCATTGACAATCATTGGCTTGGTTTCATATACACACACACACACACACACACACACACACACACACACACACTTTTTTTTTTTTTTTTTCCTTCTTCTTAACTTCTCAGTGAGAGTCTCTGGCCAGGTTCCTAAACTTGAAGGTCTAAGGATAAGAAATGACTGGTTAATGGCCGGGCATGGTGGCTTACGCCCCTAATCTTTGGAAGGCACTTTGGGAGGCCAAGCTGGATATATCAATTTGAGGCCAGGAGTTTGAAACCAGCCTGGCCAACACAATGAAACCCCGTTTCTATTAAAAATGCAAAAATTGATCAGGCGCTGTGGCTCACGCCTGTAATCCCAGCACTTTGGGAGGCTGAGGCGGGCGGATCATGAGGTCAGGAGTTTGAGACTAGCCTGGCCAACATAGTGAAACCCTGTCTCTACTAAAAAATACAAAAAATTAGCTGGATGTGGTGGTGGGCACCTGTAATCCCAGCTACTGGGGAGGCTGAGGCTGGAGAATCGCTTGAACCTGAGAGGCAGAGGTTGAAGTGAGCTGAGACCGCCTCATTGCACTCCAGCCTGGGCAACAGTGAGAGACCCCGTCTCAAAAAAATAAAAATTAAAAAATTCCAAAAATTAGACAGTCAAGATGGTGGGCGCCAGTAAATCCCAGCTACTCAGGAGGCTGAGGCATGAGAATTGCTTGAACCCAGGAGGCAGAGTTGCAGTGAGCCGAGTTCTCGCCAGTGCACTCCAGCCTGGGCAACAGCGTGACTCTGAAACAAAAAAAAAAAAAAAAAAAAAGGAGGCCGGGCGTGGTGACTCACGCCGGTAATCCCAGCACTTTGGGAGGCCAAGGCCGGGGGATCACGAGGTCAGGAGTTTCAGACTAGCCTGACCAATATGGTGAAACCCCGTCTCTACTAAAAATACAAAAAATTAGCCGGGTGTGGTGGCGGCGCCTGTGGTCCCAGCTACTCGGGAGGCTGAGGCAGGAGAATGGCGGGAACCCGGGGGGCGGAGCTTGCAGTGAGCCAAGATGGCGCCACTCACTCCAGCCTGGGTGACAGAGCGAGACTCCGTCTCAAAAAAGAAAGATACACCAATCACAACTTGGGGAGATTCTGTTGGGAAGGGTGCTGGAATCCACGGGTGGGGAGATGGCAAATGAAAGGGAGATGGAGCTAGGGGAAGCGATTTGGTTATGATGTGACTCCTGAGTCAGTAGGCTAAACCCATATTTAAAGGCCGTGGGGCTTCCTTATTATGGGCTTGTGTCCCTTTCCAAGGGGTTCTGATGTGGTGGGTTTGGTGCAGCAGCACAATTCTGAAGGCACTGATCAATGTTCACTGTCACTGATGTTCCAGTTCTTGCCAACACCTTGTCCCTCAGCTATATTCTTTGCTGCTTCTCCAGAGTTCACTGCTGCAGTTGTGTGGGTCCTGCCAGGTGTGGGAGTGCCGTGAGAGTGAATTTTACGTGTCAATTTGACTGGGCTAAGAGATGCCCCGGGGGTTGGTGAATCACGATTTCTGGGTATGTCTGTGCTGGTGTTTCTGGAAGAGATTAGCATTTGAATCTGTAGACGGAGTAAAGTGGACGTGCCCTCACCAGTGTGTGTGGGCATCATCCAGTCTGTTGAAGGCTGAGATGGAATAAACAGATGGAGGAAGGGTGAGTTTGCTGTCTTTGCTTGAGCTGGGAAATCTGTCTTCTCCTGTCCTTGGGCATCAGAGCTTCTGGCTCTTGAGCCTTTTTTATTCAGACTGGGACTTAAACCCTTGGCTCTCCTGGTCCTCAGTCCTTTGAACTTGAACTGGAACTACACCACCTGATTTTCTGGTTCTCTCCCTTGCAGATGGAAGGTTGTGGGACTTCTCAGCTTCCATTACCATGTGAGTCAATCTCTAATAATAAATCTCTTTTCATATATGTGTAGGGATTCTATGGATTCTGTGCCCCTGGAGAATGCTGACTCGTACAAGTACCCTAGCAACATCTTGTTTGTTTAAAATTTGTGATACTTGGGTCGAGGAGGCTCTAGGTATTTTCTGGGTGTTCCAAGTGCATCAAGCCACTGTTAATGATGGTGTAATGGACTAGAATGAACTAAGTTGATAACAGGGCTTCTATACCAATTCATTGTAAATCAGAGAAATGAGAGAGAACCCCTGTATCAGACCTCAGCAGATCTGATGGAAAGAGGAAAAGCCTGCAGCCCTGGAGGCATCTCGGTGCTCAGGGGTTGCTCTTACAGCTCTCCAGTGGCTGATGTCACCAGAGCCACTTCTAGATACTCTCTTCTGATGAGGACGAGTCTGCTCACATATGCCAGCTTCCACCTGGGGGCCCTGGAACAAGAAACGCTGAGTCTATACACAGCAGTCATCATGCCCATGGCAAAATGACAGCCCCAGGAGAAAACCAGGAGATGTAAACATTGTCCCTTGACTTCAGAATGAACTCATTCTGCATTGTCAGTTAAGGGAGCTCTTGAAGAACAAGACTTCACTCGCCTTCCTTCTGAAATAAAACAGATCTAAACATGGGGAAGGGATCATGCCACGCTTGGGAAGCAGTTAAAGCCCTATGAGAAAAACATTGATTCGCTATATCTTGTACAAAGTGGGAAATTTTTTCCTTAAGAGCTGTTTGTATTCTGCTCAGGTTTCCCTTTGAATTCACTGTGTTGTCTTAGACTAAGTTAATGGTGAGTTTCGGTCTCTCTCATGAATTCTAAAATGCACACTGGGCAACTTCTAGTAGACTGTACAATCAAAATAAACAAAATTAATTGGAAAATACTAGTATTAAGCAGTAGCTGGCTGGATCTCCTTTCTTCCCTTCTCTTCCTTCCTTCCTTCTTTTCTCTTCTCCCTCCTCCTTTCTTTCCTTCTTTTCCCTTCTCCTCCCTTTCTCCCCCTTCCCTCCTTCCCTCCCCCCTCCCCCTTCCTTCCTTCCTTCCTCCCTCCTTTCTTTTCTTTTCTTTCTTTCTTTCTTTCCTTCTTTCTTTCTTTCTTTCCTTTCTTTCTTTTTCTTTCTTTCTTTCTCCTTCCCTCCTTCCTTCCTCCTTTCTTTTCTTTCTTTCTTTTCTTTTTCTTTCTTTCTTTCTTTCTTTCTCTTTCTTTCTTTCTTTCTTTCTTTCTCCTTCCCTCCTTCCTCCTTTCTTTTCTTTTCTTTCTTTCTTTTCTTTCTTTTTCTTTCTTTCTTTCTTTCTTTCTTTCTTTCTTTCTTTCTCTCTCTCTCTTTCTTTCTTTTTCTTTCTTTCTCCTTCTTTCCTTCCTTCCTCCCTTCCTTCCTCTCTCTCTCTTTCTTTCTCCTTCCTTCCTTCCTTTCTCTCTCTCTATCCCACTCCTTCTCCCTCTCCATCTCCCTCTCATTTGCTTGCTTGCTTGCTAAGGGGCTGTTTCCTGGGAGAGGTCATTTTAGAGCTACACTCATGTATTAAGAGAGCTCACAAAATGTCCCAGCCTTCAGTAAAACACTGTATCTGTCAGTGTGTCTGTTTTTGTTTGTTTGTTTGTTCGTTTTTTTTTGAGAGGGAGTCTCACGCCATCATCCAGGCTGGAGTGCAGTGGCGCAATCTAGGCTCACTGCAACCTCTGCCTCCTAGGTTCAAGCAATTCTCCTGCCTCAGCCCCCTAGGTAGCTGGGATTACAGGTGTGCATCACCACTACCAGCAATCTTTTTTTGGATTTTTAGTAGAGATGGAGTTTCACCATATTGGCCAGGCTAGTCTCAAACTCCTGACTTCATGATCTGCCTGCCTTGGCCTCCCAAAGTGCTGGGATTACAGGCATGAGCCACGGCACCCAGCCCAGTGTATCTGTTGATCCTGGAATAAGGAGCTGGGGGATGGAGGATGGTGAAGTGGTGGAGAACATAGCTGAGGTTAAGGTATTGGTGAGAACTGGAAGATCAGTGATAGGGATGGCAGGTATGTGACTTACTCACCTTGGTCACCCAGGTGCCTAGTACCATGCTTAGCCTTAAACATGCGTTTGATACAACTTTATTGAGTGAGTGAATTCAGGATCATAGGGCCAAAAGTTCGGAATGTTTCTTGAGGTCTGGTTGCTCCTTCACACCTGCCTGGGAATGAGCAGATATTTCATAGTCTGGCCCTGGGGTGGTTTCTCCTGCCATGAACTCCTTCAGGTATTTAAAGATCTGATATCCCTAATTTAGTGGCATATTTCACTGCAAGGAAGGCTTCAGGGATTTTCTGAAGTTTCAGAGACAAGGTAGTCCTGGTTATCTATTATTGTATTACAAACTACCCCAAAACTTATCAGCTTCCAAGAACCATTTTATTATGTCTGAGGATTTTGTGGGTCAGAGATATGAACATGGGTCAGCTTGGTGAGTCTTCAGCTACTGGTGACAGTGACTGAGTTTTCTTCTACATCTAGTGGAGGCGCTGGTCTAGCGGGTCCCAGGTGGCTTTCTTCACGTGTCTGGCATCTTGTCTGGGATGGCTGGAATGCAGGGCTCAACTGGCACCGAGGACAGGACACACATCTGCGGTCTCTCCAGCATCGTGGTCTTGAGAGAGAAGGAAGGAGACTCTCAGCATTTTAAGTCTGGGCACAGACACTAGCCTGGTTTTATTTCTGCTCTACTACATTGGCCAAACAGTCATTAAGCTTACCTGGATTTCAGGGCAGAGAACATCAATCCTGCTTTTTTTTTTTTTGAAACAGAGTCTTGTTCTGTTGCCCAGGCTGGAGTGCAATGGCTACAATGGCATGATCTTGGCTCACTGCAATCTCTGTCTCCTGGATCCAAGCGATTCTTCTGCCTCAGCCTCCTGAGTAGCTGCGATCACAAGCACCCATCACCACACCTGGCAAATTTTTTTTCCTTTTCTTTCTTTCTTTCTTTTTTTTTTTTTTTTTTTTCCAGTAGAGACAGAGTTTTGCCATGTTGGCCAGGCTAGCCTTGAACTCCTGACCTCAAGTGATCCACTCACCTTAGCTTCCCAAAGTACTGTGATTACAGGTGTGAGCCACTGCTCCTGGCCCAGTCCCACCTGTTGATGGGAGGAGTGATAAAGAATATGTGGCCATCTTTGTTTGATCACAAAAGCCCTCAAATTAAAGATGTGTCACAATGGCTAAAAGATGGAAACAACCTTGGGCTGATGAAACTGTAAACAAAATGTGTTCTGTGCACACAATGGAACATTATTCTGCCTTAGAAAGACATGGGATTCTGACATGTGCTATGACATGGATAAGCCTTGAGAACATTAGGAAATAAATCTGTCCAAAAGGCAAATTCTGTATGATTCCACTTATATGGTACCCAGAGTAGTAGTCAAGTCAAGTAGTAGTCAAATTCATAGAGACCAAAGTAAAATGATGGTTGCCAGGGCTGGAAGAAGATGAGGAGAATGTTAGTGTTCAATGGAGATAGAATTTAAGTTTTTCAAGGTGAAAAAAATTCTGGAGGTTGGGCACAGTGGTTCATGTCTGTGATCCCAGCAGTTTTGGAGGTCGAGGTGGGAGGATCTTTAGGGCCCAGAAGTTCTAGACCAGGCTGGGCAATGTAGCAAGACCCTGTCTCTACAAAAAATAAAAAAATAGCCAGGCACGGTGGCATGCATCTGTAGTCCCAGCTACTCAGATGGCTGAAGTGGGAGGGTTTCTGGAGCCTAGGAGGTTGAGGCTGCAGTGAACCATGATTGTGCCACTGCACTCCAGCCAGAGCAACAGAGCAAGACCCTGTTTCTAAAAAAACAGTTCTGGAGATGGACGGTGGAGATAGTTGTACAGTGTTAGTGTAGCTAATGTCACTGAACTGTATACTCAAATATGGATAACATTGTAAATTTTATGTTACG
This sequence comes from Chlorocebus sabaeus, assembly GCF_047675955.1. Classification (NCBI taxonomy): domain Eukaryota; kingdom Metazoa; phylum Chordata; class Mammalia; order Primates; family Cercopithecidae; genus Chlorocebus; species Chlorocebus sabaeus. The sequence continues at coordinate 7,150,409 of NC_132911.1, read as the reverse complement.
TGTATTTTATCATAAAATACAGTCAAATACATTAACATTTTTAAAATGTGGTAAGTCTCTGAATTTGATTTTCTTCATCTCTATTAATGTCTGATTTTCCCGAAGGTCTAAGTTTCACACAGTTTTCTTTCAGGGCTGTGAGTTTCTCTTACCCGCTCTCTGACATTTTAGTATCTAACCTGATCTCCCTTTTATCTAGGATGAATTAGACTCACTGAAATAAGCAGCAGCACAGGCATTTTCACTCTTGGCACCAGTTAGGATAAAATGATTAGGTGATTTATAAATGTCATTTAAGCATTAACTCTATCCAAGACTTTCTTATCTGCAGAAAAATGTATTCCTAAATTATTAATGGTCCTTTATTACTTTTTTATTGTTGCCTTATTAAAATAAATAAAACAGTGAAATGGAGTTACTAAGAAGTACTTTAACTCACCTGTCAGCATCAATCAGCAGAATCAAAACAGGATGCCTCATCAACCTTGCCTACTGTTTGCAGGCAAATTATTTCAATTTTGCTTGGCATTGTAACTGTTCCATGACAGAATGACAGGCCCTGTGGGTTTAAGGAAGCAATAGCAGTAGTAAACTGACTTCAATTTAGGAAGACTTTCTGTTGTCTTTTTTTCTTCTAGTAACATATCATTTATTGCCCTGTATTCTATAATAATGCTTAAATGGATTATTTCACCAAAAAATTTGAGAAGAATGTGCAAATCATAAGTATAGAGTTTATTTCCTTTTTTTTTTTTTAAACGGAGTCTCGTTCTGTTGCCCAGGCTGGAATGCAATGGCACAGTCTCGACTCACTGCAGCCTCTGCATCCCAGGTTCAAGAGATTCTCCTGCCTCAGCTTCCCGAGTAGCTGGGATTACAGGTGTGCACCACCACTCCTGGTTAATTTTTGTATTTTTAGAAGAGAGAGAGTTTCACCATGCTGGCCAGGCTGGTCTCAAACTCCGGACCTCAGGCGATCCAGCTGGCTCGGCCTCCCAAAGTGCTGGGATTACAGGCATGAGCCACTGCGCCGGGCCATTTATTGCATTTTTTTTTAATTAAAAAATTACACCCATGAAACCTGTGACTACATCAGGAAAAAGAACACTTCCAGAACCCCAGAAACCTCCCTGAGCTTCTGTTGTCGATATCCATCTCGTCAAGGGTAGCCTTGCTCTTGACTTTTAAGAACATGGATACATTTTTCCCTACTTTGGAACTTTTTTATAAAGGTAAGCATGCAGTAGCTCCTCTTTTTGTGTTGGCTTCTTTCGCTCATATTCGTGGTTGTGAGATTCATTCAGGTGCTGCTTATGGCTGTAGATCATTTTATTCTCATTGAAATATACCACCATCTCTTTCTCCATTCTGCTATTGGGCATTTGGGTTATTTCTAGTTTTTCAGTAAATATGAAACTGCTACTATCAACATTCTTATACAAATCTTTTGATATGGATGCATCTGCCTAACTGTTGAATTTATACAGAGAAGTTGAACTGTGTCACAGGGTATACAAATGTGCTACTTTTCTTGTACGTAACAACCTTTTTCTAAAACCAGTTGTATCAATTTCCATTCTCACCTCTGTATAAGAGCTTTCTTTGCTCTTCAGACTTGAAATTTTCAGACTTGTTCATTTTAACCCCTCTGGTAGTGGGCAGTGAGAGCACATTATGGTATTTATTTTCCAATTATGTAACCACTTTTGTGATGTGCTTGTTCAAGTAATTTGCCCACTTTATCATTGGGATGTCTATTTTTTTCTCACAGATTCACAGATATTTAAAAAAGATCTTCTGGATGTGAATACTTTATAGGATATATTTATTGGAAAATAAATTATCCCGTCTAGTGGCTTGCCTTCTCACTCTCTAATGGTATCTTTTGGGGGACAGGAGTTCTCAATTTTCATGTACAGTAGTATAATACAGTATTTCAGTTTTTTCTTTTTGCATTGCACCTTTTTTTTTTTTTTTTTGCTGAAGTCTCCCTCTGTTCCCCAGGCTGGAGTGCAGTGATATCGGCTCACTGCAAGCTCTGCCTCCTGGGTTCACGCCATTCTTCCGCCTCAGCCTCCTGAGTAGCTGGGACTACAGGCGCCGCCACCATGCCTGGTTAATTTTTTGTATTTTTAGTAGAGATGGGGTTTCACTGTGTTAGCCAGGATGGTCTCGATCTCCTGACCTTGTGATCCATCCACCTTGGCCTCCCAAAGTGCTGGGATTACAGGCGTGAGCCACCGCGTTCGGCCTGGTGTGTGTTTTGTTTAATACACTTCTCTAAAATAGGCAAGAAAATAGCCTATTTTAAAAAAATGCTTTATTGTCTTATCTTTTCATTTTAGATCTGCAATATTATGGTTTGTGATTATTAGTTGTGTGTGTTAGCTTAGAGGATGTTTTGGGATGAGTTTAACATTTAAATAGTGGACTTTGAGTAGAGCAGATGGCCCTCTAAAATGTGGGTGGGCCTCATACAATCAGTTGAAGGCCTGAACGGAACCAAAAGTCTGGCCTCCCTGAGCAAGAGTGAATTCTCCAGTAGGCTGCCTTCGGACTTCCTCTGCACCCTTGACTCTCCTGGGTGTCCAGCCCGCAGACCACAGTGCAGATATTTACTTGCCAGCCTCCATAACGGCTTGAGCCAATTCTTTATAATAACTTCTTTCCATTTATAAACGCATCCTATTGGCTGCGTTACTCTGGAGACCCCTGACTGACACAGGGTGAGAGATAGAGGTCAAGATCCTTTCTTCAATGCCCTAAAACACCTGAACATAACCCCAGGGCTCCATGGGAACCCAGTTTAATGATACCGGTCTGGGACATGGAACTTCAGTATTAAACAGAAATATCCTTCGTCACCTACTCCTGGCTGTCCGTTCTTCCTCGCAGGCAATATGGAGCTTCTGGAGCTTAGGAAGGGCCTTGAAATGCGAAAGGCCAGCGCATCACCAGGCACAAAACAAAAGGGTGCTGAAGCTGAGATCTGATCAAGATGCCGTGCTTGCAAGCAGAGTCAGCCGGGAATGTCAAGGGAGGGGGCAGTGAATAAGAACAACATTACAGAACAAATGGTGAGCAGTGCGGATGGCATGCTGGAGGAGAATCTGGAAAAAGTGTCCTGGGTTCCGCGGAGAGGGACGGGGAGCACTTCTGGGGCTTCTTGCCTCAGCCTATGAGTGGAACTGTGAGCCGGGTTAGTAAGTAATAGATAACGTTACCCGCTGGGACCCAGCCGCACACTCAGACGCTGAACCTTCCCGGGTAATCCCGACTCCGTTGTATCTGGGTTTCCATGTCAGCTTTTGTTCACTATGCTGGAGGGAAAAGAATTCGCATGGAATAGGTGGCTGCTTCTGAGACATAATCTTATTCCGACAGTGCTCAGGTGGAGAAAGAGACAGAGGAGGCGGCATGCGGAGTGCCCTGCACTCCTTGATATTTAATTATGCACAAACCTGCCCTTCAGAACCTGCAGACACCTCAGGTATAACTATTCTATCAGGTCATGAATCTTTGTTACCCTTTATCTTACACCTGAGCTATCTCATTGAGTCCGTAGCTTATTACTGGAATCCTATGGGCTCTTCTGGACCTATTGACTGTATGGCTTGAAGAATAGTATTTGTGTAGTATGTACCACGGCAATTTTACATCCATAGCAGGTATTGAGATTCTGGAAAGTGTTTCTTTTGGTTTAATTCAGCCAAGTAGCATAGATTAGTATGTATACGGCTCTGATGAAATTTCCCATTGAGAGCAAGTTAGGAAGTACACTCGAATATGATATTATAATTTATACATGTGCTTCTACTTGAAAGGCAAGGACTCGACAGGATTAGAATGTTGGTCAAGTATTCTTTCAATAAATCCTTCCCCTCCCCTTTTTGCCAGAGTAACCCGGTGTTGATTCAGATGATGATGAGGATTATCTGATCATATTATTTAAGACTAGGTTTTATGTATGACGCACATTCAGCCAGACTGAGGAAAGTTGCATTTATTTTTGGTTACATATAGAAGATACTCAATAAGTATTTGTTAACTGAGCAAAAAAAAAAAAAAAAGTCACACATAGTACTTTTTGTTTTTTTTTTTTTTGAGATGGAGTCTCACTCCATCGCCAGGCTGGAGTGCAATGGCGTGATCTCGGCTCACTGCAACCACTGCTTCCTGGGTTCAAGCGATTCTCCTGCCTCAGCCTCCTGAGTAGCTGGGACTACAGGTGCCCACCACCATGACTGGCTAATTTTTGTATTTTTAGTAGAGATGGGGTTTCACCATATTGGCCAGGATGGTCTCTTCACCTCATGATCCGCCTTTCTTGGCCTCCCAAAGTGCTGAGATTACAGGTGTGAGCCACTGCGCCCGGCCTCACACATAGTACTTTCAAAATAAAATGTTTTATTTAAACTCTGTATTTTTGTGCTTTTGTGAATGACTAATCATTTTTGCTATATATATATATAGCATAATGGAGATGGGGTCTAACTATGTTACCAAGGCTGGTTTCAAACTCCTGGGTTCAAAAACTTTATTTATGTATTTATTTATTATTGTTATTATTATTCTTGAGACAGAGTCTTGCTTTGTTGCCTAGGGTGGAGTGCAGTGGTATAATCTCTGCTCACTGCAAACTCTTCCTCCTAGGTTCAAGCAATTCCCCTGCCTCAGGCTCCCGAGTAGCTGGGATTACAGGTGCCCACCACCAGGCCTGGCTAATTTTTGTATTTTTAGTACACACAGGGTTTTACCATATTGCCCAGGCTGATCTCAAACTCCTGACCTCAAGTGATCCAACTGCCTCAACCTCTGGAAGTGCCGGGATTACAGGCTTGAGCCACCGCCCCTGGCCTATGCTTGCATTTATCCCTCTTGTAATCAATGCATAATTTTTAGTACAATTTAAGTGCATCACCCTGACACTCTGCTCATCCTAATGAAAATGTATACAATTGTTTCTATAGCTACCAAAGCGCAAACAAAACAAAGCACAAACAGAAAAGTCTTCTGTGTTATGAAGACAAAAATGTCAGCACTGGAAAATCCTTGAAGCACTGAAATTCTGTGTAAAAACATCTAAAGTCATTAATATAGAGGCCCTTTCCCTCTGAGGCCTCCTCTTCAGAGAGGACCATCCGGTCGTCTTTTCTGTGGTGTGCTGCATTTCTGCATGGCATCGTGCAGGACGCTACAAAAGGGCAGTCAGATTCTGTGTCGAGGAAGCCACTACCTCAGTGTATTTGGATCCAAATAAGAAACAGCTATGAGACTCTCATTTGATGGCAGATAGAAAGTCTGAACGCCACAGGGACGTGATATGCACCAGTATGTGAGCTCGCTCCTAGAAATGTAACCTCTCTTTTGATGTACCTTATTGGTTCATCCTATTTTATGTAAGATGAAGTATGGAGCAGAAAATTAGGCACAGCTGAAGTCAGATATATGAGATGGGACAGCCACCAAGGCAAACACAGATAGGGACCAATGTGGGTCAGAAGACAAGGTAGTCAAAAAGCAGACAGAGTCTGTGCAAAGATGTGTGTTGAGTGACAATCTAAGATTGGGGTCTGCAGGCGTTGCCAAGGACACAAAGCAAGGGAATCCAGAAAGCATGTGTGGCAGACTGTATTAATCAGGGTTCTTCACAACCTATAGGAGGTAAATCTGTATCTTTAGATCTGTATCCATATCTATCTATAGCTATATAACTTATATCTACATCATCTGTGTCTAATATCTATATCTATATGTATATGATCTATACATATCTAAAATCTATCAATATCTATATCCATATCATTGATATCTATGTCTCTTCTATTATATCTATATCCAATCATCTATATCTATAAAGATATTTATTGTTAGGAATTGGCTCACACAATTATGGGGGCGTTTCTAGAACCAAACTTCTGCTGCTGTTGAAATGAGCTGGTAGGTCCATTTCTGCAGGGTGGGCTGGACACTGGAGACCCAGGAGAGCTGACAGTGCAGTCAGAGTCGGCTGGAGAATTCCTTCCGGCTTGGGGAGGGCCAGTCATTTGGTTCCAGTTAGGCCTCCAAATGATTGGATGAGGCCCACCCGCATTATGGAGGGCAATCTACTTTACTCAAAGTCCACCAATTTAAATGTTAATCTCATTCAAAAGCAACCTCATGGAAACACCCAGAATAATTTTTGACCAACTATTTGGGCACTGTGGGTCAGCCAAATTGACACTCAATTAACCGTCACACAGGTTCAGATAATACACTTTTGAAAGATGAAGCCCAGCTGAGCCCGGTGGCTCATGCCTGTAATCCCAGCACTTTGGGAGACTGAGACAGGCAGATCATGAGATCAAGAGATCGAGACCATCCTGGCCAACATGGTGAAACCCTGTCTCTACTAAAAATACAAAAATTAGCTGAGCGTGGTGGTGGGTGCCTGTAGTCTCAGCTACTCGAGAGGCTGAGGTGGGAGAATTGCTTGAACCCAGGAGGTGGAGGTTGCAGTGAGCTGAGATTGCGCCACTGCACTCCATCCTGGGCAACAGAGTGAGACTCTGTCTCAAAAAAAAAAAAAAAAAAAAAAAAAAAGAAAGATGGAGCCCTTTGTCCATGGCCATATTTCACCTGGCTTTCAAGTTAGAGCAAAGTGAGTTACATTCTGACAAGAACATTTACCTGAACTGTGTGCTTTATATTGCATTAGGAATATAAATGGTTGGAGAAGACAGACAAAGAGAACCACTCTTCCGTAACAATGGGAAGGTGAAACCCCTTTTCGGACTGGCAATGCTGAAATCCAAGCATGGCTCCAATTCGAGTGGGGGACACAGATACTGTTGACCTCTTTGTTGAAGGGGAGAATCTGGGAGAAAGATTCTTTTATCCTTTATGTCTGCATATTGCGCTTTGGTAAGGTTAGCTGTTAGGAAAGGAGAGCTAAGAAAATAGAAAAACTTTAATGATCAATATTGAGAATGAAAATGTGTATGCTGGGAAGCCTAATTTGATCATGACCTCGACCTGTGTAACTCTGAAGTGATTTGCATATTGCCAGTGCATGTGCTTCCCCCCAACATCTGCATCTCCCCTAAGCTGGGCCATCTCTTGTGGACAGGACGTCTCCAGCACCACAGGAGAAGGAACAAAGAGTGCAAGGCGTCACTTGCTCTGTGCCTCTGAGGCTGATCCAAACACACAGCTGGCACTTACATCAAAGCGCACTTGCCTTACAGGGATGTGGAGGAAGATCAGACTCTGGCACTTAGCATTTTCCTTTTATTTTAGCATGATCACCAATGCCACAGCCCCCCTGGGGATGGACTCATTTCAACAGCAGCAGAAGCTCGCTTCTAGAAGCACTCCCATTTGCACAGGACAGAGGTGAATGGAAATGAATATATGACATTGATAGGCATCTCTTGATATGTTTGTATAATCATTAAATTTTCTAACTATAAAAGAAATCATGTTCTTATTCCGGTTTGTTTTGTTTTGTTTTGTTTTTGTTTTTGTTTTTGTTTTTGTTTTTTGAGATGGAGTCTCACTCTGTTGCCTAGGCTGGAGTGCAGTGGCGTGATCTCGGCTCACTGCAACTTTTGCCTCCCGGATTCAAGCAGTTCTCCTGCCTCAGCCTCCCGAGTAGCTGGGATTACAGTCATGCACCACCATGCCTGGCTAATTTTTTTGTATTTTTAGTAGAGACGGGGGTTTCACCATATTGGCCAGGCTGGTCTCGAATTCCTGAGGTTGTGATCCACCCTCCTTGGCCTCCCAAAGTGTTGGAATTACAGTCATGAACCACTGTGCGCAGCCTCGTGTTCTTATTCTTAAGAGAAAAATAGAAACAGAAGAGAATAGAGGGGAAAATATCCAATATTAAACAATCAGCAAACATTAAGTATTTATTATGTGCCAGGCACTGTGCTTGAAATAACTAGTACTAAGATCCATGCATTCCATGTACTCTGCATAGATCCATACATGTGAATCTCATGAATCTTCGTAGAATATTCCCTCTGCCTTTCTTTCTCATATATATGTGTGTGTGTATATATATATACACACATAATTTAAGTTTGTCTGTGTACACATATATATTTTTAATTCAAAGTTGGAGAATGTTTGCATGGCTCAGGATGTGGCTTCTCATTTAAAAGTGACTTGTGGGTCAGGTGCGGTGGCTCACGCCTGTAATCCCAGCACTTTGGGAGGCCGAGGTGGGTGGATTACCTGAGGTCAGGAGTTTGAGACCAGCCTGGCCAACATAATCAAACCCCGTCTCTACTAAAAATACAAAAATTAGCCGGGGGTGGTGGTGGGCACCTGTAATCCCAGCTACTTGGGAGGCTGAGGTGGGGAGAATATCTTGAACCCGGGAGGTGGAGGTTACAGTGAGCCGAGATCACACCATTGCATACTCCAGCCTGGGCAACAAGAGTGAAACTCCGTCTCAAAAAAAAAAAAAGTGACTTGTCGCTGGGCGCGGTGGCTCACGCCTGTAATCCCAGTACTTTGGGAGGCTGAGGCGGGCAGATCATGAGGTCAGGTGATTGAGACCATCCTGGCTAACACGGTGAAACCCCGTCTCTACTAAAAATACAAAAAAATTAGCCGGGTGTGGTGGCGGGTGCCTGTAGTCCCAGCTACTCGGGAGGCTGAGGCAGGAGAATGGTGTGAACCCGGGAGGTGGAGCTTGCAGTGAGCCAAGATCGTGCCACTGCACTCCAGCCTGGGTGACAGAGTGAGACTCTGTCAAAAAAAAAAAAAAAGAAGAAGAAGAAGGAGGTGGAGGAGGAGAGGGAGAGGGAGAGGGAGAGGGAGAGGGAGAGGGAGAGGGAGAGGGAGAGGGAGAGGGAGAAGGGGAAGGGAGAAGGGGAAGGGGAAGGGGAAGGAGAAGGAGAATGAGAAGAAAAGATTTCTTGAGAGCTTCCTATTGCCCGGCACTGTCCTAAGCATAAAGAGTAGATGGGTGAACAAATCAGACAAAAATGCCTGCTCCCATGGATCTTCAGTCTGGTGCGCATATCTTATATGTGTGCATCTTTTCTGTTTCCATCTTTATTCTGTGCTCCATAGAATGCTCTTTTCTCTCATTTAAATAACCCTCCCATTCTTGAGTCTAGCACTGTCACCCAGGCTGGAGTGCAGTGGTGCAATCCCAGCTCACTGCAACCTCTGCCTCCCAGGTTCAAGGGATTCTCCTGCCTCAGCCTCCCGAACCCTCCCATTCTTTAGTACCCAGGTCAAAGTCCACTTCCTTCTGTGACTCACCCTGGGCTTTTCCAGCTAGAATTCCAGCTTATCTAGTTACTGGGCATGTGCTGTGTGGTGAGCACATGACATTACTTTTCTTGAATGTTTAAAATCTTACTCTTCACCTCATGGCTGGCACTGAGCAATGTCTCCCTTGCACTGTGGTTCTTTATGTTCACGACCCTTTTCTCCTGCGAAATACAAAGTTCTTTGCAGCCAAAGTCCAGGACTTATCTATGTTTGCCTCCCTTGCATCACTAAGCACAGGGCCACATGCACCACTGATGCGTCATACGTGTTTCTTGAAGACTTCAAGTAAGTGAAGGGGAAACTGGCCGTGATTCATGTTGTTTTATATAAGCACACATCGGACACTGCTCAGTGGACAAAGGAAACAAAGTCTTTTGTTTTGACTCTGAGTGGGTCCAAGTCCTTCCCCATAAGGCTTGGGGACAGGCCAGTGGTGGAGTAACTGCAGGTCGTGTCCAGGAATACTTCATACCTAATGCCATTTCAGATATTAGGGATGTCATGCAACATGAGATCACCCCAAGCAAACTTTCTGAAGGATGCCTGTCCAGCTCAACTTCCTTGGAACTTTGGATGTTCTATGACCTTTCTAATGCTGCTGTAAAAAAGTACCACAAATGTAGTGGCTTAAAACAACCCAAAGTTATTATCTTAAAGTTCTGGAGGTCAGAAGTCCAAAATGGGTTTTCGTAGGCCAAGTCAAAGTGTCAGCAGGGCTGTGTCCCTTCTGGCGGCTTTGGAGGGAAACGTTTCCTTGCTTTCTTCAGCTTCCAGAGGCTGCCTGTATTCCTTGGCTCACGGTTTCTTCTTTGCTCCAACCCCCACTTCTGTGGTCACATCTCCTTCTCTGACTGTGACTCTCCATGTAAGGACCCTTGTGAGGACATTGGGCCCACCTGGATCATCCAGGATCATCTCCCCCCCTCAAGGTCCTTCATTTAATCACACCTGCAAAGTCCCCTTTGCTATGTAAGATGACATTGTCACAGGTTCTCCAGTTTAAGATGGGACATCTTTGGGAAGACGTGATTCTGTCTGTCACAGATTTTATTTATTTATTTTATTTTATTTTATTTTATTTTATTTTATTTTATTTTATTTTACGGAGTCTCCCTCTATTGCCCAGGTTGGAGTGCAGTGGCGCAATCTCGGCTCACTGCAACCTCCGCCTCCTGGGTTCCAGAGATTCTCCTGCCTCAGTCTCCCGAGTAGCTGGGATTACAGGCCCGCGCCATCATGCCTGGCTAGTTTTTTTGTATTTTTAGTAGAGACGGGGTTTTGACATATTGGCCAGGCTGGTCTTGAACTCCTGACTTCGAGATCTGCCCACCTCGGCCTCCCAAAGTACTGGGATTACAGGCGTGAGTCACCGTGCCCGGCCAAGTCACAGGTGTTATGGTCACCACTTCTTTGGTTTCCAGGCTTCTCAACAGGGTTGGGGTTGACAGGGCAGATATGTCTGTGGTGGGTGTTATAAGCTAGTTAGAGCATGAAGATCTTGAGTATCCTGCCTCGCAACAGCTGGTGCTAGCACCCTTGTGCATCCCTCTGATTCAGCATTCTACTATTCAGAGCACGCTTGTTCTTTGGAACCTACTTCCTGAATTTTCTGTCACTCTCTTTCCACAGGTATGTTCCCACAGCCTAGAATAATAGGACAATAGAATGGTAAGCCAGAAAAATCAACTCTGTTGGTCCTGGGTGTAGAGGAGGTGAAATATCAGGGAGAGAAATGAGGGATGGGGAATAATTCATGATTATAATATTTTATTTTTTCGGCAATGCAACATCTTGTTAGGCTAGTTTGTCCCAAAATGTTTTTTAAAACATACATTTTGCATATGGAGAGTCCTGGTTTTTAAAATATTATTCTGATCCTGTAGCATTTTTTTTTTTTTTTTTGCCCAGACATGCAAGATATATTATTTGCAAAAGCAGTAAAAGTTCATCTACAGAGAAGATATGTTTAAACAATAGTAATTTGAAAATCATAATGCAGTGGATTGAATGTTTGTGTCCCCCCCAGATTCATATGCTGAAGTCCTGGGAAGATAGGCCTTAGGAAGGTGATTCGTTGTGAGGGTGGAATCCTGATGATAAGATGAGTGGGGGCCCTATAAGAAGAGGCCCTCAAGAACACTCATTCGCAGCCACTTGAGGACACAGTGAGAAGCACTGTCTATGAACCAGGACACAGGCCCTCACCAGACACTGAATCAGCCGGCACCTGACCTTGGACCTCTAGCCTCCAGAACTCTGAGAAATACATGTTTGTTGTTTAATCCACCTGTCTGTGGGATTCTGTCATGGTAGCCCTAAAGGACTGAGACACATACATAAATCAACACCAGGATGACGCTCTCTTTGCTTTTCCTCATATTGTCCTTTCCTGGCTGTAATTTGGAAAAATAATATCTGCCATGTACATGTGCACACTCACCCAGTATTAGGTGTGATAATGCCGCTTTCATTTTGAACAATTAAATGTCTTCAAAGTGAAATATCAGGCTGTTTCATACAATTTATTCTTATTTAGCAAATGACTAAATCTTTTGTCAGTTTCATAAAACAAATTGATTATGGTTTCTCTATTAGTTACCCCAATAACTAAGATTTGTGATGTTAGCCATTGGTAATCTTACTTATACACGTTTCTCACTCAGAAGCTGGTGAAGGCACGAGAAATGTTACACAAATGTTCTACGAGGAAGTTTGACAATGTAGGAAAATGGTCTCGCTGTCAATCTCTTGGAGATAATTGGACAGTTTACAGGGAGTCAACTGATAGAATGAGAGACAGTCTCTACATACTGCCCTGAGAACATACATAACATTTGGGTTTAATTTTGATTGATTGATTGATTGAGACAGAGTCTCACTCTGTTACCAGGCTGGAGTGCAGTTGCGTGATCTCGGCTCACTGCAATCTCCGCCTCCGAGCTTCGAGCGATCCTCCTGCCTCAGCCTCCTGAGTAGCTGGGATTATAGGTGCCTGCCACCACACCCAGCTAATTTTTGTATTTTTAGTAGAGATGGGATTTCACCATGTTGGCCAGGATGGTCTCGATCTCTTAACCTGGTGACCCGGCCGCCTTGACCTCCCAAAGTGTTGGGATTACAGGTGTGAGCCACCGCGCCCAGCTGAGTTTAATTTTATTTTACAGAAAATACAAGAAGAGGATCATGTGGGGCCCTCTTTCCATTTACAATTTGTGACAGTCTTGCAAGTCCAGAAGAAGTGAGGAAAATGAGAAATGTGATTATTGTAGTTAATATGCTAAGTGTCCCACAGAAAATTTTGATTTTGTTACTGTTTGGAAGTGAAACTCACTACATTCAACAAGGATTTAATATCTGTGGATTAAAAATTAATGTGCACTATTAAATTCAATCCCGATTATTTATTTAAACAGATAAAATACATAAATCAGAAGTGGTATGCTGATGAAAACAAAGAAACACAGGCTATATTTTTAGAAATAATTAGAGATTATTTTTCAACTGTATTTTCTTTAACCTTAATAAATATATTACACTAAATAATATATTTTTTCTTTGGTGGAGTGTAAAGTTGTCTAAAATAATTTCTTTTGTCTCCTCTACAAATGGAAAATAGCTGTAAATATGTTGGCTTTTAATTTGTTTTTGATCTCTGGAAAACAATGACTTTTGACTTCTTAGCTGAGAGGACTGGGTTTTATATTTGTGTGGTCTTCAGATTACAATGGGTTATGATTGGAAAGGTAGTCAGTTGTTTGGTTTATGAGACCTAGTTGGATTTTGACTGTAAGTCAGTTGTTTGGTTTATGAGACCTAGTTGGATTTTGTGGACCAATCAGTGAAGGTAGCAGGTGCCAGCATGTACCTTTTGGATGTGCCCTGTAAGGGGGACACCTGCCTTGGTAACGACGGCTCTGGGGAAAAGGGGTGCTGCCTGACTGCATTGCTCTGTCTCGTCAATTGTTCCCCAAATCCTCACCGCAAGGGAGCCCTGACTCCCTGCACTTGGCTTCTGAGTTCCGCTCCAGCTGGGCTCCTCTTCCTGTCTGCTCACTGTCTTCCCAGCCACCTCCAGCTTCAATGCCGACGAGGCCCTGCACTTTGCATCTCAGATCACTGAGGGAGCCTGACAGACACTCAGGGCTTTTGGTTAACAATCTGCACAACTCTGGCTTTTATTTTGCTATTTCCCATTGTCACAGGTGGGGCTGAAACCCTACTGAACACATGATCTATCTGAATTAGAGGATAAATCAGAATCACAGACTAGAGGCCAGGCACGGTGGCTCACATCTGTAATCCTAACACTTTGGGAGGCCAAGGCAGGAGGATCACGAGGTCAGGAGATCGAGACCATCCTGGCTAACACGGTGAAACCCCGTCTCTACTAAAAAATATAAAAAATTAGATGGGTGTGGTGGCGGGCGCCTGTAGTCCCAGCTACTCGGGAAGCTGAGGCAGGAGAATAGTGGGAACCTGGGAGGCAGAGCTTGCAGTGAGCCGAGCTCACGCCACTGCACTCCAGCCTCGGCAACAGAGTGAGACTCCGTCTCAAAAAAAAAAAAAAAAAAAAAAAGAATCACAGACTAGAATACAATAAAATCCAAGTCTTCTCCTACAGATGAGGAAGCAGTGCACCAGGAACTACGCTCAATCATTTACATCTGCACACTTACTTAGTATTCAAGACAAATTTATGAGGCAGACATTACATTTTGAATTATTCCCATTTTACAGTTGAAGATACGGAGGTTACAGAGATGACATAACCTGCTTAGCTTGTAGACAGCCTTCAGGCCTCGGCTAGACAGAAACACGGGGATCAAAAGCGCACATTGCTCTCTTTAAGAGGAACCCACCTCTTCCCTCCAGCAAGGAGACTCCAGTAGAGCCAATGCCAGGGTATAAGGTGTTTTCCATTTTCTTTCAACTCCCAGTAGTCTAGAAAATAAAGATACTCTTCTACTTCCCACCATTGTGATAAAATGTATTAAAATAAAGTATTAAAAGAAGCTTAATAATGACATGAAAAATGAATGACAACTGGAATTCCCACAGTGTCCCTCCTGGGTATTTTTCAGATTACTTATAGAGGCTGGAAGGACTCTTACAGCATCTACGTTCCTAGCTGGCAGCTGTAACTGCCCCACCCAGGCAGATACCACTAACACTGCCACATGGTTGCTGTGAGAATCGATACCACTTGGTAACTCACTGATGTGGTCTGACCCCTGCTCTCCGGTATGTGGCTAGCAGGCTTTCCCACGTCTTTCCCTTGCAGACAAGAAGCAGCTGTGCTGTGAGGCCCATGGAGTTGTGCAACCAGGGGAGTGAGACAGAGAGCCCCACATGGGAATTGGCAAATAAGAGGTGTTCTGGATGATTCATGGAAAAAGGGTTACACGGACCCTTTTTGGCATGCATCCTCTGCACATGTTCATTTATTGGAGTAGATTTGATTCACGTATGGGTCCTTAGAGGGGATGATGCTGGTGCTCTCCCCTGACCACGGGGGTGGATTTCTCGTGTGTGCATGTCCTTGGGTGTGAGTTTTGCTCCAGCAGCAGCATCAGCTGCTGCAGGCTATGGGCGCCAGCTTTGTCTGTGTGTGCAGAGATGCGGAAGGGACCCTGGCTGAGTCTTATCCAATACTAGACAGGTCGGTGAGCAGGAAACCCACAGGTGAGTGAGTAGAAATCCCAGCATCCCTGCCTTGGCTTCAGGCTATTCCGAGGCATTCTTACTCCCGTGGACCCAGGCTCAAGTTGCCCTCTGAGGGCTCTGCTGAGATCGTACCTGTGCTGGGTGCCAGCCTCCATGACCTGCTCCCTTGCCTGCCAGTTGCTTTCTTCCAAGAGTGTGTCCCTGTCTCAGGCTCTGCTTCTGGGGACCTCAACCTGAGACAAACCTAGTACCGATAAATAAATTGTGGAATCGTCACCAGAAGGGATTATACAGTCATTAAAACTGATGATTTAAAGGCTGGGCACGGTGGCTCACTCCTGTAATTGTAGCACTTTGGGAGGCCAAGGTGGGAGGATCGTCTGAGGTCAGGAGTTCGAGACCAGCCAGACTAATATGGTGAAACCCCATCTCTACTAAGAATAAAAAATTAGCCGGGCATGGTGGTGTGCTGTAGTCCCAGCAACTTGGGAGGCTGAGAAAGGAGAACTGCTTGAACACAAGGTGGAGGTCGCAGTGAGCTGAGATGATGCCACTGCACTCCAGCCTGGCTACAGAGCAGGACTCTGTCTTGGGCGGGGGAAAAAAAGTGATGATTAAAAAGTGCAATTATGGATTCATAAAGAAGTTTACAATTTATGGTTAGGAAGAAGACACAGTCTACCAAAATGTCTATGGCTTTTAATTTTTGTAAGAAAAATGTGAGCATGGGTAAATCTCAAAATCTATAATAAGAAGTATCTTCAGGATATGGCTGGACGCAGTGGCTCACGTCTGTAATCCCAGCACTTTGGGAGGCCGAGGTAGGTGGATCACGAGGTTCAGGAGTTCGAGAACAGCCTGATCAACATGGTGAAACCCCGTCTTTACTAAAAATACAAAAATTAGCCGGGCATGGTGGTGGGTGCCTGTAATCCCAGCTACTCAGGCAGCTGAGGCAGGAGAATTGCTTGAATCCAGGAGGCAGAGGTTGCAGTGAACTGAGATTGTGCCACTGCACTCCAGCCTAGGCCACAGAGTGAGACTCTGTCTCAAAAAAATAAGAAATAAATAAATAAATAAAATAAAAATAAATAAAAAGTTGGGGAGATGGATGGTGGAGATGGTTGCACACCAGTGTGAATGTCCCCACTGCTGCTGAACTACACACTTAAACGTGGTTGATGTTGTAAATTTTATTTCACATAGTTATGACTATTTTACCACAATTTAAAAAAACTGATAAAAATAGAGACTCTGGGACAGCATGGTGACAAAGATTCTTTGCATGACCCAACTTTCATGATCTATATTTATGTCATTAGCTATACATTTATCAGGCTCCCAAACCTTCTCCTAGGCCCGTCTGTACACTTCCTTGTAAAATCAGCTTTTGCAAAACCTTGCTAAGTCAGTTTAGCAAGAGCCTGCCACCGTCAGTATCTGATCACCCTTGATGACACTGGATCGGGTTCCCCATCCTCTGCTATCCCACTGGTGATGTCTAAACACCCTGGCCTGTTTTCACCGTGGATCCTGTTAGGTTGGTTTAGACAGCATCCCCCTGACCTCTGGTTTCCTCTCAGTCACTTTGCACCCACTGACCTCACCCCCACCTCGCTCCTTGGCTGTGCATTCCCACTTGCTCATGCTGTATTCAGAGTTGAGCCCAGTCTCTCTCCCCCACTGCAAAATCCTATTGCAGTGGTCTCTATGCCTATTGCCATGGTCTCCAGAATAAAGCCTTCCTTCCTTGTTTTAACAAGTATTATTGAATATTTTATTTCTTTAGTAATGAGCTCCAGGAGGTGTTCTGATCACTTTCAGTCTGTACAGGGAAGCCCTTAGCATGTCACAGTTCCCCAGTGATTTCCACTCTGTCTGGGAGGACCTGTCACATGCCTTATCCCCTTTGCACATTGCCCTGTGGACAGGGATGGCTGGGGGGATAAGAGCGAGGATGTCAGCGACTGGTTATCCGTGTGACCCTGAGACCTTTGGCGAGTCAACGCAGAATGTTCAGTGTTGTTTCCAGAAGCAGAGCTTTCTGAATCAGATCAATCTGAGGCAATATTGTCCCTGTGCAATCTCATCTGCGAACTTTTTTTAGTGTCCTGTGGATTATTGCTATTATTCTCAAAAATTTAATTGAAAGTGAGGGGATGAATGTGGCAGTAAAATTTGAGTATAAAAAGGATGGCTTTAGAATGAATGGTTTTAAATATGTCTGTATGCACTAAAGTTTATTTGGTTACGTTTTTTATTACTGACTTGTTAGCTGTATCTCTATTTTCTGCTTTATGGATCTGGCTGTTCTTATTTAAAAGTATAAACAAGCAAAACCTTTACTTGGTAAATCTGATAGTTCTGTGGCCAGATGGTGCCAGTTCACTTCCAGCTGAACTGATACAGCCTGACCACATTGCATGCTGACAAATAAGATGAAAGATTCTCCTGTGTGGCATGAAACTGTTAAATATCTCAAATAATTTTCTTCTGGAAGTAGAACTGCTGCTGATAAATGTGATATTGAGCAACTGCAGAACAGATTTTTCCTTATAGTAAATGTTTAATCATTTCCCATGGTCTTATGCTTCTGGAGTTATCTCATAGTCCCTAAATGTAAAATCATCCTCAGAACCTGCATTAACGAATAAAGCTAGGTGTAGGAAGCCAAAATAATGAAAAACAATGCCTTAGAAATGCAAAGGCTAAATGGGGCCAAGCTGGTTTTATTATCTTTGTATATACTCAGTTTGCCAATATTTTTTTTTTCCCTGGGATTCTTTTAATGCTGGTGTATTGGGTTTTGATAGCATACAGATCATGCCAATTTGGTTGACAAATCCTAGCAACAGAATTATCCTAAATACACTTTCGGGGGATATGATCAGAATCATTATGCAGCTCTGTGGGCAGCTGTGGGAAGGGAAGACACTTTGATGTCAGGGCTAAGACAATGGCCTTTTTTGTGAAAAGTACTAAGAAGAAAAACTCATCAGTGTTCATCGTGATGGATTAGCATATCTTGAACACGGTGACCATATTTTCTGAACCCCAATATTAGAATGCATGTGGTTCATCTGAATAATGTGGATACATGGTCAGGAGTCCTAGCATAGCAGCTGTTTTCTCTCTCTTAATTCTTATTCATAAACTTTCTTAGTCCATTTGTGTTGCTATAAAGAAATACCTGAGGCTAGGTCATTTATAAGAGGAGAGATTGGGCCGGGCATGGTGGCTCACGCCTGTAATCCCAGCACTTTGGGAGGCTGAGACGGGTAGATCACGAGGTCAGGAGATTGAGACCATCCTGGCTAACACAATGAAACCCCATCTCTACTAAAAATACAAAAAAGTAGTCGGGCATGGTGGTGGACGCCTGTAGTCCCAGCTACTCGGGAGGCTGAGGCAGGAGAATGGCATGAACCTGGGAGATGTGAGAAACGTACCAGTTTTTCTCATCTTCTCTCAAGAGTCTTTGGGCCAGGCGCGGTGGCTCAAGCCTGTAATCCCAGCACGTTGGGAGGCCAAGGTGGGCAGATTACCTATGGTCAGGAGTTTGAGACCAGCCTGGCCAGCATGGTGAAGCCCTGTCTCTACTAAAAATGCAAAAATTAGTCGGGCATGGTGGTGGATGCCTGTAGTCCCAGCTACTCAGGAGGCTAAGGCAGGAGAATGGCGTGAACCCGAGATTGCGCCATTGCGCTCCAGCCTGGGCGACAGAGCGAGACTCCGTCTCAAAACAAACAAACAAACAAACAAAAACAAAAACGAAAAGAAACCTCTTCCTTCAACAGATGTGTCCACAAATTGTTTTCCTGGTGCCACCACTTTGTAAGGTTTTTCTAACTCAATAGATGACTTAACTGCCTGTTGGACTTGTATGTCTCCCCTAGATTATTTTGTATCCTCTTGCTTTCATTTAAGGCAGAGTTTGGGTCCCCTTTATGGTAGGACTGGACGATCAGGCTAAACTCTGCGTCTTTTGCTTTTCTTGCTTTTCTCCTACCTCGTTATCAATGAATTTACCCTCTGGTGCTCTGAGAGACTAAATTGATACTGCAAGTTTCCCCTCTAGAGATTGACTGAACTAGAATCCACTTCCTGTTTCTAAACAAGACAGGTGCTCCTGTCACAGTGGAACGGAGTGTTAGTTTCAAAATGCATGTTGAAATATTTTTCCTTTCTTGCTTTTAGCCTTGAAATATATTAATACTTTAAAATTCTTTGTTTCCCTCCCTTCTCGTCACACACTTCCTTGCATTGCTAGCCTATCTAATTAGGTGCTTGCTTAGAAGTTTCAGGGGCTAATCTTGAGACAAACCAGGCATGGAGACCTAGCTGTGAAATTCCAGAGATCACCTTAAGGCAGTTAGTCTATGACCCAGCCATTGTCCGGATGATGCCAGCCCACACTCCAGGTGAACTGTGACTCAAGATGGCCGCTGGAACAAGACACACAGACCTGGGACCCAGCACCATCCCACATGCCACCCATTCCAAGTTCCCCTTTGTAAACCCTTCTCCTCAACCTAACGTTTGGAATGGTCTTTTAAGGGCATGGGCCTGGCCATTCCCTAGCTGCTAGCATTTGAATAAAATTGCTTCCTTTCAGCATATCTCACTTCTTGAGTTTTTGACCTCGGACTAGCTGGACTTGCAGCTGGACTTGGGTTTGGGTATGACAGGAAATGATCCTAAGTGACACTGCAAAGCTGCCCAATTTTAAAGCCACCCTATATTCATTTTTTGACCAGTAATTCTTAATTTTTGTTACACAGATCCTGTTGATCAGTAACTGACTTTTTCTTTGGCTTCCATACATCCTTCATGTTTATTACATCAGAGGTGCCTCTGAATTGCATTTTTCTGCTGCATATTACCAGCATCTGAATGGCAGAATTAAAATAATAACCTATAAGGAGGTTGAAATTAACGCATTGGTTATCCCTGGGGAGTGGGGATCAAAGGTAGTGGAGAATTTTATTTTCTATTTCATAAACTTCTGTATTTATTTCCTTTTTACTACAAGCCAGTGTCACATTTCTAATGACAAATAAAGAAAATGTTTTCACAAGGCAGACAAGTAGTTGCAAAGACGGTTAAGTTGGTAAATCCAGATCAGTTATGCATCTCAAGTACCAGTCTTCTTTGAGCAATAATTGCATTGAATCAAAGTCTAATTCAGCATTTCTACTTGCTTTCTTGGGGCCGTAATTCCTCTAATATAGAATGGCTGTGTGAGTGACCGGGAATTACTTTTTTGAGTACAAAACAGAAAGTGGAAAAGAGCCATTCTTGTCTCTGAATGTATTTAGTATACATTGTCAGAAATGAATTAAAAAACACTGAAAACGCAATATATTTTTGCTAGTGTCTGAGTGATTGTTAAATAACAATCCACTGGAAGTTTTAACATTTGCTATTGCTGCTGAATATTTATGTACTTCTGCAGTGCTATCTATTATGATCAATAAAAGATGTATACATAAGGAGATATGAAGGTATGCCACCATTGGGGTGACCTTAACTTGAAGGACGAACAAAACAGAAAAACTAAACCAGCAAGCTAGTTAATGAGAGACTGTAGCCCAACCTTTCTGTAAACCATCTTCCAAATATTTTGGTCAAAATGTTGTTTTTAGGACAATGGTGTAGAATGGAGGAATGCAAGTCATGATGAGGCAGTGAATGCCTTGGAAGATGTTTTATTCAATGAGTACATTAATTAGACTCTGTTGGTTAGGGATGAGAGAAAGCAGTCGACCCTGCTGAAATCATGTGTTTATTCCTGCTAGGGAGATGGTGGACTCCCTAGTCTTTTTTTTTTTTTTTTTTTGAGACAGAGTCTTACTCTGTCACCCAGGCTGGAGTACAGTGGCACGATCTCGGCTCACTGCAAGCTCCGCCTCCTGGGTTCACATCATTCTCCTGCCTCAGCCTCCTGAGTAGCTGGGACTACAGGAGCCCACCACCATGCCTGGTTAATTTTTTGTATTTTCTGTAGAGATGGGGTTTCACCGTGTTAGCCAGGATGGTCTTGATCTCCTGACCTCATGATCCACCCGCCTCAGCCTCCCAAAGTGCTGGGATTACAGACGTGAGCCACCGCGCCTGGCCCAGACTTCCTAGTCGTTGACTGACCAGGTTGCAACCTGTGCCCATGATGATGGGGGGAGGGGCCTGATAATGCAGAATCCCATTAGGATGAGGTGGAGTGGAGGAAGGGTTGTTCTCCAAAATGTCACTGGATGGACAAACCACAGTGCCCACCACGGAGGGCCATTTACCTAGGGTCTGGTAAATTTATCAGCACTTGGAAGACTACCTAAAGGGAATTACATTTAGACATTGGATAATTAAGTGGATATATATTCTTCTAACTTCCAGTCTAGCCAAGCACTTGTAAAAAAAATCACTTCGTCATAAATAACCTAGCAAACCAAGAAAAAAGTATTGCTCAAATCAGATCCTATGACAGCTTTGTTGGAAATGCATAAACTACATTTGGGACATCTTGATGATCATTGCTTCAAAAATTTTTAAAGACTCCTCTGAGTGAGAGAAATCTCCCTTATCTAAACTAACTTATTTCATTGCATGTAAAAATTTGGATCTGTCATAAATAATTATACTTAGGATGATGATGATCAATGGATACACTTTTACAAAATGATGACTATTTGCCAGGCACCTGTGAAGCTTATCACATGCATTTTCTTACATCTTTTTTTTTTTTTTTTTTTTTTTGAGATGGAGTCTCACCTTGTTGCCCAGGCTGGAGTGCAATGGTGCGATCTCGGCTCACTGCAACCTCTGTCTCCCAAGCTCAAGTGATTCTCCTCCCTCAGCCTCCCAAGTAGCTGGGATTATAGGAGTGCACCACCATGGCTGGCTAATTTTTGTATTTTCAGTAGAGATGGGATTTCACCATGTTGGCCAGACTGGTCTCAAACTCCTAACCTCAGGTGATCCACCCACCTCGGTCTCCCAAAGTGCTGGGATTACAGGCATGAGCCATCGCGCCTGGCCCATGTTTTCTTACATGATTTCTACAAAAATTGTATATGTTTTAAAATCCTCATTTTTATAAATAGTTTTGAACAAAGCATATAGCTTACTTGAGTTTACATTATGTCATTAATCAGGGGTTCAAACCAGATTTGCATGTTTCTACAGCCTGTCCTCTCACCTGCTCTACTATATTGACCTGACCTGAGCTGCAATATGCCTGTATGAATGAAGGGAATGAGACGTTGCAGCAGTTATTCACAGAGCTGAGCATGGGGGTTGGGGTGGAGAGTGGCTCTTTTTGGAGAGGGAGATGATTTGACATCTTAGATGACTTCGGGGTATCATTTTTCAACTAAAGCATTTACTTAGCTGTTATCGTTCAGGTCATTTGTATTCATTCAATTTTCCATCTAGCAAGGTAACCACTTTTAATTTTCATAAGTAAAATAGATAAATGTAATTTTTATTTAGGGGATTGTATCCTGAATGAAACCCAGTATCTTTCACCATTAATTGCTCCACTTAAGTTTTGGGAGGGTAAAGCTGTAACAGTATTTGCATGGTGCTTCATAATTAGTTGAGCATTTTCCAATTCATTGCCTGCAATGTAACAAGGCAGATATTGGTCCCTCTATTTCATTGATGAGGAAACAAATTTAGGGAGTTGTGTGACTTTTTCTAAATCTTCAGACTCCAAATCTTATGCTCTATTCCTTACAATTCTTTAAAAAGCGATTGAATGGTGGTGGTAGAAAGGTGAGCAGAGTTGTACTGTAATCAAATAGAGATGAGCATAAACAATGGAAGTAAACTGCCAGTTGGAAGAAGTATAATGAGATGTCATTCAAAGATATTAATACCTTTATAGGACAGTGGTTTTCGCACTAGTTTTTTTTTTTTTTTTTTTTTTTTTTGAGACACAGTCTCCCTCTGTTGCCTAGGCTGGAGTGCAGTTGCGTGATCTCAGCTCACTGCAACCTCCATCTCCTGAATTCAAGCAATTCTCTGCCTTAGCCTCCCTAGTAGCTGGGATTATAGGCACCCGCCACCATGCCCAGGTAAATTTTTTTTTGTATTTTTAGTAGAGATGGAGTTTCACCATCTTGGCCAGGCCAGTCTTGAACTCTTGACCTCGTGATCCACCCGCCTTGGCCTCCCAAAGTGCTGGGATTACAGGCGTGAGCCACCGCATCTGGTCCACACTAATTTTTTAGCTGTAGAATGGGTGTCACCACCACCATTGCCTGCAACACGTTTGTGTTGATGATTATTTCTTTTTCTCTTTTCTTCTGTTAATGTGGGGAATATCACTGCTCAATTTTCTAGTCTTAATCTTGCATTCCTGGAATAAACCCAACTTCATGGTTATGTATTATTATATATTGCTAGATTTGATTCACGATTATTCTGTGTATTGTTTTACACCTGTGTTCATGAGAATTACTGACCTGTATATTTTTTTCTTACTGTGATGTCCTTATTAGGTTTTAGTATCCAGGCTATTTGGCTGTTATCAAAAAAGTTGGCATTTCAACTTTTTCCTTTTTAAAAATATTCTGTAAGATTTCATGTATGATTGATATTATTTCTTCCTTAAATAGTAGGAAGAATATGCTGGTGAAGTCATCTGGGCCTGTAATTTTCTTTTGGAAAAGATTATAAATTATGAATTAAAATTTTTAGGTGCATATATTAATAATAACCCTCAACTTTTCTATTTCTTCTTGTGTCAGTTTTGCTAATTTGTGTTAGTTTTGCTAATTTGTGTCAGTTTTGCTAATTTGTGTTTTCCAAATCATGTTTTAGTTAGGGTTCTCCAAAGAGACAGAACTGATAGGAGATGTGTATATGCATACATATGTGTACACCCATACACACACGAACACACACACACACATATACACACACACACAGAAGAAGGGAATGATTAGGAGTATTTGCTCACTTGGTTAATGAGGCTGAGGCTGAGAAGTACCACAGTCTGCCACCTGCAAGCAGGAGAACCAGGAGAAGCCAGCATCATGGCTCAGTCCAAGTCCAGAGGCCTCAGAACCAAGGAAACCAATCGTGTAGCTCTCAGTCTGATGCTGAAGACCCAAGAGTCCTGGAGATACTGGTGCAATATGCAGAGTTCAAAAGCCAGAGAACCTGGAGTTCTGATGTCCAAGGGCAGGAGAAGAAAGGCATCCTGGCTCCAGCAAGAGAGAGCAAGTAAAAATTTGTTCTTTCTTCACCTTTCTGTTACACCTCTGGGTCCTCAGCCAACTGGATGATATCCATTCACATTGAGAATGGATCTTCCCCATTCAGTCCCCTGACTCATATGCCAGTCTCCTGCAGAAACACCCTTCCAGATATACCTGGAGCAGCCCAATCTTTCCAGTCAAATGCTAAACCAGCTGGGTTTCCCTTCCAGCAGAAGAGCAATAGGCTTAGTGGTTACTCAGACACTGAAAATAATAAATGTGATAATTAAGGACAAATGATGCTTTGCCAGCTATCTGGGTACCCCTTAATCCAAGCAAGTTTGACACCCAAAATCAATCACTGTCCATTTTATTTAAAATTTCTATGTAATGGTATGAAGTTGCTTATAACATCTTCTTACTCTCTTTTTAATATCTCTAAGGTCTTGAGTGATGGCTGCCTTTTCATTCTTCATATCTGTAATTAGTTATTTCTCTTTTTATTTTAATCAAAATTGCCAGGGTTGAATCAGTCTTATTGGTCTTTTCAAAAAAGTGAATTGTTGGCTTTTGTGATTTTTTTTCTCTAATATGAAATTATTCTTACCTTATTAATTTATGTTCTTATTTTAATTGCTTTCTTCTTTCTTTCTTTATTTTTTTTTCTAAGACAGAGTCTTGCTCTGCTGCCCAGGCTGGAGTGCAGTGGCATGATCACAGCTCACTACAACCTTGACCTCCCAGGCTCAAGCGATCCTCCCACCTCAGCTTCCTGATTAGCTGGGACAACAGGCACACACCACCAGACCTAGCTAATTTTTGTATTTTTTGTAGAGGCAGGGTTTCACCATGTTGCCCAGCATGGTCTGGAACTTCTGGGCTCAAGCAATCCACTCACCTTGGCCTTCCGAAGTGCTGGGATTATAGGCATGAGCCACAGTACCTGGTTTTAATTGCTTTCTTCTTTCTAATATTTGTCAGTTTAATTTACTGTTATTTTATTTTAATTTCTTGTGATACATTCTTATATCATAATTTTTCCACTTTCTTCTTTTATAATCATATGTATATATATTAAGTTGATAACTTACTCTTTAAGCATGACTTCAGCTGCATTATATAATAATTCATATTTTCATTGTCATCAGCTTAAAATATTTCCTAACTTCTGTTATAAGTTTTTCTTTGATCCATGGGTTATATAGAAAATAATTTCTCAGTCTGAAACATTTGGGAATCTTCTAAATTATATTTTTTTGTTAGTGATATTTAGGCTAATTTCACTGTAGTGAAACACAGGTTCTAGATCATTCAATCCTTTGATATTTATCGAGTTTTTTAAATGACTCATCATATAATCAATTTTTGATAAATGTTCTACATACATTTTAAAAGAAAGTTCATTCTACACTTATTAAGTGTAGTGTTAAGTATATGTAGAGTAGGTCAAATTTGTCAATTGTGTTGTCAAATATTTCATATCGCTGCATCTTTTTGTCTGACTCTTTTATCATTTACCAAGAGAGAAACATTAAAATTTCCCAGTCTGTGGATTTATTTTATTTTATTTTATTTAACTTTTGGAGCTATGTTGCTAGGTGCAAGTAATTTAAAATTTTTCTTCTCCCTGGAGGATCAACTCTTTAATAATCTTTAAATGTTTTTATTTCTATTAATGCTGTTCAACTAATTTGTTTGATATTAGTACAACTATACCTGCTGTATTTTGGTTAATGCTTATATGATACATCTTTTCCAATCATTTTACTTCAAACATCTCTGTGTACTTAAATTTTCCATATTTAAATATGCAAGCATAATATAGTTGTTTTTAAAAATGTAGTCTATTAATCTTTGCCTTTTAATTGGAGAATTTAGTAATTTATATTTATTGTAATTACTACTTTAGCTCATTTATACTAAATGTAATTATTACCATATTTGCGTCATAGATATAAATATATCACATTACTATCTGTATTCTATTTGTTCTTTTTCTTTTCTGTTTGGTATTTTTGTTATTCTGGTTGTTTTGGATTTGGGAACCTTCTGATTTTAGACACATTTTTACTTCTGCTTCACAGTCGCCTCATGCATGATTTCAATTCCTAAGAGTTTCTGGAGTTTAGTGATATAAACTAGCAATAATAAAATTTTTTTTTCTTTTTTTTTGAGACAGAGTCTCCCTCTGTCACCAGGTTGTAGTGCAGTGGCGCAGTCTCGGCTCACTGCAATCTCTGCCTCCTGGGTTGAAGCGATTCTGCTGCCTCACTTTCTTAAGCACCACGCCCGGCTAACTTTTGTACTTCTAGTAGAGACGGGGTTTCACCATGTTGGCCAGGATGGTCTCTGTCTCTTGACCTTGTGATCCGCCCACCTCAGCCTCCCAAAGTGCTGGGATTACAGGTGTGAGCCACCACGCCGGGCCATAATAAGTTTTTTATTTCATTTCCTCTCTCTATTAGCTAGTTATTATTACATGCTTTTATTAATCTTTTAGTGCTTATTTTAGAAATTAAAATACGCATTCTTGGCATTTTAGAGACTATTACAAATTATGCTCTTGTCTGTATTTTCCATCTTTTAATCTTTGTGTATTCAGTGAGAATATTTTATTTAAACCTCCCTTATTTTTCACTAGTATTCTCTTGTATTGGACTTATTCTGTTCTTAAACCTTTCTATTTAATTTCTTATTTTAGTTATGATATTTTCGGTGCTAAAATTTTTATGTGTGTGTGTGTGTTTTTTTTTGAGACACAGTCTTCTTGCTCTGTTGCCCAGGCTGGAGGGCAGTGGCAGGATCTTGGTTCACTGCAACCTGCGCCTCCCATTTTTAATTCCCAAAAGAATTCGAGGCAGGAGAATGGCGGGAACCCGGGAGGCGGAGCTTGCAGTAAGCCGAGATTGCGCCACTCACTCCAGCCTGGGGGACAGAGCGAGACTCCGTCTCAAAAAAAAAAAAAAGAATTCGAGAGATTCTTTTGCCTCAGTCTCCCCAGTAGCTGGGACTACAGGTATGCGCCACTGTGTCTGGCTAATTTTTTTTTTTTTTTAAGTTGGAGTCTCGCTCTGTCGCCCAGGCTGGAGTGAGTGGCGCCATCTTGGCTCACTGCAAGCTCCGCCCCCCGGGTTCCCGCCATTCTCCTGCCTCAGCCTCCCCAGGAGCTGGGACTACAGGCACCGCCACCGCGCCCGGCTAGTTTTTTGTATTTTTAGTAGAGACGGGGTTTCACCGTGTTGGTCAGGATGGTCTCGGTCTCCTGACCTCGTGATCTGCCCGCCTCGGCCTCCCAAAGTGCTGGGATTACAGGCTACAGGCGGGAGCCACCGCGCCCGGCCTTTTTTTCTGTATTTTTTAGTGGAGACAGGATTTCACCGTGCTGGCCAGACTGGTCTCCATCTGATCTCCTCACCTCAGGTGATCTGCCCGCCTCAGCCTCTCAAAGTGCAGGGATTACAGGCATGAGCCACCGCACCTGGCCTGATTGTTTATTTGAAATAAATTTCTGTTTCCTGGTGAAATTATTGTCATCTATTTCATTGAACACATTAATCACAGTTAATTAAAAATGCATATTAATTAATGTATCGATTTCTATTTACTTTTTTTTTGATTTTTAATAATTTTTATGGAATGCAAATATTGGGTATAAAAAGTGTAAAAGCCATTGGATGACAGCTTCCTCTAGAAAGGATTTCACTTTCTTCTGGCAGGCAGTTATGGGAATGGTAGATCACTTTGATCCAATCAGGGACTGAGTTGATTTGAGGCTGTTTCGGTCTTTGTGAGATCTGCTCTATTTTCATTTTGCCTTTACTCCTGGGGCACAGCAGGGCTGGCCTTCCCTAGCTGGCCTTTAGCTCCAGTTTGTATTTTTTCAACACAACAGGGCTGCTGAAACTTTTTATTTTTGAGTCTTTGGTTATTGCTTTCTGCTTAGCTTTTCAGTCTAGACGAATATTAGACTAAATCCTGTACAAGTCTTCTGTTCTTCAACATCTCCCTCTAAACCATGGCTGTCTTGATAACTCTGACCTCCAGTCTTGTTTCCCCAGCTCTGTGAGACTACTGCCAAGCCTTCACAGCGATTTTCTGCCTGTAATTCGAGACATCTAATTGACACACATTTCAGAGGAGAAGGCACAAAGAAAGATTATTTTGCCATCATATATTTTTTTTCTTGCCTTTGGCCACTCAATCCGTTGGTTACTCTCCAGTGTCTTCCAGCAGCATCTAAACGATTACCCTGATTTTACAGTGTTCCTACCACGAAGGGTTGGTCTCATATGAGCAATACTGTAACAGAAGCAGAAATTATTTTGTTTTGATTTCATGGATATTTCTTTTCTATTGTTTTGAAACTTTTTTGTCCTTATGGTTCATGTTAAAGATTTTCTTATATGTGGTAATCATTAAAGAAAAAATTATTCAGGACACTAGTTAAAGATAGTAAGTTCGGACTCTATTTCAAAGGGCACCATGGCAAAGCATGGTGACTCATGCCTGTAATCCCAGCACTTTGGGAGGCTGAGGCAGACAGATCACCTGAGGTCAGGAGTTCAAGACCAGTCTGGCCAACATGGTGAAACCTCGTCTCTACTAAAAAGACAAAAATTAGCCAGGCATGGTGGCGCTTGCCTGTAATCCCAGCTACTTGGGAGGCTGAGGCAGGAGAATCACTTGACCCTGGGAGGTGCAGTTTGCAGTGAGCCGAGATTGCGCCACTGCACTCCAGCCTGGATGACAAAGCAAGACTGTTTCAAAAAAAAAAAAAAAAAAAAAAAAGGCCGGGCGCAGTGGCTCATGCCTGTAATCCCAGCACTTTGGGAGGCCGAGACGGGTGGATCACGAGGTCAGGAGATCGAGACCATCCTGGCTAACACAGTGAAACCCTGTCTCTACTAAAAATATAAAAAAATTAGCTGGGCGTGGTGGCGGGCGCCTGTAGTCCCAGCTACTCGGGAGGCTGAGGCAGGAGAATGGCGTGAACCCGGGAGGCGGAGCTTGCAGTGAGCTGAGATCAAGCCACTGCACTCCAGCCTGGGTGACAGAGCGAGACTCCATCTCAGGGAAAAAAAAAAAAAAAAAAAAGAAATTAACTTAATTTGTCTCATAGACATTCTTTTAAATATAGACTTCCAAACTCAGACTCCCCTTATGTGAGTAGGACATTCTTATTTTAAGTAGAAGAATCTCAATTCAAATGACATGAGCATAGAGAGGGGAATTCACTAGCACACATCGTTAGGAACTGAGGGATACAGCTGTATTTAGGAACTGCTGGATCTGGTACCGCAAACATGTGAGAGAGACTCTGGCCTTTTCTCTCAGTTCCTCTTTCCTCTGGATTATGTTGATTTTTAGGCAAGGTTTCCCCACGTGGTTTCTAAAATAATAACCACTGGCAGTGTGAGTTTACATTACACCAAAATTAACCACAGGAGACAAAGAACATTTCTTTCAGAGAACTCTAGAAGAGTTCTGGAGTCGTCTCCAGATGGCAGGGCTGGGGCCATGTGCCAGCTCCGGAACTGGTGGTTATGCCCCAGGAAGTGTCGCGTGCTCCCTCCTGGGATCAGGGAGAGGTTTAGCCCCACTGAACCGTGGAAGCTGAGGGTGGGAAAAGACTGCTTCCTGCTTTGTAAACATACACTACACTTCTGTGATGCATGTTCAACATTTTCCTCCCCAAATCTTCCTGAGGTTTCAGGCTCCTGTGCGCTCCTTACCCATTTCCGCCTCCAAATAGTGACTACTTTGCCTCGGCTTGGTCCCTCTGGATATTGTCGGTAACTGGCTGTTAGTTTGAGAGAAATTCCCCACCCAGTTTCTCTGCTCCCTAGGAGTCTATGAGCTGCTCCTCTCCCTCTGAGAGCTGAAAGCGCAGTTAATTCTAGTGCAGTCTCCTTCTCACACATTCTCACACATCTGTCATCTGCTTCCTTCCTCAAATGCTCTCCTAGCTCTTGTGCGTTTACTTCTGCGAATTCTCTCTTTTCCTTTCTTCATTTCATGTTTGATTAAAAAGCACCCACCATCGTGGCTGATAGGTTTCAGAGTACATAGTCTGAAATACTTACATTAAGGGAAAGTGAAGTCATATTTTTGAGATATTCAACATAATAGAGTTATTCTTTAAGGTTTACAAGTCCTCTTAAAATCTTCCGTTCTTCCTTCATCCAAGACATTTTCTAATTTGATAGTTATTAATTGATTATTGCATTATAGACTCTTTCATGGTAAATTTTCCTTTACTTTTGTTGAATTGTGGGTATTTCAAATGTATTGCAAAATTGTTGCAGCTACTTTATAGGCTCAAAGTTCATGGACTGAACTGTAAAACTATTAATGGTTTATAATAATTCGTCTCTGCAAAGATGCATTTTCTCTCCTTCTGCTAAAGCTGCCATACCTCAAAAAATAAAAACTAAAAAAATTTATTTATGCGTGACCAACATGGTGAAACCCCATCTCTACTAAAATACAAAAATTAGCTGGGCGTAGTGGCAGGTGCCTGTTGTCCCAGCTGAGGCATGAGAATCGCTTGAACCTGGGAGGCGGAGGTTGCAGTGAGCTGAGATCGCGCCACTGCACCCCAGCCTGGGCAACAGAGTGAGACTTTGTCTCAAAAAAAAAAAATTTATTTATTAAGACTCTTATAGAAGCCCTGTGTTATGTGCTGGGCTGGGGGCTGTAGACTTTAATGTCAGGCGTGGGTGTGGAGAGGGTCGGATTATAAGAATGAACAGGATCTTGTCCTTGCCCTTTGGGAATGTATCATCCAGTAGAGAAATGAAAGTTTGAGATTCGCACTCAGAAAAGGCCTGTGGAGCTGGAATAAAACCTGCATCTTAGGCCCCTGTGCTCCAAACTCCTCACTGTGTCCTGTGTGATCATTAATAGCAAAAGTGTTGCTAAACATCAATCTAAGTTCAGAGGCTGCATTTGTGGTTTGAAAGCCTGATGTGTTTGTACTTCTTTGTGTCTGTACAACTATGACTCTTAGTGTTGCTTCTAGAATTTCCATCTTTGAAGCCATGGTGTATGTCCAATGTCTCACTACTCTGTAAACCAAAAAGGCCTGTAGATGCTTTACAAAGGGGATGCTGAATTTTTCACGTGGGAGGAGTGTTCTCTTGCTCCCTGGGCTTCACTTCTCTGTCTGGGGCAGATGCATTCCCCTCTGTGCTCTGCAATTGATAATTTCCTTTTCCTTCTGGTTGCATCTTCCACATTCTCCCCTTGCTCTGAAAAGCCTTCACTCAAATTAATTTCAGGAGTGTGCAGGCAAGAACAAGCCTTAGCTCAAATGCCCATGAGTCTAAAATACTTCTCATTTTATTCTCCTTTGACTTGTGCTGTGGAAAAATTCCAAAAGTTGATGATGTCAACAAAGATCTTGACCAACAGAAACACACAGGAGGGTGGTGGTGGGGAAATTAGGGAGAATGGAATTACCAAAACAAGTGGGGCCGGCAGAGGCTGAGACTGCAGAGGCTGGGTCGTCCTGAAGCGCTCAGCCTCTCCACCGCCTGCAGGGCCACAGTAATGCTGGCACACAGGTTTTCTGGAAATTTCAGGGCGTAGCGCGTGGATAGCAGTGGAGGCACCATGTGGAGGCGCCATGCCATTCTCAGTTAGTGTTAGGCCTGTGCTTATTGATTGGTGGGTTGTAACAAAATTAATTAGTTGCTGAGGCATGGGGTTGTCAAATCCTGTTAAATGATTTTATATCCAATATACGGAGATCTAAATCTACTCATTGGATTCAAGATGTAATACTGTAATTAATTACTAATATTAAATTAAGGCTTTATGCCATAGTATGGATTGCCATACATTTTTTTAAGTTTTTAATTTTTTTCCAGTAGAATGCCTAGAAATGTCTACAGCTTTTTTGATGTGCATTTATGTCTTTATGTTAGGATTTGAAAAGTTGATTTATTTTTATAAAACATGAAATTAAACAATTGTGTAACTAATTGTGCCCTTGAGTAGGTTTTTGAGGAACACAGACTATTTTCAACCCACCCGAGAATGAGTATTCTAAAACAGTAATAGGCCAGGTGCGGTGGCTCACACATATAATCCTAACATTTTGGGAGGCGGAGGCATGCGGATCGCTTGAGTTCAGGAATGCAAGACCAACCTGGGCAGCATGGCGAAACCCCGTCTCTGCTAAAAATATAAAAATTAGCCAGGCATGGTGGCGTAGGTCTGTAATCCCAGCTGCTCAGGAGGCTGTGGTACGAGAATCGCTTGAACCTGGGAGGCAGACGTTGCAGTGAGCACAGATCACACTAAGTGAGGCCTTCAGAGGCTCTCAGTCCAGGCACACAGGAGGGGTCTGCAGCACGGGAGCATCGTGGTGTCCTGGTTCCTACCTGGGGAGTGGGCAGTGTGACATGAGGACAAGAAGGAAGATGCAGGGGTCTCTTTTTCTGTGTCTACTATCTTCATCAGGGCCTGGCCATCCTTCCTTTGAACTATTGAAAATGCCCCTTCAGGCCGGGTGTAGTGGCTCACACCTGTAATCCCAGCACTTTGGGAGGCCGAGGCAGGTGGATCACCTGAGGTCAGGAGTTTGAGACCAGCCTGGCCAACATGGCAAAACCCCGTCTCTACTAAAAATACAAAAATTAGCGGGGCATGGTGATGGGCACCACCTGTTCATTTTTATAATCTGACTCTCTCCCCACCCACTCCTGACCTTCAACTCTACAGTCCCAGCTACTCAGGAGGCTAAGGCAGGGGAATTGCTTGAACCTGGGAGGTGGAGGTTGCAATGAGCCGGGATCATGCCACTGCACTCCAGCCTGGGCAACAAGAGTGAAACTCCATCTAAAAAAAATAAAGAAAGAAATAATAAATTTAAAAAAGCCTCTTCACCATTAGGCTATTACTTGCTGCTCGTGATTGTAATTCCACCTGTTCAAGGAATTGCCTTTCTAAATGACAGGTGTGATGTGGTGGCCACAGGGACCGTTCTGCAGGCACTGCCGTCGCTACAGCGATTGATGACTGATTGGCTGACATTGTACATCCTTTCTTCTGTGCCACGTTGATGTTTGTCTCCTTTATTTTATTTTATTTACTTATTTATTTTGAGATGGAGTTTTGCCCTGTCACCAGGCTAGAGTGCAGTGGTGCAATCTCGGCTCACTGCAACCTCCAATCCCGGGTTCAAGCAATTCTCCTGCCTCAGCCTCCCGAGCAGCTGGGACTACAGGCACCTGCCACCACACCCGGCTAATTTTTGTATTTTTAGTAGAGACAAGGTTTCACCATGTTGGCCAGGATGGTCTCGATCTCCTGACCTCGTGATCCGCCCGCCTCGGCCTCCCAAAGTGCTGGGATTACACGCGTGAGCCACTGCGCCCGGCCCATGTGCATCTCTTTTAAACTGAAAGCTCCTTTGATGAGGAGAGAGATCTGATGGCACCAATCCCTTGCTTTGAAAGCTTTAAGGGACCATCTGCTTAGGGATTAAGGGCACGTGTGCCTGTGTGGCATTCCAGGCCTCTCCTAATGTCTACAGACACCTTCTCTTAGCCTCACATCTCACCTTCCCAAACCTCACCCCCAGGCTGAGCTGTGTTAGGCATGGGGCCACATTTAGTGCATGTGGCCTTCTTTACCCCTCGCGGTCATTGCTAAGTGGGGCTTTCTGTTTGCAATGCATTCCCCACCCTCCCCGACATAATGCTCTTCTTCAGTCTTTGGAACCCAAAACCTCCTTTGTGACACTTTTTTTTGTTTGTTTTTTGACCCCTGATCTCCCAGAAAAGCCTCTTGCTTCCTGGTGTTTCCCTATCCTCTGGTGGAAGTTTGTTTATTACTATTCTATTTCTCATTACAATGGAGGCACTGTGTGTGCTTATATTTTCAGTTCTTCAGGAGGACTATTAAGGCAAGAAACATATCTTCACCTGGAGATGTCATAGAGCAGAGAATTCAACACATGTTGATTCTACCTTCATAATTTGTGAATGTTACAATCTTGTACAAAACCTCGAATAGTTTCAGTTTCCTTATTCAAGTTGTGTGGTTTCAAATTAGAGTTTAACGTAACTACCTCATTTGACCCACAAGAAGAGCTTGAAAATATTAATGGGATGAATGAATGAGAACATGGTAATGAATAGATTTGTGGGGAGGGATTTGTGTCATGTACCTTTTGAGAGGCCATGGAGGTACAGTTAGTGGCTCATAGGACCAAGTGGAATTGTGAGTTCCCATGCTTCCCTCTGCACTGCTTCCAGACCTCCAGGAACCAGAGATGTCGCCTGCGATGCTAGTTGCAACTCTTTAGGTGCAGGTGCAGAAAACCCAACTCAGACTTGCTAAAGGGAAGACAACAATAAGTGCTAGAACTCAGAGGTCCTTGCAGTAGAAACAGTCAAGCCCCAGTGCTTGAACAATTCCCAAGAACCTTCTTTGTCCTTCCTTCTATCTCAGCTCTATGTCTCTGGAGATATGCTTCCTTCTCAGGTTCCATGTAGAGTCCCTGGCAGCTCACGGCTTTAAAGCTTGCACGTTCAGAAAAGGGAGCATCTCTTTTCCGGCATCTCCAGGAATCCTAGGAATGAGTCTTATTGGCCTAATTATGGTCAACTGGCTGTCCCTGAATGGCCACTGTGTCTGGGGGAAAGTAGGCGTATTGGTCAAGCTTGGAACATGGGACCATCCCTGGATACTGAGGGGTGAGTGGGGCCATACTCCTTAAGCCACAGAAAGGAAGACTTGGGTAGGAGAATGTGACAGCTAATCTTATGTGTCAACTCAACTGGGCTAAGGGATGCCCAGATAGCTGGCAAACCATTGCTTCTGAGTGTGTCTGTGAGGGTATTTCCAGAAGACAGTAGCATTCGAATCAGTAGACAGAGTGAGGAAGGCCCACCCTCACCAGCATGGGCCTCTTCCGATCTACTGAGGGTTTAAAAGTAGAAGGGAGAATTTACTTTGTCTATCTGAGCTGGGACATCCATCTTCTCCTGCCCTTGGATGTTGGAGCTCCTGATTTCTGGACCTTCAGACTCTGGAACTCACAGCCATGGCTCCCCTAGGCCTCAGGCCTTTGGACTTGGACTGAATTACACCACTGGTTCTCCTGGGTCTCCAGCTTACAGCTGGCAGATCAGGGGACTTCACAGCCTCCAGAATCATGTGAGCCAGTTCTCATAATAAATTGCCTCCTCTATATCTATATGGGCTCTTTTCCTCTGGAGAACTCTAATAGAGGGAGGCATGTTACAAAAGGAATAATCACAAAAGGCAGTAAGTCAGGGGTGCAAAGGAGAGTAGTAGATGTCAACTTGCAAAGTAGAAGCAAGCATGTGAAGGGTGGCTATAGAAATGGTTGTGAAGCCGGGCGTGGTGGCTCAGGCTTGTCATCCCAGCACTTTGGGAGGCCATCATGGGTGGATCCCTTGAGGTCAGGAGTTCGTGACCAACCTGGCCAGCATGGTGAAACCCCGTCTCTACTAAAAATACAAAAACTAGCCGGGTGTGGTGGTGGGCACCTGTAATCCAACCTCTTCAGGAGGCTGAGGCAGGAGAATCGCTTGAACCCAGGAGACGGGGTTTGCAGTGAGCCGAGATCATGCCATTGCACTCCAGGCTGGGTGACAAGAGTGAGACTCCATCTCAAAAATAAAAAAAGAAATAGTTGCAAACAGATGTGGAAATAAGGTAGAAAGAGAAAAGATGATGTTCCGCAACCATTACCTTGATAAATTTCAATTGCCCCAAAACAAAAGATAAAAACCAAAAATGCAGCTATGGTACTACTTAAGCATTTTAGCTAGAAATACACTTTGCATGAACAATCAGAATCAGCAAGAATGTTAGCCTTAAGGGGGCACTTTTGGAGTGGGAGGGATGTGGTCCCGAAGGAAAAAGGAAGGACGATCATTCTGATTAAACGCCCTGCTGCTGCTCTCGGGCATGCGTTATTACCGCAACCTTGAGCGTCTTCCATCAGTGAGCTCCACGACCTGCCTTGTGTATCAATGGTAACCTCTTTGTTTGAAATTGTAACACATGTTGCCCCGGACGGTGATAATAATGGAGTTTAAATTGGTGGATACAGATGCTATAATTTTCACTAGGTTGTTATCCTTGTGTGGAAATTTGAAGAATCCATTAAAGACACATTTCAGGGTCTATGTAGGAAGGTGGAGAAGACTGCAGATGCTCTGATTTATGTTGCTCTCACACCAGCTTCTCCCCACTTCAATCCATCTCTTGCACCGCTGAGAGAGAGCCGTCTTTCTCAAACCCCAATATGATCACGTTTCTTTCCTGCTTAAAATCTCCTGATGGCTCTCAATTGCCATTAGACTTAGGTAAAGTCCAGAATCCTGAGTGAGACTGTCAAAGCTTTTTTTTTTTTTTTTTTTTTTTTTTTTGCCACACTTTCTCTGTGCCCTCCACTCCAGCCGCTGCTACGGACACAAAGCCACAACGCCCAGTTGTGTTTCCCACAACGCCCAGTTCCTGTTTCCCACAACGCCCAGTTCCCGTGGGCCTCTGAGCTTTGCTCTGGCTGTTCCTCCAGCCTGGAAGGTCCTTCCTCATCTTTTCTCTCTATGGCTGACCCTAGGCCACTAGGAGACCCTCACTCCATTAAGCCTCCTAGGACAGCCATGGCAGAATTCATTCGTTCCCCACTCCTGCTGCGAGGATCACCAGACTTACCCTGAAGGAGCTGGTCACCTCCCTGGCAAATGCGAGCCCTTTACAGTATTGTTGTTTCAGTCTTTTGCCTGCACAATAACTAGCACCTACTAAGCACTCAGTGTACGTTGTGGAATCAATAAACTTCAACAAGATTAACAATGCAAAATACTTTATAGGACGGTCATGGTGGCTCACACCTGTAATCCCAGCACTTTGGGAGGCCAAGGCGGGTGGATCACCCAAGGTCAGGGATTCAAGACCAACCTATCAATATGGTGAAACCCTGCCTCTACTAAAAATACAAAAATTAACCGGGCATGGTGGTGTGTGCCTGTAGTCCCAGCCACTTGGGTGGCTGAGACAGGAGAATCTCTTGAACCTGGGAGGCAGAGGTTGCAGTGAGCTGAGATCGTGCTACTGTACTATAGCTTGGATAACAGAGCAAGACTCCGTTTCAGAAAACAAACAAACAAAAAAATAACAACAAAAACCCCAAATACTTTACAAATTGTCTGCATTTCAAATGGCTATTTCAAAACTGTTAGGAACATGAAACTAGTTTCTATAGAAACATGCATGGGTGGGGTTTAGAGCCTGAGGTTTACCCATCAAAGCCAGATTAATTTAAGGAAGGACAGAGCTACTGAGTATCCACTCATGTACAGCGCCTGGGCCACAGTGTGGTCTCAGTGACAGAGAGCCCGCCCTCATGTGCACCAAGATGCTGACATGTGACCTGGCTCCTGATGCCTGGAATTGGGTTCCAGCAGGTGTGCTGTGGTGGAGGGCAGCTGGTCTGTGGTCCATGGCAGGCTGGGATGGGACATGGCAGGGGCTCCTCATGTCACATGGAGTCAGGACCCTGATGAGAGGCCCTGGGGAAGGGTGAAGAGCTCTGCAGGATGATGCTTGCTTCCCTGCTCTCTCCCTCAGCTCGATCTCCT
The DNA here is from genome assembly GCF_047675955.1 of Chlorocebus sabaeus. Lineage (NCBI taxonomy): Eukaryota > Metazoa > Chordata > Mammalia > Primates > Cercopithecidae > Chlorocebus > Chlorocebus sabaeus. Next base: position 7,112,638 of record NC_132911.1, on the reverse strand, counting down.
GACCATGGTGGGGTGGGTGACATTGCCGGGAAGGAATGGAGATGGCCATAAGCAGGGGAGCTGAGGAATGGATGAATGGATGGATGAATGGATGTATGTACGGATGGATGGATGGATGGATGGATGGATGGATGGATGAAGGGATGGATGGATGGATGGATGAATGGATGGATGAATGGATGGATGGATGAATGGATGGATGAATGGATGGATGTATGGATGTATGGATGGATGGATGAATGGATGGACGAATGTATAGATGGATGGATGGATGAATGGATGGATGGATGAATGTATAGATGGATGGATGGATGGATGAATGTATGTATGTATGTATATATGGATGGATGACTGAATGGATGAAGGGATGGATGAATGTATGTATGTACGGATGGATGGATGGATGGATGGATGGATGGATGGATGGATGAATGGATGGATGAATGGATGGAGGAAGAGGGGGTTCCTTTCAGGTCCCTGTCCCTGACCCCTCCCCACCTCTCTCACTGCCAGTGGGGACTGTAGATGGCAGTAGAGTCTTTTCCTTTTCTTACCCTCCTCTTTCTTCTCTATTCTCCATCACTCAGCCCATGTGTCTGATGGTGACCAGCAGAAGGTGAGGGACTGGGAGAAGGTGAGCAGTGGGTCAGAGTGGAAACAGCTCTGCAGTGGAGAGAGAGGGTGAGGCAGGCTCCAGGCCAAATGGCAAATCAACTCCCTGGATAATAAAGGGGCGATCTTAAGGCATTGGGCTCTAATCTAAGACATCTGGGCTCTAAACCTGATTTCACCAGTTGAGGAAACTTGGGCAAATTATGTCAATTTTCTGCCCTCAGTATTTGTGTCTAAATGATAAGGATACTGAGAGTACCCTCCCCGCCACTAAGGTGGTTGGGATATTGACTGTTCAGATAGCCTGGAGCTGAGAACTAGGACTTTGGGACAGCTTGCGCTCTCTCTCTCTGTCTCTCTCTCTCTCTCATCTCTCTTTTGCTGTCTCTGCCTTCCTCTCTCTCTCTCTCCTCTCTCTCTTATCTCTTTTTTACTCTCTCTGCCTTCCTCTCTCCCTCTCTCACTAGGTCTCTTTCTTTCTTCCCCCTCTCTACATCTCTTTCTCCCTCCCTCCTCCCCTCTTTTTGATTCTCTTTTTCTTCCTCTCCTTCTCTCCCTCCCTTTCTTTCCTCTGTCCCTCTCCCTCCATCTTCCTCTCTGCCTTTCTCTCATCTCTCTTTTTTCCCGTTATCTCTTTGCTTTTTTCTTTTTCTCTCACATCTTTCTGCTCCTCTGCACTAAGCTTGTCCAAATCGTGGCCCAGGACGGCTTCGAATGAGGCCCGATACAAACTTGTAAATGTTCTTAAAACATTGTGAAAGTTTTTTTGTCATTTTTAAATTTAGCTCACCAGCTATAATGTTAGCGCATTTTATGTGTGGCTCAGGACGATTGTTCTTCCCATGTGGCCCGGGGAAGCCAGAAGATTGGACACACCTGCGTGAGTCTACGCGCTCCCCCAATAACATTTCAATCCACACGTCTGCTTTTCTCTCTTTGGTTTGCAGGCTCTTTGAAGACAGGCACTGTTTTTGTCTTTGTGCTTGTGTTTTGTTTCATTCATTCCTGTGTCCCCAGTGTCTAGCACCAGGCCTGGCACATGCCAGGCAATGAGTGTTTGCTGAGTCAATGGCTGAATAAAGGTATGAATGCATTCAGTCAAGTTATAAGTAACGAACTGCACTTGAGAGGCTGAGGTAGGTGCAAGTAGGAGGCTGTGCCTTGTTCCAGCAGATTGTGGTAGAAAAGCAGACATTGGGGACCCTTCGTGCGGCCCTGCTTGGCGGAGCCTTGTGGGGCTTGATTTTGGAATTACTGAATTCGTTAGAAGAGGCTGTTGTGCTGGAGGAGGAGCTGGCTGCTGAGCTGCAGGGAATGGACATACCGAGGGCAGAGTTCAGCTGTGAGGGCTGCAGGTAAGGATCTAGGATGACAGATGGGGAGGAGTGCAGCATAAGATTTTTGAATCGGGGGGGATGCCAGGAGCCATCAAGTGTCACCCAGAGACTCACTCAGAAGGGAAGAGTGGAGTGTGGGAGACCCAGCAAGGAATGCGAGCAAACAAATCAGTCCTGGGTTGGACTCTAAGTACAGTCTTTTTTCTTATTTTCTTTTTTTTTTTTTTTTTTTTTGAGATGGAGTCTCACTCTGTCACCCAGGCTGGAATGCAGTGGCAGGATCTTGGCTCACTGCAAGCTCCACCTCCTGGGTTCAAGTGATTCTTCTGTCTCAGTCTCCTAAGTAGCTGGGACTACAGGCGTGTGCCACCACTCCCGGCTTTTTTTTTTTTTCCGGTATCTTTGTAGTAGAGACAAGGTTTCACCATGTTGGTCAGGCTGGTCTCGAACTCCTGACCTCGTGATCCACCTGCCTCAGCCTCCCAAAGTGCGGGGATCACAGGCTTGAGCCACCGTGCCTGGCCAAGAACAGTCTTATTATTACTGCTTTTTTGTTTTTTTTGAGACAAGGTCTTGCTCTGTTGCTCAGCCTGGAGTACAGTGGCATGATCATAACTCACTGCAGCCTCGACCTCCTGGGCTCAAGCGATCCTCCTGCCTCAGCCTCCTGAGTAGAAGGGATCACAGGCACGAGCCATCATGCCAAGCAAGTTTGTTGTATTTTTTTTTATAGAGACAGGGTTTCACCATGTTGTCCAGGCTGGTCTCAAACTGCTGGGCTTAAGTGGCCCTCTGGTCTTGTCCTTCCAAAGTACAGGAGCCCGTCCTTAGAGTTGTATTTTGATGTAACTTGGTGTAATGGACTGAATGATTGTGTCCCACAGAGTCACATCTCTCTCCAGGTGATGGTAGTAGGAAGAGGGGACTTTGGGAGATGATAAGGTCGTGAGAGTGGAGCAACCATGGATGGGGTTAGTGCCTCAGAGAGCTCTCCCTTTTTCTTCTACCCTGTGAAGCTACTATGAAAAGTTGGCCATCTGCAACCTCTGGAAGAAGCCCGGGAAAGAGGGCCTTCACCAGAACCCAGCCATGCTGGCACCCTGATTTTGGCACTGCAGCCTCCAGATTGGTGAGCAGTAAATTTCTGCTGCTGACAAGCCACCCAGCAGACGGCGTTTTGCAGTAGTGGCCTGAGCTGACTGGGACACCTGTCTAGCTTACTTGCTTGCAAAGTGGTTGGGGCCCACTGGTGTCTGCACTGCTTTGGGATGTTAAAGGTTTTAAGTGGTGAAAAAAGAGCTCTGAGTAAAGTACCCATCAGATTTTTCCCTACTTGATAAGTGATTTTGCCAAGAAGCTGAACCTGTCAGGGTCCTAGTCACTTGATCTGTAAAAAGGAACTAAATCAAGGCTTCTCATCCTCTTCACACTTTCAGGTCAGGATATTTGTGGGACGCTGGAAGCCATTGAAAAGTAAACACAAGTCTAAAACTAAAAGTGGCTGGGCACAGTGGCCCACACCTGAAATCCCAGCACTTTGGGAGGCCAAGGTGGGCAGATCACCTAAGGTCAAGGGTTCGAGACTAGCCTGGCCAACGTGGTGAAACCCTGACTCTACTAAAAATACAAAAATTAGCCAGGCTTGGTGGCGTGTGCCTGTAATCTCAACTACCAGGAGGCTGAGGCAGGAGAATCGCTTGAACCCGGGAGGCGGAGGTTGCAGTGAGCCGAGATTGCACCATTGCACTGCAGCCTGGACAACAAGAGCTCAATTCCATCTAAAAAAAAAAAAATTAGGCAGGGCACAGTGGCTCATGCCTGTAATCCCAGCACTTTGGGAGGCCAAGGCGGGTGGATCACCTGAGGTCGGGAATTCGAGACCACCCTGACCAACATGGAGAAACTCCGTCTCTACTAAAAATACAAAATTAGCCAGGTGCGGTGGCGCATGCCTGTAATCCCAGCTACTCAGGAGGCTGAGGCAGGAGAATCGCTTGAACCCGGAAGGCAGAGATTGCATTAAGCTGAGATCGCACCTTCGTACTCCAGCATGGGTAACAAGAGTGAAACTCCATCTCAATAATAATAATAATAATAATTTAAAAATAAATAAATAAATAAAACTAAAAGCAAGTTCTAGAATCCTCGAGAAACTGTACAGTTACCAAGTGGCTGCCTGTTGGTCCCTCTGCCTGCTGTCCTGATGTATTTCACATGCACACAGGCAGGGCTCCTGCCTGGGCCACCAGGTACTCCACTGGCCTCTGCTTGGCATTACTCTGTGCTCTTCCTAGAGATGAATGTGTTGCACGTTGGAGAAGGAGCACAGATGGAGAGACACAGATGCGGCTCCATCTTCCTTCTGACAGACGTCGCAGCACACTATTTGTCCTCAGTCTTAGCAAAAATAGCTTTCAACCTTCGGTCGAAGTGTGGGGGTGTGTGCTGTGACAAGCAGGAGGCACTCAGGCTGTGATGACTTGGAGGCTGGGAGCTACTGGGTCGGAAGATCTCCAAGGCACTTTTTAGCTTATGAGCTACTTAGAAGGCAAATATTCAACAGTAACTTTTCCGTTAGTGGAATCTATAGAGGATTCCTATTAAAAAATGGGAAACTTTTATTATGGCCAACTGTGATGACAATGCATGAAATTTGCATTGGAAAGCATTACATGCAAAATGCTTCAGGAAGCTGGTACAGGTTGAGCATCCTTAATCCAAAAATCCTAAATCCGAGATGCTCTAAAATCCAAAACGTGAGTTCCAGCATGGAAGTTGAAGGGCTGCCATGTTGTTGCTGCTGTTTAACAGTGAATGTGGGTGTTCTGGTGATGCCACTGTGCTGTTTAGTGACCCTGAACACTTTATATTTTCACTGTATTAATGGTATGTCACCTTTTATGGTTAAGTACTTGTGTGTGAATAAGTATAAGGAAATGATTGCTTATTGGCCATACAAATTCAGAGTCAGGAATGATGTGTGCTACCACACAAAGCTTGTGAAGTTTGTGTACATTGTATACATTGTGCATGTCATCTCCTGCACAAAATTGTTAAATATGTTGTATAAAGGTATCTTTAGGCTATGTGTATAAGGCATACATGAAACATAAATGAATTTTGTGTTTACACTTGGGTCTCATCCCCAATATCTTTCATTATGTCTAAGTATACAAATATTCCCAAATCCAGAAAAATCTGAAATCTGAAATCCTTCTGGTCTCAAGCATTTTGGATAAGGGATAGTCAACCTATACTAACTATTCTTTTCTTTCTTTCTTTCTTTCTTTCTTTTTTTTTTGAGATAGAGTCTGTCTCTGTCGCCCAGGCTGGAGTGCAGTGGTATGATCTCGGCTCACTGCAACCTCCGCCTCCCGGGTTCAAGAAATTCTCCTGCCTCAGCTTCCCGAGTAGTTGGGTTTACAGGCATGCACCATCATGCCTGGCTAATTTTCGTATTTTTAGTAGAGATGGGGTTTCACCATGTTGGCCAGGCCAGTCTCAAACTCCTGACCTCAGGTAATCTGCCTGCCTCAGCCACTCAAAGGGTTGCATTACAGGTGTGAGCCACTGTGCCCTGCCCTGTACCAATAGTAGAGATGGGGTTTCACCATGTTGGCCAGGCTGGTCTCGAACTCCTGACTTCAAGTAATCTGCCTGCCTCAGCCACTCAAAGTGTTGGATTACAGGTGTGAGCCACTGTGCCCTGCCCTGTACTAACTTTCAATCCTCCGGGTAATGCATGAGACAGGACATCTCTAGACTCATACTTTGAATAGGTTGAGTATTCAAAAAATTTGAGATCATTTGGACAAGGGGGAGCATCTATTGGTTTGCACAGGTAAAGATACATGAAATCAAAACATAGGTATTCGTTGTGAAAATTAGTTGTTGACAGGAGGGGACGGCCACCTGCCTTTGCAGATGGTAGTGATCATAGTAATGGGCTTCAAAGTGCCAGGTGGAAATTCAGTCTTGCGAATGACATTGACAATGATAGAAGGGTCAGCCTAGTGATTCTCTGTGCATTGAACATACTGCTTTTCATTCCATTAAAATGTTCAACTTACTTGCAACCTAAAAAAATGAAAAGTTTTCATGATTCTTATATTTCTTTTTAGTAAATAACCTTGTTCATTCCTGTGGCCTTCAGAAGGAAAGCCCTGATGCCATTTAGATACAGTTAGAGACCTCCATTAGTACCATGGCAAGAAACTATTAACAAGCTCTGTGACTCTGGGCAAGTTACTCAACCTGTGTTTGCAGCCTTAGGCCTTAGGGGATGGTAATAGTACCTAAATCACAGGCTTGACATAAGTGTTAAGTTAATTAAAATATGTTACATTTTTAGAGCGGTACTTGGCACATGGCAAGCACTAGTAAGTGTTACAAACTATCGTTCCAGACTTCTGAGAAAGAAGTTCTCTTTCACCTGTTAGCCAGTGACAGTGTAAGAACATTAAACTTCCAAAGCCTCAGGTTTTACCCGTGTAAATAGGTAATAACAGTAATTCTCCCACCAGATTACATGGGACTGTACTTGTTTATGGAATACTTGGTGTGGGCCGGGCGCGGTGGCTCACGCCTGTAATCCTTGCACTTTGGGAGGCCGAGGTGGGTGGATCACCTGAGGTCAGGAGTTCAAGACCAGCCTGGCCAACATGATGAAACCTGGTCTCTACTAAAAATACAAAAATTAACTGGGCATGGTGGCGTGTGCCTGTAATTTCAGCTAACTGTAATCCCAGGCAGGAGAATCACTTGAATCCTGGAGGTGGAGGTTGCAGTGAGCTGAGATCATGCCACTGCACTCCAACCTGAGCAACAAGAGCAAAACTCTGTCTTAAAAAAAAAAAAAAAAAAAAAAAAAAAAAAGAATACCTGGTGTGACCAGAAAGAGGCAGAGTTGGTGCTATAGGTATTTCTATTATGGACTTAGAAATGGAGATAAGGCAAGTTTTCTCCTACTATGAAGACTATTTAACAAGCATTTAAAAAATAATAGCTATATCTAATTAGGAAAAGAGTGAACAGCCATTGTAGAAAAGTTGGAAAACACGTTAAAAGGTTAAATGGGCTGGGCATGGTGGCTCACGCCTGTAATCCCAGCACTTTGGGAGGCAGAAGCGGGTGGATCATTTGAGGTGAGGAGTTCGAGACCAGCCTGTCCAACATGGGGAAACCCTGTCTCTACTAAAAATATAAAAATTAGTCAGGTGTGGTGGCAGGCACCTGTAATTCCAGCTATTTAGGAGGCTGAGGCAGGAGAATCACTTGAGCCTGGGAGGTGGAGGTTGCAGTGAGCTGAGATTGCACCACTGCACTTCAGTCTGGGTGACAGAGTGAGACTGTGTCTCAAAAAAAAAAAAAAAAAAAAAGGTTAAACATTACTTGCTAATTCCAAACCTGAGGTATGTGCTGCTAATATTGTATCATCTATCTTCTGTCATATAAATGTGTATGTGTATATATCTGTCACTCTATCCACATCTAGAAAGACATGAAGCTCCAGATGTACATAAAACAAACGGCCAATCCACTCCCTCAAGGCCTGGCATTCTCCTGGGAGAGAGGGGCTGGCAATATCAGGTAGCCAAAGAACAGAGGAAAGATGTCTACCACTTGTTAAGTAAGGTGAATTTTTTTTTTTTTAGATGGAGTCTTGCTCTGTCACCTAGGCTGGAGTGCAGTGGTGCCATCTCCGCTCACTGCAACCTCTGCCTCCCAGGTTCAAGCGATTCTCTTGCCTCATCCTCCTGAGTAGCAGGGATTACAGGCGCACACCACCATACCTGGATAATTTTTGTATTTTTAGTAGAGACGGGGTTTCACCATGTTGGCCAGGCTGGTCTCGACCTCCTGACCTCAGGTGATCCACCTGCCTCAGCCTCCCAAAGCGCTGGGATTACAGGCGTGAGCCACCATGCCTGGCCAAGTAAAGTGAATTTATAAAGAAGGAACAGAAAGCAGAGGAGAGATGAAGACCCATAAGTTAGAGAAGGTGGGGCCAGGCCATCAGTGGATCCTCAAGGCCCATGTCCCCCTTCTTTCTTTTACAGTAGTGGAGCCCTCTTTAGGGGACAAGTCAGCCTGGTTTGTCCTGGTCTGAGGGGCCTCCTGGGACATTGGACTTCGGGTGCTGACACCTGAGGACAAGGCTGGCTAGCCCACATCCTGGAAGATAGATATGAGCAGAGGAGATGCGTGCAAATTCCTGATCACCTCCTTTAGAAGGGAGGACACCTGCCCTTTACTCTCTTTGTTCCAGATTCTAGGAAGCGACTGTGGTGCTGGGCGTGGGGGCAGCTTCACCAGGAGTGCCAGTGGCTGACTGCAGTGACGGCAGAGGACAGCGCTGGGCACTGGGCAGGTTGAACTGCAACCATAAACAGTGTCAGCAAACCAGGGGTGCTAGAATGGGCAGACGGCCCAACCTACAGTGTAGTCCACCTCCTGCCCACATTCACCCACGTGCAGGCACAGGGAGCTCTGCAGCCAGCCGGGGGCATTAGCCACATGAGTAGGTGGCACCTGCCCCGTGCCTTCCCTAGGTGAAGGGGTCATGCGAGGCCCAGCTGGCTCTTTCTTGGGATTCCCGAATCCATATTTTATAAGGAGCTAGGGAGGTGGCTGTTTTCAGAGGCAAGCCTTCCCATAACATAATAGGTTTTCTTATTTATGAACCTCCTTCTGTCCTTGACAGCCTTGACTTCACTGGCCACCAGCCCAGTAGCAGGCTGGGCTCGCAGGTGAGCAGCTTTCATTCCAGCTTCCTGCATGGATGAAGCCCACACCCCTAGGAGGTCAAACGACAAAATGAGAGCGAATGAGCCCCTGGTGGTCTAGACCAGCCACTGACCTCGGTATAACAGTAAGTAGAGGAGTAATCTCTGTATTTTTGACCACAGTATTTGTGGACCTCTTTTTTTGTAGAAGCTTAGCCTGTATCCTACACACTGTCAGATCCTCCGTGGAGTCAGTGGCCTTTGACCTTGAGAAGGGAACAGGGGGAGGCATGGGGGGTAACCAGTGCAGGAAGAATTTTTCTGGTGGCAAGAGAGTTTATAAAAAAATACCAAAAGATACCTTCATGGGACTCCTCATAACTTCAAAATACTTAGGAACCTTCTATGCTCAGAATTAGAACACAAATGGCTTTTAGAAATTCTTTCCAATGATGGTTCCAGTGGCTTCACTGTTTCCCAAGGGGGTAAGTGGCCTTATTAGTTTCTGAGGAGAAAAATATGCCTCCAGGATATTACCTTACTCTGAGATCTGCTTTCGTGTCTGGTAATTGAAGAAGTCACAGCACGCACCAGAATGATTAAGGTTTGTGTAGGAAGGAGGTATTTTTTTGTTCTTTCAGTATTGGGCTCTTGTGTGGTGTTATTGAAGTAATATTCTGTGCTGATTTCTTAGCAGAAATCTCCAAAGGAAAAACAACCACTCCTTTCTCAACTTCCTCCTCCTCTTCTTCTTCTTCCTCTTCTTCTTCTTATTATTATTTTGGGACGGAGTCTTGCTTTGTCGCCAGGCTAGAGTGCAGTGGTGAGATCTTGGCTCACTGCAACCTCCACCTCCTGGGTTCAAGTGATTCTCCTGCCTCAGCCTCCTGAGTAGCTGGGACTACAGGTGCGCACCACCACGCCCAGCTAGTTTTTGTATTTTTAGTGGAGACGGGGTTTCTCCATGTTGGTCAGGCTGGTCTTGAACTCCTGACCTCAGGTGACCTGCCCACCTCGGCCTCCCAAAGTGCTAGGATTACAGGTGTGAGCCACCGTGCCCGGCCTTGTCAACTTATTATTTGAGGACACGGAGTCACGTAACCTCTGTATGCGTTTTAGGAGCCCTTGCTTTGGGGTATTTGCTGGTCAAACTGTCATGGTTATTTGAGTGCATCACAGTTAAGTTAAATATTTTTACATATGAGAGCACACCCCAGTACCTGGTAGAGAAGTTAGAGAGGATGTTTGAGTTTCTTTGAAAATAGAGAGAACGCAAGGATTCCAGGGCCAGCTTTGCTCTGAATAAAATTATACGACTACTTCCTTACTAAGGTCTTTGGGAACTTCAGAGAGACCATCCAGAGAATGTGACACGGTGGGCCCACAATTTGTTGAATAAACATCTATTAATACTTTAACCAAGGACTTTAAATGTAGTTAGAATCTTATGTGCCCAAAGTAAACATCCCTGCAGTCTATGCCTCTTTATTAAAAGGTTGGAGACTAAGTAAGTCTCACTGATATGTAAGCCAAGTACTAATAAAACACTAAGCTGTATAGTTCCTTGGATGAAACCATCACTATTGAACCAGTGCTCTTAGTAAGAGAAGACTGTTGTAAGTAGACATAATATTAATAATGCTGAAAAATTCGTTTCTTGCAGTATTTCCAATGCAACACATTGATAACGTAGAGTAGGTGTTTTAAGCAAGTCAGCAAATGTATTCTATGTCTAGCCTGCAGTAGAAAGTTGTCCTAGCCTCTGTAAAGCATGCAAAAATGAATATGACGAAGTCCCTGTCCTTTGTGAGCTTAGAGTCTACTTAGAAATAATTTTAGTTACAATAAAACATGGCAGCTTCAACCAGAGAAGGTTTATGGTAAAGATATTGCCAGTTATGTAAACTTAGAATTAGAATTTTCTCAGTGGAACAAAGACCAGACTGTTCTACTTTGGAGAATGGCATGGTGTTCTACTGTAAGTAGATGCTGCTGGTAGGTATTTTTCATGCTTAGGGGAATAAAAATAGTTTCTCCTCATTTGGTTACCATCCACTGATAGTACCAGCTAACTGTGGAGGAGGACTGGGCCCAGATAAGATTAATCCTGGTGTAGTGGCCTGTTAAACCAGGTATTTATCAAAATGTTTTATGGGGGCAGTGGTTCATTATTTTCTCCGTTCTCTGTACTACAGGGAACATTAGCTTTCTGAATAGGTCATTTTGAAAGTACTCCCTGTGATAGGACTAAGACTTTATAGATTGCCTCCAGTGACAGTGGCTGTTGCATGCTCTCCATTTAGAAATAAAGCAGCCTGTGGCCTCATATCCAATTCATAGAATTCCAGGCTGCGGCCTGAGTTCTGCATGATAGGAACACCTTACTGCCAGGAGTCGCTTCTCTAAGCAGGCCACTTTTGAAGTTGCTTATTGATTGAACAGTTAGTTATGGCAGCATAAAACCTGACTGTAGTAAGCATTTTCTCTTTCTGTCATTTGAGCCCTTGGAGGAAGAAGAGTATTCAGTATATTGAGAGAAATTTATAAGTTATCTTGAAGGGGACAGGGGGAAAATGAGGAAAGCAGTATTGATTGCTTCCCATAACTTTCCCATACTCTTGGAGAATGTTTCACAGACCATTAAACTCAGTAAGCTTTAGGTGACTGATGGAAAAACGAATGAGGGGCAGTAGGTGTGAGTTTTATCTTTTAAATTGCGATCTGACTGTACTAGGCAGCAAAAGGGAATATAATTAATCACCTATTTCATAAAGAAAGCAACTTGCATCATCGTTGATGTATTTCTATTTAATTCTGCTGTGATATGCAAATTGGAAATTATGGTCAATGCTCCAAGCCTCTTTTTTAGGTTCTCAGGTATAAAATATATATGCCTTCAAAATAATAGCCATTCCTTTATGTCCACACATGTGTACATATTCACACACACTTCTGCAAGTTACTTATAAAAATAGAGCTTCGTGACATTGCTAATTTGGGGAAATCAGACTCTACATTTAAAAGTGATTTCTTGGGTGTAGAACTTTACAATAAAGAGAAAAAAATATTCCACAACTTGAGTGCTCATTCTGGATTGGAGAGATTTTTTTTTTTTTTTTTTGAACTAATTCCTTAAAAAGTTAATCTCAAGGGTTCTTTTTTTTTTTTTTGCTGGTTTTTTATGTTGTATCAGAGATGAAGGAGATGGTTCTTTTGCTTAACAAAATACATAAATAAATGTGTAGGTGAAGTTCTTTTCTTTTTTTTTTTCTTTAGGGAATTGACAGTTGACAGAATTTCCTGTAAGTTGCTTTGCTACATTCCTGATCTTCTCCTTAGATTCCTTCCGCTGGCATTCTTCCGCATCTCAGAAACGGAAACCCTGTCTTTCCAGGTGTGTAGGCCACAGACGGGAGAGTTGCAACCTTACTTTTGCTTACAGACCCCATTTCTAATACAACTGCCCGTGCTGTCAGCATTGCTTCACAGTATCCTCAGAATCTGACTGCTCCTCACCCACTAGACCCACGGTTCACCCCGTGCCCCAGCTGCGTGGAGCCACCACAGTCTCTTGATGCTCACAAAGCCCTCTACTCTCCTTGCTTCTATCCTTGTCCGCCCCTCCTCCCCGGGCATCTCGCCCTCCGCTTACCATGTGCTGGTGCCCTCCCAGCTCACTCCTTACGTGGGCTGCAAGGCCTCACAGGTCTGGCCTCCTCTGAAGGCTCCGATCTGTCCTCTGCTTTTCTCCCCATGGCTCATGTTCCCCACCACACTGATGTCCTTGCTGTTTCTTTGAGAACCCAGACAGTTTTCTGCCTCACGGCCTTTGCACAGGCTGCTCTTGTTGCCTAGTCTGTTCTCTTTCTTGACATCCACGTAGCCCCATCTCTCATCTGCTTCCTGTTGTTGGTCAAACGTGACTCTTTCAGGGAGGCCTTCCGTGACCATTCTGTTTAAAGTTGCACCCACCTCTTTCCATTCCTCTTTTCTTTATTTTTCTCCACAGCACTGCACCATATGACATGCCTTATGCTTTCTTTTTTTTCTTTTTCTTTTTCTTTTTTTGAGACAGAGTCTAACTCTGTTGCCAGGCTGGAGTGCAGTGGCACGATCTCGGCTCACTGCAAGCTCCGCCTCCTGGGTTCACGCCATTCTCCTGCCTCAGTCTCCTGAGTAGCTGGGGCTACAGGCGCCCGCCACCATGCCTGACTAATTTTGTTTTTGTATTTTTAGTAGAGACGGGGTTTCACCATGTTAGCCAGGATGGTCTTGATCTCCTGACCCCGTGATCCACCCGCCTCAGCCTCCCAAAGTGCTGGGATTACAGGCCTGAGCCACTGCGCCCAGCCTCTGTTTTCTTGTCTGTGAACCGGACATCATAATTTTTGCTTTATGATGCCACAGGGTTTTCATAAAGCTCAAGTGAGCTAATTAAACACCCCTGATGAATTATTGAGCATGTAAAATGGAAGATGTTATTATTCTTGGCAGATATTTTCTATGTGTAAAATTATTTGTCATGCTATCCTTCACTAGAATTCTGTTTGACTATTTAAACAGATTTTTCTGAAGATCTGACTTTAAATTATGACGTAGATGTTAAAGTATCAAATTAAAGATAGTATTCACTCCATAAACTTCTAACAACCAAATTTATAACTAAGAGGAGTGTGATTGTGTAGAAGAGCTACCTGCTTGAATGAGAAAATGGGCATAATTTTCTAAATGTTTTAATTAATAAACCAAACATCTTTTCAAAAATCCATACTGAGTAAAGGTGGGTCATACAACCCTGAAATAAGATTTTAATTATAGGCATTTTCTGGGATTTCTGAAATTCACTTTCCTAATCCTGCCAGCTCCCGTGTCACCATCAACTTGAGGGCTAACTCTTCTTTGTGTCTCACTGGGTCATGTTGCTCTCTGTTTAGCCAAGTTGAATCAGATAAGTTTTAATGTTTGATATATAGACTTCAAATAAAAGAGAGAGCCAGAATAAAGAAAAACCGTCATGTTCCCCGTCCTTGTGCCTTGTCCTGCGGTCAACAATTCATTGGCTTTAGAAGTCCTAGGGGCCAAGCATTCTTGAAAAGTAGTATTTTTAATTCTTATCAATGAGACTCTGGGGGGAACTCTCTTTGGAGGAATCCTTGCTTATACCATCTACTTAACTGTTATATGAGGTTTGCTGTAGTAAACTAGAAAAACTTTCAAGCTTTTTTCACGACCAAAAAAAAAAAAAAAAAAAAATATTTCAGCCATAGCCTGCTAACTTGGGAGGTCAGTGTCTTTAATTTATTTTGTTCATTCAACAAACAGCTGGCAGTGTCATAGGTGCTGATCGCTGAATAAGTGGGAATTCTAGAGTCAAAGCTTCTGCCCACACATGAAGAATTAATTTCCAGCTGGTAAGGCACTTAATATACAAGAAGACAGAGCAGATCATCCCAAATAGTGAGACGTGTTTGAAAGACCAGGGTGTCCTACTGAGCAGGAGTCAGCGAACTTCAGCCTGGGGGTGAATCAGGCCTGAGCCGGTTTCCCTGAGCAGAGTCTGTTGGGTTACAGCCATGCTTCCTCATTCGCACAAACTCAACAGTGACTTCCATACTGTTACAGGAAAGGGGTCCCGATCCAGACCCCAAGAGAAGGTTCTTGGATCTCACTCAAGAAATAATTCAAGGCGAGTCCGCAGTGCAAAGCAAAGCCAGTTTATTAAGAAAGTACAGTGGTGGCTGGGTGCGGTGGCTCACGCCTGTCATCCCAGCACTTTGGGAGGCTGAGGCGGGTGGATCACGAGGTCAGGAGATCGAGACCATCTTGACCAACATGGCAAAACCCCGTCTCTATTAAAAATACAAAAATTAGCCGGGCATGGTGGTGTGTGCCTGTAATCCCAGCTACTTGGGAGGATGAGGCAGGAGAATCGCTTGAACCAGGGAGTTGGAGGTTGCAGTGAGCAGAGATTGTGCCACTGCACTCCAGCCTGGGTGACACAGTGAGACTCTGGAGACTCTGTCTCAAAAAAAAAAAAAAAAAAAAAGAAAAGAAAAGAAAAGAAAGTACGGTGGTGAAAGGACAGCTACTCCATAAACAGAGTGGGATATTCCCGTAAGTAAGAGGAGGAAGGAATGCATCCACCCTACAGCCTAGGTACAATGCTGGTATATATGGGGAGATGTGTTCTGCTACAAGGGTTTGTGATAAAGGATTCATTTTCTTTTCTTTTTTCTTTTTTTTTTTTTTTTTTTTGAGACAGAGTCTTGCTCTGTCACCTAGACTGGAGTACAGTGGCATGAACTTGGCTCACTGCAACCTCTGTCTCCTGGGTTCAAGCAATTTTCCTGCCTTAGCCTCCTGAGTAGCAGAATTACAGGCACCCGCCACCATGCCGGGCTATTTTTTGTATTTTTAGTAGAGACAGGGCTTCACCATGTCAGCCAGGCTGGGCTCGAACTCCTAACCTCAGGCCATCTGCCCGCCTTGGCCTCCCAAAGTGCAGGATTACAGGTGTGATCCAACGCACCCGGCCAGTTTTCTTAATCACTATGTTTTGTAAGAATTGATATTATTATCTTTAAAGCAAAATGAGGAATGCCTTTGTTCTCCAGTTATTGCAACATCTGGACACTCCCAAGTCTGGGTCTGTTTAGTAAACATTATCAATCTGTTCCCTTAACCATAAACATCTAGAGGCCAGGAATGCCTGACTTTTTTTTTTTTTTTTGAGACGGAGTCTCGCTCTGTCGCCCAGGCTGGAGTGCAGTGGCACGATCTCGGCTCACTGCAAGCTCCGCCTCCCGGGTTCACGCCATTCTCCTGCCTTAGTCTCCCGAAATGCTTGACTTTCTGAGAACGCAGCCCAGCAGGCCCCAGCCTCATTTTCCAGCCCTCACTCAAAATGGAGTTGCTCTGGTTCCAATGCTGCTGACAATACTACAGTGACCGAGATGGTATGGCCTGCAAAGTCTAAGGTGTTTATCACCTAAATATTTACACTTTACAGAAAATGTGTGCCAACCGCTGGTCAAGAGGATGACAGAGCGGGAGGGGATCATGGGGAAGCCAGAGTGAAAGAAGAAAAACCAGCAACTGTGGATGATTTTCATCATATTGCTGATTTTGCCTTTGCTTTGACAAGGCTTGGTGCCTATGCTCTCTGCAGAACTGGAGGGGTGAATTGGAACCACAACAAACTGGAGCTGCGTAGGTTCAAGTCTGTATCCCTGGCTCTGTCCTTACAGGAAGTAATTTCCCCTCTTGCCTCTGAGACCCAATTCATTCATCTGGAAATTCAGAGGGTTGGATTTGACAGCCGTAAAGGTCCATGCAAACTCTGATATTCTGTAAGACTGTCTTTTGTATTTTTAATCATGGGTTGCCATCAACAATTATCTTCAGTCTTAAGTAGGTAGAATGAAACTGAAGGAGCTGATTGGAAAGTGTTCATGACTGTGACCTATTCATCATTGTTTAAGAACTAAGTCACAGCCAGGAACACAGAATGTTATCATTTTTCACTGACAAAAAGCACTATATTATTCAAGGGAATTGCACTTTTTCATCACAGGCCCCAGCTGGAATGAATCCGACACCGCCAGCCTCTTGCTCTTCTCCTCAACTTCTGTTTCTGGTTCTCACATTGCTATTACCTCTGGAAGTCAATATTCTTTAATAGCTTCTAATGTTTCCATCTACAATTAAATGGTCCCATGTTAATTCACATTTTCATTGAAATGTGAATCTTCTGCGTATTCAGTCTAAATCCATGAACCTTAATTGTTATGCTGAGCTATCCAATCCAGGTCATTATTACTTTATCTAGCTGAATCTTATTTTTAGTTTGCACAGTTAAAAAAAAAAAAAAAGGCAAAAAGGCAGCATTCCCACCTAAGATCGCAATTGAAACTGAAGTGTTTGTGTCAAAGGTGATGTGGGGTGGGAGTAGTATTGACTGCACTTGCTTTTTCCAATCTGCCCATGATATTCAGACCGAGAGGGAGGCGTGTGGAGCCTGTCATCATCACACAATTATAATTCTTCTATTATTAAAATATAGATGTGCCTGGCAAGCTGGAACATTCTGCGTATGCACATAATGATGAATTTCATTTGCATGCTTTATAGATTAGTCAAAGAATTATTCTGATAACGGACGAGTGATTTCGTCAGGGGCGGGACCTGAAAATCATCCAGACTGCTTGTGGGTCTGCGGGTGCAGAAATTGTCAGAAGTGTTGGAACCAGAGTGAGTCCAGCTCAAACAGGAGTTGGGGGAAATGAGGCTGAGACCTGCTGGGTTGCAATTCCCAAGAAGTCAGGCGTTCTCAGTCACTAGATGAGGCGTGAGGTTGGCACAAGATACAGCTCACGGAGACCCCACTGATAAAACAGGATGCAGTAAAGCCAGCCAAGACCCACCAAAACCAAGAGGCAACGAAAACACCCTTTGGTCGGCCTCACTGTGGATTATTTGCTAATTATAATGCATTAGCTGCTAAAAGACACACCCACCAACACTAGGCCAGTTCGCAAATGCCATGGCAACATCCAGAAGCTACCCTATATGTTCTAAAAGGAGGAGGAACCCTCAGTTGTGGGAATTTCCCACCCCTTTCCCAGAAAACTCATGAATAATCCACCCCTTCTTTGGCATATGATCAGAAACAATCATCAAAATAGCCAACCAGTGGTCACTGGGGCTGCTCGGCCTGTGGAGTAGCCATGTTTTTATTCCTTTACTTTCTTAATACACTTGTTTTTACTTTACTCTGTGGACCCCCGAATTCTTTCTTTCTTTCTGAAACAGAGCTTCACTCTTGTTGCCCAGGCTGGAGTGCAGTGACGTGATCTTGGCTCACGGCAATCTCTGCCTCCTGGGTTCAAGCGATTCTCCTGCCTCAGCCTCCCAAGTAGCTGGGATTACAGGCATCCACCACTATGCCCGGCTAATTTTTTATATATATTTTTTAGTAGAGACGGGGTTTCACTATCTTGGCCAGCTGGCCAGGCTGGTCTCAACTCCTGACCTCAGGTGATCCACCTTCCTCGACTTCCCAAAGTGCTGGGATTATAGGCGTGAGCCGTGGCGCCCGGGCCTGAATTCTTTCTTGAATGAGATCCAACAACCCTCTCTTAGGGTCTGGATCAAGTAACAGAATTACGTGGAAGTGGAAACTCAGCAGGTGTCTGATGAAGATCCAGCTTGCTGGGGATGGATCCCTTTTGTCTTGCCACTTGGTCCTGACCTTCTCTTGTCCTCAGAGGGATCCCATGTGTGCAGTTTAACTGGGGAAAAAGTCGTGCTGGCAGGAGCAGGGGGAAGAAGGAGAGAAAGCAGAGAAGCTATAGGTCTGCCTTTCTTTATGGCCCAGGACATATGGCCCTCCTGCGCAGATAGCATACATAACTCACAAACTTCCTGCTCGCCATCACGCACCTCAACTGATCAGACACCCTGGCTGAAGAATGCAAGTTAAGCTTCCTGCTGCCTTGATATTCTGAATCAGCTGAGTTCCATTCTACGAAATCCTCAGCAAGCCTTTGTCTCCTAGCAGTCGGCTCCTCTTCTGCTGTCCCTGCCTGTTGCCTCCTTGCAACGTATTTTCTTACTTTCTCAATAAATCTGCGTTTCTCTACCTATAACTGTCTTTTTTTTTTTTTGAGACGGAGTCTCGTTCTGTCTCCCAGGCTAGAGTACAAGTGGCGCGATCTCAGCTCACTGCAACCTCCACCTCCCAGGTTCAAGTGATTTCCCTGCCTCAGACTCAAGAGGAGTTGGGATTACAGGCGCCCACCACCACGCCCGACTAAGTTTTGTAGTTTTAGTAGAGATGATGTTTCACCATGTTGGCCAGGCTGGTCTCGAACTCCTGACCTCAGGTGATCTGCCCACCTTGGCCTCCCAAAGTGCTGGATTACAGGCATGAGCCACCACAGTCAGCCATCCTACAACTGTCTTGGTAATTTCTTTTAGCCTGGGGCCACCGGCCCAAAGAGTCGCTCCCTGTGACCCCATGCTCTTCAGTTTCCTCTTTGTTTTGTCACCTTTAGGAGAAGTCAGGAGAGAGGTCAGCTCTGATTGGGTTGAGCTGACTAATTTTTGCCTTTAGCTTCCTTTACATAATGAGAAGAACCCAAAGGGAGAGTCACTCACGGTATAATGGTGAGAACCTTGGACTGGGATCAGGAGCCTCTGCAGAGCTTTCTTTACTAATGTTAAGATGTAATGACCATTTGGAAAGCAAGTATTTGTTATTAAAAGAGAGGCGATATCCTCATTCTATTTGTTTTTCTTCCACTGCTA
Source organism: Chlorocebus sabaeus (assembly GCF_047675955.1). NCBI lineage: Eukaryota > Metazoa > Chordata > Mammalia > Primates > Cercopithecidae > Chlorocebus > Chlorocebus sabaeus. Next base: position 7,093,656 of record NC_132911.1, on the reverse strand, counting down.
TTGTTAATGGCAAATAGAAGCATCTCGAATATTCATAAAGTTGAAAAAAAATCAGCCTCGGAATCATTATTTGGTAAGGTCTCGAAAGATTGAAAACAATTGTCTGAATATCATTTGGGAAATAATTATTTGTTTTCTTGGAGAAATGATATTCCAAAGTTTATCTTCAACTGTGGTTGAATGTTCGAGGGTGTTTTTGCACGTACACTTTGTATACAGCTTCCCACGCAGGTATCCAGGGAATAGTTTTGTGAAATCTGATATTCATATCCCAGCGTATTTGTTGAAGTTGCAATGTAGACATCCAGACTGTTGTTATTAGGCATTATATTTTGTAAGTTTTAGTTGGAAAGAAATGTTGAAGAAAGTATGCTTCTTAGGAGGAGCGTTATAATTTTAACTATGACACCGATGTCACCCTGAGAAGACAAAAGAGATCACAGACCCTCATATCTTATCAGTTAGGACACCTTTCCAGCAACAAAGCATCCCGGGGGAAATGTGCCAGGGAACAGTGTTCCGCTTATCATTTCCTTCCCTGACATCCTCAGCTCACTATCCTTGCTGTAGCCACACCTGCTTCTAGTCCCTGCTCCCTCCACAGATCCTTTCCACACTTTGTTCCTTTTATTTGGAGCCTCTGCCTCCCCTCCCCTCCCCTCCCCTCCCCTCCCCTCCCCTCCCCTTCCCTCCCCTCCCCTCCCTCTCCCCTCCCTCTCCCCTTTCTTCTTTTTGAGACAGAGTCTCACTGTGTCGCCCAGGCTGGAGTGCAGTGGTGTGATCTCGGCTCACTGCCACCTGCACGTCCTGGGTTCAAGCGATTCTCCTGCCTCAGGCTCCCGAGTAGTTGGGATTACAGGCGCGAGCCACGAGGCCCGGCTATTTTTTTTGTATTTTTAGTAGGGACGGGGTTTCACCATTTTGGCCAAGATGGCCTCAAATCCTGACCTCCTGATCCGCCCGCCTCTGCCTCCCAAACTGCTGGGATTATAGGCGTAAGCCACCGCGCCTGGCCCAAAGTGCTGGGATTACAGGCACGAGCCACCACGCCTGGCCCGCCTGTGTCCTATTTTCTACTTAATTCTCACCCTACCCATCTCCACTCCGGCGCCTTCCTCAGATAAATCTCTGCTGACCTCCCCTGGTCAAATATCCCTATTACAGTTTCTTAGAGCCCAGGCAACTGTCCTTTAAAAGTGCCCAAATGTAGTTTCTATTTTGTATTAGTTGACATTTCGATGCGCATGTGTGGAATTCGGCAGAATCATTAGTGCACCGGACTTTTCGTTGGATGTATTTGTGTGTGTCTGACTTTTGTTGCTCCAACTTTGGGTGCTTTGCCAAAAGGCGGAAAGCAGAGGGCAGCTCTATTCCAGCTTCACAATGAAGGTCGTTTCCAGGGTGCAAACACCAGATAAACGGCCTCCTCCTGTCACCTGAGACTTAGAAGTTTTGTCTCTGCATTAACTCTTCCTAAGAGACAGATTTCCTGGGTAACAGGGAGGTTTATCCAAGACATTACATTCACAGGCATTCAAATTCTCTATTTTTTTTCATAATCAAGATATCAGGCCAGCTGCGGTGGCTCACACCTATAATCCCGGCACTTTGGGAGGCTGAGGTGGGTGGATCATCTGAGGGCAGGGGTTCAAGACCAGCCTGACCAACATGGTGAAACCCCATCTATAAAAAAAAAAATATAAAATTTAGCCAGGTGTGGTGGCAGGCACCTGTAGTCCCAGCTACTCAAGAGGCTGAGGCAGAAGAATCGCTTGAACCTGGGAGGCGGAGGTTGCAGTGAGCCGAGATCGCGCCACTGCACTCCAGCCTGGGCAACAGAGTAAGGCTCAGTCTCAAAAAAAAAAAAAAAAAAAAAAAAAAAAAGAGAGAGAGAGAGAACAAAAGATTATCAGTGACACCTGTGAGCTCCTTGCCTCCACCCACCCCCTCCTCACTGCACTGCCAGGGTTTCTACATTTCCCTGCATTCCCTTCGCTTTCAGCTTGACCTAGCACCCTGTGTTTTATTGACCCTAGTGGTCAGGGTTCATCTTCAGAGATATGACTGAAGATGTTTATCCACTTCAACTATAAGGACTATTACGGTAATATGGGTTGCACTTGTGTCCCCGCCCAAATCTCATGTGGAATTGTAATCCCCAATGTTGGGGGAGGGGACCTGGTAGGAGGTGATTAGATTGTGGGGGCGGATCTCTCCCTTGCTGCTCTCGTGATGGTGAGTTCTCACGAGATCTGGTTGTTTAAAAGTGTGTAGCGCCTCCTCCTTTGCTCTCTTTCTCTGGCGATGTGGAGATGTGTCTGCTTCCCCTTTGCCTTTCGCCATGATTGTAAGTTTCCTGTGCAGCCTGCTTCCTGTACAGCCAGGCTTCCCATACAGCCTCCAGAACTGTGAGTCAATTAAACCTCTTTTCTTTATAAATTACCCAGTCTCAGGTAGTTATAGTAATGTGAGAACAGGCTGATAAAAATAGGTAGGGATAGCAGCTTCTCAGGAGCCCCAGTACCTGAACAGCTTGTTCTAGGACCTAAAGGAATATTTGTTCGATCAATCAACTAATAAGTACAATAAAAAATAGCAGTTTTTCTTTGGAAATATGGTGACATCACCACAAGGCCAGTTAGCACTGAGACATAGGATATGAAGCTAACAGCCCTGTACACTGTATTTGCTGGCCTTGTTGGTTTGAAAGGAAAATCTTGGGACCCCCAAATCACTAAGCCAAGGGAAAAAGTCAAGCTGGAAACTGCGTTCGGGAAACCTGCCCCGCATTTTATTCTTAAATAAGATAAACGCAAGATGAAAAAGCTGTATACCTCCCTCACAATTTGTCCACAAGGAGATTCTTTGTTGCTCTCAAGAATTTTACCCTAAAATAGTTCTGCTGAATTTCATCAGAATGGATAGCTTATTGTTGCAGGTGTGGGATAAAGTACAGACAGAACTCAGTCATCCCTTCGCTCACCTGAGACAAATGCAAATCTGATTGCTTCCTCTGCCCTATTGCTTATGTAAAAGTGTAGACTCACTGCATCAGACTAAGGCGTAAATGACTATGCCTCTACTCTTCCTCAGCTGTAAATTGTGTATTCACTGAAAGGCTGATGAGGGGCTCAAAGGAATGCACCTGTTCTCCTGTCTACCTACGACCTGGAAACCCCACTTCAAGTTGTCTCACCTTTCTGGATTAAACCAATGCACATCTCACTCCTATTAACTGATGTCTCAGGTCTCCCTAAAATGTATAAAACCAAGCTCTGCTCTGACCACCTTGGGCACATGTCATCAGGACCTCCTGAGGCTGTGTCATGAGTATGTCCTTAACCTTGGCAAAGTATACTTTCTAAATTTCTAAATTCATTGAGACCTGTCTCAGATACTTTTAGTTCACACTGGATTCCAATGGACCTTCCTCTATTGTTTTATTAGATTTCCTTGATGATTATGCGAGGCCAGCTCAGCAGCTCCCACCAACTCTGTTTTGCAGAGGCGCACACTGAGCTTGAGGTCACACAAAGCAGGCACCTGGACTCAGGTCTGGAGGTTCCTGAGCCAGTGTCTTTTCCCTGCTGCAGGGCAGCCTTGGGCATGGCCTGAGAGACTGTGTGTTCACATGAGCTTCTCTGACTTTCAAAACAGGGAATGAGAAGCGTGCAGGACGCTGGCAAGCCCTCCAGCCCCGTCAGGAAGAGAGGGGAGAGGTGTGTGCATCTGCCATTTTGCCAAAATGACATTGACTTTTGCATTTGACACTCCTAGAAACATACAGGTTAAAAATCACAACAAAACCCCTAAACAACAACAACAAAATGACCCACAGACACATAGAAGCCATCCATAGTAGGAATTGTCTTTCACTTAGAAACCTCTAGGGTATCTTTAAGCTGCTTTCCTCTCCTTTTTCAAGGTACTCCTGGATGCATGCATCTGTGGTTTTCGGGAAGGAATGTGGATTTTGGCTATGATGTCTCTGCAATGTATTTGTCACCTTGGGTCATGAGTCTTGTTTGTGGATTACCTGTCTGTAGAATAGCTATTACCTGCTTTATTTTTAAGCCAAGCTCAGTGGAGGAAATACTCTTTAGGGGAAAAAGAATTTTAGAAACTCACAGAGAAAATACATTAAACAATATTGCTTTGATCTACTTTGTGGCAGGTGAAATGGGCAGTCCGTGTCAGCCCCAGGAAGTCACACCTGGAACCTGGTACAGGTGTGCGAGCGTTCTGCAGACTTCCCCCCTGTCAACCCCACCAGGGGAAGAGAAGATTACAGATTGGGGAATGTTCTATGCTAACAATTAAGTGAATTACTTGCTGGCTCATCTCTAACTTTAATTACTTTCTCTTCCTCAACTTTGCAATTAGCTGATGTTGCTACAAATTATTGTCACATACTTAATCTTTATATAGCGGTTTTGGCCAGAGTGCAGTTCAAGTCTATGAGCTACTCTGATGTCTCTATCCAGAGGTGAGGCTGTCCGAGTGGTAGAGTCTCTAACAAGGCACACACTTGCAAGGGCTCACTCAGCTTGGACAAGAGCAGATGAGGCTTATTTTCAGCGCTCCCAGTCCCTCTTGTTCCTGGCAGGAGCACAGTGCCCTTGTGTTTGCATTTTGCTCTTACCCTTCTCTCTGGCTTCTAATTTATATAGCATTTATTTTGCACCAAACACTTTGTAAAACCTGTTAATCCTCTGCAGACGTGCAGATCCGATTCTACCCAGTTAACAGATAATATAACTGAGTCTCGGGAAAGTTATGTAATTTAGCTAATTAAAGAAAGAGCCAGGATTTTCACATCGGGCTGTCTTGTCCCCAAATTGTCTTTTCCACGACTCGTTGCCTGCGATGTTGCACTGTCTGCTGTGCTGCAGTGTTCAGTGTTGTGGGATCACCTGACCTTGGAAGGAAGGAGGAGCTGCACACATTTCAGGGGGCAGTGTGAGAAGCCAGGGTCCTGAGTGGGGAATTTGCAAGCTCCTCTGTGAGAAGAATCAAATGATTCTGTGGCCTGCCTGGTGAAAGAGGAAGTAGGGAACTGGAATCCCCAAGTTTTAAATTTAGGGAATTTGGAAGAGATGGGTGAGGTCTGTGAAGTGTCTGGCCACATTCAGTAATGCGAAGTATGGAAGATGCCCTCATTTGAGGGCTGTAGATGTGCTGTTTCAGATGTGAGACTGACATCCACGTGCTCTGCAGACATTGGGATTATGAACTCCAAATATCTGAGACAGGTCTCAGTGAATGTTTATTGCGGCACTATTCACAATAGCAAAGACTTGGAATCAACCCAAATGTCCATCAGTGACAGACTGGATTAAGAAAATGTGGCACATATACACCATGGAATACTATGCAGCCATAAAAAAGGATGAGTTTGTGTCCTTTGTAGGGACATGGATGCAGCTGGAAACCATCATTCTCAGCAAACTATCACAAGAACAGAAAACCAAACACCGCATGTTCTCACTCATAGATGGGAACTGAACAATGAGATCACTTGGACTCGGGAAAGGAAATATCACACACCAGGGCCTATAACGGGGAGGGGGGAGGGATTGCACTGGGAGTTATACCTGATGTAAATGACGAGTTGATGGGTGCTGACGAGTTGATGGGTGCAGCACAGCAACATGGCACAAGTATACATATGTAACAAACCTGCACGTTATGCACATGTACCCTAGAACTTAAAGTATAATAATAATAAAAAATAAAAAGAAAAGGAAGTGTATTTTGCCAAGGTTGAGGATGCATGCCTGTGACACGGCCTCAGGAGGTCCTGACGACGTGTGACCCAGATGGTCAGAGCACAGTTTGGTTTTATACATTTTTGGGAGACATGAGACATCAATCAAAATATGTAAGATAAACTTGGCTCAGTCGGGAAAGGTGGGAAAACTCGAAGTGGGGAGGGGGCTTCTAGGTCATGGGTACATAAGACATTCTTTTGCATTTCTGATGAGCCTCTCCAAAGGAGACAATCAGATCCGCATTTATCTCAGCAGAGGGGTGACTTTGAATAGAGTGGGAGGCAGGTTGGCCCTAAGCAGTTCCCAGCTTGACTTTTCCCTGTAGCTTAGTGATTTGGGGGCCCCGAGATTTATTTTCCTGTCATAGAATGTACATATTGAGTTGAAGAATCAGAGCAAATATGTAGAATTCAGAGTTACTCATGCACAGGCAATAACCTAAGCCAGAATTGAACTACCTAAAAAAATCTCCACCAGAATCCATAAACCCATTTCCAAATGTGTGGATGGAGAACACGGCGACTTGGGATGATGGACATTGCTCAGATTTACTTAGAAAGTGGAGAGGCCGGAGTGGAATCCAGTGCTGTTTGATTCCACATTCCAAGGTCTTCTCATGAGCCTCTCTTCCTCCCAGTACAGTGTGCAACACAGCCAGCTGGAGGCTCTCAGGTGGAGGACCGATGATTACCAGGCTATCCAGTGTGAGCCCTCGATCAGTAGGGCCCTCTGGTCTGGGTAGCAATATATCATATAGAAATGCTGGCCGGGTGCAGTGGCTCACACCTGTAACCCCAGCACTTTGGGAGATGGAGGCCAGTGGATCGCGAGATCAAGAGATCGAGACCATCCTGGCCAACATGGTGAAATCCGGTCTCCACTAAAAATACAAAAATTAGCTGGGCGTGGTGGTACACACCTGTAGTCCCAGGTACTACAGGTACCAGCTACGCGGGAGGCTGAGGCAGGAGAATCACTTGAACCCGGGAGGCGGAGGTTGCAGTGAGCCAAGAATCGTGCTACTGCACTCCTGCCTGGCAACAGAGTAAGACTCTCTCTCGATAAAAAAGCCCTGGGGCATTTTTCACTCTGGTTCTTAAGATGGATGAACACTCTACTGTTTCCTGGGCCTGATTACATAACACTATAAAAGCTGCATGGTTAATGTTGGCAACACTCACCAGTTTTAAGCATTTTCAAAACCACAGAAATGTGTAAAGAACAGGACAGTGAGTACTCATGCATCTGCTGCCAGGGCTCCCGGATTGTTCACATGTTGCCACATTTGCTTCATCTCTGTAATTTTTTGCTAAACAGTAAATTCTAAATATCATGCTTCATCCCTACATACTTTTAGCATGGTTCCTAAAAAGTAGGGGTATTAGGTTGGTGCCAAAGTAATTTCCAGTTTTTGCCATTACATTTTATTTATTTTTTTGAGACAGAGTCTTGCTCTGTCACCCAAGCTGGAGTGCAGTGGTGCGATCTCAGCTCACCACAAGCTCCGCCTCCTGGGTTCACGCCATTCTTTTGCTTCAGCCTCCCTAGTAGCTGGGACTACAGGTGCCCACCACCACACTCAGCTAATTGTATTTTTAGTAGAGACGGGGTTTCACTGTGTTAGTCAGGATGGTCTCGATCTCCCGACCTCGTGATCCACCCACTTCAGCCTCCCAAAGTGCTGGGATTATAGGTGTGAGCCACTGCGCCCAGCCACCATTACTTTTAATGACAAAAACCGTAATAACTTTTGCACCAACCTAATAGTGACCACAGAATTATTGTCACACTTACCCATCAACAGGAATTCCCAGGTGCTGAACTGAATGGCCTCTGCACTACATCCTGTCTAGACTCTTTTTGTATCATTGTGTTTTGATCTGGTCTGTCTGTGATAATTGGGTTCTACCTTCCATGTGCTTGTAACCAAATATGCTCTTCTCACTCAATAATCACCACCACATTGGCTATTGCTTATTGAATGCTTTATATGTCAGATTCTGGGCTCAGCTCTGTGTTCATTATATTAATCCTCACAGCAACCCTAGAAGGTGGATTTTGTTACAATTCCCACATTATAAATGAAAACCTGAGGACGGTATGGGTGCTAACTGGTGAGTTTTTGTGAGTTGATTTCTCTGGGTATCTGTATGGCCGTGCTGTTACAACTCTTTGTTTTTCTAGCCAGAGTGAGGCATATTGGCTTTTTGATCATGGAATCCGCCCTTTTGTTTGTTCAGTCAATGATGAAAGTCCATTTTCATGGACTAGAAGTCAAGATACTCCTTGCTTGAAGTGCAAAAATCCTTCCTGTGTCTCCGCGCTGAGACTTTCTCAGGCAGTTGGCAGCTGGGAGTAGCTGGAGGAGGTGACAGTCTCATCACAAGCTTCAAATGATGGAATTACATTTCAGATGAGACCAGGTATTCTTTTCTAAAGGGATGAACTAACGCAAGTTTCCTGTCAGGACCAGTTTTGAGAGTGTGTGATCTGTGCGCTTTGATTTAATTCTTTGTGGTCACCCTGTTGAAGTTCTTCATTTGTTCCTTGACTTTGCGTTCTGTTGGTGACCTCTGATGGAGCAATGGAGTATGTGTTGTGGCTGGTGCTGGGTGGGTGCACTGTCCTCCCTACCCCAGGGCATTCTCCCCTGCCCACTCTACCACCCCTGTCTGGTGCCCTTGGGCTGGGCCATGGGCGGTCATGGTCAGGTGCGTCCACCTCTGTGAGGAGTTGTGAGCTGCACTCCATGGGCACCTGGGTACCTGTGTGAGTCTGCACTCCCCACATGTAGATCCCCATGCCCCCAGGAGAGTAACATTAAATAGGAAATAAGCACAGGACTAGTAGAGACTGCTGAGCAAAGAACAAATGTTCCTGCTTTATGAACAAGAGCCCCTGCCTTTCCATTTTGCACTGGGCCCTCTTCTGATGCCCAAGCAGATGGAGTAGACTGACATTTCAATCGCTCCAAGATGCGACTGTGCCCATCATAGTCCACTCAGGCTGATGTAACAAAATACCATGGACTGGGTACATTCTAAACAACAGATTTATTTCTCACTGTTCTGGAGACTGGGAAGTCCAAGATCAAGGCGCCAGCAGATGAGGTGTCCAATGAGGGCCGCCTTGCTGCAATCTCACCTGGCAGAAGAGATGGAAGGGCCAGATGGCCCTCGACCTGACTACAGTATCAGAGTCAGGGCAGTGGCACCTGGCTCAGAAGCTGGCGTTCATGCATCCAGGAGTCCAGAGCTCCAAGTGGTAGAGACAGAATTCTCACTGTGTTCTGCTTCCTAAATCACCTCCCTCCAGGAGATTCTGCACTGTAGGAGGGAGGTGATCTAGGCAGAAGAACAGAGTGAGAACTCATAATCACAGCACCTCTTGTGTTCTAGGGACTCTTGGAAATACTGATTAGGATTCATGCTTAACTTCAGGAATTGGCCTTTTTTTCAGAAGAAGGAACCCAGGGCATGATATGGTTAATTAAGTTGTCCAAGGAACAGAGTGACAGATCTGAGATTTGAGCCCTGGGAGCCTAACTACTAAATCGTACAGCTTCTCAAGCAATTCCCTCATCTAAGGGGTGACTCTAACTGGAAGCTGGTAGGAGTCGGCTCTCCACGTAGGGCCGTTGTCTTCAGGCTGCAAGTCTCTTGGGCATTTTGCCTCGTGGGTAGCTGTGGCTTCCACAAACGTTTCCAAGAATTGTATTGATTCTCCCCTCAAAGGAGACTCTAGTGCATTCATTGTTTTTTGTCCGAGTATCAAGTTATATCTTTTATTCTTCTGTAGTTGTGTGTTATGGGTATATTCTCCATTGAGAAGAACACTTTTTCTCTCTGTAACTTGCAGGAAATGTGAGACAGGGAGACGCCAAGATAAGAAGAGGCACCTCACACCCAGTGGAGACTTTTTTTTTTTTTGAGATGGAGTCTTGCTCTGTCACCCAGGCTGGAGTGCAGTGGCACGATCTTGGCTCACTGCAAGCTCCGCCTCCCAGGTTCATGCCATTCTCCTGCCTCAGCCTCCTGAGTAACTGGGACTACAGGTGCCCACTACCACACCCGGCTAATTTTTTGTATTTTTAGTAGAGACAGGGTATCACCGTGTTAGCCAGGATGGTCTCGATCTCCTGACCTCATGATCTACCTGCCTCGGCCTCGCAAAGTGCTGGGATTACAGGCGTGAGCCACCGCGCCCGGCAGAGACTTCTTAGTAGTCTGAAACATCCTTTATTTCAGCCCCTGGTGTGATGAATGATTTTTGAGGAATCAGGGAAGAAGGATAAATTTCTTTCTTAAACTCTCTTTGCAAACATTTTCCAGCAGGATCATTCCCCTAAGAGTTGTAGAAATATGGTGAAGAGCCAATCAATGTTCCCCTAGAAAGTTCTTTGCCAATTTAGTCATTTATCTATGCTTCTATTTCCAAACATTAGGAGGTAGTCAGATACTCGTTTAGAGGAATTCTATGGTTTGTCAGATTCCTTTAAGGATTTTCAGATGGAAAAAACATACGTTCCTGCAAGCAGTGTGGCCAGGGGAGAATATACATGCAAGTGGATACATCTGTCTTTGCACTGTTTACCTGCAGGAATGTGTGGATTGTGCAACCCTCCTGCCAAACTAAATGATCAAATAGAGGCTTGTGGCACCTATAAATTCCTTTCTGCCTTTTGCTCTCCACCTGAAATTGTTCAGGACAATACTGCTCAAAGCATAAATGTTCCATGCTTTGTTTTCTCAGCATTGATCAATTAGGACTAATCTAATAAATTAAATGTATTTTTCTCTTATTTACACTTCAACTCTATTGGATTCATTGAATTGGAAAACCATGAGAAATCTATGCAGCATTCTTTTCACCCAGATACATTAAAAAGCTGCCATCCATATCAATAGGTATAAACCTATATTAGGGGTGGTGTGTGGAGGTGTTGTCTGCACTCCCAAAATTTGAATCCAAGCTAAACCAGAAAAAGCTGTTGTAGAATCCTGCTTCATCGTTATCAGGTGCTACCATTTGTTGAAAAGTGCCATGTTTCAGATCCTATGTTAAAGATTCTAGAGGCATTATCTCATCTTTTTATTTTACAGATCCTCCTATGAGGAAGTAATTTTATCACAATTTTACAGATGTGGAACTGAGGCTTAAAGTTTCAGTAAGTTACCCAAGCAAGAGGTTTCCTGTTTTAGGTCTACTCAACAAAAGAGAAAATCTAGGGGTTTTAACAAGGGCTCTGCAGTTTTTGTTCATGTCACACTCTATCTTTGTAATATGCAAGGAGAAATAAACTTTGAGTTCCCTTTATATACCAGACAGTGTTAAGAGTCACTGCCCATATGACCTCATTCGAATTTTCACAACCATCTTTGGAGATAGTATGGAGAAACTGAGGCTCAGTACTAATTTGTCTAATATTTAAAAAGCTACTGAGATGTGATACTTGGAGCTAAGCAAGGCAGGGGTGCAGTAGAAGACGTGAGAGAGGAGAGCGAGATCCATCATTGGCAATTGTGCAGAGGTGGGGCAGGTGGCGGGCTCTTGATGGCGGTATGGGAGCTTCGGTTCATTTCTCTCCTTTTGTCATTTATCTCTAGTCTCACCTCCCAGTGAGATAAAAGATCCAATTTTCAAACAAATTCCAAGTTATCTTCTCCTGGTGAGCTGCAAAAGCTTGTTTATTCTCCTCTCCAATTCTTCTCCCTCTTGACCCAACTCTGAGGGCAAGGCTGATCCGTGGAGCAGTCCATTCTTATATATATTTAATAATATAAGAAGTAAGAGGAGTGAGTCATTGATGGTGACCTGCCATCATGAAAGATGCAGCCCATCACAAGAAAGAGCCCAGCCTTACATGGAGTGGAGCATGAACACAGAGATCAGAAGATGGTGTAGAATACATTGCGTCACCAACTCGTCCCTGTAGTACCTATTTCAGGCAGGCATGCACACATCCCTTCCCTCTTACTTTCCAGTCCCTTCTCCCTTATTTTCTAGCTCTTCTGTTCTCTTAAGGGTACCGGCTCAATCTAGTTCCTTGTGGGCAAGTCCTGTTTTCCTTGAATCTGTACTGTGTGCAGAACTTGAACCCCTCTCAAGCTATACTGATCCCCTGTGTCTTAGTCAAGTTGGGCTGCTTTAACAAAATAGCAAGGCCTGGGCGGCTTAAATAACAAACATTAATTTCTCACAGATCTGGAGGCTGAAGTACAAGATCAAGGCATCAGCAGATTTGGTTCTTGGTGAGGGCTCTCTTCTGGCTTGCAGACGGCTGCTTTCTTGCTGTGTTCTCACGTGGTGGAGAGAGAATGAGCTCTGGTTTCTGCTCTTCTAAGGACAGTAATCTTATCATGGGGCTCCAACGTAAGACCTCATTAAATTTAATTACCTTTCAAAGGCCCTACTTGCAAATCCCATCACGTTGGAGATTTGGGGTTTAACATGGGAATTTTGGTGATGGGGGTGGGGACACAAACATTCAGCGCATAGCTCTCTCTTCTTGCATATCTGAGACACACAGTTACACTAAGGGGTCCCCTTTGTAATGGGAATAAAGTTAGGTAGGGCCAAAGTGGGTGAAGGATAGAGAAGGGGCCCTGAAAAACTCAACGGAGGTCATAAAAAATACTATTTGGATGAGATTCTGACTAAAAGTAGCAACCAAGAAACATAAGTTAGTTGAAAATTCAAAAACTGGATGTTATAAAATAACTTGTGAATTTCTCAGATGAGGCATACCTGAGCTCTAAAGTTCCGGTTAAGGTCTCATCTTTGGGTCGCTTATGCCAGTAGATAGCCCTTGAACTGAATGTCTGCTTTACTCTGTTCGATTATATAGCCATATATTTCTCTTGTGAAACATTTTGAGTGACCCTTTACCAAATGGCTCTTTAAGCTAGTGAATCACATCTTTTCATATTTCCTTCTGTTCCCTCTTTTTATTTCCATGTAAAATATTCCAAATGACATTAAGTGTACCCTGAAATTGTCACGGGAAAAACCAAGCAACGTGCTTAGAAATATCTGCATATTCAGGAAAAAAATCATTTGCCAAGTATTAACACACAAGAGTGAGTAAATCACGTGGGAAGAAAAGGTCACATTCCAATTTTACAAAGCAACAGCTGCCATAGCTGAAAAAGAGAAAAATCAATGCCATAAAACACTCTTTGATTTTTTAAGGTGTAACAAAGCAGAAAGTTTCCAATTAAAGTTTTTTTTGGCAGTGCCCCAATATTCATTTTTACATAAATGGATTTGATTGCTTTTTCTTTGACATGAAATTTCCAGAATAGTTCATCCATAAAAGTGTAAGACTCTGAGAGGTTGTGGGAAAATGATGGGTGTAGATGGCTGTGAGCTTTAGATTTGTGATCTGGCTCTTTGTTTCGGTTAGGATAGGATTTGTATTCAATTGACCCAAACTGCAGTGTCTTACCCCAGGTCAAGGTTTATTTCTCTCACATAAAAATGCAGAGGCAGGAAGTCTGTGGAAAGCATGTTGGCCTCAGGGATCTTGGCTCTTTCTAGCTCATGTATGTTATGCCTAGAACTTGTGCTCAGGGTCCAGCATGGTAACTAAGGCACCAGCTGGCCCATGAGCACGTCAGGCATCAGGGCAGAGGAAAAGGAAGAAGGAACAGAGGGCATGGAGCAGGTGCCCTTTTATTCAAAGCTGCTTTAATTGACATTGAATACCCATGAAACAGTGAAACAGCAGAACTAATGCCAGTTTTGTTGAAGGAGCCTCTGCCCATAGGCTAGGATAATTTTAGAGCACTGACATAAAACTCAAAAACAGCAATCATGTGGATGAATGGGGACGTATGTGAGCAACTGTTTTGTTAAAGATTTATGGGAACGAGGAGGTTTGGCTATCACCATATGAGAGACCATTACCGAGGACCCTTGTTGGTGCCCAGATACCTGTGGTTGTCACCCTCCTTTCCCTCTTACCTAACGATAAAAGACAAGGCAAAGCCCACTTAATTCTGAGCTGGTTCTTTAGGGTATTAGTCCACCATCTTCTTGGCTTGCTGACTGTCCTAATAAAGTGGCTTTCTGGCTGGGTGCAGTGCCTCGTGCCTGTAATCCCAGCGTTTTGGGAGGCTGAGGCGGGTGGGTGGATCACTAGGTCAGGAGATCAAGACCATCCTGGCCAACATGGTGAAACCCCCGTCTCTACTAAAAATACAAATATTAGCTGGGCATGGTGGTGTATGCCTGTAATCTCAGGTACTTGGGAGGCTGAGGCAGGAGAATCACTTGAACCAGGGAGTTGGAGGTTGCAGTGAGCCAAGACTGCGCCACTGCACTTCAGCCTGGTGATACAACAAGACTCCGTCTCAAAAAAAAAAAAAAAAAAAAAGAAGAAAAAAAGAAACTGGATTTCTTGGCTCCAACTCCTTGTCTCTCAACTTACTGGCCTTTGTGCAGCAAGCAGAACGAGTTTGGACTCAGTGACACTCATACAAAACAATGCACAGTATGAAATGTGCAGCTTAATAAATTATGATAGAGAAGATGCTTATGGATTTACCACAGCAGCAGCCCCTGAGGACCCCATTACCTCTGTCTTTTACCACCTCTCCATCCGCACCCTTTCTTCCTTCTCAAAGGTGGGTAGGTCTTGACTTCTTTGCCTGTTTTTGAATTTTATGTAAATTGAATCATACAGTATGTGTTCTTGAACACATCTTCTTTCTCTTTATATTTATGAGATTCATCATGTTGCAAAATGTAGCTGCAGTTTATCAGATTTCATAGCTGTCTGTGGTATATTTATTTCACGGTTGATGATTTGGCTTGTTTCCAAATTGAGACTCGTAGGAATAGTGCTGCTATGAACATTCTTTTTTTAATTTTTATTTTATTTGAGACGGAGTCTCACTCTGTGGCCCAGGCTGGAGTGCAGTGGCGATCTCGGCTCACTGCAAGCTCCGCCTCCCAGGTTCACACCATTTCTCCTGCCTCAGCCTCCTGAGTAGCTGGGACTACAGGTGCCTGCCACCATACCTGGCTAATTTTTTTGTATTTTTAGTAGAGACGGGGTTTCACCCTGTTAGCCAGGATGGTCTCGATCTCCTGACCTCATGATCCGGCCGCCTCAGCCTCCCAAAGTGCTGGGATTACAAGCGTGAGCCACCGCACCCGGCCTTTTTTTTTTTTTTTTGGGAGATGGAGTGCAATAGCATGATCTCAGCTCACCGTAACCTCCGCCTCCCAGGTTCAAGCAATTCTCCTGCCTCAGCCTCCTGAGTAGTTGGGATTACAGGTATATGCCACCATGCCCGGCTAATTTTGTAGTTTTAGTAGAGATGGGGTTTCTCCATGTTGGTCAGGCTGGTCTTGAACTCCAGACCTCAGGTGATCCGCCCCACTCAGCCTCCCAAAGCGCTAGGATGACAGGCATGAGCCACTGCGCCCGGCTGCTATGAACATTCTTACACTGGTCTCCAGCACTCCTATGTATCTGTTGGTTATGCGCGTGTTCACAGTGGTTGTACAAATTTACCTCTCAGCACGTGTGTTTCCAATGTCCCACATACTGGTCAATATTTGGTACTGTCTTTTTCTTTGTTAGCCATTCTCATGGGTATGGAGTGGTATCTTTTTGTTTTCATTTCACTGATTACTAATGAGATTGAACGTCTTTATTTTTTTATATTTATATTTATATTTTTATTTTTTGAGACAGAGTTTTGTTCTTGTCACCCAGGCTGGAGTGCAATGGCATGATCTCGGCTCACTGCAACTTCCACCTCCTGGGTTCCAGCGATTCTCCTGCCTCAGCCTCTCAAGTAGCTGAGATTATAGGCACCTACCACCACACCCGGCTATTTTTTGTATTTTTAGTAGAGATGGGATTTACTATGTTGGCCAGGCTGGTTTCGAACTCCTGATCTCAGGTGATCCACCCACCTTGGCCTCCAAAGTGCTGGGATTATAGGCATAAGCCACTGTGCCTGGCCAGTTGAACATCTTTTAATATATTTATGGCCTTTGAGTTTTTATTATTATTATTTTTTTGAGACGGTGTCTCACTCTGTCACCAGGTTGGAGTGCAGTGTTGCGATCTCAGCTCACTGCAATCTCTGCCTCCTGGGTTCAAGTGATTCTCCTGCCTCAGCCTCCCAAGTAGCTGGAAATACAGGCACGTATCACCACACCCAGCTAATTTTTGTATTTTTAGTAGAGATGGGGTTTCACCACGTTGGCCAGGATGGTCTCGATCTCCTAACCTTGTGATCCACCTGCCTCAGTCTCCCAAAGTGTTGGGATTACAGGTGTAAGCCACCGCACCTGGCCGAGATTTTTTTTTTTTTTTTGAGGCAGGGTCTCACTCTGTTGCCCAGGCTAGAGTGCAGGGACACAATCACGGTTCAATACAGCCTTGACCTCCCCGGCTCAAGTGATCCTCCCACTACAGCCTCCCAAGTAACTGGGACTACAGGGCTGCACCACTGCACCCAGCTAATTTTCTGTGGAGACAGCGTTTTCCATGTTGCCCAGGCTGGTCTTGAACTCCTGGGCTCAAGAAATCCTCGCACCTCAGCCTCCCAAAGCACTCTGATTACAGGTGTGAGCCACTGTGCCTGGACTGGGTATTTTCAATTGTGAAGTACCTGTTCAATAATTCTCTTGCCTGTGTTTCTGTTAGGTTGTCTCTTTTTCTTACTATAGGTGTTCTTACTATATTCTGGATACTGTTCTTTTGCCAGTTGAATGTGTTGCAAATATGTGCCCCCCACTCCATGGCTTGCCTTTTCCTTTTTATAATAGTGGGTTTTTAAATGAACAGATGATTTAAATTATTATTAATGGGCTCTAAATATATTGTGTGTTTTTGCTTTTTTTTTTTTTTGTATTTTGTTTAATCGTTCCCTATGGCAAGTATTAGAATAAGGAAGGTATTAATCTGTTATATTATAGAAGGTTTATTTTTTTATTTCACATTTAGATTTAAAACCTATTTAAAGTAGTTTCTGTGAATGGTGTGAGAGATGAAGTTTCGTTGTTTTTCTAAGTGGGTAGGTATCTGACCAAGAGCTAGTTATTGAAATAACTTTCTCCCTCTGTTCTGTAACACCAGCTTTCTCCATATGTGAATGGGACTGTTTCTAAAATCTGTATTCTGCTCTATTTGTTCATTTGACTAAACACGTGGCGATACCACATCCAAATTACTATAGCTTTATGTCTAATCTTGATATATGATAGACCCACCTTAACGTTCTTTTTCAAGAATGTCTTGCTTAATTATGGTATTTTTTTCTATATAAAATTTAGAATAAGCTTGTCCATTTCCACAGAAAAATCTATTGGGATTTTGATTAAAATTGTACTGAATCTATAGATAATTTGGGAAGAATTATCATTTTTTACCATATTAAGTTTTATTTTTTGAGAATACTTATTTTAACTTTTAAAATGTCTCAATAATGTTTTAAGGTTTCCTGTTTAGTAATCATGCAGATTGATATATGTGTTTCTCCCTAGATACCTGGTGGTTTTTGAGTTGTTATAAATACACACACACACACACACACACACATTTTTTAAAGATAGGCTCACAGTCTGTTGCTGAGACTGGAGTACAGTGACATGATTATACTTCACTGCAACTTCAGATTCCTGGGCTCATGTGATTCTCCTACCTAATCCTCCCTAGCAGCTATGACTGCAGATGTGCGGCACCATGTTTGGCTAATTTTCTGAATTTTTTGTAGATAAGGGGTCTCATGTTTTCCAGGCTGGTCTTGAACTCCTGGTCTCAAGTGATCCTCCTGCCTTGGCCTCCCAAAGAGCAGGGATTACAGGTGTGAGCCACTGAGCCTGGCTATATATAGTATCTTTTAAGAGTTGTACTTTCTAAATTTTTGTTGCTAATGCAAAAGATGGATTATGTTTTTTCTTTCTTCTTGTTTTTTTTTGAGACCGAGTCGTACTCTGTCACCCAAGCTGGAGTACAGTGGCGCGATCTCGGCTCACTGCAAGCTCCGTCTCCTGGGTTCACGCCATTCTCCTGCCTCAGCCTCCCGAGTAGCTGGGACTACAGGCGCCGCCACCACGCCCGGCTAGTTTTTTGTATTTTTAATAGAGATGGGTTTCACCGTGTTAGCCAGGATGGTCTCAATCTCCTGACCTTGTGATCTGCCCACCTTGGCCTCCCAAAGTGCTGGGATTACAGGCATGAACCACTGTGCCCGGCCAGAATATGTTTTTGCTTATTAGCCTTATAACCTACTTTGTTAAGCACATTAATTTTTAATAATTTCTATGTAGATTTATTGGGATTTTTTTTAATAGAATCATATTGTTTGCAAAAATGACAGCTTTATTTCTTCCTTTGTAATTTTATTGTATTTTTATTTCTTTTACTTGCTTTACGGGGCTGACTACAATCTTCAGCGTAGTGTTGAATTGAATGGTGCTAAAGGTAGTGTTTGTCTCCTCCAGGAACTCAGAGGGAAGGCTTTCAGTATTTTACCATTGAGTACAAAGTTTGTCATCGGGTTTTGCAGGTGTCCTGTTATTAAATTAAGAAATACTCTTCTATTATTTGTAGAAACAAATGAAGACCAGCCAAAGAGAAAAGCAAAGGCTAATTTTTAGAGTCTGCTGTAGCAAGGGAGTCCACCGCCACCTGCATTTTGGCAGAGACTCACAGGCAGGCAGAGGAGTGGAAAGCTTTTTTATTTCTTTATTTTTTTTGAGACAGTTTCTCTCTTATTGCCCAGGCTGGAGTGTGATGGTGTGATCTGGGCTCACTGGAACCTCTGCCTCCCAGGTTCAAGCAATTCTTCTGCCTCAGCCTCCCCAGTAGCTGGGATTACAGGCATGTATCACCATGCCAGGCTAACTTTTTTTTTTTTTTGTATTTTTAGTAGAGATGGGGTTTCTCCATGTTGGTCAGGCTGGTCTGGAACTCCCGACCTCAGGTGATCTGCCCACTTGAGCCTCCCAAAGTGCTGAGCCACCACACCCAGCTGGAAACCTTTATCTAGAAAAAAGGGGAGACTTCAGGTATGCCCTGATTGCAGGCTGTTGGCTATTTTCTCTGATTGTTTCTAAGGCAGAAGTGAGGACAAAAATTAGGAAATCTGTCAGTTATTAATCAAGTCCCAGCCATTCTGGATCCATTGTTACGAGGGTTATTGTTTGACTTCCTGGATTGTTACTAGAGATAGCAACCTGACTTCCTACAAGCCTGACTTATAGCAGGCGGCTTCCTGGGCTGTACAGTGTCCATGAGGGGTTGGTTTCTGGGCCAATTGCTGCAGGCTGTGGATGTGGCCACTGTCCTTTGCATATTGTCTCCCATATAGTTTTCTAAGAGTCGTTATTATTACTATTTAAAAATCATGAATGAGGATTTAATTTTATCATTTTTTGGCATATATTGATAGCTGTATTAGTTTTTCTTTAATTCTGCTAGTGAATTAAGTGATTTTCAAATGTTGATTCAATCTGTAAATGCTGACAATAAACCCAATTTTGCCTTGATGAATTATCCCTTTTATACTGGATTCAGTTTGCAAATACTTTGGGATTAATGATATTCACAAATGAGATAGAAATGCAATTTTCCTGTCTTGTGATGTTGTTGTAATGCCATGTAAAGGCCAGGTTTTGGTAGCAAGATTAAAATGTTTTATATATTGAGTTGGGATTTATTTATTTTTTAAAAAGTTTGGTAAAATTCACTGGTGAAGCCATGTGGGCCTGGAGTTTTAATTGTTGATAAAATTTGTTACATAGATATGAAATAATCAGATTTCTTATTTTGTGTCCATTTTGATCAGTTTCTTAAAAAAATTTTTTATTTTGAATAATAGACTTGTCAGAAGTTCCAAAAAGCATTTACAAGGAGGTCCTGTGTACCCTTTATTCAGTTTCCCCTAATGCTAACATCTCACATAACTGTGGTGCAATATAAAATCCAGGAAATTGAGAAGGATAGAATCTACAAAGCATATTCCACACTTCACCAGTTTTACCTGCAGTTGTGTGTTTGTGTGCATGCAGTTTGATAAAATTTTTTGTGTGTAGATTTGTTGTAACCACCACTGACCACCAAATACATAATTTTGAGCACATTACATGGTCCTTTACGCTACCCCTTTATAGACACCCACCTCCTTCCCAAATCCTTAATTGCTGGCGATCACTGATCTGCTGTTCATCCCCATAATTTTGTCATTTGAAGAATGTTTACGTAATTGAAATTATATACTATGCAGCCTTTTGGGGTTGTCATTTTTCACTCAGTATAAAAGAGATGTGTCAAGTAAAAAGTACTTAAAATGTGTGAGTGGCTTTGGAACTGCTCAGTGGACTTTGAGGAGAGAGACTTAGTGGAAGTCTAAAGTGCATTGAAGAAAGTGTTCACAGAAATCCCATCATCTCAGAATGCTGCCAGTGAAGTTTTCCTGGGTAATAATGAATATCTTATTGGAACTGGAGACAGGAGATTCTTGTTATGTAGTGGCAGAAAGTTCATGAAAGGTTGAAAATTTCCTTTTGAATTGGATGACATAACTAAGATTTCTAAACAAAGTTCTGAAGATGTCACTTGGTTTCTTCTGATGCTTATAGCAAAACGTGCAAAGAGAGAGATAGACTGAGGGATGGGCTGTCAAACAAAGAGTCAGAACTTGATGGTTTTGAAAATTCTCAGCCTATACAGATAAAAAATAATGCTAAAGTTAAGAAGTGACTTCTGAGCAAAGATCAAATACAAGGCGTTCTCAGAAAAGCTTGGTCTGAGGATGAAGCTTCTTGATTCTTTTATTTCTGTTGAGAAGTGATTCCTGTCAGTCTTTTTGGTGGCTTCTCTGAAGCTCTGAAGTAACTTTCAGAACTTTAAAGTTCTTGGGGTATGAATTAGTTTTCTAGGACTATTGTAACAGTATGGTTTAAACACAAAAGACA
This sequence comes from Chlorocebus sabaeus, assembly GCF_047675955.1. Taxonomy (NCBI): domain Eukaryota; kingdom Metazoa; phylum Chordata; class Mammalia; order Primates; family Cercopithecidae; genus Chlorocebus; species Chlorocebus sabaeus. Next base: position 7,072,942 of record NC_132911.1, on the reverse strand, counting down.
TTTGTTTTTTCACAGTTTTGGAGGCTAGAACTCTGAAAATTTTGTTGTTAAGCCAAAATCAAGGTAGCAGAAGAGCCAAACTTTCTCTGGAGGCTCAAGAAAAAAGAACTTTTCCGCATCTTCCAGCTTCTTGTGGCCCCAGGCATTTCTTGGCTTATGGTAGCATCACTCCAGTGTCTGTCTCCATCTTCACACGGCCTTCTTCTCTTCTTGCTGTATCCTCTCCTCCTCTTATAAGGAATCTGGTGACTACATTTAGGGTGAACCCTGAATCTAGGATAATTTAATTTTGGTATCGTTAATTAATTACATTTTCAAAGACCTTATTTTGAAATAAAGTTGAGAAGCTGAGGTTCTGGGTGGACATGGATTTTTGGAGAACACTATATTCAACCCACTACTGTGTCGTTTTTCTTTTTTTTAAATTTATCATGCTTGGGCTATGCTAGAATTCTTGAATCTATATCTTGATGCCTTTCCTTGGCTTTGGGAAATTTTCAGGAATTGGCTTATGTCTTTAAATACTGCTTCTTTCCCATTCTTTCTCTTTTGTTTCTCTGAGCTTCAATTGTGTGTGTGTGTGTGTGTGCGTGTATTGTATCTTCTATTACTTTAAGCTCATTTTGTTGCCTTTTTATGTTGTATTGTTTATTCATGCTGCATCCTGGATGTTTTCTTCTGACCAATCTTCAAGTTCACAGATTTTCTCTTGTTGTATCTGATCTACTTTAAAGCACATCCTTTAAATTCTTAATTTCATTTAATTTCTCTTCCAGTTCTAGAAGTTTTCATTTCTTTGTTTCCATTCATCTGCCAACTTTCTTGAGCTTTAAATTTATCTTCTTGAAAATATTCAGCCTAGCTGTTTAAAATTCTTTATCTTGTAACTATTGGTTACATTTCCTGTGGTTCTGTTTGTTTTGCCTGTTTTTTCCTCTTTCTTTTTAAATCACATAATCCTGTCCCCTATGTGTCTCATGATGTTTTAGAATATATTTTGCTTATGGCTGGTTGCTAGGGACATTGGCAAATCTGGATCATCACAAACTAATTTTAGTGATTGAGATTTTACAAAATTAGGCTTCATTTCTGATAGGTCCGATGTGTTGCTATCTCACCTTTAATTAAAGTCTGTGGTTTTTGGGTTTCATTTCAAAATGTTTGTTTCCCAGTGTTCCTTCTGCTTGGTAAGTCTCAGAATCTAATATTTGTGCCATTATTGATGTGAGGCTGTTAAAACGGTCTGCTCAGCATTCTCAGCCTTTCAGCTGCGTGTTCTTGCAGTGAGCCGAGATTGCACCACTGCACTCCAGCCTGGGCGACAGAGCGAGACTCCACCTCAAAAGAAGAAAAAAAAAAATTGGGGGCTCTCATATGGAAGAGGTCCACTTTAAACTCTATTTATAATAAGATTTTTGTTTATTTCCTAGATGAAAAACACAACCTACTACCTTGGCCCGCTGGGCCCTAACCACAGGTATTACTGGATGATTGAGATTGTGTGATAAAAAGATAACATTTGGAAAAAGCATGACATTGTATAAATGTTTATTGTATTGAATTAAGAAGTCCAGTGATATAATCATAAAAGAAAACAAGTATGTGTATATTTTGTAAACCAGAAACTTGGTAAACCTTAAAATAATAGAAGCGTCATTTTCAAAGTGGATGCCAGAAAAAAAAAAAAAAAATAGGTTCTATTACTCTTACGGCTTTGGGGACATTGAGATGTTTCTGTCATATCTGCCTCCTATTAGTATTTGGAACTTGGGCTATGATTCTCTCTAGTTCTTGTGTTCCCCACATATGAAATGTAAATAATAATTCATATTTACATAATATTTGAGGGTTCAATTGGAGGATGCACTCTGAGTCCAATGAATACAATGTTCCATTGTTCTTGACTAACACTACCATATATTGTAAAATGTTGAAAAAAAAATCAATGGTTGCTTGCTAAACCAATGAACCATCAGTTATTAAAAATTTCAGGACCTGGCCGGGTGCAGTGGCTCATGTTTGTAATCCCAGCACTTTGGGAGGCTGGGGTGGGTGGATCACTTGAGTCCAGGAGTTGGAGACCAGCCTGGCCAATGTGGCAAAACCCTGTCTCTACTAAAAATGTAAAAATTAGCTGGGCATGGTGGTGTACACCTGTAGTCTCAGCTACTTGGGAGGCTGAGGCAGGAGAATCACTTTAACCCAGGAGGTGGAGGTGTAGTAACCCACTACATTCCAGCCTGGGCGACAGAGCAAGACTGTCTCAAAAAAAACAAAAAACAAAAAACAAAAATCAAGGCCTAAAAATGAGGAACTTTCAGTTGACCTTTTGCAAATATTGTAGTTTCACATTCTACCATTCGATGGAAGTTTTCACATGTATTTCAGGAAGTTAGAGGGAAGTAGTTACATCCTACTGACAAAACCCATCATCTATTAGAGCAATCAACATCAAAATCTCTTCCATTTATTAAATGTCTCTTTATATGGGCCCAAGACTAAACATTTAGTTTGTGTTTTTTACTTTTACCATTAATTCTTCCGATAAGTATAATTGGTTTTGTTTTTGCTTTTTTTGAGATGGAGTCTTGCTCTGTCGCCCAGGTTAGAGTGCAGTGTCTTGATCTTAGCTCACTGCAAACTCTGCCTCCCGGGGTCAAGCAATTCTCCTGCCTCATCCTCCCGAGTAGCTGGGATTACAGGCGCCCACCACCGTGCCTATCTAATTTTAGTAGATTTCACCATGTTGGGGTTTCATCATGTTGGCCAGGCTGGTCTTGAACTCCTGACCTCGTGATCCACCCACCTTGGCCTCCCAAAGTGCTAGGATTGCAGGCATGAGCCACCGTGCCCTGACCTGATAAGTATAATTGTTAAAATGAAAAAAAAAATGCTTTTGTTCAGTAGTTATCAAGCTATAGTTTATCAGTACCAAGCTTTGAACCAATTAGGTATACATAGCTTCTTTCTGATAGCCTCACAAGAGATAACTCACAAGAGATAACTATTCAACCTTCTCAAAGACTTATATCCTCAAAATGTATTTTAATAATATACAAGGTCTTCTTTCATGGCTGGAAACCATGATCCCAAAAAGCTGCAATTCTTCTCTATATTTTATCAATATGGTGATGGTATTATCTAGGACACTCTAAAATGAGACTTTGTGGTTTAAAATAAGTTTAAATATATAGCTATACAGCAATAGAAATGTTGAGTTTTCTTGTGAAAAGCCAACATCTGTTTTCAAGTGGGAATGAAACATATTTGTAGGAAATCTGATGTTAAACAGTGGTGGTATCGATATAGTTCCATCAACAAATACTTATACAGTGCTCACCATTGGGTATTGATGCTTAATTTTTAGGGCCTTTAGTAAAAATTCCTTAGTATGTAGAACTTCAATTTCTTTAGGTAACTGAAGTGTTACAAAATAAGTTACATATCCTCCAGTAACAAGTATAGTACATGGTTCATACTAGATATTCAATAATTACTTGATTCAGTGATTCACCAGTTTATTGAGAGAGACAGAACCTGGTGGCAGAGTCCAGGATGAAAGACCTCCCTCTGGTATTTTAATTCCTTTCTTCAACTACTTTCCCCAGAAACTTTTTGTGCTATTCTTTCTTCTGGATATTCTTCTCAGATCCACAACTCCCTTCTCTAATGTTAGCTACTGTATATCCTTATTGTTGAATGGTGCAAGAAACAGAGAAGGAAGATACTGAAATATGTTTTAATCTAACTCCTGAATTCCTGAATCCATATCTGGTATTTCACATCTCTCACCTCTGCAAGCAGGTAAAGTGACAATAGAATGGTTGGAAGAACAGAATTAGAATCTCTGAATGTTAGTATTGCTTCTACCATGCACTAGAACTGCTTCCTTGGATAAATTGCTCAACTTCTAGGCCTTATAGATACAATAAATGACTCAAATCTGCCACCCACAGCTGGACTATTTCTATATTCTGATATTTTGAGATAATTTTTGAGGTGATTTCCAAGGAGGCTTTATTAACAGTGATTAAACTACTGATTTCAAGACTGTTCCTACAATAATATTGCTATCACTTGAGTTCTGATGATTTCTTGCCAGGCAGAAAGAAGTGTGGTTACTGCAAATACATTAGATATTACAAATAACTTTTAGCTGATTTCAATATAAATATAGTAGATGGTTATCCACTGCTCATGTCAAAGCGGCGTGGTGTGTGTTTTGCAATAAGGAAAAGGAATTGAGAACTTCCAGACTTGATGATCTCAATGGGTCTAAAATTTGTGATTGATTTTGAAGAATTTTATTCTGAGAACATTGTCATTACATATAGTCCTTGAAAACAGGAACATCACCTGTCTGTAAGGGATGGTAGAATCAGAGTGAAAAAAATTTGAAATAGAAGACCAGAGTATGTGTCCCAGTGCTGATGTGCACTTTTTGAGACTTCTTGAAAAAACATAAGCTCCTAGGCATATTTTTCTTACTTGCTAAATGAGAATATGATAGTCACTTGAGAGGGGAGGTGGAAATGGAGAGTTACTTTTCAACAGGTATGAAGTTTCAGGTATGCAAGATAATTAAGTTCTAATGCTCTGCTGTATGGCATTGTACCCGTAGTTAACAATATGGTATTGTACGTGTTTTTACCCCAATAAAATAACCCAGTATTATATTGAGGACATTAAAGTGTTTATATATTATAAACACTTAAGTTGGTTATTAGAAATGGTACCTATTACATATTCTTGAAAATGGAAAAAATAGGTTAATGTGTGACTATTTGGCTTCACTTTTTATTTTGTAGTCATCATCAGTACACATACTTTATATTTTTACTTCTCATTTATAAAACAAACATTTTTTTATTTCTAGTTTATAAAACATTTATTTTATTGCTTCTTATTCCTGGTGGTTTTTTGTTTTTTTTCTTTTGTTTTTTTTTTTTTTTTTTGTTTTTGTTTTTTGAGTCGGAGTTTCACTCTTTGTTGCCCAGGCTGGAATGCAGTGGTGTAATTTCAGCTCACTGCAGCCTCTGCCTCCCGGATTCAGGCAATTCTCCTGGCTCAGCCTCTCGAGTAGCTGGGATTACAGGCACCCGCCACCATGTCCAGCTAATTTTTGTACTTTTACCGGAGAGGGCGTTTCACCATGTTGGCCAGGTTGATCTCGAACTCCTGACCTCAGGTGATCTGCCTGCCTCGGCCTCCCAAAGTGCTGGGATTACAGGTGTGAGCCACTGCGCCCAGCCATTCCTGCTTCTTTAGAACTAAACTAATTAATGGAAGAAGTGGGTAGAATTTTAATGTTATATTATAAAATTTAAGTACCTTATTACTCTAACGGGGATAAAGGGAGCTTTTCCTTGAGCATTTTGCCATGGAGTGGGTCAACTATGTTTTTTAGGTTATGTGCAATACCTGGGAGCTCATAAGTGGCCATGTAAAATCTTCTAAAATAGTATTATAATAGTGGCCTGTAAAAAGGGGGGTAATTCATATTCGATTTGAGAAATATTGGCCCAAAATATAATCATTTACCCTATATTATAGTACGTCTACATATTTGGTTGCCATAAGAAATAGTCTTATGCTAATTGAACATGATGGATGCCAAGAAACTGTGCCTCATTGGATTATATAAGTATTTTTTATTTAGCCATTTATTAAACCTGTCAGCCATAGGGAAAATGTATTGAGTGAATCTGCCCGCCAAGGCTGCTCATGGACTTCTTGTTTAAGAACTCTTAAAGAAGTTTATTTGGTGCTGGGTCGTGAAGCTGTTTCTGGATGAAATACCAGAGTAGTTTCAAGTATTTATATTGTAATGCAATATATTTTGTTATGTGCTTTGAAGTCATTAAACTTAGTTAACATGGAGATGCTTTTAATTCATTATAGAAGTTTAAGCTCTTATATTAGCATTTCACTTACAAGGGTATTTTATGCTTTCATACATTTTGCGGTAATATTGTATCTACCTAAAAATTAGCTTTCATTAATCCTCAATTTTACATGCCAAGACTTCATGAAAAAATAAAATTTGATTAAATGTTCTAGATAAATGAAGCCGAATTTTATTAAATGACAATGAACTGTTTGGGGAGTGCTTTTAAATTACTTTTAAGTTACCTCAGAAATTTGTTATAAATGCTGTGCTATTTTATGAGTTTTTTTTTCCTCTCAGGATGAGCCAGCTTATATTTAATTTTAAATATGTATTTAGTTATAGCCCTGGAATATGAATAATTAGAATGAATTTACCTGGGCTCTGTAGTGCTGTAAAAAGAAGTTAGGTAACACATTAAATATGTATGGAAAGCTGCTCTCCAATACTCTGCGATGTAATTAACAAAAATTCATACTCCTACAGTATTATAACCATGTGATATAATTTATCCTATACAGTCATAAATGGCTAAACTATAAACCTTAATGACCATATTTGTATTTAAAAATAGGATGATTATAATCTAATACATAAAAAATCGTATGTATTCCAGGTGATTCTGCATCCCAAAGTTAAAATAGGAAAATGGACAATTTTCCAGATGTTTAAATGGAAATACTAAAATGGTTGAAAATAAAACAGATTAATTGCTTTTTTCTGGTGCTGAATCTCAGCTCTGCCACGAGCCTGCTATGATTGGTGACCTTGGCTTAACTTCTCTTGGACTTCGTTTTCACATCACACAATCCATAATAATAACACAATATTTTTATTAATTGCCTAATGTAGCTCTATAGTATGTTTTTCCTACAGTTTATGACTCATATTCTGATAGGAGCCTTTTATGGGATAATTTTATAATATTGTTTCTTGTATAGGAGGAATGGAGGGATATTTTTCTCTGTTGTGCCGGATTGAAGTTTGTGCATTATTATTGATAGTTTAGATAAGTTTCTTCCAGCTTCACTATCTGCCATTGAATATGTCAAGAAAAGTTCTAGGAATTTTACTAACTTTGAGGAAACATGTATCAAGTTTGTTTTCTGCACGAGTTTAACATGCCAGGACATTTCAAGGTTTTGTAAGCAATGACTAATCTTGAGTCACTCACTGTGCCAATTCTCCTGGCAATTCACTTTATTGAATAGAAGGCATTTTTGGGTATATTTTTGGTATATTTGGTATTTTTTTGGTGTATTTGATTTTTAGTACAACCAATAATTCTGAAACATATACAATTAATTAAAATATAAAAGTTTTGTAATATTGATAAGGCATAATCGGGAACATTCCAGACCAATCTAGGTGCTTCTGTCTGGAACACTTGTCGATATGGGTTCCTTCCAGCTCTTAGTGGCAAGTGCTGAATCGTTTCCCTCTGGGTCCTCCAGACTTTCCCTAGACAGGATGCCCAGGTGACACTCAAATGCGAGGTCTAATGAATTGCAGTATTTGAAATATGGAACTTCATATACAGATACACGGACATACTTGTATATGGCATTGCTACAGGTTTCTGCCTTATAAACAGAGTTTTGAATACATTTTATTTTCCTGTCAGTTCCATCGAAAGCAAACTAACAGGTATGGTGTATTTGTAATTGTATATGCTATGACTTCAAGTCTATTCTTGACAAAAGAGAGCTTCCATTGTGACTAGAAGCTATGAGCATTGAGTTTTCTATTTGTAGTTTTACATATCTGATGATTCAGAGGATTTTCCACAGATTAGCTTTGACTCTGTACCTTTCAAACCTTGTTTCCTTTTTATTACTCACATACTCCAGTGCCAGGTATATTGGAAGTGCATCTCATACAAGTATGTCTCGTATGTCTCATATAAGTAAGTCCTATGTGACTTCTGACCCTGGCTTTTTGTCAATTTGCCAGGAGAATTGGCACAGTGGTTGATAATAGCATTCCTAGAAGCCATATTCCTACACTTAGGCAATTAGCAATAACCTAGTGACTTCAAAGGACTTCTAACTACCTCAATATTTCCACTAAATTCAAACTAAATGTAAATCCCAACTTCCCTCAGCTGGATGCCAACCATGTCCACAGGAAATCTAGCACTTCAGGAACTACTGAGATTTGTGACAGAAGAGAAGATGGAGAGAAAAGTGAGACTGATTCTGGATCTTACATTTGCAGCCTTTGTGAAAACATATGAGTATACAGAGATTGGAGGGAGTGTTTTTACAAGTAGGTGGGTGGTCACACCAAATGCAGTTATATTTTAGCACAGGGCTGACCAATCACATTCACGTTGTCTCCTACCATGAGCTCCCAGGTGGTTTCAGGCCAGGAAAGAAATCGATTCGAGAAGTAGTTCAGTTAATTTCAAAATTTTTCTGAAACAGCCTGAGGACTAACACTATGGTCATAGCTGAGTAATATATTTTCAGCCCGGTCCTCCCACATTTGGTTGGTGTCAGCTGGGAGCTGACTATAATTTAATTTAATTAAAATTAAATCATTTTTAGGGCCGGGCGCGGTGGCTCAAGCCTGTAATCCCAGCACTTTGGGAGGCCGAGACGGGCGGATCAGGAGGTCAGGAGATCGAGACCATCCTGGTGAACACGCTGAAACCCTGTCTCTACTAAAAAAAAATACAAAAAAAACTGGCTGGGTGAGGTGGCGGGCGCCTGTAATCCCAGCTATTCGGGAGCCTGAGGCAGGAGAATGGCGTGAACCTGGGAGGCGGAGCTTGCAGTGAGCTGAGATCCGGCCACTGCACTCCAGCTCTGGGCGACAGAGCGAGACTCCGTCTCAAAAAGAAAAAAAAAATCACTTTTAATTTTAGCATGAATAGTTCAATTGAGATATTTTCAGGTTAATTTGCCAAATACATACATTGAGCATTTACAGTGTATCAAATATCATATGAGGAACTGGAAAGATAAAGATGCCTAAGACAGTCTTTGCCCTTATGGAACGTAATATGAGTATTTAAATTTCTATGTTAGAAAAATTAAGGCAAAGTCCATGGAACTTTAAAACAGCAATAGATGATTCAGAGAGTAAAGGGGCTGTTTGAGTTTGAGTAAGTGGCACCTAAATGTTACTCAGGGGCTATTTGAGATCAGCCTTGGAGAAATGATGTCAATTCCAGGCATTGGGTGGAATCCGGACATGGAGGTGGAAAGGCAGGAAGATGCTCAGGGTGTTGCATTTGGCCAGGACTTTGTGTGGGGTGTGTGTGTGTGTGTGTGTTTGATATATGCTATATATGATACAGTGACTATATGTTATATAAAACTTGGATCATATTAAAGAGTGAAGAGATTTGCTTAATTTGATAGACAGCCAGCAATAATTGATTTTTTTTTTTTTTGAGATGGATATTTGGCATCTCAGGTGAGGTGAACATGTCTATCTGGGAGGGAAAAATATGCAGCTCAGGAAAGAGAGCAGAGCTTGTGAGAAAGATTTTGGAGTCACCATTGTTGTGAACCTCCAGGAAAAAGCACCAGTGTTGGCAGATCTCCTCCTCCTCCTTTCCTGCCTTCCTCTCCTTAGCAGGAGGATCACTGCTCTAGAGTACCTGAGCATTCTCTGCATAAGAGCAAAGTAGACTTATCCTTAAACTCTCACTGGGGGCTGGGGAGAAGGGCATCTCTCTCTGGGGTGGGGTATAAAGGAAAAAAACCCCTCTTTTTAAATTTAAGAATCACGCCTCTATGGGAAGAAAGAGACTGAACCTTGAGCATTTTTACCCTTGTGTGTGTGTGGGGAGGTGGGGTGGAGGGGGGACAGCAGGGCCCTGAGACCATCCATGACAGTTTCCTGATATAGAAACAGGTGCATGAATCCAGCACAGAAGGGGGAGATGAGACAGGACTTTGGGACGTGGGAAATGTCTCTTTGTTAGTAAGAAAATGGGTAGCTTTTAACTGCTCCTTGACTCTGAATGTCTCCACATTTTCTGACCAGTTAGTGTTAACAAATGGGTGAGTAGGTGATTAAGTGAATAAAGTTTCCGACTTGTGTTGAATGCCTGCTCTGCACCAAGCACAGCTTGTAGGTGGGACCTGTCCCAGTGTTTGGTCCTATGTAGCCAGCTCATGCATCACTTAGGACCCAGTGCCCAGTTGTGAGAGGCACTCCTGTTGGGGAGACTTGGGGTACCCCATGTAGGCTCCTCCAGTGGGCGGTGAATAAGGAACAAAGAGGGGCAGGTACATTCATTCTCCAGTTGCTGCAGAATGGGTGGGTGGTCTAGGGGCGTTTATTTTCTTTTTTGTTTCCTTTTAAAAGGGTACACCAATTTTATTAAAAACTTCCCTGGAATAGTGAAAGCAAAATGTACCCTAAAATTAATCACTGTAATTTAATAAAAGTAACTAGAGAAATTACAATGACCTTTTAAAAAAAACCACTATGCACATAAATCAACAGTAGGCAAATCAGGTTATGGAGTCAGATTCTTCAGCACTCACATGACGTCCCCTAAGTTGCACGTTTCTGAGAGTGATATATAAATTGTTTGCGTTACTTATAGCTTTCAGAGATGACAGACTAATCTGAGCAATTAGATTCTTGGGAAAGATCAAGACGCTTATTAAATCTTATCTTAGTTACTCCCAAAGACAGCCATCCATTTATCCCTGTGGAATCAATTACTAATGCACAGCTACAGTTCAGTCACAGCACAACTAGTCTTGATCTCAGATGATTAAAAAAAACCACCATTATTGCCAAGTATCCATCAAAGGGATCCAAAATTAGTTAATGTAGTTAGACCCTGCAGACTCAATTGCATGATGATGCAAAGTATATCTTCCGATTTGCTTCGCAAAAGCCACACACGTTACACTGTACGGGGAACAGCCGCATTCAGTAACAGTGGACGTTTATTGAGTAACCACGTGACAGGCACTGTTCTGGATGCTGTGGATGTACCCACGGACAGATGAAGTAAAACCTTGTTCTTGTCGAGTTTGATTCCTGTAGGCGCAGAGAGATGAACAAATATGTAAAACGTATACTATGTCTGCCTGGGCTTGGAAAACAAACAAAGCAAAGTTAAAAAACAACAAAACAAAACAGGCCGGGTGCGGTGGCTCACGCCTGTAATCCCAGTACTTTGGAAGGCCGAGGCGGGTAGATCACGAGGTCAGGAGATCAAGACCATCCTGGCCAACACGGTGAAACCCCGTCTCTACTAAAAATACAAAAAATTAGCCGGGCGTGGTGGCGGGCGCCTGTAGTCCCAGCTACTCGGGAGACTGAGGCAGGAGAATGATGTGAACCCGGGAGGCAGAACTTGCAGTGAGCTGAGATCACCCACTGCACTCCAGCCTGGGCGACAGAGTGAGACTCGGTCTCAAAAAAAAAAAAAAAAAAAAAAGCATTAGATGGGGAGGTTTGAGTTACTTTATGTGGTTGGTCAGGGGAGGCTTCTGGACTTCTGGAGAAGGTGTCTTTGAAGCAGAGAACAGCAAGGGGGTAGAGAAGGAGCCATGTGTACCGGGAGCAAGTTAGAGCCACGGACAGCAGACCCATGGGGAAGCCTCTTTGGTGTGTGGGAGGAGCAGCCTGGAGGACTGCGTGAGGAAGGAGAGGGTGAGAGGCCGGACCATCAGAGTCCTTGCAGGCGTGTCTGCGACTCAAGATTTTATTCGGATGGGGCAAGATTTGAGCAGAGCAGTGAGGTGGAGTGATGGGAACTTTCTGGCTGTGTTGGGTTTTGGGTTGTCAGGAGCGAGGTGACAGCAGCTTCTCAAGTCAAGCACTCAACAGTGGGGAGGCAGAAACAGGTGCCCCTGAGATCTCCTAGGAGGGGGAGCGTTGGGCTTGCAGAGGGTGGCAGGTACCCAGCAGAGAGGAGAGGCATGCTCTGCCCGTCTGTCTGGTGCCTCCCACCAAGTCAGCACCAGGAGCCTATTGTACCAGGCCTGATGATGGGCCCTCACTCTCAGGCTTTGACCCCTCTCACAGTTGACCCAGTATATGGCTGGCCTTTCTCCCCCATCCAGGCAGCTGGATATTTCAACCCCATATAAGAGGTGACTCTGTGTCTCAGGATCTATTCAGAGTCCACAGATCTGCAAAATGAGGTTTCTTGGACACAAAGGACGCCAGATAGAAAAGAGCAGGACAACACTGTGGCTTGGTGATGGAGGTGGTGGTGACTCTCTTGGGTTCAGAGCTCCTCCCATCTCCTTCCCAGGAGAATATTAACTTTTCCACATGATCCAAGCAGAGTTTTATGGAAACTCCTGCATAGGGGCTAGTATCTACAAATATTACGTTATTATATCATCCCATAATAATTTATGTCATACTGGTTTGAAATGTGTTAGACAATGATTTAGCAATGAGCAGGCTGTCTGCATCCGTACAAAATACTGTTTTTGCTGTGGCACACCTGTGCTACTAGCTAGCTTTGTGTGCTCAGGTGGCTGGACGCCAGCAGCCCTCACTGTGTCACACACACCATGGAAACGTGTTTTTGCAGCAACAGGAGAATTGAGAAGCTTTGTGAATTCCCTGTGCTTAAGTGGTTTGAGGAAATTATTTGGATCTGCCAAGCCCTGTAATACTTTTACCCAAACTCGAGTGATTTCTGGCGGACATGATTATCCCTCACCCCTTCTCCTGAGTGTGCAAATGTAGAAGCATTGATTTTCTTTCTCATCAAAGTGCAGCTGCAGGGTGCTCTCTGCTCTTCTTTAGAAATCCCATTGTAAAGACTAAATTCTGCAAATGCAAAGTAAATATTGGCCAATCACAATAGTTGCTTTCACTGTAGCAATTTAGCTCTTCAACTTTTTGACTATCAAACTTAGTGTTTCTTGGTTTTTTTTTTTTCTCTCTCTCTCTTTCTCTTTCTCAGGGTCTCACTCTGTCACCCAGGCTGGAGTGTAGAGGCATGATCTTGGCTCACTGAAACCTCAGACTATTGGGCTGAAGCAATCTTCCCACCTCAGCCTCCCGAGTAGCTGGGATTACAGGCATGTAACACCATGCTGGCTAATTTTTTTTTTTTTTTTTAAATTTTTTGGTAGAGATAGGGGTTAGCCATGTTTCTCAGGCTGGTTTCGAACTCCTGGGATGAAGTGATCCACCTGCTTCAGGCTTCCAAAGTGCTGGGATTACAGGCATGATGCCCTGCACCTGGCCAGTATTCTTTTCCCATCAAGTAGACAGATAAGTTCCGAGTGTCCTGCTGCAGCTTTGGTGTCTGTAGGACAGAGGTGTGGCAGAGGACTGACATCCTCTGGGTCCCTTTATCACTATCCAACCACACAAACTTTGTCGGAAAGGGGAAATATGAACAGGTCATCTGTGACTTTTTTTGTGTATGTGGTGCCAGAATATTCTTTCAGGTTGTCTTTCTTTTCTTTTTTTTTTTTTTTTTGAGATGGAGTCTCACTCTGTCGCCCAGGCTGGAGTGTAGTGGTACGATCTTGGTTCACTGCAACCTCTGCCTCCTGGGTTCAAGTGATTCTCCTGCCTCAGCCTCCAGAGTAGCTGGGATTTCAGACATGCGCCACCATGCCCAGCTAATTTTTGTATTTTTAGTAGAGATGGGGTTTCACCATGTTGTCCAGGCTGGTCTCAAACTCCTGTGATCTCAAGTGATCTGCCCACCTTGACTTCCCAAAGTGCTTGGATTACAGGCACGAGCCACCTCGCCTAGTCGGTTTTTTTTTTTTTTTTTTTTAAGTGGCAAAAATCCTAGTTTCTAGTGCCATTCCTAAGAGTCTAAGGACAATTTTCACTGTGTTCTGTCATTTCTGTTGACTTGTTTTCCATGGGAGAAATTTGAACTCCTCTTTTTCTGCCATTTTTCCAAAAGTATTTCACACTGTATTTTATTTAGCTTATGTAACTTTTACATAAATATCTTGGAGACCCATCCTACTCTTAACAGTTAATCATTGCAGCTGTATTATAGTCATGTAGAAAGGCTAAGTCCTTCCTTTCCCAGGTGTGATGGTTAATTTTGTGCACCAATTTGACTGGGCCATGAGATGCCCAGATATTCGCTTAAACATTATTTCTGGGTGTGTCTGTGAGGGTGTTTGCAAAAAAGATGAACAATTGAGTCAGACTGAGTAAAGAAGATGCCCCTCTTCAATGGGGGTGGCCTCATCCAATCCATTCAGGGCCTGTCCAGAACAAAAAGGAAGGCAGAGTGGGCCCTCCCTCTGCCTGACAGTTGAGCTGGGACCTTGATCTTTCCTGCTGTTAGGCTGGAGCTTACATTACCAGTGCTCCTGGTTCTCAGGTCTTTGGATTCAGACTGGAATTTACACCACAGGCTTCCCTGCATCTCCAGGTTGAAGATGGCAGGTTAGGGAACTTCTCAGCCTCCCTAATCACACGGCCAATTCCTTATAATAAATCCCATCCATCCATCTATCATCTATTATCTGTCATCTATTATCTATCATCTATCTCTTTATCTCTCATCTATCATGTATCTGTCATCTATCTCTCCTATTGGTTCTGTTTCTCTAGAGAAACTTAATATGCCACGTTATGGGAGAGAATCTCTTGGAGAAGGACACCATCCATGTGGCTGGTATCTTATCTAATAAGATGTATAATGGATTTAGGGAGGAGGCAAACATATTGAGATTTATTATTTCACTTGAAATGGGGCCAATTTGTTAGTAGGGCATGTATGCTTTAGGTGAGACTTGATTGTGGGATTTTTGATGGAAAAAAAAAACTAACACTAATGGTGAAGTTTTGTTTTGTTTTGTTTTTTTTGAGACGGAGTCTTGCTCTGTAGCCCGGGCTGGAGTGCAGTGGCCGGATCTCAGCTCACTGCAAGCTCCGCCTCCCGGGTTCACGCCATTCTCCTGCCTCAGCCTCCGGAGTAGCTGGGACTACAGGCGCCCGCCACCTCGCCCGGCTAGTTTTTTGTATTTTTAGTAGAGACAGGGTTTCACCGTGTTAGCCAGGATGGTCTCGATCTCCTGACCTCGTGATCCGCCCGTCTCGGCCTCCCTAAGTGCTGGGATTACAGGCTTGAGCCACCGCGCCCGGCCTTTTTTTTTTTTTTTTAAACAAACAAACAGACTCTTGCTATGTTGCCCAGGCTGGTCTCAAACTCCTGGGCTCATGTGATCCTCCTGCCCCAGCTGGGATTACAGGAGGCTGCCGTCTTGCCAAGCATGTGTATTTCGGTATTTTAGAAAAGAAGATTGGCTATAGCTTTCTGGTATAGAACCAGAATGAAGAACCCAGTGTTAGTCACCTTCATTGTAAAAGTAAAGCTTTTGCTCCTTGTGTAGGAGCTAAAACTTTGAGCAGAAGAAAGCTGCTTTCAAGCACAGGGAAACCAGAGGTGCCAGAGTTGGGGACAGGAGGGGGCGCGGGCCGGCAGGTGCCATATGCAATGCAGAGGAGGGGGTGTGGGCCAGCAGTTGTTATGTGCGGTGCACAGGAGGGGGTGTGGGCCGGCGGGTGCCATGTGCGGTGCAGAGGAGGGGCACGCGCCGGTGGGTGTCATGCACAATGCAGAGGAGGGGTGGTAGGTGCCGTGTGGAGTGCAGAGGAGGGCCGCGGGCCGGCAGGTGCTATATACAGTGCAGAGGAGGAGTGTGGGCTGCCAGGTGCTGTGTGCTGAGGGGCTTTAGACCGTGAAGCGCCTGTCACATTCAGTGTGTGTTTGGTGCAGGAAGACAGAAGGTGAGAGTGGTAGGACTGGGATGGGACAGCACCTTCCGTAATTGCCTGTCCTCCCTGCATAGATCACTAGGCAGAGAGGATTGAGACATTGATAGGACTCCCTAAAATTAAGAAGCAAAACGGAGAGGCTCTCTCAGAGGAACTCTTCCACAAATACCTTTGTTCAGGTTGGATTGGCCAACTGCCAAACAAACTGAATTCAGTCATATGATAGCATGATGTTGCCCCAGGCAAAATTACAAACATACTCTTGAAATTTTAAAAATTGGTTTAATTTTGAGATAATCTCACCTTTACTGAACAGCTGCAAGAATAGTGAAGAATTCCCCATACCCTTCACCCGGAGAAGGCGGGAGATATGATGCCCTAAATACCGTAGATTTGACTTCCCAATAACAACAACATTCTTCCACATCCACACAACACACCCACCACGATCTGGAAGTCAGCATTGATGGAATGCTAGCATCTAATCTGAAGATCCTGTTCAAACCATATCCATTGCCCCCAAATGTCCTTTATATATCCCCCATACCAAACCCAAAAATCTCTTCTCTTTTGCCCCACCCCTCTGGTTTTTTTCCTGTCCAAAATATAATCCAGAGTCATGTGGTGCATTTACCTGTCCTGTTTCTCTGTTCTCCACTCTGGAGCTCTTCCTCAGCCTTTCTTTGACTCTCTTGACCTTGAGATATATAGATATAGATATATATGTATTTTCTTGAGATGGAGTCTTTCTCTGTCGCCCAGGCTGGAGTGCAGTGGTGCGATCTCAGCTCACTACAACCTTTGCGTCCTGGGTTCAAGCGTTTCTCCTGCCTCAGCCTCCAGAGTAGCTGGGATTATAGGCACCCGCCACAATGCCTGACTAGTTTCTGTATTTTTAGTGGAGACAGGGTTTTGCCACGTTAGCCAGGCTGGTCTCAAACTTCTGACCTCAGGTGATCTACCCACCTTGGGCTCCCAAAGTGCTGGGATTACAGGCATGAGCCACCGTGCCAGGCCTTGACCTTGATATTTTTGACAGCTATAGGCCAGTTACTTTGTAAAACATTCTTCTATTTAGGTTTGTCTGATGTTGTCTCATATTAGATCCCAGTTATGTATTTTTGGCAGGAATGCCGTGAAACTGGTCTTTCCCAGTGAATCATACCTGAAGGCACACTGCGTTCATTTCTCCTGCTATGCCGTGAAACTGGTCTTTCCCAGTGAATCATACCTGAAGGCACACTGCGTTCATTTCTCCTGCTATGCCGTGACACTGGTCTTCCCAGTGAATCACACCTGAAGGCACACTGCGTTCATTTCTCCTGCTATTGGTGATGTTCCCTTTTACCACTTAGCTAAGATGATGTCAGTGATATTTCTCCACTCTAATTAATTAGTAAGCATTTTACATATTAATAAGTCATTTAAATGTATATTTGAGGCTATGTAAAGATGTCATTCTTCAGAAAACTTTACTGATGTTTTTTATCCACTGGTGATTCTTGCATAAATCAATTATTCTTATAATTTCTATTATGATTGTCAAAGGATAATTTTCTAATGCTATCATTCTTTGCACATTCATCACTTAGTATTTTGCTGCAAAAAATTTTCCTTTGCCTGCCTTTATATAAATACATACATTTATACACACATAACATAAACTCATTGATTCCTGTTTTACTTGATGTGTTCTAATCAGTTTCTATCATATGGCTAATGGGAGCCATTTTGGCTGCTATGTGTGTGCTTGTAAGAGTATGTGCTTGTGCAAGTGTGCATGTGTGTGTGTCTGCATGAGTGTGCATAGGTGTTAAGATAGCCTCATAATTCTTTGAGTACTTTTTCTTTTTCTGGTACAAGTTGTTTAAGGCTTATGCTATACTTTGCCTGCCCTGGGCTTTGAATCTGCTGTATTTCCAGAGTCCTGGATCCTTTTACTGGAAAATGACATTTAGAGACCAAGATCTCAGTGCTATGTTGTTCATCAATTAGTGGGTGACATTGCTTCCAGGCCTCTCCATGGACTTAGAAAATATATGTATGTGTACAACCCTTACACATACACCTGTTGTTATATCGACCTATTTACATTATTAAAACCACAAGTTTACATCAACGCCTCCAATTTCAATCCAAATCGATTGCTTTTATTTTAGCTTTCTATATTTTTTCTTAAAAAAGCTTTATTTATGTATCATTGGCACACAGTAAACTGTACATACTTAAATTATTGAATTTGATAATTTCTTAAAACCACCTTAAACATTCTCTCTCTCTCTCTCTTTTTTTTTTTTTTTTTTTTTTCCCCCTGAGATGGAGTCTCACTCTGTTGCCCAGGCTGGAGTGCAGTGGCATGATCTCAGCTTACTGCAACCTCCGCCTCCCAGGTTCAAGCAATTCTCTCATGTCAGACTCTTGAGTAGCTGGGATTACAGGCACCTGCCATCATGCCTGGCTAATTTTGTATTTTTAGTAGAGATGGGGTTCCACCATGTTGGCCAGGCTGATCTTGAACTCCTGACCTCAAGTAATCCACCCATATTGGCCTCCCAAAGTGCTGGGATTACAGGCACGAGTCAACACGCCCGGCCCACCTTAACCATTCTTAAATGCGTAACACAGTTCTGCAGTGTTTAAGGATATTTGCCTAGTTGGGTAATGAGCTTTCCACATTTTTATTTGTTTATTTTTTTTGTTTTATTTATTTATTTATTTTTTTGAGACAGTCTCCCTCTGTTGCCCAGGCTGGAGTGCGGTGGCATGATCTTGGCTCACTGCAACCTCTGCCTCCCAGGTTCAAGTGATTCTCCTGCTTCCGCCTCCCGAGTAGCTAGGATTACAGGCACATACCACCATGTCCGGCTAATTTTTGTATTTTTAATACAGATGGGCTTCCACCATGTTGGCCAGGTGGGTCTCGAACTCCTGACCTCAAGTGATCCACCCGTCTTGGCCTCCCAAAATGTTGGGATTATAGGCATGAGCCTCTGTGCCCGGCCAGCTTTCTACCTTGGAACCCCCTTTGCCAGTACTGAGGAACTTGGCTTTCATTGCCATGGATATATTAATTTATTTGCTCAATTCTCCTCTATGTGGCCAATTTCCAGGTTAGGTGGGCTTGGCCCTGGCCCAGCTCAGTGGCCTTGCTGGGAGAGTTCTACAATCCTTGTCTGCCCAGGCCTTGGATCTGTCACTAATGGCAGTGGTGCCGGCAACATTCACCAGTGGTGTCACTCCAAGTCTGCTGTGCGCCACAGCTTGTCAAGTTGACTTAGACACCCTCGTTCCCCAGTGCATCCAAGTCTTGTCAACTTTCACACCATCAGCTGTATGTGTCAATGAGAGAGGCAGTGTAGTGGAAGTTTACCGCCTCTGGAGCGCTGCCCTATGGGCTTAATCCCTGGGAGACCTTGGATGAGTCACTCAGTCTCTCTGGGCTTCATTTTATTGTGTGGGAAAAAGAGGTAACAAACAGTGCTTCCCTCAGTGGACCTCGGTTGAAATCCAGGGAGGTCATATGTATAAAGCACTTAGAGGAGTACCTGGCACATTGTAGGTGCTATTTAAGAGTTAATTATTTTTATTAAAATATTGTATGGTTCTGTTTTTGTGTGTTAATTTTGGCTTTCAGCACAGGATAGCAGGCAAGGACCATGCTGTGTGCTTCTTATCCCTACCTTTCAAGGCAAAAGCAGTGTTAGTTCCTTGGTAGGGTCTCAGAGCTGACTTGTTATTTGACAGGCTTTTAATTCAGACCAGCATCACCAGCCTCCCCTGGGAGCTTGTTATAAATGTGAATTCTGGAGCCCTGGACCTGCTGGATCAGAGTCTCTGAGAGGTGGGCCCACGGATCCGTGTCTCAACAACTTCCCAGTGGTCATGCATATGAGAGTTTTAGATATGGGGCCCTGGTGTGTACCCCTTGGGTATGGCCTCCCTTGACCGTTCTCTTGTTCACCGTGGTTTTTTTCCTCTGCTGAAGCTTTTCCAAACTCGTTATCATTTGCTTTCACAACCCTATAAATATATTGCTCTTCCCATTGAATTTAACGTATTTACAGGACAGATAGATGGTGAACACTCTATTCAGAATACTTTCCCCAAGTGTGTCCAATAGGATTGTTTACTCATTTCATACATAGGAAGACACTTCCAAAATTTATTAGACACATTTATAAACTTTACAAACTTATTACATCAATAAACAGAGACCTTAATATGCTATTATAGATGATACATTTTCAAGAGGGGGGATATTGTATGCAGCATGTCTCAAACTTATTTTACTGGAAAATCTGTTGGGGGTGGGTGGGGCAGGGAAGCATCTTAGAATTATTGGAATGTATTTTTAGAAATACTGCCTTACAGGAATAACTCTCCTGGTGGAAAACTCAGAGTGCAGGACAAGAATGAGTTACGTTAGAGGAGGTCCTTAAATTTCACTTTCAAGATACTGCGTTCTCAGGGGAGGCCATTATAGTATGATCAAATGCAGAATCCATTTCACAATGCCTATACAATGGAAAATAAAGACATTCACTGAAGCACTACTGCCCTTTTCTTCTATTTTACTCAATATACATTTTAGTAGACTATAATAATTTTGATCAATGTAGATTGTATTTTATGTCCCCCCTCAAAAATCTTTTAAATACGATCACAAACTCCAATGCATATACAACATAAAGATAATACAATCACAAACCCCAAAGCATATACAACATAAAGATAGTACGATCGCAAACCCCAATGCACATACAACATAAAGATAGTACGATCGCAAACCCCAATGCACATACAACATAAAGATAGTACGATCGCAAACCCCACTGCATATACAACATAAAGATAGACAGATGCGAATCTGAGTCCTCTTCAGGAAAGTCACCAAGTCTGAAAGGGAGGAAGAGCGAGGGATTTGCACCTGGGTACCGGCTTCCTGATACCTACTCCAGCTGCTTTGCCGCTACACGGCAGATCCAGGACTTCACTGCTTAGTGTGATGCTTTTTGATTAAGCATCTAAGAACTTTTCAGGGGATTCTTCTTTGATATTTTTCTTTGCACCCCCCGCCGGCCACCAAATATCCACTGAAGTGTAGTCATTTCAAACACCTTCAAGGAAATTACGATCTAGAGATTTGGAATTGTTCTTTTTCTGCAACAGGATGCGCTGGTCTCTTGTTGATGAAAACATTGTGCCTAGGCAGTTTTCTCGGCTGTGGTGCTGAGTCGCATGCAGTGATCATGATTGCAACCCAAAATACTCCTTTTGATTATTTTTCCCAATATGCTCATGCTGAGATTTTCTTCTTCCAAAACTATTCATCTGAGAATAGAGAATATGGTCACATTATTTTCTTTTTAAAAAGAGCCCTGAGTATTTCATGTGAATTTCCCAAGTAGGTGCTGTTATTATGTATACACTGATTCTGAGTGATTCTTTTTTTAAAAAAGTAGCATGATCATGGTGACTTTATGCTTGAATGTGTCTCTGTGGACTTAAAATATCAAACTTGGAGGTCATTTGCTGTTTCTTAGCTTTTGTCCTACTCGAGATACATTTTCAACTATTAAATTTTATTAGAAGGCAGTAGAGTCCAGTAGGCAAGGTCAAAGTAGACAGACATTAAAGGAAACCACTTTAAGAGATTCCTCCTCTAGACTTTTGGACCCATATCAAGCCATATAGAGAAGGGGTGCAGCTGTTCAGTCTTTTAGCAGTTCCTGGGACAGTTATTGATTGATTTGATTGATTGACGGAGTCTCACTCTGTAGCCCAGGTGGAGTACAGCGGCACAATCTCGGCTCAACTTCTGCCTCCCGGGTTCAAGCGATTCTCCTGCCTCAGCCTCCTGAGTAGCTGGGACTACAGGTGTGTGCCATCATGCCCGGCTAATTTTTATATTTTTAGTAGAGATGGGGTTTCACCATGTTGGCCAGGATGATCTCAATCTCCTGACCTCATGATCCACCTGCCTCAGTCTCACAAAGTGCTGAGGTATGAGACATCGCGCCCGGCCTCCTGGGACAGTTCTACTCTACCATCATTGCTGTTTTGTCTGTCTGTTCCGTGTGTTGTCATTCACACTGACTTTAGTCCCAACAGCAGTTTTAGTCCCATAACCCATCTGCTTCTGCAACCTGCACTTCACCGCCTTGTATCCAACACCTCCCAGTTCAGTATTGCTTAGAATCCTTGCTTTAATACATACTTCTCCAACTTTATTCATTCAACAAACATTTGTTGGGCCGGGCATGGTGACTCATGCCTGTAATCCCAGCACTTTCGGAGGCCGAGGTGAGCGGATCACGAGGTTAGGAGATGGAGACCATCCTAGCCAACATGGTGAAACCCCATCTCTACTAAAAACACAAAAATTAGCTGGGCATGGTGGTGGGCACCTGTAGTCCCAGCTACTTGGGAGGCTGAGGCAGGAAAATGATGTGAACCTGGGAGGTGAAGCTTGCGCCACTGCACCCTAGCCTGGGCAACAGAGAGAGACACTGTCTCAAAAAAAAAAAAATTATTGAACACCTGCTTATGCTACTAGATACTCTCTGTATCAGTGAATAAAACAAAGATTCCTACTCTTTTGGACCTTTGGACCTTACATTCTACAGGGAAGACAGATAATAAATAATGAACATAATACAAAGTGAATTACTTAGGATGTTTGAAGGGGATACTTGCTATGGGGAAAAAGTAGAGCAGTGTAAAGAGGATTGAAAGGGCTGGAAGTGACACACAACTGTCTTACCAGCAAGTCTAGAGTGGTTGCTACTTCTCGCTCTTTAGGTTCAATCAGCATAAACCATCACTGTAACGGACCAGTGTGATATCTATGGAAGGGAAAGGCAATCGAGATGTCTCTGAACGAAACTATGACATAGGGTTGAAGAGTTGACACATTCCTGAGGTAGGACAGTGAGGATATGTTGCTGGCCTGGCCAGCTGAAAGCAAACTGCTTCTTGTGGGCCTTAAGGACAGGTATGGAGAAAAAAACATTTGCCAGATCAATAGCTGCATACCAGATAGCAGGGTATTGCTAATTTTCTCAAGCAATGAAACCACATCTGGTAAAGTAGTTGCAATTAGAGTCACCACCTGGTTAAACTTATGATAATCCACTGTCATTCTCTGAGAGCCATCTGTTCTCTGCACAGGCCAAATAAGAGAATTGAATAGGGATGTGGTTGGGGATCACCACCCCGAGTCCTTGGTGGTGGCGCTGATCTCTGCATACCCCTAAAAATGCTGTATCACCTTTGATTTCTAGGTGGAGGCAGCTCTAATGGCTTCCATTTGACCTTTCCCACCATACTAGCCCTCACCCCACGTGTTAGGGAACCAGTGTAGGGATTGTGCCAGCTGCTAAACATGTCTTCTATTCCAATTATGCATTTGGAGCTGGGGAACTGACTACGGGATGGGTTAAGGGACCCACTGGACTCACTGTAAATCAAACTTGAGCTAAAACTCCATTGACCACTTGACCTCCATAAGCCCTACTTTAAACGGAGGGCTGCGGTAACGTTTCAGCTCTCCTGGAATCAGTGTCAGTTCCGAGCCATTGTTCAGAAGTCTCCCAAAGGTCTGATTGTTTCCTTTCCCTTAATGCAGTTACCCTGGTAAAAGGCTGTGGGTCCCTTTGGGGAAGACTGGGGGAAAGATGAACAGTATACACTTTCTTTCTTTTTCTTTCTTTTTTTTTTTTTTTTTTGAGGTGGAGTCTTGCTCTGTTGCCCAGGCTGGAGCGCAGTGGTGCCACCTCAGCGCACTGCAAGCTCTGCCTCCCAGGTTCAAGCGATTCTCCTACCTCAGCCTCCCGAGTAGCTGGGATTACAGGTGCCTGTCCCCAGGCCCAGCTAATTTTTGTATTTTTAGTAGAGAAGGGGTTTCACTGTGGTGGCCAGTCTGGTCTTAAACTCCTGACCTTGTGATCCGCCTGCATTGGCCTCCCGCAGTGCTGGGATTACAAGGGTGAGCCACTGCACCCAGCCAACGGTATACACTTTCGATAGTGTATTAGGGTCCTTTCTGGAGGGGATCTGACCTCCCATTCAGTCAATGGGTTCTGGGTCTGTAAACTGGCTCAAGTCTGGGAATTAAGGGGCCCTGATTCTCTGTTTTTATATTTTGAGTTAGACTTTCATTTACTTGACCTGAAGTTTTCCCCTTATGCAGATCAATTAAGAGTTTAGTAGACTATCCCATCTATTTCATGCCTTGAAACACCATGATTATCTAGCCAAAGCCATAGATCTACATGAATCAGACTATTCTGATGGTTGCTTTGCCTATGCTGTCCCTCTATGTAACTACATCTACTTTTCCTTTGGCCACTGAGTACCACCATGTGACTCCTGTCACCCTGGGATCCAATTATTTTATTGCATTAAGTTTTGTAGTTGAGTGGTTGTGGTTCCCATTGTAAGAAAGGAGCAATCAGGGAGCTCTTCAAAGATGCTGGGGCTCCCCTCACGAATCTATTTCACAAGGTATTGGTGAAAGGTGTGTCTTTTGGACCCTTCCAGGGTGAGCGAGTGAGTCCCAAGTGACAATCCCGCTCTTGCGTTTCAGTCACCCTAAGCCTTTAAATCTCTTCCTCTGGTTAAGGCAGGGGGGATCAGGCATTTCCAGCTAAGTCACAGTGGGGCATATTTTGCTCTGTGTTTTAGATAACCAGCTGACCAACCAACCATGAGAACCCTTTCTAACTCCCCAAGCTACAGCGTCACATGAAGAATCTCTGCTTAGTGGACCCACATCAATGAATTCAGTCTGATCCTCCGATCCAACTTTATGTTCCTTCTACCACTATCCCACACCCTTAATATCTATTCCTACACATGTTCCCCAGATTTCTGCTTGTACAACTCAGGAAACTCAAGGAGTTCTTTTGCAGAGTAGTCACCATCTCATGGGCCACACACTGTACCTCATCTTTAGGGACTGCTGGGACATGGGTCTGGTTATAGGTGTAGAAGCAAAGAGGGGCACTCGGGTGGGTCCTGAGGAGCATTAGCTTTGTCTTGCTTGACAACTGCCTCAGGGGAATAGTGCTATTTCCTCAGGCACTGCAGGATTAACCTCCTTAGACGTAAAGTGGAGAGGCCAATATCACTGTAGGTGGGGAGGCCACTTTCTTTGGCAAAAATAACTCATCAGAATTTAAAGATGCAGTGTCCCCAGCCTCATCAGGGGCTTCTGACACGTCCCCACCACAACTTGCAAGATTTCATTTTTCCCCAACCAAGGTCTTCACTTTAACAGTAGATAGCCTGCAAGGCTGAGAGTTCAACTTTTGTTGTAATTCAGGCAGGATCGCACAATGAGGAGTTGCGTTTGATTTTTGGCCATTTCAGTCCCATAACTGCAGAGAGAAGATTCTCCTTCAAGGCACACCTAGAAATTCTTAGGTTATTTATGTGGAGCTTGATACGGAAATTCAAATCCCTGATTGCATTTGGCCATTCTTGGATTGCTATAAAGAAATAGCTGAGGCTGGGTAATTTATAAAGAAAAGAGGTTTAATTGGCTCACAGTTCTGCAGGCTGTACAGGAAGCATGGTGCTGGCATCTGGTCAGCTTCTGGCGAGGCTTCAGGAAACAGTAATTATAGCTCAAGGTGAAGGGGGAGCAGGCACATTACACAGTGAAAGCTGGAACAAGAAAGAGAGGGAGAGAGGGAGAGTGAGGGGAGGTGCCACACACCTTTAAACAACCAGAACTTCTGTGAACTCAGAGTGAGAGCTCACTCATCACCAAGGGGATGGTCCAAGCCATTCATGAGGGATCGGCCCCATGATCCAAACACCTCTCCCACCAGGTCCAACCTCCAAGATTTCAACATGAGATTTGGGCAAGGGCAAGTATCCAAGCTACATCATTCACCTAACCCTTTTTTCCCCTCCATTCTGTCCAGTGACATGAGGAGGAGCCAATCATCACATTCTTTAGTTTTCCACACGTTTGAAAGTATCATATAGAGTCACTACACTTCTTGCCTCTGGGCCAAAAATGACAGGCAGTGGGGAGAGGAGCCCCTGTTTGGTGGATGGTGCTGGGATAACTGGTTAGCCATGTGTGGGGACATTGGGACTGGACCCCTTCTGTTTACCACGTACAGAGATCAACTCAAGATAAATTAAAGACTTACACGTAACATATAAAGCTGTGGAAATCTTGGAGGAAAACCTAGGAAGTACCATTTCGGACATTGGTCTTAGCAGGGATTTTATGATGAAGACTCCGGGGCAATTGCAGCAAAGGCAGACATTGACCAGTGGGACTTGGTTGAACTGAGCAGCTTCTGCACAGCAGAAGAAACTGTCAGTGGAGCAAACAACCTGTAGAATGGGAGAAAATATTCACAAACTGTGCGTTTGACAGAGATCTAATATCCAGAATCTATAAGGAACTTAAATCAGCAGGCAAGGAACAGGCAACTCCATTGAAACAGAGGCAGGGGGTGTGGATGAACACTTCTTGAGGGGAGGCATGCATGTGGCCAAGAAGCATATGGAAAAATGTTCCACATCACTATTCACTGGAGAAGTGCAAACCAAAACATGGTGGGATGCCATCTCACACAGGTCAGAATGGCTATTCCTAAAAAGGTAAACAGCAGGTGTTGGTGAGGTTGTAAGGAAGGTGGAGAGCTTGTATGCTGCTAGTGGGAATGTAGATTGGTTCAGCCACTGTGGAAAGCAGCTTGGAGGTCACTCAGGGAATTTGAAACAGAACTACCATTCGACCCAGTGGTCCCATTGCTGGATATGTGCCCAGGGGAGTATAAGTCATCCCTCCATAAATACGCATGCACACACATGTTCATCACAGCACTATTCACAGTGGTAGAGATATGGGGTCGATGTGGATGCCCATCAGTGGTGGATTGGATGGGGAAAGTGTGGTGCATCTACACCATGAAATACTACACGGCCACAGGGAGATGCAAGGTTATGACCTTTGTGGCGGCATGGATGAGCTGGAGGCCATTGTCCCAGGCTAATGAACACAGAAGCAGGGAACCAAATATTGCATGTTCTCACTTTTAGGTGGGAGCTGAACATTGACTACACAGGGACACAAGAAGGGGAATGGTAGACACCGGGGTCTGCTTGGAGGTGGAGGTGGAGGTGGAAGGAGGGTGCGGATTGGAAGGCTGCCTATGGGGTGCTGTGCTCATTACTTGGGTGAGGAGGTGGTCTGTGCGGCAGGCCTGCACATGTGCCCCCAAACCTAAAATGAGGTTGGAAGGGAAAAAGCTTTCTGCCTCCTATAAGTGGTTGATTAGGAGAATCCAATACAGATATTTTGTATATCTGTATGAAGAGTTACATTATGGACTATCAGTGCTCTCTGTACTACTAGTAATGGAGCCCTTAACATTTTTTTTTTTTGGAGACACAGTCTTGCTGTGTCACCCAGGCTAGAGTCCAGTGCCACCATCTCTGCTCACTGCAAGCTCCGCCTCCCGGGTTCACCCCATTCTCTTGCCTCAGCCTCCCAAATAGCTGGGACTACGGGTGCCCACCACCATGCCTGGCTAATTTTTTGTATTTTTAGTAGAGACAGGGTTTCACCGTGTTAGCCGGGATGGTCTCAACCTCCTGACCTCGTGATCCACCCACCTCGGCCTCCCAGAGTGCTGGGATTACAGGCGTGAGCCACCGCGCCTGGCCTGGAGTCCTTAGCGTTTTTAAGTCCAAAACGATGAGAGAGACAATGCCAGAGAACCTAAAACCAATGCTGGGAACTCATCCTTAAAATTCTCCTCCTCCAGAACCTCTCTTGGGACCAACATCTGTATTAGTCCTCCAGAGAGATAGAAACAATAAAGTATATACATACACATATCTATAACAGATAGGTATAGACATATGAGAAGGCATTTATTAGGGAAAACTGGCTCATGTGGTTATGGAGGATGAGAAGTCCCACCATAGATTTGCAAGCTTGGGAACTAGGGAGGCCAGTAGCATGGCTCAGTCTAAGTGTGAGGCCCAGAACCAAGGAAGCTGGTGGTGTAACTCAGGTCAAGGCTGAAGGCCTGAGAACCCGGGGGCACCACTGCTGCATGCCCTGGAGTCCAAAGGCTGCAGAACCTGAAGTTTTCATGTCTAAGGGCAGGAGAAAACAGGTGTCCCAGCTACAGGAGAGAGAGAGAAAATTCACCTTTCATCTGCCTTTGGTTCTATTGGGGCCTTCAGCTGATTGATTGGTGCCTGTCTACACTGTGTGAGGGTGGATCTTTCTTAGTCCACTGATTCAAATGCCATTTCTTTTCATTTTTTTGAAACACCTTCCCAGACATACCCAGAAAGAATGCCTTACCAGTTGTCTGGGTATAGTCAAGTTGACAGCCCAAATTAACTATCACAATTGGCATTTTAAATGGCTTTCTCGTTGTTTGGGAATTTTCCCTTGACACATTCTAGTAAAATTTTAAAAGTGTGAGCATCAAAACTTGAAGAAAGGGTATCAACAGCTTGAAAGAAATTCCTGGAGACAAAAGTTGTGACTCTCCTATAAAAGAGTTTTTGATGGGAATGAGGTCTGTGTTATAATGGAAGAGTTCTAAACCATAGCTAGCTCTTTTTTAGTGGTGATAAAATAATACAGTACCTTATGTGTGGGATCTTAGATAATATAAGATGATAATTTTTTTGTTTGTAAATTATTACAATTTTATATTATGTAGATTCCTTATATCATCACCTATACGCTCAAAATCACTGCTCAGTTGCATTCGCTAATTTCTGTTTACCTGGCATTCAATAAATAATATTCTCTAAGGAGAGTCATTATCCAAGTAGTGTTACTGAGACTAGCTGATTTAGCTGAAGGATTTACAAAAATCACATGTGTAAATTATTCCACTTACGGTAGCAGTAATTTATTCTAAACAAATTGGATCCATGGCCATCTGTTTTAGCTGTTAGTATAGGAAGAACCTCTTCTTTTCCATCTCCACAAACTTATGCTCAAATCACAAATGCAGAACTATGCAAATTAGACAATGCATGCCTTTTGAAGTGAAGTGTCGGTGGAGAAGCAGCTCGGCCACGAAGTTTCTACTGGCCTCTCATCCCAGGGACAGAGCAATTCTGATCCAAAGTCACATTCAGGGAGTTTTCATCTTGGTTGAGGATCGCAAAATAGCCAAGTATCAGACAGAAACAGAAATACTTATTTGGGCCTGGTTCCTTCTTTCATTTCTATCTCATACTCGCTGTCTTCCTTCATGTCTCTTAGCCTCTGTACCTTGAAGTCCTTAATGTCACAGGAATTAAGGCTGCTTGGGGCACCACCACCACCACCAGCTCTGTCTTGAAATCTCATCATGGATTCTCTTTAAGACACGATGCATTCAAAGCCGAATGTCATCCAAGTTTGGCCCCATGGGAAACTCCTGCTTTCATCTCCTGTCCAATGTCAGGGCACAATCCCCACCTCACAGAGGATGGCATGACTCCACGAACGACCAAGCAAGCAGCTTGGCTTGAGACAGCTTCGTCAGAGCTGCAAGTAGGCAACAAGATTCCTGTGCACAGCAAGGCCGAGGGCATCAGTGTGGTGGCCCCAATACTCCTGTCTCGAAGTTCCATGAAATGTGATACACACAGACGGTGACTGTGCATGCAGTGGGTGGTGCTGCAGTTGAGGCACTCGTGGCCATGAGCTCGGCAGCCTTTCTAAAGCATGGGCAGGCCAGTTCCCGCCCCTGTCCTAGCAGGAATGAGCAGTGCAGGCTAGAACTGCCTCGGCCTACCCGATGCTATGCAACTCGCTGCAGAGCCAGATCAGGATCTGAGGACAGTTAAGCCTTGTGAACTGGTATATCAGCACAGGCATGTGGGGACGTCCCTCCTCATAATTCACCCTTGTCCCTCCACCTTCTTGGTTGGACTGAAGTTTTCACACAAGTATGTCACCCTGTCAGCATCTCCGATTAGACACACTGACAGGGCCTGGGACAAAATGTGTTTAATTTGTCTCATACAACATTAGGTTGAGATATTGTCAGCAGAATCCTGGTTGGTAGGATGAGGCCAACTGGCAACACTGATCTCAGCTATGCCCCCTAGATCCTGGACATACATAGCTGAGTAAGTCCCAGAGGGGACCGGCAGGTCTCACTCAGATAACCGCGTAGCTTTCGGCCTTGTAGGTGTATGAACCGTCCCACCCGAGCAGTGGCGTTCATCCAAGCACAACAGGAGGTTGTTTCCTTGGATTTCACCTCATCCCACTTCAGCTGCATTCCCGCCTGCCCCGTCCAATCCTGCACCGTGCCCCAGGGCTGCGTCTGTGTTCACATTTGTGCCTGCTGCGTGCCCCGCCTAGAACCCTGTGGCTTTTCCTCCACCCTGGGTCCCGTACTGATCCTTCAGTTCAGTGTCTCCTCTTTTTGGAGGCTCCTGCCTGACTCGGGTGAGCTCAGGTGCCCCGTCCTCTCTGGTGCTCTTGAGTAATTTTCTTACAGCACTTTCCACTCTTCGCAGGAACTGTTTCTGTATCAGATGTTGCGTCCTTTTCATCTTTGTGTCCAGAGAATCAACATCTTTTCTAGCACAAAATAAGCATTTAGTATGCTTGTTAAATGGCATGAAACCCTATAGCCTTAGTCCCTAGCACAGATCTTGTTAGAACGGGCATTAATAGATGTTTACTGAATGAATAAATGTTTGAATGTATCATAATTATTCTGCTCAGGTGTATAGGTATGTACTGTTCTTCCTCTATTTCCTTTATGAATTAGCTTTTATGCTGCAAATTTAATTGTTTTCAATAACACATGAAATAGTGGCAAGAGGGACTAAATTTAAATATACTCAGTTATATATTAGAGATAGAAATATAACTTCAAATATACAAATACAACTATTGATAGGTAGATTTACTATGATAACCAGAAAAATATTATAATTATAAGATCAGGATATAATTCTTGAGACACATATAAAAAGTGTATTTTATGAGTAATTAGGCATGTCATATTTATAAAGTTATGCAGACTTTTTTATTGAAATATTTTTTGGCTTAAATCTTTGTGTATGTGTCAGATTAAATTAAAAAGTTAAAATACAAAATAATCTTAAATGGTATTTATGGGAAATAATTTAGGGAAAAATATGGAGAAACTGGAAAAAGAAGACTTGTATTTGAGATCTGATAAACTGTTAGCAGACTGACAACAAAAGAGTTTCTAAATTGGACTGATATCCAGAATATACAAAGAACTGAACTCCACAACAAAACCCCAAACAATCCCATAAAAACTAGGCAAAAGATCTAAATAGTAATTTCTCAAAAGAAAATACACAAATGGCCAACAGGTACATGAAAACATGCTCCACATCACTAATCATCAGGGAAATGCAAATCAAAACCACAATAAGATATCATCTCATCCCAGTTAGAATGGCTATTACTAAAGAAACCAAAAATAACAAATGCTGGTGAGAGTGTGGAGAAAAGGGAACTCTCATATACTGTTGGTGAAAATGTAAATTAGTACAGCCATTACAGAAAACAGTATGGGTTTCTCAGAAAACTGAAAATAGAACTACCGTATGATCCACAGATCCCACTACTTGGTTGTCCATAGGAAAGGAAATTCATATATCAAAGGGAAACATGAATCCCGTATTTATTGTACCAGCAAACATGAAATCAACTTAAGTGTCTATCAGCAAATGAATGGAAAAAGAAAATGTGTGTGTGTGTGTATATATATGCATATTTCCAGTTTCTCCATGCTTTTCCCTAAATTATTTCCCATAAATACCATTTAAGATTATTTTGTATTTTAACTTTTCAATTTCATCTGACATATACACAAAGATTTAAGCCAAAAAATATTTCAATAAAAAAGTCTGCACCATAACTTTATGCATATATATGTGTGTGTGTGTGTGTGTGTGTATGTATATATATATATATATATATAAAATGGAATATTATTCAGCCTTAAAAAAGAATGAAGTAACGTCATTTGCAGCAACATGGATGGAACCGGAAGTCCTTATAAGTGAAATAAGCCAGGCCAAGAAAGACAAATATTTTATATTTTCACTCACATGTGGAATCTAAAGCAGTTGATCTCATGGCAGTAGAGAGTAGAATGACAGCAGAGGCTGGAAAGGATGTAGGGTGTGTGTGTGTGTGTGTGTGTGTGTAGAGAGGAGTTGGTTGATGGGTACAAACAGAAGGAATAAGTTCTAATGCTTGATAGCAGAGTAGGATGACTATAGTTAACAACAATGTATTGTACATTTCAAAATAGCTAGAAAAGAAGACTTGAAATGTTCTCAACACACAGAAGTGATAAATGCTTGTGGTGATGGATACCCAAATACCCTGACTTGATCATTACACTTTCTTTCTTTTTTTTTTTTGGAGACAGAGTCTCACTGTATCCCCCAGGCTGGAGTGCAATGGCGTGATCTCAGCTCACTGCAACTTCCGCCTTCTGGGTTCAAGCAATTCTCCTGCCTCAGCCTCCCAAGTAGCTGAGACTACAGGCGTCCCCACCATGCCCAGCTAATTTTTGTACTTTTTTTTTTAGTAGAGACGGGGTTTCGCCATGTTGGCCAGGCTGGTCTCAAACTCCTGACCTCAGGTGATCTGCCCTCCTCAGCCTCCCAAAGTGCTGGGATTAGAGGCATTAGCCATCGCGCCTGGCAGATCATTATACTTTCTATACCTATAACACAATATCTCATGTATCCCATAAACATATACAAATATTATGTATTAATACACTTTTTAAAAGTCCTGAAATCACTCTGGACTCAGTTTCTTCATCTGAGAGGTGGGATGGGGAACTGAAATAATATCTATTTTATAAGTTCATTCCATAAAATGAGATAACATGTATAATATTTTATACATTATTTTATGAACAGTCAATTCTGCTATAACACTTATATTGAAATGCAAATCTATTCTAATGCAACGGATATAGAAGGAAGAAATTTACACATAATGCTAATTTTAAGTTTGCTTATGTATGATTTCATCTCAAGAAACACTGTGTGAACACCGAAACCTACATCCAGCTTAACCGCAGAGTACATACAGGAATACACAAAACACGTGTACCTCAAACTTCTACCAGCAACCTCTGTTCAACCTGCATGTTAGGAGCCCACACATCTGCACGTGGTGTTACAAGTTTCTGTCTGATTTCACATGACTCCCTCTGCCCCTTCATAAAAACTCACTCACTGTGATCCATCCACAGGCAAACTTCCACAAGCAAGCTTCAGGTATTTTCCAAATAAACTGTCACACTCATTGGAGTATTTATGTATTTTTAACTATGTAAAACATGCCAAATTGTGCTACCGTTTTTATTTTCTCTCCTCTAAAAAATTTATATGTCACCGGTAACGCTTTTGAGTGTTATTCTGCTAATCTGGTTTTCTCCAGAAGCCTCATAGTTTTGTTGTGCAATTTTGTATAATGAGGTGATTTTTCAGAACACATATGTTATAGCAGAACTGTGTCTTGTAAACTATATATTGCTGTATGAATAAAAGTGCTATCCTTTCCTTGGGAGTCAAAGCGAGCTCTATCAAACCGATTGCATAATTTATGGGTAATTGAAATATATCAGTGATAATATAATTAATAAATAGTGAGATGTTTTAAATTGGCAAGTAACAGCCCAAGTGTTAAAAACGGATAAAATGGCCGGGGGCGGTGGCTCATGCCTGCAATCCCAGCACTTTGGGAGGCTGAGGCGGGCAGACCAACTGAGGTCAGGAGTTTGAGACCAGTCTGGCCAACATGGTGAAACCCTGTCTCTACTAAAAAAGTACAAAAATTAGCTGGGCGTGGTGGGGGATGCCTGTAGTCCCAGCTACTCGGGAGGCTGAGGCAGGAGAATTGCTTGAACCCAAGAGGTGGAGGTTGCAATGAGCTGAGATTGCGCCACTGCACTCCAGTCTGGGCGACAACAGCGAGACTCCATCTCAAAAAAGAAAAAAAAAAAAAAAGGGGAAAAATATGAGTGTGCTTGTTGTAATGTGAAATGTCTTTCTCACTGCGGTTAGCAAGCACAAAAGTCAGAAAGTCATGAGCTAGAAAATGAACTGAGGTTACGTGGCAGAGTTCTGGGTAAAATGAAATGACCTGGAAACCAAAACATAGAGCTTTCTTTGACTCCAGAACATGCTACCTTAATAGGAACTGTGGCATATACAATATCACTCCTGGCTTTATTTTTCATAGTTTGATTTTTCTTTTACCATGACTTTTTCACTTTTTTATTTTCCTAGTGTCTGCATTTTGGGAGGCTGTTTTTAGTTCTTTGGAACAAAGTGCCTTGCGATGAGACAGAATGAAATTCCAATCCTGGAATAACCTACCAGCCATATAATGCCAGGAAGTGCCTTGACCTCTCTAAGACTGATTCCTTAACTGTAAGATGAGAATCATGACGAAGCCCAGCCCAGGGCTGTCTCAGAGTGCCCAGCACATGGCAAGTGCTCAGTTCACCATTGCGAGTAACAGAATACCCTGGTCCTGTAACCCACGATCTCAACATCAGGTCAGGTCACAGCAACATCTCTGTTGCCTCCAATGGCAGCCTCCTCCATGATTTCCGTTTTCTCACTTCATGTTACTTTTTAATTTCTTGCCGTTTCTTCTCACCTTCAGCTAACTGTCAGATTATCTGCAGTAATTTGTACTCCCCTAAGCTGAAACGTGGGCCTCTTGTACTTATTTGACTGCATTTACTAAGTTTCATGATGTGCAAATAATGCATTAGGTGCTCTGGACATGAGAAGAATGACAGTTTTTTTTTTTTCTTGCTCTCTACAGTTTGTTTGGGGAGGCAGCCAGGAAAAGCCATGATGAAAATGTACTGTGAAGTGATCTGATAAGAGTATACAGCGAGCATTCACAGAGCATAGGGAAGAAGACAGAATCTAAATGACAGCTGTGAGGGCAGGTTAGTAATTCTTCCTAGACATAAGGAAGGCCTAGCCAGACAGAGAAACAGGAGAAGTCCTTTCCTTTTCCAGGTCCACATAGTTTACTTCATGAGTCAGATCATTCCACTTTTGAAATGTTTTAATCAATAGAAACTTCTTCCTTATTATAAGTCCCAAATCCACCTTTTTTTTCTTTTTTTTTTTTTTGAGACAGAGTTTCCCTCTTGTTGCCCAGGCTGGAGCGCAATGGCACGATCTTGGCTCACCACAACCTCCGCCTCCCAGGTTCAAGCAATTCTCCTGCCTCAGCCTCCCGAGTAGCTGGGATTACAGGCATGCACCACCACGCCTGGTTAATTTTGTATTTTTACTAGAGATAGGGTTTCTCCCTGTTGTTCAGGCTGGTCTCGAACTCCCGACCTC
Source organism: Chlorocebus sabaeus (assembly GCF_047675955.1). NCBI lineage: Eukaryota > Metazoa > Chordata > Mammalia > Primates > Cercopithecidae > Chlorocebus > Chlorocebus sabaeus. The sequence goes on along the minus strand of NC_132911.1, from coordinate 7,037,970 downwards.
AGGTGATCTGCCCACCTCGGCCTCCCAAAGTGTTGGGATCACAGGCTTGAGCCTCCATGCCCACCCTTTATTTTTATTTATTTATTTATTATTATTTTTTGAAACAGGGTCTCGCTCTGTTGCCCAGACTGGAGTGCAGTGGCACGATTTCGGCTCTCTGCAATCTCCACCTCCCAGACGCAAGTGATTCTCCCACCCCAGTCTCCCTAGAATGTGGGACTACAGGTGCATGCCACCACACCCAGCTAATTTTTGTGTATATATGTTTTTTAATAGACACAGGGTTTTGCCACGTTGCCCAGGCTGGTCTCAAGCTCCTGAGCTCAAGCGATCTGCCCACCTTGGCCTCCCAAACCCAAATCCACTTCTTTGCAACCTGTGTCTGCGAGGCATACACGATCCTCCGTTTTGTAACATCACTTGTGTGTGTTTGGGATGGGCATCTCTGCAGCGTGTCCGCCGCTCGCCACAGACGTGGCTCTGCTCTCCTGACTTTGGCCCTCATGCGTCTTGACTGCCTCAGCTTGGTCAAAGCCCCACTTAAATTATGATGCCAGGACTTAAATTATGATGCCAGGACGGGAAACGATGCACTCAGGATCTCGACTGGTCAGAAACACCCGGCTACCGTCAACAGTCCCTGTTCTGGCTCCTGTATTTCTGTTCGTGTCACCTGAAATGATGTGGGTTTTAAATTTTTAAGTAGGGAGCTATTGCTGTTATGCATTCTGATGCCATTTTCATCCCGACAGCAGTGCAGTAGCTATTACTATAAATAATAAGCTACCCTTAAATTGTCTATGCCAAGATCCTGGATTGCTAAGTCAGATGAGACATCGCAACATCTTGGTTGTTAGACTTTCATTTATCTCCATTGACTCTTTTTTTTTTTTTTCTTCATTTTGCCTCTGCCACTTACCAGGGGCTTTGTGAGGACTGAATGAGCTAACCAGTGCGTGTGCTGCTCCTCCCAACTTGTGTCTCCACAATGAAATGCAAGTGTGTTCTGTCCTTATGAAAACGGATGATTAGCCGGGTGCGGTGGCTCAAGCCTGTAATCCCAGCACTTTGGGAGGCCGAGACGGGCAGATCACGAGGTCAGGAAATCGAGACCACCCTGGCGAACACGGTGAAACCCCGTCTCTACTAAAAATACAAAAAAACTAGCCGGGCGAGGTGGCGGCGCAGGAGAATGACGGGAACCCAGGAGGCGGAGCTTGCAGTGAGCTGAAATCCGGCCACTCACTCCAGCCTGGGCGACAGAGCGAGACTCCGTCTCAAAAAAAAAAAAAAAAAAAAGAAAACGGATGATTAAATTGTGCATAGGATGGGAAGGAAAGCTTGCTCAGGTAGCATGCCACTTGAAACTGCCCTTCAGGGTTTCACTCCCCGTGCTGACATTTTTGGGGGAGTCATGACTACTCACCCCCGTGGGACTCCCCCAATTCCTCTTCCATTTGGCTCAGTACTTTCTGTCTTACACACGGTGATGTCAAGAGAGACTCGGCCACACACTGCTGAGACCCAGCTCTGCTGTGCTGATGAAATGCTCCATCTTTTCTATCATGAAAAGCAGACACATGATTCTGGTTTCACCTGCTTTTTTCATGAAACCACGATGCTTCTTAGTGATCATTACAACCTAGTGTGTTAGATTAAAACCAGTCAGCCACTTAATAATCAGTTCCTATGTTTTGAAACTCTTAAGGAGTATAAAACTCTTCACCCCCCATACAGTAAAGGAACAGAATATAACAGATCCTTGTTCATCATCTTATTTTCTTAGACAACATTATCTCACTTTTTTTTTTTTTTGCTTCATTCTTGCTGTTTTCTTGATGTCTTCAATTTCCATTCCAAGGCTTTATTCTGTTAGACCCTTCTTATACCTTGACCCCACAAACCACAGAATCTCTCCAGGATGTTATAAGCTTTCCACCCTCGTACTTCTACAGCCCATGGGAGCCTCACATTTGGGTTCTGCCATGGAAAATAACCTATTGCTATTCAGTCTAATATAACCCTAATTTTATGGGCATGTATGCACACATATTTGCCTATAGGTTAAAGACTAGGATAGAATATTAGGAAGGTAATTTGCAAAATAAAGTCTTGTAATGATGAAAAAATATTTGTTTTGGTATTAAAGCTTATTAATTTCTTTATTTTGAGACAGGATCTAGCTCTGTTGCCCAGGCTAGAGTGCAATAGCATAATCATAGCTCACTGCAGCCTTGAACTCCTGGGCTTAAGGGATCATCCTTTCTCAGCCTCCTGAGTAGCTGGGACCACAGATGCATGTCATCATGCCCAGCTAATGTTTTAATGTTTTATAGAAACAGGGTCTTGTCATGTTGCCCAGGCTGGTCTCACACTCAAGCAATCCTCCCACCTCAGCCTCCCAAAGTGCTGGGATTGTAGGCGTGAGCCACTGCACCCAGCTGTTTTAGTAAAGTTTAAATAAAAAAAGAAGCTAAGAAAGTACTAGCCAATTTAAGGTAAGTCCATCTCTGGTAGGTAATAGCTATATAATCTGAGACGTTGAACCCCCAAGATACACTTGCTATAAGCGAGTTAGTGTGTATGGGATTGTATACAATGATGGTTGCATCGTTGAACAAATAATTTAGGTTTTGTTAATATACATTCACACACATATATTCGTATGTATGTACATATGTATGAAATCCTTTTAGGGAGCATGCTTAAAATAATTCTCTTTTCTCCTTGCAAAGTTCACTGGAATGTGAAACCACACAAGAGGCATTTGATTGTTTTATAAAGTCTGGAATTTAAAGAGAATTGCGTAAATAAGATCACCGTTCATCCAGCTGTTCAATGGATTTCATGTTCATCTCAGAATGTAATTGAATTTGAAGCTCCTGAAAAAGCCAATTGAAGCCCACGATAACGGAACACATCACTTTTGTTCCTGATACCATGATTGAAATGAGATTTATATCAAGATGGGAACATGGTAACACGAGTTATTTGCACAGCACTTTTCTGCAAATATCTCAATTCATTTTACACATTGTGAGCTTGATCCTACCCCTGAGAAAAAAGTACTTACTTCATTGGAGAGGTTGCCAGGTCAGATGTGAAGTCCCCTGTACCACTTGAATAACTTGGGCAAAAACTTGCATTATTTCAGAAAATGTATGTGTCGATTATGGCTGCAGCCACATTCACTGTCCTTTCTCAGTGGTGCAATCAGAGTAGAAGAGGGCATTAGTTTTACTGGTGAATTCTTGATATTTCAAAGGAGACCATTTTCCTGCTGTTGAGATCCAGGGTTTCTTCCTACGGGGAACCTGGAAAGGTTACAGCAGGTTCACGGGCAAATTTATCTGGACTTGCACGCTGCCTTCTGAAGAGGAAGCCTCAGTCACGTTCCACAGAGTAAGCAAGAAGGAGTGGAAGACAGGCTGCTGTCCTCATGTGTAGTGTTCCAGGATCTTCAAGGAGCTCTTCCCCTGCCTTTGCCACACCCCTGTCCCTTTGCTTTCTTACAAGTTGAGTGATCTATCACTCCCATTATGCCAAGAAAGGCTCCTTCTGTAATAGGATCTCGTGGTGCATTTATATAATAAATACAAAGTTACACAGTATGTGTTAGCTTACATTAGGTTATACATTTCATATATAATGTTACACTGTTGTATATATGATGTATTATATACTGTTATATATTGTATATTATACATAACCTACCTATATGATATATATTATCCTTAGCTTTTGTTATTTCAACAAAATATTCTCCTATTTAAGTAGTTAACATGAAGCATCTTTAGAGAGACTGCCCGCTCTTAGTTCATTTCAACACAGTTTAACATAATAGGTGCTACTGGGCATCTGTAATGTCAAGGTTCTGGTCTACCTGCTGGAGATACACCAATAAATAAGACACACTGCTGCCGTCAAGAAGCTGACAGTAACTTGTAAAAGAGAGAAACAGACTCCTTTGAAGACGCTTTACATTACTGGATACTATATTTAATTCAAAAAGGAAAATTGACAAAAATGTTAATTGGTCAACAATAGATCCCATGACTTCTGCTTTCATGAATTCAGTCAAGAGATACTAATATAGAGCAAACAATCTCTGTGCGCCAGGCAGTAGGGTTATATCTGCACGTGAATGGCTCCATGAAGGAACTCACAGGGAAGACACACACTAGCTAATGGCTAATGAGCAACCTTACAAAGGACACGAACTCATCCTTTTTTATGGCTGCATAGTATTCCATGGTGTATATGTGCCACATTTTCTTAATCCAGTCTGTCACTGATGGACATTTGGGTTGATTCCAAGTCTTTGCTATTGTGAATAGTGCCGCAATAAACATACGTGTGCATGTGTCTTTATAGCAGCATGATTTATAATCCTTCGGGTATATACCCAGTAATGGGATGGCTGGGTCATATGGTATTTCTAGTTCTAGATCCTTGAGGAATCGCCATACTGTTTTCTACAATGGTTGAACTAGTTTACAGTCCCACCAACAGTGCAAACGTGTTCCTATTTCTCCACATCCTCTCCAGCACCTGTTGTTTCCCAACTTTTTAATGATTACCATTCTAACTGGTGTGAGATGGTATCTCATTGTGGTTTTGATTTGCATTTCTCTGATAGTCAGTGATGATGAGCGTTTTTTCATGTGTCTGTTGGCACATGAATGTGTTCTTTTGAGAAATGTCTGTTCATATCCTTTGCCTACTTTTTGATGGGGTTGTTTGTTCTTTCTTGTAAATTTGTTTGAGTTCTTTGTAGGTTCTGGATATTAGCCCTTTGTCAGATAAGTAGGTTGCAAAAATTTTCTCCCATTCTGTAGGTTGCTTGTTCACTGTGATGGTAGTTTCTTTTGCTGTGCAGAAGCTCTTTAGTTTAATGAGATCCCATTTGTCAATTTTGGCTTTTGCTGCCATTGCTTTTGGTGTTTTAGACATGAAGTCCTTGCCCATGCCTATGTCCTGAATGGTATTACCTAGGTTTTCTTCTAGGATTTTTATGGTTTTAGGTCTAACATTTAAGTCTCTAATCCATCTTGAATTAATTTTCATATAAGGAGTAGGGAAAGGATCCAGTTTCAGCTTTCTACTTATGGCTAGCCAATTTTCCTAGCACCATTTATTAAATAGGGAATCCTTTCCCCATTTCTTGTTTTTCTGAGGTTTGTCAAAGATCAGATGGCTGTAGATGTGTGGTATTATTTCTAAGGACTCTATTCTGTTCCATTGGTCTATATCTCTGTTTTGGTACCGGTACCATGCTGTTTTGGTTACTGTAGCCTTGTAGTATAGTTTGAAGTCAGGTAGCATGATGCCTCCAGCTTTGTTCTTTTGACTTAGGATTGTCTTGGCAAAGCGGGCTCTTTTTTGGTTCCATATGAATTTTTAAAGCAGTTTTTTCCAATTCTGTGAAGAAAGTCATTGGTAGCTTGATGGGGATGGCATTGAATCTATAAATTACCTTGGGCAGTATGGCCATTTTCACGATATTGATTCTTCCTATCCATGAGCATGGTATGTTCTTCCATTTGTTTGTGTCCTCTTTTATTTCACTGAGCAGTGGTTTGTAGTTCTCCTTGAAGAGGTCCTTTACATCCCTTGTAAGTTGGATTCCTAGGTATTTTAATCTCTTTGAAGCAATTGTGAATGGGAGTTCATTCATGATTTGGCTCTCTGTTTGTCTGTTACTGGTGTATAAGAATGCTTGTGATTTTTGCACATTGATTTTGTATCCTGAGACTTTGCTGAAGTTGCTTATCAGCTTAAGGAGATTTTGGGCTGAGATGATGGAGTTTTCTAAATATACAATCATGTCATCTGCAAACAGGGAGAATTTGACTTCTTCTTTTCCTAACTGAATACCCTTGATTTCTTTGTCTTGCCTGATTGCCCTAAACAGAACTTCCAACAGTATGTTGAATAGGAGTGGTGAGAGAGGGCATCCCTGTCTTGTTCTGGTTTTCAAGGGGAATGCTTCCAGTTTTTGCCCATTCAATATGATGTTGGCTGTGGGTTTGTCATAAATAGCTCTTATTATTTTGAGATACGTTCCAACAATACCGAATTTATTGAGAGTTTTTAGCATGAAGGGCTGTTGAATTTTGTCAAATACCTTTTGTACATCTATTGAGATAATCATGTGTTTTTTGTCTTTGGTTCTGTTTGTATGCTGGATTACGTTTATTGATTTTCATATGTTGAACCAGCCTTGCATCCCAGGGATGAAGCACACTTGATCATGGTGGATAAGCTTTTTGATGTGCTGCTGGCTTCGGTTTGCCAGGATTTTATTGAGGATTTTTGCATCGATGTTCATCAGGGATATTGGTCTAAACTTCTCTTTTTTTGTTGTGTCTCTGCCAGGCTTTGATATCAGGATGATGTTGGCCTCATAAAATGAGTTAGGGAGGATTCCCTCTTTTTCTGTTGATTGGAATAGTTTCAGAAGGAATGGTACCAGCTCCTCCTTGTACCTCTGGTAGAATTCGGCTGTGAATCTGTTTGGTCCTGGAATTTTTTTGGTTGGTAGGCTATTAATTATTGCCTCAATTTCAGAGCCTGCTATTGGTCTCTTCAGGGATTCAGCTTCTTCCTGGTTTAGTCTTGGGAGAGTGTAAGTGTCCAGGAAAGTATCCATTTCTTCTAGGTTTTCTAGTTTATTTGTGTAGAGGTGTTTATAGTATTCTCTGGTGGTAGTTTGTATTTCTGTGGGGTCGGTGGTGATATCCCCTTTATCATTTTTTATTGCATCTATTTGATTCTTCTCTCTTTTCTTCTTTATTAGTCTTGCTAGCAGTCTATCAATTTTGTTGATCTTTTTAAAAAACCAACTCCTGGATTCATTGATTTTTTTGGAGGGCTTTTTGTGTCTCTATCTCCTTCAGTTCTGCTCTGATCTTGGTTATTTCTTGCCTTCTGCTAGCTTTTGAATGTATTTTCTCTTGCTTCTCTAGTTCTTTTAATTGTGATGTTAGGGTGTCAATTTTAGATCTTTCCTGCTTTCTCTTGTGGGCATTTAGTGTTATATATTTCCCTCTATACACTGCTTTAAATGTGTCCCAGAGATTCTGGTATGTTGTATCTTTGTTCTCATTGGTTTCGAAGAACCTCTTTATTTCTGCCTTCATTTCGTTATGCACCCAGTAGTCATTCAGGGGTAGGTTGTTCAGTTTCCATGTAGTTGAGCAGTGTTGATTGAGTTTCTTAGTCTTGAGTTCTAGTTTTATTGCACTGTGGTCTGAGAGACAGTTTGTTATAATTTCTGTTCTTGTAAATTTGCTGAGGAGTGTTTTACTTCCAATTATGTGGTCAATGTTGGAATAAGTGTGATGTGGTGCTGAGAAGAATGTATATTCTGTTGATTTGGAGTGGAGAGTTCTGTAGATGTCTATTAGGTCTGCTTGGTGCAGAGTTGAGTTCAATTCCTGGATATCTTTGTTAACTTTCTGTCTCGTTGATCTGTCTAATGTTGACAGTGGGGTGTTGAAGTCTCCCATTTTTATTGTATGGGAGTCTAAGTCTCTTTGTAAGTCTCTAAGGACTTGCTTTATGAATCTGGGTGCTCCTGTATTGGGTGCATATATATTTTGAATAGTTAGCTCTTCCTGTTGAATTGATCCCTTTACCATTATGTAATGGCCTTCTTTGTCTCTTTTGATCTTTGATGGTTTAAAGTCTGTTTTATCAGAGACTAGGATTGCAACCCCTGTTTTTTTTTTTGTTTTCCATTTGCTTGGTAGATCTTCCTCTATCTCTTCATTTTGAGCCTATATGTGTCTCTGCATGTGAGATGGGTCTCCTGAATACAGCAAATTGATGGGTCTTGACTCTTTATCCAATTTGCCAGTCTGTGTCTTTTAATTGGACCATTTAGTCCATTTACATTTAAGGTTAATATTGTTATGTGTGAACTTGATCCTGTCATTGTGATATTAGGTGGTTATTTTGCTTGTTGGTTGATGCAGTTTCTTCCTAGCATCGATGGTCTTTACATTTTGGCATGTTTTTGCAATGGCTGGTACTGGTTGTTCCTTTCCATGTTTAGTGATTCCTTCAGAGTCTCTTGTAGGGCAGGCCTGGTGGTGACAAAATCTCTAAGCATTTGCTTGTCTGTAAAGGATTTTATTTCTCCTTCACTGATGAAACTTAGTTTGGCTGGATATGAAATTCTGGGTTTAAAATTATTTTCTTTTTTTTTTTTTTTCTTTTTTTGAGACAGAGTCTCGCTCTGTCGCCCAGGCTGGAGTGCAGTGGCGCGATCTCGGCTCACTGCAAGCTCCGCCTCCCGGGTTCCCGCCATTCTCCTGCCTCAGCCTCCCGAGTAGCTGGGACTACAGGCGCCCACAACCGCGCCCGGCTAATTTTTTGTATTTTTAGTAGAGACGGGGTTTCACCATGGTCTCGATCTCCTGACCTTGTGATCCGCCCGCCTCGGCCTCCCAAAGTGCTGGGATTACAGGCGTGAGCCACCGTGCCCGGCCTTAAAATTATTTTCTTTAAGAATGTTGAATATTGGCCCCCACTCTCTTCTGGCTTGTAGAGTTTCTGCTGAGAGACCTGCTGTTAGTCTGATGGGCTTCCCTTTGTAGGTAACCCAACCTTTCTCTCTGGCTGCCCTTAACATTTTTTTCCTTCATTTCAACTTTGGTGAATCTGGCATTTATGTGTCTTGGAGTTGCTCTTCTTGAGGAGTATCTTTGTGGCATTCTCTGTATTTCCTGAATTTGAATGTTGGCCTGCCTTACTAGGTTGAGGAAGTTCTCCTGGATGATATCCTGAAGAGTGTTTTCCAACTTGGTTCCATTTTCCCCCTCACTTTCAGGCACACCTATCAGATGTAGATTTGGTCTTTTCACATAATCTCATATTTCTTGGAGGCTTTGTTCATTTCTTTTTCCTCTTCTTTCTCTAGACTTCTCTTCTCACTTAATTTCATTCATTTGATCTTCAGTCATTGATACTCTTTCTTCCAGTTGATCGAGTCAGTTACTGAAGCCTGTGCATTTGTCACGTAATTCCCGTGTCATGGTTTTCATCTCTATCAGTTCGTTTATGGCCTTCTCGGCATCGATTATTCTAGTTATTCATTCTTCCATTCTTTTTTCAAGATTTTTAGTTTCTTTGTGCTGGGTACGTAATTCCCCCTTTAGCTCTGAGAAGTTTGATCACTGGAAGCCTTCTCCTCTCAACTCATCAAAGTCATTCTCCGTCCAGCTTTGATCCGTTGCTGGCGATGAGCTGCGTTCCTTTGGAAGGGGAGATGCACTCTGATTTTCTGAGTTTCCAGCTTTTCTGCCCTGCTTTTTCCTCATCTTTGTGGTTTTATCTGCCTTTGGTCTTTGATGATGGTGATATACTGATGGGGTTTTGGTGTGGGTGTCCTTTCTACTTATTAGTTTTCCTTTTAACAGTCAGGACTCTTAGCTGCAGGTCTGTTGGAGTTTGCTTGAGGTCCACTCCAGACCCTGTTTGCCTGAGTATCAGTAGCAGAGGCTGCAGAAGATAAAATATTGCTGAACAGCAAGTGCTGCTGTCTGATTCTTGCTCTGGAAACTTCGTCTCAGAGGTGTGCCCAGCCGTGTGAGGTGTGAGGTGTTGGTCTGCACCTAGTGGGGGATGTCTCCCAGTTAGGTTACTCAAGGGTCAGGGACCCACTTGATCATGCAGTCTGTCAGTTTTCAGATCTCAACCTCCGTGCTGGGAGATCCACTGCTCTCTTCAAAGCTGTCAGACAGGGTAATTAACATCTTCAGAGGTTTCTGCTACTTTTTGTTTAGCTATGCCCTGTCCCCAGAGGTGGAGTCTACAGAGGCAGGCAGGCCTCCTTGAGCTGTGGTGAGCTCCACCCAGTTGGAGCTTCCCAGTGGCTTTGTTTACCTATTTAAGCCTCAGCAGTGGCAGGCGCCCTTCCCCCAGCCGCACTGCCACCTTGCAGTTAGATCTCAGACTGCTGTGCTAGCAATGAGGGAGGCTGTGTGGGTGTCGGACCCTCTGGGCCAGGTATGGAATATAATCTCCTAGTGTGCTATTTGCTAAGATCCTTGGTAAAGCACAGTATTAGGGTGGAAGTTACCTGATTTTCCAGGTGTTGTGTGTCTCAGTTTCCTTTGGCTAGGAAAAGGGATTCCCTTCCTTCTTGTGCTTCCCAGGTGAGGCGATGCCTTACCCTGCTTTAGCTCTCGCTGGTCAGGCTGCACCAGCTGACCATCAAAGATTGTCCGGCACTCCCCAGTGAGATCAACCCAGTACCTCAGTTGAAAATGCAGAAATCACCCATCTTCTGTGTCGCTCGTGCTGGTAGCTGGAGACTGGAGCTGTTCGTATTCGGCCATTTTGCTCAGGAACCCACATTGCCAGTATCTATTTTTTTTTTTTTTTTTTTTTTTTTTTTGAGATGGAGTGTTGCTCTGTGGCCCAGGCTTGAGTGCAGTGGCTCGATCTCGTCTCACTGCAAGCTCCACCTCCCAGGTTCACACCATTCTCCTGCTTCAGCCTCCCGAGTAGCTGGGACTACAGGCACCCACCACCATGCCCGGCTAATTTTTTTTTTTTTGTATTTTTAGTAGAGACGGGGTTTCACCGTGTTAGCCAAGATGGTCTCGATCTCCTGACCTTGTGATCCACCTGCCTCAGCCTCCCAAAGTGCTGGGATTACAGGCATGAGCCACCACGCCTGGCCATTTATGCCGAAGTTCTTATTGCTTATTCGTTAAAATAAGTGTTACCTGATGAAATATCTACTTTCCTGCATGTGTCAATAATGATTTCATGCGTTTCCTTTTTGCCTCACCCAGTAGGGGGAAAGAGGTTAAGCCATGAGCTCTGCCCTCACGGAGTCTTGGGGATCTCAGGTCTTCCCTATCTTTTCAGTTGACAACTGGGTTGAGCTTTGCTGGGCTGAATTCACCCTGTGACAGAAAAGGCCCTGAGAGCTGCATCCTGGCCAATGCCTTTTTCACTGCCTTGGGGCGAATGTAGGAAGCCCATACATATCCTGCTTGCTGCCATGGAGGTACTCACAGTCAATGCCAAATCTTAGATCACCTTCATTCTTAGGTAATAGCACTGTGTCCTGAGACCAAGGGACAGAGACCCAGGACAGGCCACCTTCCCTCCTCCAGGAGCAACTTCAGGGCATCCTCTCACGCCTTGTGCTTCCAGCAGGCCTTCAGGAAGGCGGCACTATTCAAAATGAGTTTTTCCTCCAAGTCCCAGCAGTTATTGTGGGCTAGTTATCGAGAGTGATCCAGACATGGCTGTGGCAACCAAGGAAACTTTCCTTCTCCTGGCCTATTAGTTTTCTGCATATGCAGGGCTTAGGCACACAGTAGGCATCAGATAAATGTGTGTGAATGAATAAACAAAAAAGCAAAATGTACTCAAGTGTGTTTAATTCTGGCTTTAAAAAATTCTTATGTAGTTTTGAAAGTTGAATGCCTATTCTTTAATGCTGATGGAATTCGACAATTCATTTTATAAAGGCTTCTACTGAGTAAGGTTTTTAATTACTGATAATCCCACCTGGCTCTGTGTTGGCTGTGGAGCTGGCGAGAGGCTTTCCGTCTCTGTTATTAAGTCCCCAGGGCACCTGCTTGTTAGCCTTCCTGAATATTTCAGTGGCTCTGGTGCTGTGGATGAAGAGGGCCTTGCCGAGATCCATGTTCTAATTTTAATCAGACTCTGGGTTTTCTGTGAGACTTGAGCTGGGCCATCTCTCTGGATTCCTGTTGCTGTGCCCTGGGAGGCTGTGTGATGGCACCCCCAGGGCTCTGCCAGGAGTCTTCAGCTTCTCTGGCCTCTGCACTCCATTTGTCACCATTGCAGCACAGAGTCCCAGTGGTGGGCTGGTGGCACTGAGCTCAGCTTCTCCAGCTCTGCTGGGGAGGAATTTGCAGCCCAAATCTTGGTTGGAAGGTCAGGAGGTTCAGCATGAATTGCTCAGACTGAAGGAAATGTGCAGGAGAGGCTAAAGAGAAGCTGATGAAATCATGGTGACGACACGGAGAACTTCTCTGCTGCTGTAAGATTCGATTCACTTGTATTCTCTTCTACAGTCAAGTATGTGTCATGGGTGTGATCTGAATACCACCTCTGATTTCAATGACTGAATGCTGCCTAGTTTTAATAGATGCATGAGTTAAAATAAAAGTCACATAGTTTCCATCAGTGATGTTTCTGGCTGGAACTTGTTTTATCTCTTTGAGTAAGTTAGGGAGATGAAGCAGACAGTGTGTGTATGTGTGTGTGTGTCTGGACACACATTCAAAATAATGTTGATTTAATCACCAGAAAACAGCATGGAAGAAGCTATTTTTTTTTCCTAGTATTAAGTATTAAAAAAGTTGAAATGACTTGCTTCTAGCCTGGGCAACATGGAAAAACCCAGACTCTACAAAAAATTTGAAAATTAGTTGGGTGTGGTGGTGCCTGCCTATAGTTCCAGCTATCTGGGGGGCTGAGGTGGGAGGATCACTTGAGCCTGGGAGGTTGAGGCTGCAGTGAGCTGTGATTATGCCACTGTACTCCAGCCTGGGTGACACAGTGAAACCCCCTCTTATTAAAAAAAAAAAAAAGCCTCCCTCATTTGTCTTGAATGATTATATCACTTGCATTATGACTCCAGCATTTATTTTCTGTCAAATTTCAGAGCTCATGGGTGGCTTCTACAGCATGGGAATTTCAGGATTCTGTGAATGTCATGTTTTTGGTCAGTGGCAACTAAGGCCAATCAGGTTATTTTGATGGGTTTGTTTGCAAAGTTCCTCTGAAAATTTTGGTCATAAGAATGTTTTAGAAACTTGTTAAGCCACACTAGTTTACCTGAAATTGGGAAATATACAAATTGATTACTTGTAGAAGCAGCTTCAAGAGTTCATCAATATTTTATGCCTTTTATTTTATTTATTTATTTATTTATTTATTTATTTATTTATTTTTTGTTTTTGAGATAGAGTCTTGCTCTGTCACCAGGCTGGAGTGCAATGGTGTGAACTCAGCTCACTGCAACCTCAGCCTCTTGGATTCAAGTGATTCTCCTGCCTCAACCTCCTGAGTAGCTGGGATTACAGGTGCCTGCCACCATGCCTGGCTAATTTTTGTATTTTTGGTAGAGATGGAGTTTCACTATTTTAGCCAGGCTGGTCTCAAACTCCTGACCTCAGGTGATCTGCCTGCCTCAGCTTCCCAAAGTGCTGGGATTACAGGCATGAGTCACTGCTCTCGGCCTTATATCCTTTTCTAAACAGCAAAGCTGTTCTTTTTCTTCAGTAAAGAACAAGGGATATTTTTTGGAGGAAATTGTTGGGCACAAATGATACAACGTACCTTGATATATGCAAAGAGACTTTTAGGCAGGGAACCAATCTAAGCATTCGATTACATGTTGTTGTAAAATAGGGACCCATCACATCATTTTTCTTACCTTGGATTTAAAAGTTTACATCTTCTGGCCAGGCGGGGTGGCTCACGCCTGTAATCCCAGCACTTTGGGAGGCCAAGGTGGGTGGATTACGAGGTCAAGAGATCAAGACCATCCTGGCCAACATGGTGAAACCCTGTCTCTGCTAAAAATACAAAAAATTAGCTGGGTGTGGTGGCGCATGCCTGTAGTCCCAGCTACTCGGGAGGCTGAGGCAGGAGACTCACTTGAACCTAGGAGGTGGAGGTTGCAGTGAGCCGAGATCGCGCCACTGCACTCCAGCCTGGTGACAGAACGAGATTCCATCTCATTAAAAAAAAAAAAAAAAAAAAAAAGAAAAAAAAGTTTACATCCTCTTCCTTGGATTTAAATCTTCAAGGAAGTTTGTTGATGAAAGAGCAATGCCACTTCTTTGTTTTGATAACGTTCTTATCTGTTGTGTAGAGACAAATCAAGAAAACTGGGGGACAAAATGGGAATCATTTTGGATGTGAGTCTTCATAGTTTAGAGTAAATTACTTTGTAAAGATCACAGATATGTCGCAAAGAACTGTAGATTCGGACTTGGACTCCATCAAAAATTCAAGACTACAAGTGGCCAGATGTGTGAAGTAGCTTTCTGGGGCCCTGGAACTGCACTTCTCAGATGTGCCCTCTGTCTCCTGCCACTGCCCTGTGCCGGGAGCCTCACCTCTTAATTTTGGCAGAAGTACCCCAAATGGGGGTCTCACTATCACTGTGTCCTCTGGTCCAAGGACATTTATAGTTTTTCTAACTTCTTAGTCAGGGCAAAGCACCATAATAAATGTACTCTTCCCTTCCACAGTTTCCAGCAGAAAAGAATTCAGTGATAGCAACGAAGTTTGATGGTACGAGTGCCTTCAGTGAAGCAGGATTAAGTGTAGATTTGCTTTAACTGTGGGAGCGGGAGTGAGTCCTATTTCATCTGCAGTTCAGGCAGTTCTTAAAGTCTGGGCCCAAAGCATGAATGAGCTAGCACGCATTGTAACACTGAGGGATAAACAAGCAATCCTGCAGACCATCCAATAGGCATAGTTTTTCATCAGAAGCTAAGTGAACAATGATTTATATTTGAAATACAAGAGATTTCAGCCATTGAACACCACCGCCAGCTCAAAAGGTGGTTGATAATGAACTGATAATATGATCAAGTATTTTCCAAAACGCTGGCTCTCTCTAGATGCCTGTGCAATGGAGGCTTTACTTTGTTGCCTGACATTTTAGTGGCCGCAAGAGCTCTCACTAAAATACTGAGTTAGGATCGTCAGTCCTCTCCTCAAATGTGCTACCTTTAGTTTATAAATATCATAGTTTAATAACGTTGAAAAATAGCTTTGTAGATCACTATTCAAAATCCCATATCTTAGGTGACCATATAATATGTCACCCAAACTGGACAATTATGAGAGTGAAAGGGGCCTTGTTGATAATTATACCGGGACAAGTGTAGCGTGGGCTGTCCTGGCCCAACAGGGACAGACACAGAGTTGTCGCATCCCAAGACGAATGCAAACGTCTGTGCAATGAGTCACCATGTGCACATGACACAAGACAATGCAGCTTAATTTCAGGGTCAGCTTTGTGACCCCAGGAGCACCTCGCAGCGCTCTGCTGGGCCACACACTGGACTCTGGGAATTTGAGATTCCATCCAATCTCCATAAATTACCAAACTCATCTTTCATTTTGGGGCTCCCCTGCTCAAAACCATCAGTAGTGAAAGCCAGATTCAAGAGCTCTCGAGGTGGGAGACCTCTGAATTTGGAATCATACCACATTTCCCCCTCTTGTTCTGCAGGAGTTTTTGTGGATGCCAGACAGATGAAGTGCATTCATCAGAGCCTCCCTTCACATAGTTTCCCCACCTGCCTTGTCATCACTTCCTTACCCCTGCTTAAATCTTATCTGTTTTTCAAGTTATAATCTCTTTGAGAAAACTTTCCCAAGTCTAATTTATATTAATCAGTTCTTTTGGTGAACGTGGATAATGATAACCTATATGATAAATTTTGAGAGTCGTTTGGTAATTTATCATGTTTACCCTGAGAGTATGGTGAGATCTTCCCTTTCCTTCCCTTCCCTTCCTTTCCCTTCCCTTCTCTTTTCTCTTTTCTCTCTTCTCTCTTCTGATGGAGTCTTGCTCTGTCTCCTAGGCTGGAGTGCAATGGTGCAAACTCAGCTTAGTGCAGTCTCCACCTCCTGGGTTCAAGCGATTCCTGCCTCAGCCTCCTGAGTAGCTGGGATTACAGGTGCCTGCCACCACACCCAACTAATTTTTGTGTTTTTTAGTAGAAATAGGGGTTTCGCCTTGTTGACCAGGCTGGTCTTGAACTCCTGACCTCAGGTGATCCTCTTGCCTTGGCCTCCCAAAGTACTGGGATTACAGGTGTGAGCTGCTGCGCCCAGCAAGTATGGTGAGCTGTTATAGTGCAGCCTCTTTTTGATCTTGCCTTTCTTCTTCTTCTCTCCCGTTCCAGCTCTCAGAACACAGAGTATTCACGGAACATTGGCCAAATCAGTGACTGTTAATATTTTAGATGAGTTGGAACATTTTGGAGATCAAATTGCTAGTTATTTTCAGTTATGTTATTTTAGGTGAATTTCTTTGTTTGGTTCCCTATATCTTATTTAGCTTGTAGAATTTGCATTTATGACTCTCTTGCCTCTGCTGGTTCCTTAGACACTCACGTTCAAAATCCGGATAGATTTCTCAATAACTTTAAATCTTTACTTGATCTCTTAAAAAAGGCTAAATGTGTCCAATTCATAAATAGGAACAAAACTTTAAAATCTTTTCTTGTCTCTTCCCCCAGCCCTGTTCAGTACAGACTGGCAAATGCCTTCAGTTTCTGTCTCCCTTTGTGTCAAAACTTCCTTAACCTTCTCAGACTCAGCCCCAAGTGGCCTTGGATTTCTTGGGTGTTCTATTGATCTCCCTTGAGAGATGTTTTGCTTTTCTTAGATAGTTGAAGCAAGGCAGATTTTAAGACTCAAGAATGGAGCTGGCTAAGACAGAAGGCCTTTCACTGTGTGTTGCATTTTGGAAATTGAAGTGGGATGAAGCAGGGCAAGTTGGACGAAGCAGGAGGGAAGATGCTGTGAAAACTTATTTTAATACATTTTTTCCTGTCACAGTTATTTTCTTACATCAATTTCCCTTCTAGTAAAGTGACTGGTAATCGTAAATATTCAGTGAATGACCAGAGAGATATGATGTTTTATAAATGAATTTCTCTTTGAAGTGATCGAACTCAAAATGAAATCAGAAGTTGATTTGGATACTGTATCATTTCAAATTTCACAAAATGCAAATGTTACCAAAAGGATTCTTATTTTTTTCTTCTTCTTCTCCCCCTAGTTTCGAAAGAAACATCTTTGGGTGGAATCTAGCCATGAAGAATTAAAATCTAAATGAAAAAATGAGCAAAACATTATACATGATTAAAAAGAGCTCTTTAAAATGAAGATTCATTTTTAAAAATTTATTTTATATATTTTTATTTTACTTTAAGTTCTGGGATACATGCGCAGAATGTGCAGGTTTGTTACATAGGTATACATGTGCCATGATGGTTTGCTGCACCCGTCAACCATCATCTAGGTTTTAAGCCCCGCATGCATTAGATATTTTCTCTCTCCTCACCCCACACCCTCAAACAGGCCCTGGTGTGTGATGTTCCCCTCCCTGTGTCCATGTGTTCTCATTGTTCAACTCCCACTTACGAGTGAGAACGTGCAGTGTTTGGTTTTCTGTTCCTGTATTCCCCATTAGTTTGCTAAAAATTGTTTCTGCCTTCCTATCATCAGTGTTAGAACAGGTTAACACTTTCATTCAGAAACAAGAAGTATTTACTGAGGACCTCTTGCATACTAGGCACTGGGCAATTCACTGGGTATTAAGTGGTTCACAGCACAGACAGATTTAAAGCATGTGTGTGAGGATATAAACAGTCACACAAACACATGTGTGTGTATATATGTGTTTGTGTGACTATGTTTACACAGTGGTAAGTACTGTGAAGGAAAACTGCATAATAATATGGAAAGCCAAAAAAGTGAAATGTAAAGGCAGGCACCTCTGAGGGAGGGCCATCTGTGGGTGACACAGAACCAAGTGATGATGAGCAGGAGCTGATGCAGGCCAGATGGCGGCCCTGGTGTGTGGCTGGAGCTGTGTACCTCACGCAGGTGGGGTGAAGTGAGGGGTTGAGGCAGGAGGGGCAGACAGAGCTCAGAAAACATGGGGTCTTGGGGGCCATTTAATAATTCTGGAATTAATCGTGTTAAAAGGAAAGGTTTAAATTAATTAAATTTAGCAGAGTTTATTTGAGCAATATACGATTCAGGAATCGGACAGCCCTCAGAACCCAAGGAGGTTCAGAGAGCTCCACTCAGCAGTATGAACAGCCAGCTTTTATAGGCCAAACCTGGAAGCAATATAGAGAGGTCACCTGATTGGCTACAGCTCTGCATCTGCCTCATTTGGGGAAGGGATGAAGAGTTGGCTGCCTGTGATTGGCTGAAATGTGGCTGTTTGTGACTGGCTGAAACTTAGCTGTTCATTATACTCCTAAACTGGGTTGTGGTTTGTTCCTGGGAACTCAGACTATAGAGACAGCCTCCTGCTGACTTACGAATCTTAATGGCTGTGGAAAGCCACAGGATATAATCACCTTCTGTGACAGCCTTCGAGATGGGCTCTTAGCCCAAAGACAATGAATTGCACCATCTGGGTTCTGTCCTTAGCTCTGCCACTATGTCAGTGGCTTACGAGTATCCATTAACACTTTGGACATTCCTCTTCTTCACACTTCTATTTGCTTATTTGTAAAGTATGGACAATAACAATTGCCTGGGATTAACAGCAGTATAAGAAGAAATGATAAAATAATGAGAGATTTTCACATATGGAGCCAGGCTATGTTTTACACTTATCTCCTTGGTACCATGGCATGCAAGGTTAATGCAGCTTTAGAGTAATATGACGATGAACATATCGGTAGGGCCTGCACAATGATTCTAATGAAATGCAGCACTTGGTGAGAACAACCAGGATCATTTTGCTTCACGGGCAGTTGATTACAATGTTTTCTCACATGTTCTAAAGGAAAACAGTTGGGTTCACGGCATTTTATTTATGGAGAGCGTTCCCTGAAGGGAAAAGGCAAATTTAATTTTCATTTTACTTCTTATGTCCGTTCATTTAACATATCCGTACTGAGAGTGAATAAGTTCAGAGCGGAGAGAAATGCTTTAATTTGTGCAGTTTGGGGCTGAAAATTGCTTGCTGTTTTGAAATTCCTCTCGCAGACTTGTGAGGTGCTTTGGGATATTATTTTTGAGATAATAAGGCACATGTCCTTTGACAGGGAGAGGTAGCATGCTGTGTTCCCCTGTTGTTATGGCTTCGGGAAACCTTTCAAAAGTTACCATTTACCAAGGCCCACCTTGAGATACCTTCAAAAACTGCATTTAAGTCTTGTTTGAAACCTTAAGTGTTGCATATAGATCAACACTTCTGAAGAACTAATGGACGGCTGGTGAGTGGATGGCAGTATCCAAGGGGGACACATTCATTAATGGGAAGGTCATCGAGGAGGAAATAGCCATTGGTGCAGCTCCCGGTCCTCTTCCTACACGGGGACCCACATCCCTTTATGCCTCCACTGTGGGAAGGCAGATACGTTTTGTGATTCTCTATGATAGCTATTGATGGCAATGATCGAGGGCATTAATACTAATTAGTGCTAGCTGAAGTCAATGACTTTATTACGTGGATACTCTCCAGTGGGAAATCACATCAGAAAGTTTATTTCCTGAGCGTTTCCAAGTCGAGACCATCTCTTGTCAAATGTAATTAAATAAAATGTCTCTTCACAAATATTGCATCTATGAACAGTCTCTTAAGAGATTCTATACTGAAATTGCATTGATAATTACTTTGTTACAAAGTCTAATTAGTCAAAGGCAGTTTGGTAAGAGTGGATTTTTATTCTTCTCTCCAGGTCTTGTAGCCCGGGGCTGGTGGGGAAAGCATGAATCTGGTGTTAGGAAGTCCTGGTTCTAGTCCCTGCTTAGGCACACATTTGCTATTTCATAGCTGTAACACGTTGAACTAGATGGTCTCCAAGTTTCCTTAAGCTCTGAAAGTCGCTGATTTTTATTCATGTTTCATATGACTGAACTATACTCCCTCCATTGTATAAAGTCAAGCACTCTCCTACCGTGTCTTCTCTCTGCAAAGTACTTTTCCATTTCTACTTTATTTATAAAAGTTAATGCTAGAGCTGAGCTCTCATGATACAAGGCTTAATTCAATTAAAAATATTTTAATCGTCTTTTTCTTTTTTTTCTTTTCTTTTTTTTTTTGAGATGGAGTCTCACTGTGTCACCCAGGCTGTAGTGCCATGGCGCAATCTCGGCTCACTGCAACCTCCACCTCCTGGGTTCAAGTGATTCTCCTGCCTCAGCCTCCCAAGTAGCTGGGATTACAGGTGCCCCCCACCACACCCGGCTAATTTTTGTATTTTTTAGTAGAGATGGGGTTTTGCCATGTTGGCCAGGATGGTCTGGAATCCTAACCTCAGGTGATCCACCCACTTCGGCCTCCCAAAGTGCTGGGATTACAGACGTGAGTCGCCGTGCTTGACCAATCAAGTCTTTACAGACCTTTGCCATCGATCTCTACCTGTGCAGGGTAATGTCCTAGGCTCTTTTTGGTCCTCTCTCATGCCATTGCTTCATTCTTTCTCAGAATTTTTCTTCTTCCTTGCTTTTGTCCCCCTCTGATCACTTTTCATTTTATCTTGATACTTATGCATACTTGTAATTCTACTTCTAGGTTGCCAGTTTCATTAGTTAGGGTAGGCTTAGGCTGTGAGGTGATAGAAATAAACCTTGAAATTTTAAGTGCATCAGTGTAATAAATCTTTATTTCTAGCTCATGTCAAAATCTACTACAGATTGAATAGGTCTCCTAGGAGGCTGTCCTCCAGGACGTGACTCAGGGATCCAAGCTTTTCTATCTTGTGATGTTGTCCTACTGCACATATGCCTCAAACACACAGAAGATTCCCCAGTGGAAGGGTTTAGGCTTGGTCTGGAGATGATGTACATCACTTTCTTCTACTTCCTATTAGTCTTAATCTGGGGACATGACCTCATTCTAACTATAAGGGAAGCCTACAAGTTCTTCATGAATGGCCAAGCTAATGTCAACCAAATCATGTTGAAGTCTAGGCATTTAGAAAGGAGAGAATTTTAGAATAGGAGGAATTGAAAAAGTGACAAAGTGAAAAATGGGAAGAAATACATGAGATTTAGTATTCATAATCAGTTAAAAAGTAAATAACTTGTTAATTTGTGAAAATAAAATCAATTATGGTGGTAATGACAATGATAATATGAGCTAATATAGAACACTTTCTTTCTTGAAGGCACTATGCTAATGTACTTTACATGCGTTGGTTTTTATAATCCTTATAAATTTATAAAGATTATTGTTATTCCATTTATGGATGAAGAAGCCGAGGCTTGGAGATGAACTCAAGGTCTTTCAGAGAGTAAGTGGCAGATTGAGGTTTCGCAGCCAGACTCTGAAACCCATTCTCTTAACATCACCTTTGTCTGTATCCTCTAAAATAATGATACTTTACCTCATTTACTTTCATCATCACTACAGACACATGACACTGGGGCTTTTACAACTTTATAGATGAAGAAACTGAAATTTGGAGAGGTTCAATTACTTGCAGCAAAATCATAGTTCCTAAAATCAAAAGGACAAATAATTGAAGCCAAATAAATCTAATTGAGTTAACTGAAGTTTTACAGCATGACCTTTAAATCTAAAACATCCTGCACAACTTTAAAGGCTTCCAGCTAAAAAACCCCTTCTTGCCTGCTATAGCCTTCTTAGGAAGTATCTATCACTGCTATTTAGCACTGGCAGAGTATACAAGGTTATTGGAAGATAATTATTGGTCCCTGTTTGAATCTAACTGGACTATTTTGATGACTCCTGCTGCTTTAAGATAACACTATACTATGTTTCCACTCTGTTCTGATGTTTTTATGCAAACAATTCTGGAGGTTTAAATTTCATTGAAGTGTACCACAAGTCATCTTTTATTTTACAATATTCTATATCTTTCAGTACATCACAGAACTGAGTAAAGATTTCTTAAAAGACCAGAACATAAAATATTGCATTGCTTATTTGAGAGCAATTTATTTTGAAGACCTTGCTGTATTCATGGGGAGAAAAAAGCAACTATGATAAAACCATAAAGCAAAGTATTCTGAAAGGTTACATGTCATTGAACTATTCAAGCTGCTTTTCTGTGTTGCCTAAGAAACTGGATAACTTCAAACATCCAATTCAAAGTCATAACCTGTAAATTGCATTCTTAATAGCACATTTTCCCTTTAGTGACAATGAATTAATTTAATATCAATAAAATCAGTTTATATAAAATTTTTTTTTTTTTTTTTTTTTTTTTTTTTAAAACCCTCACTCCATACTCACAGGCAGCATGGCTGTAGTTGAGGGCATGGACTGCACCCATTGTCTGTTGAGTGGCTGCTGACTTGTTGTTGAGTGACCTTGCACAGCTTACTTCACTCTCTTGCTGTGGTTTCTGCAAATGGGGGTAATAGTGCCCAGCTCATAGAGTGGTTATGAAATTAAATAAACAATATTTGTAAAATACTTAGAGCCATTTCTGGCACAATGAAAACTATTTGATATTTTAAAAACCTCATTTTTATGCTATTAATCTGCAGTGCACCCTTGCATAGAGCCAGTATCATTTACATTTGACTTAGAAGTAGTTTTTCTTTTGAGAGAGCTTGGTTAACTAAGACTGGAGGTAGAATGGCTGATTCATGACCAGGACCTGCCCAGTCACTGGGAATAGGATATGCTGTTCACTCTTCCTTTTGCAGAGAAAAGACCCTGAAGAAATAGATTAAATGGTAGCAAATCAGATAGGGTCATGCATTACTTACCTCAAATCTTCTTCTAGAACAAGCTCACATTCAAGAGAAGGTGATACAAGTGCACATAAATGACCATGTTGGAACAGGATATGAGAGAGGACTGTGAAGATGCTTGAGAGAAGATGTTGTGGCTAATTTTGCACAAAGGGTGTCCATCAAGAGAGACTATGCAGAGGTGGTAGAAAAAGGCCTCTGCAGGCCGGGCGCGGTGGCTCACCCCTGTAATCCCAGCACTTTGGGAGGCCGAGGCGGGCAGATCACAAGGTCAGGAGTTTGAGACCAGCCTGGGCAACATGGTGAAACACCATCTCTACTAAAAATACAAAAAATAAGCTGGGCATGGTGGTGTGTGCCTGTAATCCCAGCTACTTGGGAGGCTGAGGCAGGAGAATAGCTTGAACCTGGGAGATGGAGGTTGCAGTGAGCTGAGATCATGCCACTACACTCCAACCTTGGGAACAAGAGTGAAACTGTCTCAAAAAAAAAAAAAAATCATAGTTTCTTAGTATTTGTAGATGAGATATTATTACTATTTTATATATGAGAAATACAAAACAGATGACTTAGAGAAAGCTGGTCATTAAACTACCTTGGCCATTGGAAAATTATGCATTTTAATCAAAGAGTTTTCCAGGAATGGAATATTCTCAGAATGAAAAATTTGCCCATTGTCAAATTACACTATTCAATACTTTTAATTTATTGGAATTCCAGGAAAGAATAGTTAACTTTTACTTTTAATATTATGAAAATAAGAGAAAAAAGGAGATGATATTCAAATAAATGCTCTTTCTTTATATATTTGGGTTTATAACCTGTATCTTTTCATGTGTCATAATATTCCTTTGAGAAACATATATACTTGAATTTTTTTAACTTTAGAATTGAGGCTATAAACATTGGCACAGTATTTAGGGTTAAGGTTAACCTAGGGTTTGTTCTGAGGCTATGATCCTTGGGGCGTTGACCTGGGTTCAACTGGGCATTGATGAGTGACTACAAGGCACACGTGAGAGACACAGTGGATGGAGGCATCACGAAGGTGAAGAGGAAAGAAACAGATCTGGAACAGGGCCTGAGCAAGCTGGAGGGGAAGTGACTGAGGGCACTGTGGAAACCAGGCATGGGGGCCAGGGACCCCTTTCACTGGGTGCTGGCTTCAGGGGTCATTGTCCAATTTAAGGTCACAGAGCGAGCCTGGATGTTTGACCCTTCCTCCAACAATGCGATAGGTGTGCCTATGACCCATCTCACCCTAAAGCCACGTGTGTGCAACATCCAGCTCAGGCGTTTCCAACACTCGGTACATGTGTGAATCACATGTGTCCATCACGGGCTGTAAGGACTGTGTGTTTGGGGATGAGGAAAGAGAAGTATTTCTCCTAGTCCTCCTCATAGGTGGTGATCAACATTGCCGGTGGACTATGCTGAGGGATAGGGAACAAGGGGATGAGGGTGGGTAGGAGAGACGGGTTTGCTTCCATAGTGATTAGACCCTGTGTCAGCCTGGCTAGCGAGACTGGGCCTGGACCACGGCATCACGGACTACATACATAGTTCTGCCACGTTAGTAACTGATCTCTTGCTTGACAGTTTCCCTTTGCCTTTTTGACCCTTTCTCTGGTATAAATAAGAAATCTCCTGAATTCACTTTTCAGGTGAGTGACTCTAGATCCAAAATGTGAAACACAAAGTCCAATAACTTGGTTGGAAATAAAGCCTGCTGCTTCTCTCCCTTTATATAGAGTCAAAGATTCTGAGAAGTACGGACACCTCCGAAATTCTTGACAACAGGAGTAGCCCCAGAGTTCCCCATCTCACTAAAGATGATGCAGGAGGGCCGGGCGCGGTGGCTCAAGCCTGTAATCCCAGCACTTTGGGAGGCCCAGACGGGCGGATCACGAGGTCAGGAGATTGAGACCATCTGGGCTAACATGGCAAAACCCCATCTCTACTAAAAAAATATAAAAAACTAGCTGGGCGAGGTGGCGGGTGCCTGTCGTCCCAGCTGCTCGGGAGGCTGAGGCGGGAGAATGGCATAAACCTGGGAGGCGGAGCTTGCAGTGAGCTGAGATCCGGCCACTGCACTCCAGCCTGGGTGACAGAGCGAGACTCTGTCTCAAAAAAAAAAAAAAAAAAAAGATGGTGCAGGAGTATTCAGCAGACAGCTGAGTCTTACTGCCTCAACTTAACTGTGTGAGTCACATGGTCAAAAGGGGACTCTTTATTAAGTATATGCAAATAAGATAATTGTAATTTCTTTGAAGAAATTAGGAAACTTACCACATTCATTTGGATAAGCCACATCAAGACCTTAAAAGCACAAAGATTGAGCTAAAAATCTTTATTGCCGGTGGTTCCTACAGCACCTTTGAGTTCTGCAAATCACTTACTGTAGTACCTCTGTATGCACCATAAGTATTAGCAATGATGATTTGATTATAGGCAAAGGAGTTTTAGAGAATAATAAATGAATTAAGCTATCTTCATGAAAGAAGGTACTTAGAGCATTTATTAATATCATTGAAGAGACTTTTCAGCTCTTAAATGTGTTAACTTTTTTCAGACTTCCATTTAAGAAACATTGAGTTAATAATCTGCCCCTTCATGCCTGTAATCCCAGCCCTTTGGGAGACCAAAAGCAGGTGTATCACAAGGTCAGGAGTTCAAGACCAGCCTGGCCAATATGGCGAAACCTTGTCTCTACTAAAAATACAAAAATTAGCCAGATGTAGTGGTGGGCACCTGTAGTCCCAGCTCCTTGGGAGGCTGAGGCAGAAGAATCGCTTGAACATGGGAGGTGGAGGTTGGAGTGAGCTGAGATGGCACTACTATACTCCAGCCTGGGTGACAGAGCAAGACTCCATCTCAAAAAAAAAAAAAAAAAAAAAAAAAAATCCACTCTTGAATGGTTTATAAACCAAATGTTCTTGCTTGTTTGTGCATGAGTCAGGTAACATTAGTATTTATAGTAGACATTTGTTGATTATCTCCTCAGTATTGCAGCTGATAATTTCTGGTAGGGGCCAATGAGACTAAAGAAAAATGCATTCTAACTTCATTTTATAGAACATAACTGCAGACTAACTAACTGGCACATTCCAGTCCCCTGACCACGTGTGAGTTGGAGGTGAAATGTGACTCAAACCTGGATAATAAGAAAATCTTATTTTCTTGGGAATATTGGAAAAATGCTTTCCTTGGATGGATGAGAATAAATAGGCAAGCAAGTAACCCTGTGCTGGGTCCCCCAGGTCCCCCCACTTTCTTTCTGTGTCCTGACCACTCTATAACCCAGCCAGTGGCAGGTTTCTCCCAGCAGACTTGAACCCCAAACAGGGTCCTTGAACATTCCTGGACACTGATAAAATGATCTAGGTTGTTGCCCAAATCAATGAAAGAAACTAGCCTTGGGCCTGAGCCAAACTTTTTAAACTCCTATGAACTTCATGCCCCGACTCCCTCACTGCAGATATGCGTGGGTAGAACACCCTTTTCCCTCTCTGTCTGCGGCGAGGATTGCTGCAGCCTCTAAGTTCCCCTCATCAATGCTCTGGGTTGATCAGCCTGCACGTAGTGCTCCTTTCTTTGGAATCCCAACCAGCCGCATCTCGGGATGGTCTGGGGCACTTTCTTGTGGGAACTCCCCCTGCTGCCACTTATGAGGTGATTCCAGTCTCTGGTTCTTCTGGACGGAACAGGCTGGGACCTGCTGGAGACATCCTGAGGCCATTGGAACCCACGTGATGCTGTGGATGGCAGAGCTGAGAGGCAGGCAGGAAGGAGGCTCCTGCTGCCATTGCTGATGTCATGGAAGGGCTGGACCCATCCTTGCTGAGGCTCCAGGGCTTCTTTTGGATGCTTCATTACTTGAGTCAATGCAATTTCTTTATTATGCAATCCAATTTCGGTAGGGTTTCCTGTTGTTCACAGTGGAAAAATTCCTTACTGTTACAGGATTTCTACTCTAGTGCCTCTGATTGCAACTCTTGTGGGAGGACATTGCTCTTCTTGGGATGCTGTCACCAGAGCTACCCCAAATTGCAAAATTTCGCTGCTACTTGGGTGCTCCATTCCTTCTAACCTTGTTCTTGGATGGCATCTTGCACTACCCCTGCTATCTTCTCCACCCTCTGCTCTGAGAATCCATGCACTAAGGGGTTTTCTCCTTGAAGGTTCTCTTTGCCATATGCAAAATGACCTTGAGAATCGTCTGGCAGGTCAAGGCCATGGAGTTGGATTGTGGTTGATTTGAAAGCAACACAAGGGAAGTTAGACTTGGGCCATGTGTGGTTGAGAGGGCAATTTCTGGGTGATGCCTGGGCCAGTCCCTGGTTCACCTCTTCAAGTGTAAGTTATTCAGTTCCTCCAAGCCTCTTTTACTCATTTATAAAGAGGAGATGATCAATATTCTTTCCTCAGAGGATCGTTGAGAAAGCAATGAGATGCTGTGTGTGATGAGTCTGGTATATAGTGAGGTTCTCTGAAAATAGAACTCATAATTGACCAAGGGTTGCAACTCGGATTCTGTAGTTGGCAGACTAGCATTCTTTCTACTATACCTTGTTTGAAAGTCTAAAGCTCTCTAATGATGCAGAAAAATATGCGGATAAGACAGCAAGTGAAGGCACAGAAAGAGCCACACTCCTGGTGTACCATCACATATTATCAGTGGTTACTGCTCTGCTCTCTGACAGCACAAGACCTGTCTTCTCCATTGTGCTCCACCTGATTTTTCTGCAGCAATTGCAGACTAAGCCCCAAGCAAGAATGTGGAGGCCTCAGACGGCAGCTTGCTCAGAAGCAGATCCTTGAGGGTTCACTGTGAGCTGGAGACCCCAAAGCAGTGCCTCCCATTGTACTGCACAAAGAGAGGAAGAATTGCCCATTGCTTATTATTGCTCACAGATCCATAGGATCCTAGGACTCAGAAATGCGTGGGGCTGGGGAAACACCCTAGTGCCAATCAAGGCCTGATGCTCCTTTCTGTGTCTCTGGGGTCACCAGTACCCTAACCTATTCCTCAGATATTCTAGAGTGCGAATGCACCCAATCCTATGTGTGCATCAGCAATTTTCTTAAGAAAACAAAACCCTTGGCCAGTTGCAGTGGCTCACGCCTGTAATCCCAGCACTTTGTGAGGCCAAGGTGGGCGGATCACGAAGTCAGGAGATTGAGACCATCCTGGCTAATATGGTGAAACCCCGTCTCTACTAAAAATACAAAAAAATGTAGCCGGGCGTTGTGGCAGCACCTGTAATCCCAGCTACTCAGGAGGCTGAGGCAGGAGAATGGCGTGAACCCGGGAAGCGGAGCTTGCAGTGAGCTGAGATCAAGCCACTGCACTCAAGTCTGGGTGACAGAGTAAGACTCTGTCTCGAAAACAAAACAAAACAAAAACAAACAAGCAAACAAAAACTCTTGAATGTGCCGCTCAGAGCTGCTTGTCTAGTTACCTGGTGGGATCTTGGAAAAAGATGCTCAGAGACATGGGTCAGAATGAATTTCAAACACTTCAACAAACAGGAAGGGTTGAAGGAACCCACAACAATCTTAATAAATGACACCATTTCTGACTTCCAAACTGAGGTAGAGGTTGCCTTTTATTTATTTTTTATCACAGTTTAAAGTATCAATAACTGCCTTTGCATTCATTTCATTTACTATTTATTTATTTATTTATTTATTTATTTTGAGCTGGAGTCTTTCTCCGTTGCCAGGCTGGAGTGCAGTGGCATGATCTAGGCTCACTGCAGCCTCTGCCTCCTGGGTTCAAGCAATTCTTGTGCCTCAGCCTCCCGAGTAGCTGCGACTACAGGCATGCACCACCATGCCCAGCTAATTTTTGTATTTTTAGTCGAGTTGGGGTTTCACCATGTTGGCCAGGATGGTCTCAATCTCTTGACCTCATGATCCGCCTGCCTCAGCCTCCCAAAGTGCTGGGATTACAGGTGGGAGCCACCGTGCCCAGTCAATGTTAACCATTTTTAAGTGCACAGTTTTCTGGCATTAAGCCCATTCACATTGGTGTGCAACCATCACCACCACCCGTTCCCAGAGCTCTCTCATCTTCCCAGGCTGAAACTCTGCACCTGTTAAACAGTAACCCCTCATTTCCCTCCCCTAGCCCCTGGCAACCCCCATTCTACTTCCTGTCTCTATGGATTTGACTACTTCAGATACTGCATATAAGTGTAATGATTTGACATTTGTTTCTTTGTAACTGGCCTTTTCATTCCGTGTAAGGTCCTTGAGGTTCATCTGTGCTGCAGCCTGGGTCAGCATTTCCTTCCTCTTTATGGCTGTATAATATTCCATTGTGGATTCGGATCACATTCTGTTCATCTGTTCATTTGTTGGTGGGTACTCAGGTTGCTTCTCCCTTTTGGCCATTGTGAGTTCTGCAGCAAGGAACGTGGGTGTGCAGATATCTGCTAGACTCCCTGCTTCCCATTCTTGTGGGTATGTAAAGCAAATGTTTACTAAACTGACATTTGAAGTGGGAAAAGACACCAGGTCTACAGGGCTTACCCTGGTGTTCCAGGCAGTTTCTGATCTGACCCCTACATCACCTGCAGGGGTTTACCTGCCGGGGCTCCGTGCATCCCCTAATGCCTGTGCCCCGAGTCTCCCACCTTCCATGCTTGTGCCTGCTCTCGCCCTGCTGGGACTCCACCTCTCCTGTAGGTCTGTCATCATTCTGAGATCCTGCAAGGACCCCTTCAGGCCATGTATCCACAGGCCTTGATGGTCATTAATTCAGCAAGATTACAGCCTCTGCTAGAGCCGGGGTCTTGTCTGCTGTTGTTCCCTCTGTCCTAGCCTAGGGCAGACCTCAGGCTCTCCTCCAACCCCCAAGGCTGGGTCAGGGGTGACAAAACAGTCTCAGGGGAATGAGCCTATGGTGACTGTCCACTAGGTAGCTGATGGGAGGTGGAGCCAGGCTGTTAACTGGAGCTGTGCAGTTAACTGTAGACGCAGTGCAGAGTCTAGGAGAGTTTTGGAGAAGCTGGACCTTGAACTGGGCTTCCAAAACAGAAGAACATGGATAAGCAGGATGGGTAGAGGGCAGGCTTTCTAGGCTGAGTGCCATACAATATTTACTCGCTCAGGGATCGGATTTATGCTGAGGAGGGACCTCCTGAGAGGTGCCTCGAGAAAGAGACACAATGGAGCTTCTCTATTCCATTGGCTTCAAGTCAGGCCAGTGTTCTTCCCTGGGGCAGAGCCCTCTCCTCCCTCCCCCTCGCCACGTGCTCCCAGCCCTCATCTCCACTGAGCACAGATGAATCCTTTCGTAGTGATCTAGCGTCCATGTTCTCTCTGTATGCTGCAGGGAATGATGGAGAACTTTGAAGTGGCGAGGTTACTTTGTTAGGTAAGACCATATTTCATCTTATTTGGTCTTCAGAGCAAAGCTGGGAGGCAGATGCAATTTCCAGAGTAGGAAAGTGAGGCTCAGAGAGGTTTAGCAACCTGCCCTAATTCCCCAGCTAACAGGTAACTATACTGGGAGTCAAACACATGTTGTCATCTGATACTAAGTTCTGGGAGCTTTTTGATAGACCCTACTTCCTGCTGCTCCCAGATACAGATGTGCACCCCTTGAAACTTTGTGCATTGTCCAGAGGGTGTGCATTAGCTGGTTAGCTGGTTAACAACGACTGCTAGTGCTAAGTGCCAGCCTGTCTTCCCTTCCCTAGGCTGGGTGTTAAGGAACTTCTCCGACTGAGGGGAAAGAGGGGAATTCCAGCAACACGAGCTTCCTCCTCCTCCTAGGCCTCTTAGGCTCAGGTCTGTTCCTTCTCCTTTGGAGACTGCAGTCATTGCTAGTCAGCTCAGGGATTTTTGGAGTCTGCTGTGGAGATGAAATTCTTAGGTCCTTGTTGCTTTAGCTAGAGTTAAGCTGTTCTTACATCCAATAATTGATGGTAGTTTTATTTCATTTCAATTGTAATTTTGGCTTCTCTTTCTTTCCCATACTCCCCACACGAATTACCCTGGTTAATTAGGAATTTACTGCAGTTCCATTAGTATTTAATGATTTACTTTTCATGCTATGGTCCCACCTTCTTACAACAAATCCTACTTCCTTCTGTATTTTTACCTCCTGCTGAGTGTGAAGTTGCTAACAAAAAAGTTTCATTTGGAAGACAGCGTTCTTTTTAACAAAGATGTTACAGATTGTTGAGGGAAACATTTATAAACCACCAAGCAGCAACAATGCTCTGCGAGGAGCTCAGGCCTCCTTGGAAGGTGTCCTGGACAAGGAGCATCTCGCTTGTGCACGTTGGATTTATCCAAGCTTAGCAAATGTTCTCACTGTTAGATGCTGAAGCTGGGTGCAGTGGCTCATGACTATAATCCCAGCACTTTGCGAGGCCGAGGTGGGAGAAACACATAAACCCAGGAGTCTGAGACCAGCCTGGGCAGCATAGCAAGACCCGGTCTTTACAAAAAACATTTAAAAATTAGCTGGGTATGGTGGTACATGCCTGTGGTCCCAGCTACTTAGGAGGCTGAGATGGGAGGATTGCTTGAGCCCAGGAGTTTCAGACTGCAGTAAGCTATGATTGTACCACTGTACTCCAGCCTGGGTGACAGAGTGAGACACTGTCTCTAAAACAAACAAACAGAAAACAAAACCCAAAAAAACAAAAAGGAGAAGAAAGAGAAGTTGTTGAGGGCAATCCTTTCTCATCAGGAAAGCAAAAACGAAACAAAACAAGTGTTTTGACTGCCTGGGAGAAAGGACATATCCTCCTGTGCGGAAAAAAAAGACACAGCCCCATGCTGCCTGTTGGATTCAGAGGACAGGGGCAGGTTGCTACAAGGTGGAGCTGTGTTATTTGGGTGTGTGACAGGAGCAACTGACTTTTTTTGTCACAGGTTTTCAAATCAAGAAGAGTTGTCCCTGAAGCAGATGATGAGATCATGGACTTCAAGCCTGAGATGCGGGAGGGATTGTTTTACATGTGGGGGAGACATTCCACGGGGGCCCGAAGATGGACTGTGGGAGATTGTCATAGTCCTACTTCTAGGGGCCACACTCTTGGGAGTCCCCGCCAACACTGAGTTTGAATTCGGCCATGTCATTGACCTTGTTCACTGAGACATCCCGTAAATGTGCCACGAACAGGATTCATGAATATTTGCAAAGTGAGACTTGCCCTCTTGAAACCCAATGACCACATAAAGAAGTCTGGACTGTCTCTCTGGAAAGGAGGAGAGTCGAGGTGATGCATGTCAGGTGAGCCCCCAAAGTGGAGCTTAACCCATGAGGGTTCTTGTCTTTGCCCAGAAAAGAATTCAAGGGCAAACTGGAGGGAGAAGGAAACAGGTTTATTGAAGCAGCATTGTTACAGCTCCTGCAGAGTGGGACCACCCCATAGGTGGAGAGCAGCAGCTCAGGGCAGTTCTGCAGTCATATTTATACCCACCTTTAATTACATGCAGATTAAGGGGCAGTTAATGCACTTTCTAAGAAAGGAGTAGTAACTTGTGGGTGGTTGGGTCATTGCCATGGAAAGGGGCAGTAACACCTGGGTGTTGTCATGGCAATGGTAAACTGACATGGCACACTGGTGGGTGTGTCTTATGGAAAGTTTCTTCTGCCCTGTCCTTGTTTCACCTAGTCCTCAATTTGGCTGGGTGTCTGAGCCCTGCCTCTGGAGTTGAGTCCCACCTCCTACCTGAGGGGCGCCTCGTCTGACATCCCACTAACCCTAGGCATCCCAGTTAGGCCGATGAGGGTCCCCCAATCTCAGCTGAGCCATAGATGACTGCTTGGTGGGAATGACCACAGATAAGACCAACAGGAGCTGCCCCGCTAAACAGAGTCCCCATGCAGAGCCAGGAGCCCACGCATCTGTTCCGTTTGTTGTGAGGCAGTAGTTAACGGGGACAGAGACTTTTCAGGAACCCAGATTTCACCTCTTCTGTGTTAATATGCTGGCTTTCCTGTGAAGCCCCCGGTGGGGGAGCTGCCTTACTGCTTCTCCTTCACGGCTCCCAGTTTCATCTTATAACAGGAGGATGTGCCTCGGAGTCTCTGTGGATCTTATCCCATTCCCAGAGCTTACACAAAGCAAGACAAAAATAGGTCCACACAAAAATAGGAATAGAATTGGTGCTGATCCCTGGTTTGTTCTAGCAATAAGTTACATTCATTCTTGAATACGTGATCTAATTGAAACAAAAAACTATATCATTTGTAATTGGATTTTGCTTTTTTTGTTTAATAATTTTTAAATATATGTCACTTTTTTGCTTTTTTATGTAATAAAGCACTTTTTTGCTTTATTATTGCAAATGATTAAAATAATCTGACCGGGCGCTGTGGCTCATGCCTGTAATCTCAGCACTTTGGGAGGCCGAGGCAGGCAGATTATCTGAAGTCAGGAGTTTGAGACCAGCCTGGCCAACATGGTGAAACGCTGTCTCTACTAAAAATACAAAAATTAGCCAGGCGCGGTGGCACATGCCTGTAATCCCAGCTACTCGGGAGGCTGAGGCAGGAGAATTGCTTGAGCCTGGGAGGCAGAGTTTGCAATGAGCTGAGATCGCACCACTGCACTCCAGCCTGGCCGACAGAGCGAGACTCTGTCTCAAAAACAACAACAACAAAAACTAACAATTATTATAAATAATTGGAATAATCACTAAATCCAGAAGAAATAGCTAATGTATAGGATCTTATGGTATAGAAAGTTTAAAAGTTAATATTCCTCTGTCTCTTTTCCCACTGTCTCTCTTTGATACACACACACACACCCCCCACAATACATGAAGCGTAAAAGGGTGAGTAATAAGTACTTTGAAGCATAAAAATGCACTGAAGTACTAAAAAAAATTATGTAATTACACTGGGAAATATGAAAACATAAGGTCAAAGTGAGAACAAATAATGTAAAATTTCCAGTCATTAAATAAATTATATTTCAAATTGATTTTTTTTAACTTAAGTTCCATTGGAAATTTTTAAAAGAGAGATATGTAATGCCTTATTTATTTATTATTTTATTTATTTATTTTTTTGAGACCGAATCTCACTCTGCTACCCAGGCTGGAGTGCAGTAGCATGATCTCAGCTCACTGCAAACTCCGCCTCCTGGGTTCAAGTGATTCTCCTGCCTTAGCCTCCCGAGTAGCTGGGAGTACAGGTGCGTGCCACTAGGCCTGGCTAATTTTTGTATTTTTAGTGGAGATGAGGTTTCACCATGTTGTCCAGGCTGGTCTTGAACTCCTGACCTCAAATGATCCGCCTGCCTTGGCCTCCCAAAGCACTGGGATTACAGGTGTGAGGAACCGTGTCCGGCCTATTTTTTAATGTTAGTATTTATAATACAACAGAATTTATAGTAATATATATGTTTTCTGAGACAAGGTCTCGCTCTGTCCTCCAGGCTGGAGTGTAGTGGTGCAGTCACAGCTCACTGCAACCTCTGCCCCACCGGGTTCAGATGATGCTCCCACCTCAGCCTCCGGAGTAGCTGGGATTACAGGTGCATGCACAGCTAATTTTGTATGTTTTGTAGAGACAGGGTATGGCTGTGGTGCCCAGGCTGGTCTCCAACTCCTGGGCTGAAGCAATCCACCCACCTCTGTCTCCCGAAGTGTTGGGATTACAGGCACGAACCACTATGCCTGGCTTACTGTTCTTTTGCAACTCTTTAAACTTAGGTCGGCACATTTTACACATCCATTAGAAAGTGTATGGGGACAGATACTGACGTTTCCACAATTATTTTGGAGAGCAAATAAGCAAGACTTTATATTTCATCCCAGGTTAATTTTCTGTGAGTCATGGTTACTGAAAATTCCTATTATAATGTAAAATATAATGTGATAGTGAACTCTCAAAATGAGTAAAAATGGAAGGATAATATTAATTAGTATAATTGGGTTCTTTCATACATTAGAAAAGGCCCTAAATTATTTATTGGGTTGTGTATTGGCTGTGCCTGAATTTCTCCCTTGGTCGTTGATTCAGGTACTTAACCTCCTTGGGTTACTTATTAATAATTTTAAGAAGTAGGCGTGAGTTCTTTCTCTGGTGACACATAGTCATTAAGAAGGCATACATTGGAGCAGCATTCAGCTAGCTGTGCTGGAGCATAGCCTCAAACTCACAGCATTCCTCTGCTTTATAAATAAGACCACTTGTGGGAAGTGATATTTGTAGGAGATTTTGCACAGTACACGTGGTTCGCACATAGCACTAAGGTCTGACTTTGAATTAAGTGAGACCCTATAGAACAAGGTACCTAAACCACAGCAACTGGCCTTTCAATACCTTTAGTGACTGGCACCTGCCATGATGCTGGGGCCTTCACAGAGACATGTCACAATAGACAGTGCAAGGATACTTCTGAGAATGTGGCTTATTTCTTTACAGAATTCCCAGGGGAGACATTTCTCACTAGCTGTGCTGGTGTTTATTAAACCATTAGCCTAACTCATATAATTAACCATGTTTCTCACTATCTATTGACTACTAGAAAATTTATCACTAAACTTTTCCATTTCTCCAGGAAATAGCATTCTGCATGTTAATTCTATTCCTGACTTGATACTGTGTTTTTCTCAGTCCAGACTTTCTTGCTTATTCGCTTTGAGCTTAAGTTTATCTTGTTGTATTGTATGTAGCTCAGTGAGTCACCTTAAATTATACTTAGAACAAGGAGCAATATAAATAAGCAAAGTAGTTACCAGGAGGCAACAAATGAGGAGCTCATCATTATAATGTGTGCCGAGTAGATGGAGAAGCTCATGAGGCTTAAGTGCCAAGGTTCTTCACTTGCATAGGTGCCTTCAGAAGCCCTGTACTTAATTTCGTATTAGTGATTTCCGAATCTTCGCTGCTTAAAGGTGAACCACCCTCCAAAATGCATAAGCTCCAGGCTTTACAAAATAAGGCTCCCCACTTACCCTGGTCTAGTGGCATAATGACTTGTTTTTTTTTTTTTTGAGGTGGAGTCTCGCTCTGTTGCCCAGGCTGGAGTACAGTGGCATGATCTTGTTTCACTGCAACCTCCGACTCCCGAGTTCAAGCGATTCTCCTGCCTCAGCCTCCTGAGTAGCTGGGACTACAGGCGCCTGCCACCACGCCCAGCTAATTTTTGTATTTTTAGTAGAGATGAGGTTTCACCATGTTGGCCAGGATGGTCTCGATCGCTTGACCTCATGATCCTCCCACCTCGGGATCCCAAAGTGCTGGGATTACAGACTTGTGCCATTGTGCCTGGCCCTGCATAATGACTTTTGGTAAGAGCAGAAGTCATAGCACAGGTAGAAACAGAGGAACAGTATTTAGTGCCTGTCTGGGCAACTCAGTTCTATCTTTTATAGGCAGCTACTGAGGTCTGCTCAGCCACCTAGCTCGGTGGTTGGCTTGTAGTCTCCAAATGTTGGAACCAGGCCATGTGTGTGCTGTGACCACAGTCTTGCATTCTTTATTCAACAGGGAAAGGGACTCCACTGGGCACTGAGTGAATGTCAGTTATCTGAATGATTATCTTGAAGATGTATCATATGTATATCCAACTCATATAAAAATGAGTTTTTGAGTAGAATAGAGAATATTAAGGAATTAGTTGAGTGTTGACTTATTCTGACATTCGATGGTTTTAAGTGGCAGCCTACAGAGACATACCCAAAATAACTTGTGCCAAATAAGTCTTGTGATTCTCTCAAGGTGGTAACTGATCTTGCAGGCAAAGGGGAACCAGGGCTGTGCTCTTAAGAGCATCTTTGGATTCTGGCTCATCTGAGTTCATTTGAGGGATGTGGCCCAAAAGGGGAAACCTGAAATGGTTTTAACTGTTCGTCACTAAATGGAAAGCAGGTATGAATTGGTTGTTATCCATAAATTCCTCTTTTTAAAGCAATTTGTGACTTTAATAACTTCTTTTTATTTTGGATTTTATTCAAATCAAAATTCTGAGCCCAATGTGGGGGCAGGATCTTATCTTTTTCCCTACATTTTCGGAGTAATGTGTGAAACACACTGTTATGCTATTTAATTGTTTTTGACTGTTTTCTTCCCCTAAGAAATAGCAATGATACAGAGAAAGGCTGTTTCATAATCCAACCTAAGTGTCACTAGAATAGGATACATGTTAGTAATCAGATGAGGATGCTTCATCCCATGTTCGCATCATCAAATGCTGGGGGAGAGCCAGATCTCTTACTGTAATCAGAGTTGATTCAGATACGATGGTCATTTTCTCCTACTGCCACATTATGGAGGAGGAGAAGACACAACGTAATGGGACCTTTGGCATTCTTTAAAGTGCAAGACACAGTATATTATGCCGATGCTGGAAATGACACCTCTACCTGCTGACTTGTCGCTTGTCTACTTGGGGTAACTCCAGATTTGCTGATCTGTGTTCTTTGGAAAAGATGACTTACTGCCTTTTCATGGAAGCTGTATTTCCTAATTGTCATGATCTATGCTTTTCTGTTTCTCGAGTCCATTTCATTCTCTTTTTGGCTATTACTTTTTCCTCCTCTCTGTACTTCTTGGATTTTGCCGTTATTTGAGAGCATCCTAACTGTTCTCCCTGCCTCCAGTCACACTCTGTCCAGATTTATCTTCCACATAGCTACTTGAGTGATTTACCTCCAGCGGCTCCCATTGCTCCCTTCCCTCACCACTTTCTGCAGCAACGTGTTCCTCTAGCAACACCCAAATCAACATTGCTCTCGGGAAGCAGTGTGAGGTCCTATGTCTTTGATGTTAGTGTTGAATATTCTCTCCTAGCCAATGCTTCCTCTACCTTGCTATCTTCTGCTTACTTTAAATACATAGTTTGAGGTTACCTCCTTTTTTTTTTTTTTTTTTTTTTTTTTTTTTTTTTTTTTTTGAGACGAAGTCTCACTGTCTCCCAGGCTGGAGTAGAGTGGTGCGACCTCGGCTTACTGCAATCACCGTCTCCTGGGTTCAAGCAATTCTCTTGCCTTAGTCTCCTGAGTAGCTGTGATTACAGGTGTGTGCCACCATGCCTGGCTAATTTTTGTATTTTTAGTAGAGACGAGGTTTCACCATGTTGGCTGTTCTTGAACTCCTGACCTCATGTGATCTGCCCACCCTGGCCTCCCAAAGTGCTGGGATTACAGGTGGGAGCCACCGTGCCCAGCTGAGGTTACCTCTTCTAAGAAGCCTTCACTTAACCCATTTATGCCAGAGGTTGCAATTTTTTGAATTGCAGATGTGAAAAAATCAGACCTTGGCAATGACCTTGTGCAGTAAGATATAAATAACTCCCACATGCTTGGTGTTCCAATAGTGGAGTGCTAGGCATAAATGGGTTCACCCCTTCACACCACCTGCTCCTAGCAGGCACCTCTTTGTGTGTGATCTCTTGACATCCTGTGCATAACTCTATTGCTGTCTATTTTGGGTAACAGTTTTATTCAGATATAATTCACATACCATAAAGTTTGCGATGCAGTGGATTTTAGCATCTTCACGGAATTGTGTACCATCACCACAACCAATTGTAGAACAATTTTATCACCCAAAGCCCCAAACTGGAAATAACCCGCTGCCCATCAACTGATGAATGGGTAGATAAAAGGCAGTATGTCTGTACAATGGAATATTATTTGGTCATAAAAAGGAAAGGAGTATTGATGCGTGCAGCGTGGTTGAACCTTGAAAATACTAAGCTGCTTGAAAGAAGCCTGTCTTTTTTACACTGCTTTATAATTATTGATTGCTATTCCTATCTCCTTCTTCAGAGTATGGACACCCCAATGCCAGGAGATAGCTAATGCATCTGGTATCCCCAGCAGAGTATTTGGTATACAGCAGGCACTCAGTAAATATTTATTGGTTAAAAAGAGAAAAGATAAATACTTGAGGCTGGGAGGAGTGGTTCACATCTGCAGTCCTAGTGCCTTTGAAGACTGAGGTGCAAGGATTGCTTGAGGTCAGGAATTTGAAGCTGCAATGAGCTGTGATTGTGCCACTGCACTCCAGCCTGAGTGACAGAGCAAGAATCTGTCCCAATCAGTCAATCAATCCTCAAGACTCAGCCCTATAGAGTAGAGAAGTAAGAAATAAATGACCTTAAATCACATAAAATGGTATCATATGTTGCTCGGCTCTGGAAATTCTTTAAATAAGATAAAAAGGATGAAATCAAGGGAGAAATTTTCTTATTGGAGGCACATTCATTCTTTTTACATTCATCCCTACCTTCGCAGCTCTCATTCTGTGAAGAATTGAAGCAGTTTCTTTTTCCCTTTGAGAACATTTATTTCTTATAAAACTTTACTTCCAATGCCAAATAAAACTGAACTCTTCCACTATGACTATGACTATTTTTGTTTACAACGTGGTAAATTATTGTGTGGAAAGTGACGTAGCAGGATAAACAGGCGTCTAGTAGACTAAGAAGCTATTGTAAAGAGAGTATGAGCTAGAAGGATACTAGTGGGTCAGAAACTGCTCTAAACAATGTCTCCACCTACAAGATACAGATAATAATACCTTGCAGTGCTGGCATGATCATTAAATAATTTCAGATATGAAAGTTTTAAAGAGAACCACAGCTTGAACTATTTGCCCATTTTTCTCTAAGAGACTCTGGGGTTAATCCCCACATTCTAC
Organism: Chlorocebus sabaeus; assembly: GCF_047675955.1. NCBI lineage: Eukaryota > Metazoa > Chordata > Mammalia > Primates > Cercopithecidae > Chlorocebus > Chlorocebus sabaeus. Next base: position 6,998,897 of record NC_132911.1, on the reverse strand, counting down.
TCAGCCCAGCTGACCTCATTCACCCCTGGAAAGTCGTGCCTCATTTACCTACATCAGGCAACATCTTGAATCTGTTTCAACCATACACGGCCTTCCCCACTTCCCTGACAAGCCTCTGCCTTAATTTGCTAACTCCCCTGTATCTTCAACCTAGTTCTGAGATCCTAGCCCACCCTTTCCTGACCCTTTCCTGTCTCTCAAGGACCCTCCCTTTCCTAGAGCCTGGGTAACTGGAGACTTAATTCTCCTGCCCAGTCACTGCAGGTCCTGTGTCTGCCTTCACCCATTGCAACTCGGAAGCCACTTTACCTCCTCCCTCTTTTGAACCTTTGAGATACTCTGAAGTTCATGATATCTGGCGTCAGTGTTTCCTTATCTCCGTTCTTGTCATTTTCCTTCATTTTTGAGAGACTCTGGCTCCTGGTTTAGGGTTTTTTCCTTCACCCCGTGGATGTCGCCCTGCAGAGACTTTCACATCGCATGCTTCGCCTCTCCCTTGTGCTGGCCTTTCCGGGTCTTGGCCTTCTTAGTTCGTCATCTTTCCCCCACCCCAAGTCAACCCTCTACTCTCATACTCATGTCTCAACCCCAGTCATCACCAGTAACTGTGCTAAGTCTTGACTCTTCCTGATAGCATAGTTAACATATTGGATGGGTTACTCTGTGCCAGATGCTATCCTAAGAACGTTCATATTTTAAATTATTTAATAATCGACCAGGTGTGGTGGCTCACGCCTGTAATCCCAGCACTTTGGGAGGCTGAGGCGGGTGGATCACGAGGTCAGGAGATCGAGACCATCCCGGTAACATAGTGAAACCCCATCTCTACTAAAATACAAAAGAATTAGCTGGGCGTGGCGGCATGCGCCTGTAGTCCCAGCTACTCTGGAGGCTGAGGCGAGAGAATGGTGTGAACCTGGGAGGCGGAGCTTGCAGTGAGCCAAGATCATGCCACTGAACTCCAGCCTGGGCGAAAGAGCGAGACTCCATCTCAAAAAAAAAAAAAAATTAATAATTTAATAATACCTTGCCAGCACTGCAAGGTATTATTATCTGTATCTTGTAGGTGGAGACATTGTTTAGAGCAGTTTCTGACCCTCTAGTATCCTTCTAGCTCATACTCTCTTTACAATAGCTTCTTGGTCTACCAGACGCCTCTGTTTATCCTGCCATGTCACTTTCCATAGAATAATTTACCACATTATAAACAAAAATCATCATAGTCATAGTGGAAGAGTTCAGTTTTATTTGGCATTGGAAGTAAAGTTTTACGAGAAATAAATGTTAGATGATATCCTTTATTTCTGGGTCTAACCCAGACAAGCTTCTCCCTGGACCAGGACTTTTCCTGTCTCTTTTGAAGTTGTTCTTCTCTTCCCAGTTCTTTTTGTTTTATATGCTTGCTGTAATCTGGCTCTTCCCACCAGTTTTCCTGATTATCTAATCAATCTATGTAAATATGTAGCATATGCTTCTCTACCAGGCTGGGGCACACTTAGGGCCAAAGTCTCACACATCTCAGATGGGCAAGTCTCTTTTTGGGCTCAACTGGCTCAACTTCCATGGATCAGTTGGCCTTATATTTCCCCCAATTTTCTTTTTTCTACTTTCCTCTTCTCTGCCACTTCCCTGGCCAGCTGCTTTGAGACTTTGATGATTGTTACTGTTTGTAGAATTTTCTCCCATTCTCTCTACCTTCATAAATTCTAGCTTACCCATCCATATATTAACTGAAATGCCTAATAGGGCTTGGGTACTACATTGTACGTTGGGAAAAAAGGAGAAGTTTTATTTATTTATTTATTTAATTATTTTGAGACGGAGTCTCGCTCTGTCACCCAGGCTGGAGTGCAGAGGCGTGATCTCGGCTCACTGCAAGCTCCGCCTCCCAAGTTCACGCCATTCTCCTTCCTCGGCCTCCCGAGTAGCTGGGACAACAGGCGCCTCCCACCAAGCCTGGCTAATTTTTCATGTTTTTAGTGGAGATGGGGTTTCACCATGTTAGCCAGGATGGTCTTGATCTCCTGACCTCGTGATCCTCCCGCCTCGGCCTCCCAAGGTGCTGGGATTACACGCATGAGACACCACACCCGGCTGAAAATTTTTAACATTAAGGTGCTTACCAGGGGATTAATGTAAAGCATTCCAATAGCAGCAAAAGTAGAAGTGACAGTGAACGTTTATTGAGCATTTGCTATGTGCCAAAATGATGGTAGGTGCCTACCAAGCATTAATTCACTGATCTGTATTTTACAAATGAGAGAATTATAGCACAGAGGATTAGAGGTCTTTCCAAAGATCCAAAAGCTAGTCAGTGGCAAGTTGGCACCTGAATTCAATAGTCTGGCTTCTGATAGCAAGCTGGCAATTACTACTGGAAAAGACCTTTTGGTGGAGTGAACTTTCCCAGGTCCTCAGCAAGCAATGTAATGTGTGTCAGCCCAAGGTCTTATCAACAGCCTGTGGCGCTGTGGTTATCAGGCACTTTTATTTCCACCAACCTGGTATTTGAGTCTGGGGTTTTATTTTCCGTGTTTGTACTTAGTTTTGGAGTTACTGTTCTTAATCCCATGATGACCTATATGTTAAAAATGAGAGACTGGGCATGGTGGCTCATGCCTGTAATCTCAGCACTTTGGGAGGTCGAGGTGGGCAGATCATGAGGTCAAGAGATGGAGACCAGCCCAGTCAGCATGGTGAAACCCTCTCTCTACTAAAAATACAAAAATTAGCTGGGCATGGTGGCACGCATCTGTATTCCCAGCTACTCAGGAGGCTGAGGCAGGAGAATCGGTTGAACCTGGGAGGCAGAGGTTGCGGTGAGCTGAGACTGAGCCACTGCACTCCAGCCTGGTGACAGAGCGAGACTCTGTCTCAAAAAAACAAAAAAAGGTGGGGTGCGGTGGCTCACGCCTGTAATCCCAGCACTTTGGGAGGCCGAGGTGGGTGGATCACGAGGTCAGGAGATCGAGACCATCCTGGCTAACACGGTGAAACCCCGTCTCTACTAAAAATTCAAAAAATTAGCTGGGCGTGGTGACGGGCGCCTATAGTCCCAGTTACTCGGGCGGCTGAGGCAGGAGAATGATGTGAACCCGGGAGGCAGAGCTTGCGGTGAGCCAAGATCGCGCCACTGCACTCCAGCCTGGGCGACAGAGCCAGACTCTGTCTCAAAAAAAAAAAAAAAAAAAAAAAAATCAGATGTTGGAATTTTTGGTAATAGGGAGCATGCAGTTATGCAAGAGAGGGATATAGAGAGGAACTGCTTGAAAGTTTTGAGATTAAGCTCAGTGCTGCAGTTTGAGTGGTGCAAGTGGTTAAGTAGTTACAATAACACTGAAGGAGAAAGAACAAACCAGGCAAACTGTGAAGTGTGTTGTGTTCTAGAGTGGAGTTAATATCACTAACAAAATGAAAACAAAATGAAGCAATACAAACAATCAAAAAACCCCAATCCATCTTTCGAGGGTGTGCGACTGGAGAGTGGGCATCGACCCCATTGTATTGGAGCCTAATGGTGATTCAGGAGGAGGCACGGAGTTTGAGAACTGAAAAGCTAAGTGCAGATGTGGCTTCCAGTCCTGTCTCAGGATGGTCAAAAGTAAAAGCTGTCCCTTTTTACTCTCGTAATGTCATTAGAGCTGTCATTTTTGGAGATGGTGAGGTGGGAGCAAACTGCCTCAACTGCTTTCCAGTGTAGCCCAAATTGGTTTCATTTATTAAAGAAAAAAAAAATGGTTTCCGGTAAGTAAGTAGGATGTATTAGAATGCAAGAATGGATACTTTGTAAAGTTTCTCCCGGTCTCTCCAATCAAAAGAAACCACCTTTTCCTTTGTGCCTTGCAACTAGAGTCAGGTATTTATTCAATACATATTTCTTGACCCCATACCACAAACACAGGGAGCACAGCCCTGCACGGACCATCTTGCAGGCAAGAGAGGCACACAGACAAGGAACCCCAACAGGGAGACCACTTTGCTAGACAGATGCGTGGGAGATTAGCAGTGCACAAAGTCTTCAGGATGCAAATCAGACCGAGGTATCAGGAAAGGATCTTGGAATGAATAGATGAGGAGTTGCCCACACCAAATGGCAACGGGGGTGAGAAAAGAGATTCCATGTGGCAAATGGGACTTGTACAGGATTCATAGGATACTGTCTTGAAGGAGAGTGTTTTGTAAACGAATGTCCCTAGGCGTGCCCTCCCACTGTAATACTGATGTTTGTTTAATTAATCGATCCTCCTGAGCTGGAATCTAGAACATGCTCCTTCTCACTGGCCCAGAGACACTTCATGCCTGCTCGTTGTCATTGTTGCTGGAGCCGAATTCCATAGCTGAAGTTATCAGATACAACTGCTGTAAGAATTTTGCTTGCTTAATTACATTTTTAAAAAAATTAGGCGAAGTTTTTACTCATTCTTGAGATGGAGGAGGGACCTCTTTTAGGGGCCTGTGGACCACCCGCCCTTAGCACACAAATAAAGGAAAATCTTGAGTTCCTTCAAGGGAAATTCCAGGCAGCTTGCTACTCCTGAGAGAGAAATGAGCTACTTGATAAGCAAGAAGGTAATAGTAGCCTAAAACAAATAGCCAAGGAAGCTAAAATCATGGGATGTTTGGTTCCCTGTAGAAACTAAAAATAACTTTTTTTTTTTGGCGGGGGGTGGTGGGACGGAGTCTCGCTTTGTTGCCCAGGCTGAAGTGCAGTGGCACAATCTGGGCTCACTACAACCTCTGCCTCCGGGGTTCAAGTGATTCCCCTGCCTCAGCCTCCTGAGTAGCTGTCCAGCTAATTTTTGTATTTTTAGTAGAGATGGGGTTTCACCATGTTGGCCAGGCTGGTCTTGAACTCCTGGCCTCATAATCTGCCCACCTTGGGCTCCCAAAAAGTGCTGGGATTACAGGCGTAAGCCACCACGCCTCGCTGGGATAACATCTTAACATATGTTCCTGAGTGGTTTTTCAGAAACCTGAACCCCCACCAAACAGATCTATGGGGACACAGACCTCAGATGAGGGGGAGCCGAGGACTGAACTCTGAACCATTGCTCTCTGTTCTAAATTTTTTCCTGAGGGCCTGGAGAAAGTCATACTCAGGAGCTGGGGCTAATGTTCTTTTCTGCTGACCCCAAATATTTACAGAAAGCCTTTTCCTTAACCAATTGCAAGTCAGAAAAAATGGGTTCACCTATGACTGGTAAGCCCCTACTTCAAAATATTCTGTCCTTTAAGGCCAAAACCAATGTGGAACCTTCATATATTAAGTTACTAATGTGCCTGTAACTTCTGCTTTCCTGAAATTCACCCCTCCCTTTAAAAACCCTTCCTGTGATTCATCTGGGAATTCTGGACTGAAGCTTTAGCTGCTAGATTCTCTTTGCTTGGCACCTTGCAGATAAACTCCTTCCTTTCTCTCACTGCAAACCTTGGTGTGGATGTCCAGTCTTACTGCTCCAGGCGAGTGGACTCTGGTTCCATTTGATAACACGCTCATGCTCTATCCATACCAAGTAACTTACCTGCTAAAGTTCTGGTCCCGAAGACAGATAAAAAGTCACCACCACATAAGAACCATATGCTAATGCTACCTTCATCTTGGGGCATCCTAAGAGACATTATAAATAAATGTGTTTATAATGTCTGGGTTGTTGGGGTGGCATTTTCATTTGAAGCTTTCTAGACATAAGACTGTTGTTACCACATTTAGGCACATCATGCCAGTAACTGTGTTTACATAGCCAAACACTTTCAATAAGATGAAAGACATCACTTTTTTTTTTTTTTTTGGCCAAAATACAGCGAAGCATTCATGAGATCATTTATACATCGCTTACTAAGTACAATGAAAGCAAAGCAGGTCGTAATGGCGGTGATCCTGTTTGCATAAGGAGTGATGACATTCTTCCTGGAGAAGAGTAGGTGCAATGAAAGCTGCTGTTCCATGGGATGAAGGATTTAATCACTCTATTCCTGCTTCTTTGCATCCATTTCCTACCCAGGAGTGTCTCCCGTGCTCTCCGTGGTGGTCCGCGGCATTGTTCTTAGGCCGCTGGTGTTTTATCTCCATCATGTTTGAACAGCAGCTTCGCGGATCAAATAACTGTTTGAAGTAGGAAGGAGACTAAAAAATAGGAACTGAACCTAGACCCACAATGGTTTATGCACAAGTTATGCTTGTTTTTCACAAAAACCTAGAAGACTGCGTTTCGTTTGGTCCACAGGTGAGGAGAGAGAATCTCATATAATTTACATAACTTACGAAGAATTTGAAATTTCTTCCCTCTGGTGCCAAAGTCACCAGTTCATGGATTGATTTATTTTTGTCATTGGATAAATATTTACTGAGGTCGCACTAGGTGGACTCACAGTCTGTGGGAGAAATAGGAGGAAAAACTCTGTCAATTATAGGGAGTTACAGGGAGGAGGCCTCTGATGGAGACGACTTAAATCAGGCTTGGGAGAGGGCAGCAGGAGTTGGGAGGGAAATAACTCGGGAGGAAAGAACACTTTATCTCAGGTGAAAGGGCAAGCAGTGTTTTTTCAGATGGAGAAGTCAAAGGCCGGTGTTTGAAGTGGTGGGTGTCTCGTTCGTGGATATGTTCAGAGTATCAAGATGCAAGTCCAGGAGTGAGGGGGTGCCCAAGACTGGAACCTTCAGGAAGCCACTAGGGAGTATGGATGTTTTACCCACATCCTGTTGTCTTATCCTGTCCTGTCATACATAATCTACCGTGATACTGTCATGGGAGTAATAGCCCCATGTGTTTGGGTGAAAAAAATAGCAATTGGTTCTAGGGCAAGTTGGAAGAATCTTTGCAGAGGAGGTTCCCTTTGAGCTAGCTCTGGACAGGTGCAAGGAGTTTTTCTGTCCCAGCATGGAGCAGGGCAGTCTACGAAAGCAGACAGAATGAGCAAGAACCTGCATGAGATGGCGGGTGGGAGGAAATGCAGAGTACTCCAGTGTGAGCTGATAATGCAACGCTTCTTGAGGTTTTGGGTAGTTTTAAAAGCAGAGTCTGGTGTTCAAAGCAATCCACAAATGCCAAAAGAATCCTACTGTAATGATAGAAATGTCTGACCTCCAGAGAGGCAGGAAAGTGTGGATGAGGGCTTTTGTTACAGTGTCTTCAGTGATACCACCTGATCAACTATGCAGTCCACCATAGTGGAGAATAGGCCCACCTGTTCTGAAGTAACACTGCAGACATGCATTCCTATTTATGTTAGCGTCACGTGGTGCAATGTGTAAGGGAAGATACGGGTAAGCGAAATGGAAGAAAACCCAAAAAGGAATACTATTAAATTTCAACAGAGCAGCTCTTCTGTGAGTAGGCAGCGTTTTAAAAAATAAATTTGAAGCCATTATTTTAAACGTGGCCACTTACTTCAGATGGCTTCAAATGTGAGGACGACAGCTACCATTAGAGCGAGGAATTCTCTGGTGAAGAGTAACTGCAGGTTTTGCTTCCTCATCCACAGTTCCATAGTAATGTGTATACACAACAGACCTCGGTCTTATTAGAGTCAGGCTTTCTCACTGAGAGTGAAATGGTCATGCTCCAGAAACTAGTTCTTTGTTTGGCAAGGTAGTGACTGTTCAAACCATTTACTATATCATGAAATATGAGGGCACTCAACGCAATCCTTAGGGGAATTCGTTATCACCAGGTTTATAGATGGCCTTTGTGACTGGGAGGAGAGCCGTGCATGTATCCTGGCTTAGGGCAGATGATTTCACAGAGGCCTCCCTTGAAATTTTGGAGGAATAAAATGCACGATTAAGGTGTCCTTTACAGGAGATTGCAGAAACATAAACAATAAGAATTCAAAGAGCTTGAACCAAGCCAATTGAAAGAACTGAAATGCTTTGGAGCCACCTGAAAATTAGTGCTTTTCAGCACAATCAATCAATCAAGCTCTAAATCTTCATTCAGGGCCTGCCAAGTATAAGGTGCAGAGAAAACTTAAAGGCATAAGTAGTACGAAAGTAGTCTGTGAACCATAGCTGGAACCATTGAATAAAGAACACTGTTTTCTGATTTATAAAATTGTATTTAGTATGATTAATCACAGACATAATAAACCATATCTAGTTACAATCTTATCTTTTTCAAAACTACTAAAATTATACAAATATACTTACCTTGAAAAATTCAAGATCTAGGGCCTTTATCAATGAATGGCTCCTTTTAAATATTTGCATATTAATGGTCAGATATTAAGAATTTACTGGATTACAGGAAAAGAAGATGCTTACATATTCTTACATGCTTACATGACACTGGAGTTCAATTCCAAGGTAGTTGGAGCCTTCTCAGCTGGGGGAACTATGTAAAATTTCTCCATGTTTTCTACAATTCGCCATTTCTGATGTGCTCAGTAGTGAACCTGGTATAGGCGTGTGTGTGCCTGTGGACCTTGTCTGAGTTGAAGGTAATTCCAAATAAGCTTAATAACTAAAATGCAATTATCCTGCCTTTCTCAATGAATACTGTTACAGATGTCTGTGTTTTATGGCACTTTAGAATCAGAGCCGGTCCACATCTGTTGCCTTTCTTACTTGAAGATGAAAATATAGAGTGAAAAACTCCGAAATACAACCACAAAGTACATCTACATGCAATAAAGATGAATAGAAGGGAAAGATGAAAATGATAAGAATGGGTTCAGGATGATGACTGCTTTGGCTGGGAGGAGGCACAGGGATGGGAAGGTGGTGTGAAGCAACTGGCAGGAGGATGGTTTACCAATGACTTAGCTTTTATTTTGAGTAGTGGGTTTATAAATGATGGGTATATTATTTAAAATATGAGTCAACTACATACATACAGGAGAGTTATTTTTGATAGTTATGTGTGCATGCTTTTATGCATGCATGTGTACCTAAAAGTGTGCCATCTGTGGACTAATGATAAGAGTGTGATCAGCTGAGGATTTTGAGTAATACAATTCTGGACACCAAAGGCCAAAGAAAAAATAGCTCAGGAAATGAATATCATCCCAAAGACTTGGAAGCTTTGAGCTCCTCTTCCCCCTAAATAAAGCATATTAACAAAACTGGGACAAAACAACAGCAAAAAAAAAAAAAAAAAAAAAAAAAAAAAAAAAAAGAATATGGACAACCAGGAAGGTGGTTCAATGTACACATTATTGGTGTCCGTGAAAAGAGAACCACAGCAGACAGAACATAAATAACGAACACTTAATTGGCAATAGCGCCCCTGTGTTGAAAAGAACTAGTATTTTTGCCCCTCTTCACCAAAAGAGGCTAGGTTGCACTGGAAGAATGGAAAACATACATTTATCTGCAAAAGTAAAAGGTAGTAATTCAGGATAATAGAAAGCAATGAAGCATCTGTTTGCATGATCTCTTAGATAGTTATAAAAATAGTTTATATAAGGGCTCCAGGACAGAGACCCCATTTCTATCTGTGCCACAGGCTTCCTGGGTAGCCCTGGGCAGGCTGGCACATAGGGGTGTCAGGAATTATACTAGATGTTCTCTTGTCATCCTTCCCATTTTAATATTTCTATTGAAGGCTTTTTCCTTTAGAGAGGGCATTACTGAACAGGTAAATACAGTCCACAGATGAAGCAGTATTGTATTTGAGGCAGCGGAAGAAAGACAGGCTGCTGTAAAATATGGACTAAATAAAATGTGTTAAAAATCACAGCCTCATTATACATAATGAAACTCAATATTAAAATTATGCCCTTTTCCTAATATATTAACTCATGCACTGTCTTTTGGGAGGAAGGGAAAAAAGATAGCAATGACATTTTAATTGTTTCAACCCATTATTCCCCACACTTAAAAGCTATCAAAAATAACTCTCAGCAGATATTTTATTTCCTGCTAAAAAAGGAGAAACGTTAAGAAATGTTCATAAATATCATTGCATGTATTTTCAAGTGGATTACAAGAAATTCAAATTTAAGTCAAAAGCATAGTAAGGCTGACATTCATGATGAAACCTCAGCCTCATGAGGGAGGGAGACAGCCAGCTAGCATTCAACATTGTTCTGTTTCTTACTACATTTTTTTTTTTTTTTGATAAAGCAATAAAAAATGCTTCTTTGGGTCAGGCGCGGTGGCTCATGCCTGTAACCCCAGCACTTTGGGAGGCCAAGATGGATGGATCACGAGGTCAGGGGTTTCAAGACCAGCCTGGCTGAGGTGGTAAAACCCCATCTCTACTAAAAATACAAAAATTAGCCAGGTGTGGTGGCACGCACCTGTAATCCCAGCTACTTGGGAGACTGTGGCAGGAGAAACACTTGAACCCGGGAGGCAGAGGTTGCAGTGAGCCGAGGTCGCACCACTGCACTCTAGCCTGGGCGATAGAGCAAGACTCCAAAAAAAAAAAAAAAAAAAAAGAAAAAGAAGTGCTTCTTTGTGGAAAATGGCACTGAAAATAAAGTATTCAGAAAGAGAAAAAAACACCTAGAATGTTATGTACCATCTGTAGTTGACTTTATGTCTCCTTTGGATGTCAAGGGTCTATCGTGTGAGGCTGGCTGATGATGTTTTACCTCTTGGCTTCAACTCAGCCGTGTACCTATAATAAACTAGGCAACATATTCAGATAACTGATATCCTTTGTTTCCAATAATCATCCTTTATCTGGACACTTAAAAATTGCTAAAGTCTCTGAGGAGCTTTTCTTTTTCGTTTTATTTTATTTTTGTCACTCTAGTGTGTGTAGTGAAGAGTTTCTCAAAGATTTTAATCTCAGGGCCTATCTCTTAAGCATAACAATATTTTCTGCATTCAAAATGAAAACTGAGAAATTTAAAAAATAGTTTGAATTCATTTTAAACATAACAAATGATAGATCTATTACTCGTTAACATAAATAACACATTCTTAGGCAAGAGAAGTCTATTTTCCAAAACAAAAACTTTATTGAAGAAAGTGGTATCGTTTTATATTTTGCAAACCTCTTCAAGGTCTGACATTATAGAAGACAGCGAGACTCGCATATTCCCCCTGAATTCAATCTCTTAAAATATGTTTTAGTTGAAGAAAATGAAGAAAATTGAAACTCATACATGTATTTGGAAAAGGAAGTATTATTTTAATGGCCTTCTCAAATAACTGTGGATAACCAAAACACAGCAAGTATAGTTACTTAAAGGTTAGTTGCAGTGTGCAATCTAAAACTACATCAATTTTTCTTTCTTTCTTTTCTTTTCTTTTTTTTTTTTTTTGAGACGGAGTCTTGCTCTGTCACCCAGGTTGGAGTGCAGTGGTGCGATCTTGGCTCACTGCAACCTCTGCTCCTGGGTTCAAGTGATTCTCCTGCCTCAGCCTCATGAGTAGCTGGGATTACAGGTGCCTGCCACCACGCCCTGCTAATTTTTGTATTTTTAGTAGAGACGGGGTTTCACCATTGTTGGCCAGGCTGGTCTCGAACTCCTGACCTCAGGTGATCCACTCGCCTCGATCTCGCAAAGTGCTGGGATTACGGGTGTGAGCCAACGCACTCAGATAAATATACTTTTCATGCTCTCATTGCTTGAAAACCCATTGGTCTATATTGCACTTGGAGTGGATGTTTTACCCAGTCACGATTTTATAACTTCATGCATTCCCACTTTGAAAATATTGCTTTGCTGAATTATGCAGGTCTTACAAACATTGACACATTTCATAATACAGTTTTGAAAAGTACATTTGTTAATGTCACCACCCACCCTATCAATAAATTTTTAGGTATTGGAAAGCTGTCAAGTTCATGGCAATATATGTAAGTTCTTCAACATCCTAAGATTCACTTAAAAATAAAATTTTATTTTATTCCTCATTTTTGAGAAAATGTTTTCTAAAGACCCAATTCCGAATTACCACAGTTTGTCTGTTATTCTTTCAAGTAAAAGTGATGTTCCATGAAATAGTAGCTAGTTGAGTTTAAACCATTACGCAAGGAAAACAAATATTTCCTCAAAACCATCACCAGGCCTCCACATGCAACAAAAGTGCTTAACACGTGCGTCCCATGTTGTCACACTGAATGCTTAAAAGATGTGTGCTTGAGAATTTAGTTCATCAAAATTAAAATCAATCTATCTATCTATCTATCTATCTATCTATCTATCTATCTATCTATCAATCAATCATCTTTTTTGAGACGGAGTCTCACTGTGTTACCAGGCTGGAGTGCAGTGGTGCAGTCTCGGCTCACTGTAACCTCTGCCTCCCAGGTTCAAGCGATTTTCCTGCCTCAGCCTCCTGAGTAACTGGGATTACAGCCATGTGCCACCACACCCATCTAATTTTTGTATTTTTAGTAGAGACAGGGTTTCACCATGTTGGCCAGGATGGTCTCGATTTCTTGACCTCGTGATCTGCCCGCCTCAGCCTCCCAAAATGCTGAGATTACAGGCGTGAGCATAGATTTAGGCACCCAGCCTAAAATCTATGTTTACCTATATCTGCATCTTACTGTTTCATCAAGGATCTTCTTAAATCAAACTGACATTTTTTTCCCTGCAAGTGTATAAAGAATGATGATTTTCCTGACCATGCCACTCCCTGTCCCCCAGTCTAGGTTACGAGCCCCTCGGAATATCTGTCCATGACCCTAGACTGTCTCTATCAGATTCCCTACCAGAGCAGGAATCGTACTCCATCAGCACTGTGTTTGTTTTCTCCACGAGGCTGTCAGTTCATTGAGTGCCTGCACTCTGCCTTATTGGTGTCCATAATACAATACCAGAAATATAGTTGATCTGGAATAAAATACATATGGAATAAAAATGTGTACAAAATGAGAGAAGCAAGATCTGAAGCTGTGTGAGATTTCATGACAGCATTTAAAAAGAGCTAATCAGAAAAATGTCTCCCTAGAGAAGACAGGGCCTCTGCTGCGTCTGGAACTTGGTGATTCTGGTGGTGTGGAATGCTGCTTCCTCAGTGCTGTAGGGCTCCAGTAAAGAAAAGATGGACAAATATGTATCAGGGAACTAAAAAAAAAAAAAAAAAAAAAGAAAACCTGGAAATCGGATGCGCAGGAGTGGGGTGGGGTGGAGTGAGAAGAGATTGGAGAAGAAATGTGAATTTCAGACCAGATTCTATCAAGTAAAACTCAGTTAATAAGGGAAAATCTCCAAAATTTTATCATTTCATATTGATAAAAGGTACTATCACCAATGAAGTTATATTATGCTCTTTTATGCACCAAATAAAATAGTGCCCATATTTACGAAGCTAAAACCATTAGAGTAAGAAGTTGCTAGAAGCACAATTGTTGCAGCATTTGAAAATCAAGTGATTTGTTAAATAAGTAAATAGAAACATAAAATTGAATACTGTCCAAGATTTTAATTCTATATCTATACCTCTTTAAACCCCACATGTAAATTTGAAAAACATTAAAATATGGAAGCATAGCTTACATAAAGAAAACTGCACCCAGATAAAACTCAACACCTTTTCATGAACTGAAAAGACTTGTACAACCAGCACCCTCATCGAGAAAAGAATACCAGCATCCCAGGAACCCGCATTGTGCTACCTCCCAGGCAGTACTGTTCCCTCTCCCCGGTGATCACCATGCTAACTTCTTCTATGCACCTAAGCCATCTGGGTCCCCTCCCTCCCCAGGTACTAACCACTCTCTTCATTTTACTGTACTCCTTTCCTTGCATTTCTTCATTTGCACATCATACATCTACTCAAATCTTGCTCATTAAAAAAAAAAAAAAAAAAAAAAAAAAAAAAACTGCTGTGTGTTTCAGGTGGCTTGTCATCTATTGCTTCCCTTCCACACCTTACAATTTATCAGCTGAGGAACCCGAGTCCTTACATGGGCAGATTTTTCCACAGTTTGGATTATGCAGATTTCAGACTCATGGCACAATTAAACTGTATTAGTGTGTTTTTACGCTGCTGAAAAAGATTCCCTGAGACTGTGCCGTTTACAAAAGAAAGGGGTTTATTGGACTTACAGTTCCGTGTGGCTGGGGAAGCCCCACAGTCGTGGCGGAAGGTGAAAGGCATGTCTCATGTGGGGGTAGACAAAAGAAGAGAGCTTGTGCAGGGAAACTTTCCCTTTTAAAACCATCACATCTCATGAGACATACTATCATGAGAACAGCACGACAAAGACTCACCCCCATGATTCAGTTACCTCTCACCAGGTTCCTCCCACGACACGTAGGAACTCTTACAATTCAAGATAAGATTTGGGTGGAGACATAGCCAAACCATATCATCAACATATAACTGTTTTCTGTATTTGCTGCAGATTGGCAGCAGGATCCTGAGGTGTGATCCAGCCCAAGTACCACCCCTTGGTTAGACTCTAACTGTGACACGCCCTGCTTGCCCCAGGGGCACATTGCACCCATTTCACACTCTTTTATTGATGTCAGCTCAAGCCTTGCTTTGTAAATTTCCTGAAGGTTCTTAGTGGTGGTATCCTCATCCTGTCGTTCAGTTGTTTATTCTCTGAAATATCTCTGTAAGGAAAAGCGTCCCTTCATCTATTTGGGTATCCCAGGGTACCTTTTTATGAATTATAATTGTATATAGAAAAGGCAAGAAAAATGTTTGATTCTTTCCTTTTGACTAGTTTTCATGATAATGACTTAGTTCCTTGTTATCCTCAGAAGTTGATCGTTTTTAAAAATGTTACCATAAACGCATGCTTTAAAATATATTTGAAGAGTTTCAATTTATGGACATTTTTATGGGTAGTAAAACAAATCATTCCTTCTGTGGCCAGTGGGAGCCCTTCCTGGTGGCTCCTGAGTCCTTTGCACCTGATCCTGGTGGTTTCTGGCAACTGCTTTGCCATCTGATATTTCCAGATAAACCTGGCTCGTCTTGTACATTTCCTGCTTCAGACCTGGAATCAGCCATTTTTATAAGAAGCCTATGTTTTGTTTCATTTTATTTTCTTTTTTTAAAATGAGAAATCATATTTTAGGGCCATGATCTGGGTGTTAGGTATACCTTACTAGTTTTATGATCATTGACTTTAGGCCTTTTCAGGGGACAGAACTAGATTTAAAGTAGAAGATAGAGCAACTCAATCGTTCATGCTGACATATCCATTTCAAATTTGGGACCACACTGTCCTGTCTTACCTTGCCTTACCTCCCCTCGCCTCCCCTCGCCTCCCCTCGCCTCCCCTCGCCTCCCCTCGCCTCCCCTCGCCTCCCCTCCCCTTCCTTCTTTTATTTTTCCCTTCTCTTTCCCTCTCTCCCTTTCCCTCTCTCCCTTTCTCTCTCTCCTTTTCCCTCCCTCCCTCTCTCTCTTCCTCTCTTCTCCTTCGCTCTCTCCCTCTCTTTTTCTTTCCTTGACAGGGTCTCGCTCTGTCACCAGGATGAAGTTCAGTGGCATAATCTCAACTCATTGCAGCCTCAACCTCCTGGGTTCAAGAGATCCTCCCACTTCAGCCTCCTGAGTAGCTGGGAGCGCAGGTGCATGCCACCACACTCAGCTAATTTTTGTACTTTTTGTAGAGACGGGATTTCGCCATGTTGGTCAGGCTGGTCTCAAACTCCTGACCTCAAGTGGTCCTCCCTCCTTGGCCTCCCAAAGTGCTGGGATTACAGGTGTGAGCCACCGTGCAAGCCAAGGGACCACACTGTTTCTATTTGACCACTTACTTATATTACATCTGTGTCTCATTTCTTCTCACTGACAATCCTGGTTTTCAAGGATATAGCACAAATATCACAAAACTTTTCTTTAAAGGACAAGATAGCACGTATTTCAGGCTCGCAGGCCACATGGTCTCTGTTGTAACCACTCAATTCTGTCAGTGCACTCTGAAATGAATGTGCATGGCTGTGTTCTAATAAAACTTTATTTACAAAACAGGCATAATTTGCAGACTCCTGATGTAGGAGAAAAATAATTAGAATATTCCATAATTATTTGCTTTATCTCACTTTGCAGATCTCAGCATACCAATACTAATATACTTACTATTGATATCTCAGGTTGAAATGTAATCGCCAGTGTTGGAAGTGGGGCCTGGAGGGAGGTGATTGGATTATGGGGGCGGGTTTCTCGTGAATGGTGTAGCACCATCCGCTTGGTGCTGTCCTGTAACAGTGAGTGAGTTCTCACGCGATCTGGTTGTTTAAAAGTGTGTGGCATCCCCCTTCCCTCTCTTGCTCCTGCTCTGGCCATGTCATGTACCTGCTCCCTCTCTGCCATCTACCATGATTGTGAGTTTCCTGAGGCCTCCACAGCCATGCTTCCTGTACAGCCTGCAGAACAGCGACCCAGTTAAACCTCTTTGCTTTATAAATTACCCAGTCTCAGGCATTTCTTTATAGCAACGTGAGAATGGACGGATACAACTATAAATTTTGATTTCCTGAACATATAAATATTTATATCTGCTATGCCCATTCTCCCCATCTTGTGCTTTTCCTACATCTGTGCCGTAGATCATATGGCCATTACAGACTGTGATCTCTCCCTTTTGAGCCTCAGTTAACCTTGTTCCACCAAGTAACTACATATTTAATCTAACTAATACTTAAGTCAACGTCTCTCTAGTTATTTTGTTTACCCTAAGCTTGTTTTCTGGTAGAGTCCTTAGGAAGTTTTTCATGGAAGCAATAGTTTCTGAATTACTCAAGTGTACATTATACTGGAAGACCAGATTTGCTGATTCTGACAAAATTCTAGGTTTTTTTTTTTTTTTTTTTTTTTGACAACCTTAACTATGTTATTCCACTCTTCAGGGATTAAAGCATTAATGTAGAAAATCTGATAATAAGCTAGTTTTGTTTTCTTAATACGTTAAGTGACCCCTTTTGTGTCCAGAATTTATTCCTTCCAGTGGGTTCTTGGTCTCACTGACTTCAAGAATGAAGTTGTGAACCCTCACGGTAAGTGTTACAGTTCTTAAAGATGGTGTGTCCGAAATTTATTCCTTCAGATGTTCGGATGTGTCCTGAGTTTCTTCCTTCTGGTGGTTTCCTGGTCTTGCTGACCTCACGAGTGAAGTGGCAGACCTTCGCAGTTGAGTGTTACAGCTCTTAAAGGTGGCGCATCCGGAGTTATTTGTTCCTCCCAGTGGATTGGTGGTCTTGCTGACTTCAGAAATGAAGCCACAGACCCTTGCAGTGTTACAGCTTATAAAAATAGCAGCAACCCAAAGAGTGCGCACCAGCAAGATTCATTGTGAAGAGCAAAAGACCATTGTTTCCTGAGCATGGAAGGGGAAGGAGCAGGTTGCAGCTGCTGGCTGGGGTGGCCAGCTTTTATTCCCTTATTTGTCCCCACCCACATCTTGCTGATTGGTCCATTTTTCAGAGTGCTGATTGGTGCGTTTTTACAGAGTGCTGATTGGTGCGTTTACAATCCTTTAGCTAGACACAGAGCACGGATTGGTGCATGTACAATCCGTTAGCTAGACACAAAAGTTCTCCAAGCCCCCATCAGATCCAGAAGCTCAGCTGGCTTCACCTGTCACTTTTGCCTACATGTCCAATGGATTTTTAAAAATAAGTTAAGTACTTTTAATAGTAAATGACTATGGTTATTTTCAGGTGGTATTTGTAGGACTCAGTGTATTTAGTATGTGGGTTCAAATAGTTTTTGTTTCACGAAAGTTTATTTGAACTATAGTTTTTATTATTTGTTATATGTCTTTTCTTTAGCTTTCTTCCTTGGGGAACTCCTTTTAAGCATATGTTGAATTTTTATTGCCTATTTTCAAGATTTTTCACTTTTTTCTGAAATATTTCTATTTATCATTTTGGATTATGATTGATTTTTTTTCACTCTTCTACTCTTAAGGTGTTGTGTGTTGTGTTATTTTTTCTTGTGTTCCTTCTAGGTTAGTCTTTATTTCTAAAATGTTTTTCTTTTATTCTAATTGTTTTTGAGTTCCGCTGTCTCATTATTGAATGTGTCTATCTATGATTCGTGGGTTTAAAAAATGCCTTTTGCTTTTTTCTTAAATTTTTAGATGGTTTAGAAATAGTTACAGTTTTGATATTTTTTGTGTCTTTTCATGGTAGGGTTGTTATTCTGCTCCATATTTGTAGTTTTCTTAAAGTAATTTTGTTACTTGAGATACTTTTCTACCCAGTTTTCTTTGTGTGAAATAAGTTTCCTTAACGTTCAGAACCTTGTACAGGCATCCTTTGCAACGTTAAAGAGCTTCCTCTTCAGTTTCCCCTAGTGTAAAAAGGAGTGGTGGTCTGGGCTCTGCAGTCTCCTGTCTCTCTTCCCCTCCCTTCTTTTATTGAGCCTCTCTCCTTCCTTCATTCATGGTTTCTCTGTCCTTCTCATTCTGATTGCATTTCCAGCATTTTTTCCCTGGTGGAGGGGAGGGCAGAACGGGTCAGTTTTACGAGTTCCCAGGTCACTGTGGTGTAGCCTTGCTGGGACTCCTGGGGTCTGGCACTCACTGTCATTGAGCAGGCACGCCCTCCTGGATTCATCCATTGGTCTCAGCTCCAACCCCTCTCCTTTCACATGGACACCTATGGACTACCATCGGATTCTGTTCTTGGATCTTCCTTTTTGCCTTTCTTTCCCATGCAAACACTGATGATAGGCCCGTCTTGTGTGGGAGGTAATTTGTCCCCATCTACTTTTATGTTGGAGTCTGTGGAGATACCTTAGCACCTAGTTTTATTGTAAAAATTGACCACAGATTTTTTGGTTTGGGTAACTAAGTGCTCTGTTTTTGTGTGTGGATTTGGGAAAATAAAACAACCAGGCTGACATCACCACCACCACCTTTTAATTTAAACAGATGCTTTCCTAGGGAGGATCGTCATTTCTAAAAATTAAAAACAAGAATTGACCTAGAAAATGTGCCAACAAAAAAATTCCTCTCTAAAGGACATGTTTCGTGTCCAGATAGCTTCACTGTTAAATTTGTTCAACATTTTTAGGCCAACGATTCCTATGAAATGTAAACTTGTAGAATAAAACAAAAATTAAAAATTGCCAAACTCATCCTATTTAGAAAACATCTTTATTTTTATTCTGTTTATAAAAGATATGAATATATAAAATAAACTTTATAAATTCATAAAAAGAAAAAGTTATAAAGTCAAACCTGCAGAAGTTTGCAAAAAGAAAAACAATGATCCCCAGTGTATTTGTTGGGGATGTCGTAACGTGGTACCATAGGTGGGTGGCTTAAAAAGCAGAAATTCATTTTCTCACAGTCCTGGAGACTAGAAGTTCAGTATCAAGGTGTTGGCAGGGTTGGTTCCTCTGAAGGCTCTGAGGACGATGTGTCTCATGCCTCTTCTCAAGCTTTTGGTGGCTTTTTGGTAATCTTTGGCATCTCTTGGCTTGCAGAAGCATCACTTGATCCCTGCCTTCTTCTTCACATGGTGTTCTTTTTGTGTGTTTGTGTGTATGTTTTTGTCCATATTTTCCTTTTTGATGAGACACTAGTCATGTTAGATTAGGGACTCACCCTCCTTTGTGAGTCCTATAAAAAAGGAAATGTGTCTTATCAAAAAGGAAACCTTGACTAACTAAGTCTTCAATGACCTTATTTCTAAATAAATTCATGTTCTGAAGCACTGGGGTTAGGACTTCAGTGTATGAATTTTTGTGGGACACAATTCAACCCATAGCATTCAGCAATCCATTTTTTCCCCTTAACATTGTGGAACAACTAGAAATAAAGTATATTTGCAGTTTGCTAAATCATCTTCTGAGTTTTGTTTACTTCTGTCTTATTAGTTGGTGACTATGCAGCCACTGTATAGGTCTTCACACTTCTCAATGTTCATGCTCGTTTTCCTCCCTGACAGAACCCTCTTCTTGTTGAGGAACATAAATATGCTTGGCTAAAAGACTGTATTTTTCTACCTTCCCTTGCATTTATGTGTAAACAATGGGATATAAGACAACTTAGATGAACGTGTCTCCCTTTTCCTTCTCTTTTCTCTGCTTGGAAGCAGACTTGATGACTGAAGCTCCAATGCCCATCTTATGAACATGGGATGATTTTGAGATAAATACCATAGGCCGAAAGGAAAAACAGACAGAATAAGCCTGTATTTCTATACCAATTTGAACTGAAGTAGCCTTGGATTCCCTATCTCTAGCTTCAGTTTATTTGGGGGGGGGAAAAAAAGTAAATCTCTTAATGTGTTAAACCATTACAATTTTGGTGTTCTTTTAGTATCAGCTAAACCTAATCCTAGCTGACACAGACATATCAAGTAATATTCTTAAATCCATATTCCTTAATTCATCCATTTTAAAAATGAAACCGAATCTATTGATTTCTCCCACGAAAGATGAACAAATCAGCACATTTTCCTTATATCTCCTCTTTCTCACCGGCATTCATCAGTTGGCTGCATCCACCTGCTGACACAGTCTGGATTTTATCCCAATCCACAATCATCAAATCATTTATACATTATTTATCTTTTATTTCAAGAATGTTATAATAGCATGTCACGGTATTTTAACTCTATTTACCCCCAACTGTTTTAACTTAACCTATGTTTTTTTTTTTTAAATTTTAAATTAATTAATTAATTTTTTATTTTTAGATGGAGTTTAGGTCTTGTCACCTAGGCTGAAGTGCAGTGGTGTGATCTCGGCTCACTGCAACCTCTCTTTACTGAGTTCAAGTGATTCTCCTGCCTCAGCCTCCCAGGTAGCTGGGATTACAGGCAGCAGCCCCCATGCCTGGCTAATTTTTTGTGTTTTTTGTAGAGACTGGGTTTCACCATATTGGCCAGGCTGGTCTCGAACACCTGACCTCAGGTGATCTGCCCACCTCGGCCTCCCAAAATGCTGGGATTACAGGCATGAGTCACTGTGCCCGGCCAATTTATCTTATGTTTAATAGAGTTTAATGTTCACTATGATTTCTTTCATACAAATGATTTCCACATTTGTGATTTAATCTTTCATTTGGCATCATTTTGGGGTCAATTTGTTGCAGGTGTTTGAAATCAGAAAACAAGTGAGGCTTAATCAAGATAGGAGTTTATTTCTCTCTCCCAAAGAAGTCTGAAGCAGGCAGGCCGGGCTGTGACTGGGTCTTCGTGAATTAAGTCCTAAAGATCTAGACTGGTAGCCCTCTGGCCTCCTCAGAAGAAAGAGACAGAGGACAGGTCTCTCCCTGGGAAAAACTCCCTGGAAGCCCCTCACAGCACTTCTTGGATTCCTTGGGACAGAATTTGATTAACATGGCAACAGCTGAATGAAAGGGAATTTGGAAAGTGTCATTTTAAGTCTGGATGGCTCTGTGCCTTCCTCATTTCAGAGTCCCGTCCCTGACGAAGCAGGAGACACAACCAGCAGACTCTGCCACGGTCTTCATGTATATATCCCTATATCCTCAGTCCTTGGAAAGCTAGGAATGTTTTCTTTTTCCTTGCCAATAAATGATGACTCGTAAAATTGACATGGAATACTTGCAAACCATTTTTTCTTTTTGTTACTACTGTGCAAGCATATCTTCATTCTTTTGTGGCATCCAGTCCTGCTGAGGTACCTGAGGCTGAAATTTTCTCTGAACTGCTGGTGATTTGTTATTATGTCGAGATGCTGAAGGATTCTTCTTTTATATTGAATTAAGCAATGAATTCTCTATTAATTTTACTGGTAGGATGGGGTGTTTTATTTTTTTTCCAGATCTACAGATTCATTTGTTGTTGTTGTTGTTTGTTTGTTTGTTTTTTTCCTGGAAAGTTTTCTCATAGTAAAACTGGATATTTTTTGTTACCTCTGTTTTATTTTCTTCAGGAACAATTTTGAACATATTGGTTTTCTTTTATTTGTCCTTCATGTAATTGTTTTGCACATTTATTTTATCTGTTTGGTTTTTCACTGCTTTATCCACAGATAAATGGTCGATGTTAGGTCTCAACATCGTTGAGTTAAACAGCATCAATGATACATTCTGTGTCAAATATGGCTTCCAAATTTTGTCACAAATTTTGTCTCTCTTTTTTATTTCCCTTATCACCTCTGAAAGTTTATTTTTTATATTGTTCAGAGTCCTATCATCTCTTTTTTTTGTTTTTATTTTGAAATAATCTCCTGCTTGCAAAAATGTTGCAGGACTAGTACAAAGACCTTTTTTTTTTTTTTTTTTTTTTTTTTGAGGCGGAGTCTCGCTCTGCCGCCCAGGCTGGAGTGCAGTGGCCGGATCTCAGCTCACTGCAAGCTCCGCCTCCCGGGTTCACGCCATTCTCCTGCCTCGAGACTCCCGAGTAGCTGGGACTACAGGCGCCCGCCACCTCGCCCGGCTAGATTTTTGTATTTTTTAGTAGAGACGGGGTTTCACCGGGTTAGCCAGGATGGTCTTGATCTCCTGACCTCGTGATCCGCCCGTCTCGGCCTCCCAAAGTGCTGGGATTACAGGCTTGAGCCACCGCGCCCGGCCGTACAAAGAGCTTTATTTCTGAACAATTTGTTAAGTTACGACACAATGCCCATGAGCCCAAATACTTTAGCAAATATTTCCTACAACCTGAGACACTCCTCTACATAATGCCAATACAACCATCAAAATCAGAAAATTAACATTAATATAGTATTATAATCGAACCTACAGACTCGATCCAAGGTTCCCGTCATTGCAATAATGTCCTTTCTAGTAGGAGGATTCAATCCGGTCCACACGTTGAATTTAGCTGTCCTACGTTTTTAGTTTCTTTCTGGCTGGATGTCTTCTGTGTTTTTTCTTGTCTTTCAAGACCTTGACATTTTTGTATGTTAGAGGCCTATTGTCTTAAAGAATGCCCCTCCATTTGGTTTTGTCTGATGATTAGACTCAGATTATGCAATTTTGGCGGCAATCTCACGGAAGTGATAATGTGTTCCTTTCATGCATCCTACCACACATTAGGTGGTTGCAGTTTGTCGAATTACTGGTGAAGTTAACCTTGATCACTTGGTTAAAGAGGTGCCTGCAGATTTCCTCGACAGCATGGAGGCGTACTGAGAGTGTGGACTATCGCATTTCTCTTGAGCTTTCACCCACCAATTCAGCTTCATTGGCTGAATTCTTACAATGATTAATCGATTTTTTTCCACTGATGGAGGAAGAAAACATTCTCCATTTTCCATTTATTTACTCATTTACTTATCTCAGCATAGACTCACCGATTCCTACTTTAGGAGATAGTATCACTATTTCTTTGCTTAAATTGTCCGATGTGGCCCCTGGGATCCCCTTCATGACATGGCCAATGGGAGCCCTTTGTGCTGGTTTCTGTACGGTCTTCTCATCATTGTGCTGAGCACTTCCTCACATCTGGAATGACAATGAGTTCCAGGCTCATCTTGAAGGTTGCCTGCCCTAGTCCCAAATCCACCATTTCCCCATCGAGTCTTTTTTTTTGTGTGTTTAGTTTTTGAATGTAGGGAATAATATTTGACAGTCAACATGTAATGCTTTCGTCATTAAAATATGCATATTACCTAAAAAGTAAAAAGGATTGATATTCAAACTGGGCAGATAACAATAAAGTGAAATATTCAGCAGGTTGAAAGCAAAATCACAACAGACTCTAGCTCAAAACAAAATGAATCAATTCTGCTAATATTTGCATGTTGGTGTTGCACATGTCCTTACTCTCTATGTCAAAGTAAGAAAATTAATATCCATACGGGCTTTTTAAAGTAAAGTGTTTTGCATGGATATTGATCAACCATAAAAGTCGTTTTTTGAAGCTAAAGAAAAAATCATTAAGATAACGAAGAACTAGAACTTTCTATTGTACACTGGGACAGCACTTGGTAACTGCAACACGGGATGATGCCTTCCACACGTGTGTGTGTGTGTGTGTGTGTGTGTGTGTGAGAGAGAGAGAGAGAGAGAGAGAGAGAGAGACAGGGTCTCACTCTGTTGCCCAGGTTGGAGTGCAGTGGTGCAATCTCAGCTCACTGCAGCCTTGACCTCCTGGGCTCAAGTGATCCTCCCTCCACAGCCTCCCAAGTAGCTGGGACTACAGGCACGCCACCACTCGCAGCTAATTTGTATTTTTGGGGAGATGAGTTTTTGCCATGTTTCCCGCTTGGTCTTGAACTCCTGAGACACTTTTAAACAAACTTTTAAAGAACTACCTCCAGATTCAGTATCAGCATCCATAAAGAAAGCTCTAGCAACAGGAACAGCTTCTGTCTCTCCCAGCCTGCTGATTGGGAGCCCTCCTCATGACTGCTGTCATACCCTGGTAGCCTCTACCAGTCACCCATGTGACAAGTGATATTTAAGTCCAATTTATGCAACACCATTTGACTAGTTTTGGCAATACCAGAATAGAAGTGCTTGGTTTTATCCATTTATGCTTTCCATCTTCATTAAGAGACTGTGGTCAAAGGATGGTGGTCTTGTGACACTCCATTAAGATAATGATTTGTAGAAAGTAGATATCAACCATTTCTTCTACAAACAGATTGAGCATAAGAGGAAATTATTTTAGCTCTGGCAACTCTTGACCAGCGGAAGATAAAACCACTTCAGAGAACTAAAGCTTAATATCAGCAATATTGAATAAAGAATTTAACAGAGTTAAACCCTGAAGTAGTGGAAAACTTTCTGGACTCCATTGCCAATATCATGAGGTTAAACATCACCATTTGGGTTTAAGATGAAGCCCAAAGGTTAGGAGCTGGTCAGTCAATTTCCCTACCCTCGCTCCCCACCTACCCTGAGGCCGCTTCCTCCAGGATGCCCTCCCTGATATGCATGGATACATGCCTCTCCTTTCCTCTGCTTCTTGTAGTCTCTGAACACTGCTTTACCATCATCACATCGGATTATAACTTGTTTCCTAAACATCTGTCTTCCCAGAGAGACACAAAACTCCTCATAGCTGAGGAAGAAATCTGATTCATTTTTCTTTTCCTTTGTGGAGCACAAAACTTGGCATTTAGCAGCTTCACCAAAATGCAGTTTGAAGGAACCTTTCCTTTCTTAATGTTTCCTTAGTACTGTTCTGTCCCTCTAAATGTGCATTTATTTTATACTGTTGATTTAGGGAGTACATCTGTTTCTCTCATCTATTGAGTTGTGATCTTCTCGAGGACTGGATTTTATCTACATCTTCCTATTCTAGTATGTGCTCAATACTCTTTTCACTGGATTAAATTAATAGCTTTATTTTTCTAAAGATTTTAGAGATAGTATTGATTTAGCTTGTGTTCTTCCATCTAGTGATTCCTTCAGATAAAAAGGGTTGTTGATTCTTGTTGGATGGATTAGAAGAATAGATTATTGATCATGGATCTCTAGCAAAACCAAAGGACAGACTTTAGGAGGATTGTATCAACACCTGCATCTTATCCACATTTTGGGTTTTCTACTGACTGGCAAAGAGACACACTTACTATGTGTCATTGACTCACGCACTTTAGATTGAGCCCTGTTTGGGCAATGGCCCAGGGAGCTGGGAAGGAGCAGGAAGGAAAGAGTCTAGCTTCTAATTAAAATTCCCCAGTTCTGTGCACCTGCATAGCTTCAAACCCGATATCCCATTTCCTAAGACAAATTGGGTCACTCACTCTCCTTTTAGCATCCAAATACTCACAGCTCTTCTTTTGTGATTTCCTTTCCTTTCAGGGCTGCTTAATTTTTTAAAAATTTATTATTATTATTTTATTTCCATAGGTTTTTGGGGAACAGGTGGTATTTGGTTACGTGAGTAAGTTCTTTAGTGGTGAATTGGGAGATTCTGGTGCACCCTTCACCCGAGCAGCATACACTGTACCCAATTTGTAGTCCTTTATCCCTCCCCGCCCCCCGCCCGCACCCTTTTCCCACATCCCCGAAGTCCATTGTATCTTTCTTATGCCTTTGCATCCTCGGGGGTGCTTTTAAAGTTCCCTTGAGGAGATTGCATTTGTAGAGTCAGAAAACTAGAAAAGTTGTTTGCCCCAGGCCTCCTGTATCCGAGGCTTATCCCCACCAGTCAGGTCCTAGTGTAGCTAACAGGTTGTTTCAGATCTAAACATGAAAACTGCAAAAACACTTTTTCAATTTTTTTAGGTGTGTTCGCCTGGGTAGTTATAGTAATCAGTACCTACAAGTGTGTGTTTCGCAAGGGCCAGGTGCCTTCCCTCTCTGTGTGTGTATTCATTGATAGATAAACCTATATTCACCTATATTCTGGTTTATAGCTGTATGAAATTTTATATATACATACATATATATGCATGTTGTCATTTAATAATTGAAGCTCCCCTATGAGGGAAGCACTGTCACCCCTGTTTTATAATGAGAAGATGGAGGCCTGGAGTGATTAAGTAACTAGTCTAAGAATATTCAGTTAGTAAGTAGGTTAGCCAGGACTGGAAAGTATTTCTGACTCCAAAGCCGTTGCGTTTCCACCTTTCTGTATTACCATCTGGGGATACTGTTGATACTCAAATCATAGTTTGGGGCTTTGGCTGTGTGGTCAGGATGGGGCTGACAGGGGTAGGAGGTTACAAGCTGAGAGCCACTGCACCTGTCCCAACTCAGGGAGAGCGCCCCTGCCTTGGGGCTCAACCTTTCCGAAGACTGGGGGCACTGAAGGGTGCAAAACCGCCTGGCATTCCTGGGCCGCCTGTGCCAGGGCCGCTCCTAAGGGCTCTGCCGGATCTTTGAACGTTGTGCCCATCCCTGCTGCCGCTAGGGGGCCCAGGAGGGCCGCGGTTTGGAGCTGCTCTGTTTACACAAAGGGAACAGGGTCCCAGCGGGTGTTGCTGTTCCTCCATGACAGCCCACTGGGTCAGGTCCCGCTGTGCAGACAATAACGTTTTGGGGGAAAGGTGAAGCCGGTTGGCTTTCCTAAGTACAAATCTCTGAAAAAAGAAATACTTCCTTCTTTATGTTTGAGTTTCTCAAAGCTGAGATGGAGTCTTACATCGATTACAGAGATTCTAACTCTAACTGGCCTCTTGAAAGGAAGTATAAAGGCCAGAGGAGAGGGTTGCAGACATTTGCAAGCCCACATCCCATTGTAAATGCTGTAATCATGCCGTCAAACCCAAGTCAGAGGTGAGTATTTTTAAAGATTAGCTCATTTGGTCCCATTTATTGAGCATTTATACTCACTGTACCGGGTATTTAACATATGTTATCTCATTCATTTTTCACCCCAAAGCTAAGAAGTGGTCTTAGCCCCATTTTACAGATGAGGAAACTGAGGTTCAGAGAGGATAGTCATCCTGTCCCGGGGTGGGACAAGAATTTGCTTATGGTCTATGAACACTGATACTGCAGGTCTACAGATCACACTCTGAGTAGCAATCCTCTGACTTTACAGAAGGGGAAACTGAGGCCAGAGAGGGCGTGCCCTTTTCTCCAGGTCATTCATGCTTGACTGCTGTGTCTAGCCTGTGGAATGCATTTGACCTTGGCCAGAGAAGGTCCAGGCTGTGGGCATGGGGCCTTGGGCTTCGCCTCAGACTCAGCCCCATTCTGCCCTCTTGGAAGACTAAATGGTTGTCTCTGCAGTAGGACCAACTGCCTGGCCATCCGGCACCATCCTTTCCATTAGGCACACACGAGATTCACTTTCAGAATTATGTTGATGTGTAGTGAGAAATATATGGTGAACTACAGCAAGGGCTGGGACTCAGGGCTCACTGTAGACCACCACTGGAAGGCCGGGGCATGGCCCCAGTTACGAATGAGTCTATCCAAATGTAGCTGATAATGACTTTATTATTTCCCTCTGCGAAGTAGACCATTGTGGTGGGGTGAGTGACAGTTGTGCCCTTGTCAATAAGGTCATTGCAGTGGCCTGTTCCCATTACAGGGTGGTACGGAGCAGACAGCAATGCTGGCTGTGTGGTGGAAGCAGTCACTAAGGCTGCCCATTTGGCTGGAGTCACCTGGTAGGGATGGAATGCCTTCCACCCAGTTCTGTGACGCCTCTGCACAAATTAAAGCAACTCATCCAAAGGGGTTGGGGTAGGCTGAATATCTCCCCAAAATGGAAAGGAATGATAGAGACTTCAGCCAGGGAGCAGGGCAATGCCAGAATGTCACCTGGTAGGGCACAAACCTAAGAGACCCCTTCTAACAAGATGACACGTCAGGATTCTGGGCGCTTGTCAGACTGCAGTGCAGAGGTGGCCTCTGTTAAGTCCTCACCAGAAAGGACAGCTCCAAGCTCCCTCATTGACTTGTGTGAAGTCTGCAGCTTCCGGCAGCCATGAGCCTGCCATCCTCTATGGCTACTGTTACAGTATGGCAATGAGAGAAAGATGACTTTTATAGTCATTAAATGAAAGGAAATCTTTATTACTATTATTATTACTCTCCCTGAGAAAAATTAGATGAGCTCTCTGGTGAATTCTGATTGCCTGGGTGCACTGGCTGCCCACTTTGCTTCTCTGCTTTCACGGATTCCCTGCAACTTGGCGGGTGATTCCCTATTACTTTTCTGAAATGCAGGTTGAAATGCACTGTAGGGTAAATTTGGTTCCCCTGTCAGCTAATTAACTCTTAAAATAGACCCACCAGCTTTCATTTTCAGGAAAATAATTACTTGTTGAAGTAACACACCTATTTCTAATCCTGTGGCTTATTATTTTAGCTAACTGGAAAAAAAGTACAAAAGAAAAGCAGAAAAACCCACATGTAGAAGAGGACAATAGCAGAAGTGCATGGGAGGCAGCGATGTGGGGCTCAAGAGGCGACAGGTGAGCAGGGGCACCTGGAAGAAAGCATTTCAGGTGCGGAGAACAGTGTGCTGAGGACAACGGGCCAACGCAGCTTTGATTCCTTCCTTCAAGTCGGTTTTCAGAGGGCACCAAGGTCCACAAGGATCCTTTTCTCAGGATGGTTTCCAGGAGTTTGTGTTTAAATAAACACCTTGCATGACCTTTGCAAAGAAAGTCTGAGAACCGCTACCTACTACTTGCAATTAAAACCCGTCTTCCTGAAACGGCAGAGTGTTAAGATGGGAGAGGCCATACAGGTCTTTTTACAGCCCAAGAACCCAAGGTCCGGGGAGGTTAAGTGATCGGAGCTCCAGGAGGGTCCTTCTTGTTTGTCAGGCCCGTTGCACACGCTCAGGGTTAATGTTGCTGTCCTGCGTAGTCTGTTCTGGGCTCAGAACTACAGAATCCAGAGAGGCAGAAGAGGTGGCATGAATGAACTGCAGGCTTTCTATTGATCCTCTGTGTGTGTGTGCACATATATATATACAGAACTGTGTCACCAGCTCTGAATATTCAACTAATTCAAGTCACTCCTCGCTAACATTCCAAACTCAGGTTCAAGTTTTTCCAATAGCGTATGATTCAATCATTGAACAGAAGTGAAATGTACATTTAACATTCTAGTGATCAATGGATGTTTTTCTATGTAGAAATGCCTTTCCATTGTGACCCCTTCATTATTTATTAGTTTTAACTGATGCATAGTAGATAGCCACAGTTTCGGGGATACATGTGATAATTTAATATATTCATGTAATTTGTAAGAATCAAATTGGTGTACTTGGGATATCTATCACTTTCAATATTTGTCCTTTATTAATGCTAGAAACACTTGAATTATTCTCTTCTAGCTAGTTTGAAATGTACAATAGATTATTGAGAACTCTAATTACCCTACCAATCCATGGAACACTGGGTCTATTTCTTCTATCAAACCATATATGTGAACCTATTAATCAAATTCTTAGAAGCTCATTTTGACGTAGCTTGTGGGACATACATTTTGATAACAACGACTGTTAACCGGGCGCATGCTATGTGCTGGCCACTGCATAACCGCTTTACACTCATCATTTCTTTTAGTTCACAACAAAAGTGAGGCTGAGGCTGGTATGATTTTAATCTCCCTGTGCAGATGAGAACATCAATTGTTAAGACAATAAGTTTCCTGCCCAAGTTGACACACTGACAGGCAGAAGAGTTGGAGATGTAGGTTTTGATGAGTCAGTCCTTAGAGCTTGAGCAAGCGCACCCATTGTTCCCTCCACATCTAATGACATCGCAGAATACAGACCCCATGGCATCACGTTGTCAGTTCTGTGTGGAGCATTTTAAGGGGAATTTCTGCATACCCTAAGGGATGGAAAAGCTACTTGCAGATTCATGGGAGTCCTGATGGGTGGCTACACTTAGGTGAGAATTGAGTTAAGTTAAACGCAATCACCCTACCAGTTGTCCCGGGGAGGAGGGAAGGCGGGGGTGGTAGGGGAGGGGACAGCTCCAGGCTGGCCATGACTCAGCTCCATAGAGAAAAGCTCACACTCACAAGCCAAAAAGCGAGTTTGGCCGAGAGCAACAAAGGGATGGAAGACTTTCAGAAGGAGCTCTTTGAAATGCCTGAAGGGCGAGACTGAGAGTGACCGAGGCACAGCTGCGTTCAGAGCAGCTAGCATTCAGTCTTGGAAGATGCCACGGGGTCTTCCTTTAAAATCTCTGCAGTTGCAGAAAGCAGGCTCCACCTGGCACTTGTGATAGCCAGAGCAAAGGAAGCTGGCGGAGAAAGGAATGTGTCTATAACACAGAGTTCCAAAAACAGCATTCCGCCAGCGCTCAGTCTTGCCCTCTCCTGATTCTGACTTGAGCGAGAACGAAGTTGCCCTGAAGTCAGAGAAGGTGCCTTCTCTGAAAGAATGTCTCCCCCAGCCTGGCAGAGACAACGGTTGCTTTCAAACACAATGGCACCGTCTCTATATTGTGATTTTTAATTTTAGAAATGATTTACAGCCTCATTCTTCTGAGAATTGAAAGTAGAATTCTATGAAAGCCAAAAAATTTGAATACGAGAAAAGTCATTCTTTCCCTCTACAGATCTACTCCACCTTGTTCCTTTTCTCAGAGAATCACTGTGCCACATACCCATTTGCCCAAGTCTGAGACCTGGGCCCTCCCCTCTCCCAAGCGCAGTGCACCACTTCACTCACTTCCCGTCTTCATAGTTCTGCCCTCAGGAGTCTGAGGCCTGTTGCCTCTTCTCTCTTCCATCTGCTACCATCTGATTTGTAGCCTCTTTGTTTTCCACCACACTTTCTACTTAGGCTACTTTCTTTGTCAGAGGAATGGCCACTTGCATGAGGCTTGTGAGACATATTAATTCAAATTCAAATTTTAAACATTATGCATATACAGTGGAAGCTCCCCAGGAACATCCCGACAACTAACACACATGTCGGCCTTGCACCGTGGCTACTGGCTTCGATTCCTTGGTTGAGGGGCAGTCAACAGTGGAGGGGAAAGCTGGGAAAGGCTGCCTTTGGGCTGGATCCTGATGCCTGAACAGGGATTTCCCAGAGGGAAGTAAGGCATGGTGATCCAGTACCTCTTTCATAAATTTAGTGTGAAACAGTGGACAAACTTAACCAAAGGAGGGGGAGAGAAGAGAAGAAAGAAGATAACATGCCACTGAGGTATGTGCCATCAGACCGTGGAAGAGATTCTCAGTCCAAACGCATGTGTCCTGAACTTCAGCCTGCCTCCCAAGGAAACTGATAGGATTTTAAAAAGAGAGTGGCGAAACTGCCGGGCAACTTTATGAGCTTGATGGGGTTGTTAATAAAGAAATGCTCCTCCAAAACACCCAGTGTCTGGCTGGTAGGAGCACTGCCGGGATCAGTCGTTCATGCCTTATTTATTACATGCCTTGTTGTGTTAAGCAGCTCCATTTGGGGCCATCCAGTCTTGCTTTAAAGCCACTCTTGATTTAATGCCAAACGAATTCATTGAATAAGCTTCTATTCTAACGAAGACACACTGGTTCTGTGTGTCTCGAATCTTTCAAAGGAACGGTGATCCAATACCGGGGTTCTGCTGACTGTTGTAGCAGAAGCCGTATTTCTCATGGAGATCTCCTCACAGCAGCCCCTTCTATCAGGCACTCCATTTGCATTTTAGAGCAACTTTCCCCCTGATTACCAGCTTGAACTGAGTGAGGAAAAGGGAGGGTGAAAGAATGCAACCCAATGCGCCTTCCAAACCCAACCACCTGTTAATGAAGCTCAGCTCCTCCCCTCTTCCCTTCTCATTTCATGGAAATGGAGAGTGCAGGACTGAAATTTATGCACTGGGAATGAAGCAGGAGGGTTTTTCCAAGCGCTTGCCAGAATGCTGAAATCAAACCCGTTTCAGTGCAAAGTGCATTGTTGCTCTTGTTTAAGTGCCATTCATAGGCAATAAGCAAATCACCGCAGGGTGAATACATTTGGTTTCTGATTCTGAATTTGTAGAGAGACTGTTAAAATGTAAAGCACTATACACCAGTTACTGACCCACTGGGAAATTCTGTAGCTCCACAAAGCACGTGAAAACATTGTAGTGATTTCAGTAAGGCTGCGTTTGCAGGCGGAGACACTACTGAACAGGTCGGGGAAGGAGAATGCCTTGCAATTAGATGAATTCGCCGAGAGATTTTAATTGGCGTGAAATGCCTGGTATCAGCCTCCGGGAATCGCTGTAACGTTCTTCCCTGTTGTTCCGCTAGGATGTTATCATGAGGTCCCCTAGCAGGACTCCCAGAACCCTCGGGAAGTATTTTTGGATGCAACATCCCTGGAGGTGATTATAACAGAAAAGTGAAAGCTTTTCTTTGCTGGGGCCAATCCAAATATAAACAGTTCAGGCAATTTTGGTTTTTTTTCTTTCTTTTTTTTTTTTTTTTAATATCTTTGTGTATCTTTTTATTTATTTATTTATTATTATTATTATACTTTAAGTTCTAGGGTACATGTGCATAACGTGCAGGTTAGTTACATATGTATACTTGTGTCAAAAGAAGACATTCATCCAGCCAACAGACACATGAAAAAATGCTCATCGTCACTGGCCATCAGAGAAATGCAAATCAAAACCACAATGAGATACCATCTCACACCAGTTAGAATGGCGATCATTAAAAAGTCAGGAAACAACAGGTGCTGGAGAGGATGTGGAGAAATAGGAACACTTTTACACTGTTGGTGGGATTGTAAACTAGTTCAACCATTATGGAAAACAGTATGGCGATTCCTCAAGGATCTAGAACTAGACGTACCATATGACCCAGCCATCCCATTACTGGGTATATACCCAAAGGATTATAAATCATGCTGCTATAAAGACACATGCACATGTATGTTTAGTGAGGCACTATTCACAATAGCAAAGACTTGGAATCAACCCAAATGTCCATCAGTGACAGACTGGATTAAGAAAATGTGGCACATATACACCATGGAATACTATGCAGCCATAAAAAAAGGATGAGTTTGTGTCCTTTGTAGGGACATGGATGCAGCTGGAAACCATCATTCTCAGCAAACTATCACAAGAACAGAAAACCAAACACTGCATGTTCTCACTCAGGTGGGAACTGAACAATGAGATCACTTGGACTTGGGAAGGGGAACATCACACACCGGGGCCTATCATGGGGAGGGGGGAGGGAGGAGGGATTGCATTGGGAGTTATACCTGATGTAAATGACGAGTTGATGGGTGCTGACGAGTTGATGGGTGCAGCAATTTTGGTTTTCTTTAGAACTTCAAAGGCCTTTGCTACTCTTGGGACAGTTCCCCTGGGCATGGAAATATATGAGTGACATAGTCATGATGCAAGAGGCAGCAGTGACTGCGCTGCATTACATGGGTAGCTTTCAACATAGGCTCATGCAGGTTAAAATGTGAGTGTATTTAGATGGCTTTTCCAAAGTGATCACTTAAGGCCCGTAAAAAACTCAGACAGTAGCATGCTGTGGGGTGTCTGATTTATATCTGGTGATGGACTTCTGGATGGGAACCAGAAATCATTCTAAGTGCTTTTTGTGTTTCTACTTTTTTTTTTTTTCTTTCTCTCTCTCTCTCTCTCTTTTTTCTTTATGGCCTGGGCTCTTCTGGACCAATGAATGCTGAGAATTCTAGGATGTTACATCGTGGGAGGTGGTCTTAAAAGTGAAGCCCCTGGGGGGCTTGCAGAATTTTAAAGTTGGGACAGAAGGGCGGGAAGGTCTGGGTAAGAAGGAGGGGATGTGGGCAACAGCAGCAGAGGGCTCAGTGTTGGTCCGACACCCACTTTCTGGGATGCGGGACACACTGCTCTCCCTCCAGACCTCCTTCACCTCCTTTTCACTGTCACCTTCGAAGCATTTACTTTTTAAAGTTTGTTTTTCATTTAGAGACTGGTTCTCGCTCTCTTGCACAGGCTGGAGTGCAGTGGTGCCACCACAGCTCAGTGCAGTCTTGAACTCCTGGGCTCAGGCTATCCTCCCAACGCAGCCTCCAGAGTGGCTGGGACTAGGTGCACGCCACCATGCCCAGCCTGAGAAGCCCTTACTTTTGTGTGGCCCCACGATTGCCGTGTGACAAAGAGAATCACAACAATGCCTGTGCCTGGACTATGCATGATGAGTTCACAATTTAGGACACACACACTGGATATAAACACGTGACTTCCCACCTGGAGAAAAGCGCAGCGTGAGCCCTGCACTGACTGTCAAGCGAGACTTGAAGCACTCTGTGTCTGCCCGCCATGGGTTGTCGAGTGGAAATATTTGGGACTAATATTTATTTTCTCTTTTGTTTTAAATACCCCTAACGAGCCCCAAAGTTCCACTTATTGGCTCAGATAGGAACACTGCAGCCTGTCTGGGGAAGGATATTGGACTAACAAAAATCCCCAAAGAAGGTGAACTATAAATCTAAATGCCAGCAGAAGCTTTCAAAGCGGGAAGAGAATCCTAGGAAGTCACCCTCTTATGTTCTCATAATGAGACACTGTAAAGCGGTCCTGTCTCTCTCCCTTGACTGAGGTCACACAGCCACATTAGACAAAAATCCATGTGTCTGGAAAGTCTGCCAATCCCCATAGACCACAGGACAGGTAGGCTGAAGATGTGTGAGATTAGCTCAACTCGACGGAAAACAAAACCTGCTGTGGAAGAGTGTTGGGAAAGACGCTGATCTGCTCTTTTGTTGCTTTGTTCATTTTGAGGTGAATTAGGTTCAAAATGATTTGTGGGTAGAATTCTGCAGAGAAGTAAACTTGAGCTCAACACACAGAGCTGCTTGTTTTCTACTTAAAGGAGAGAACTGGGTTTCCTCGGGCATAACTCAATGAGTTAGAAGCAATGTCATATACGAAGAGAAAATTCACAGGGTCTGTGCTGCTTGAGCAAAATGACTTGACCAAGAGAAGGCAATGAGAGAATGAGGAGGCAGTTGTCTACATATTCTGAAAAGCTGGCCAAGTCCAAGGAAATAAAAGTGGTTCCTATGTCAAAGTCATTGTGCCAGAGAGAAGTGTTCTTGGGATTTCAGAGAGCAAGAGTCTTTGTGGGATCTTATTAAATGTGTTCCCAGAAGAGTATGAGGAATTGAAGGAAAGGGGAACCTCCAGATTCTCAGGGTGTTCTCAGAGTTCTGTGATGAGAAAGGAAAGAGACTGGGCTAGGGCTAAAGACGATGGGTGAGTCCATGCTGGGCAGGATTGCTGCCTGGGCATAAAGACTGTTGTTGCAAGCGTCAGACCAGGGGAAGTGAATGGTTAAAGACACACTGATACAATATGAGAGATAGGGGCTTTTCATGTTCAACTTTCTCCATTTATTCTTTGAGTAATGGAGTTTGCCCAAATTCCTCTGATGCCATTTCAGGGGCTCAGTGTATGTGTTCTTCCTGGTTGTCCTTGTTCCCTCTCTTTCTAGTTGTTCTCCATGACTGCAAAATCCTGCTTGCAAGATGCACTGCCCCTCTCCAGGAGGTATGGAGGTTCTCAGAATTCTCACTGCATTAATGAGGGGATATGAAATGTTTTCCTGCTTCTCTGAGCCTGTGGTTTAGAGCACCCCCTCCTGTGCATGACGTGAGGGCCTGGTGCTGCCACGGTGGCCTTATAAACCCAGCTCCGGACCATTTTGCGTGTGATCCTTCTTAATTCCTGGATTGATCCATGTATTAGTCCATTTTCACATGGTTATAAAGAACTACCTGAGACTGGGTAACTTATGAAGGAAAGAGGTTTAATTGGCTCACAGTTCTGCATGGCTGAGGAGGCCTCAGGAAACTTACAATCATGGCGGAAGGTGAAGGAGAAGCAAGCACCTTTTTTACAAGGTGGCAGGAGAGAGAGCAAGTGAGTGGGGGAAAACTGTCACATAGTTTTAAACCATCAAATCTCATGAGAACTCACTCACTATCATGAGAACAGCATGGGGGAAACTGCCCCCATGCTTGCAATTCAAGATGAGATTTGGGTGGGAACATACAGCTAAACCATATCAATCCATCTTCTGAATTCCTACCTCCCTTTAAAATGAAATCGAAATATAAGCTCTTGAACTCTTCTGTGTTAGATTAGACTATTCCTTGACAAATATTCACACCTTCCCACTACCTTCCCCTCTGTCCTCACATCCCTGTGAGGGGTGCACTTCCTACCCCATAAATGTTGAGTGTGGCCACGTGACTTGCTGAGGCCAGTAGAATGCGGGAAACAGTGACTGTGGATTTGGAGCCTCGGAATAAGGGATGTGATGTCTTTCTACTCTTTCCTTCGAGAGATTTGTGCTGGCATCAAAACATGCAGCTGCTGGTCTCAGAAGAATGACAGACATCTCAGTCAAACCTAACAAAACCTGTAGTTCAGAACAAAAGTTGGTCAAACCCAGCCAAGTTGAACCAAGCCCAGCCCACCCATAGTTGGATGAGTGAGAAGTAAAGGCTCATGGTATTACGTCTTGGTGATAATTGGCATTTGGGGACTACTGTGGCTTTCATGTGCTTTTCTCCCAAGCAAAGGGGTGAAGTTCCCTCTCCTTTGTACTTCCTTAGCCTCCCATGCTTATGTCTCTCTATGAGCACCAATTATATGATATCGTATTTTCATTATTGTATTATTGATCTATGTTTTATGCCTCTCAGTCTTCTCTGAATTCCTTGGGGGTAGATAATATATCATGTTTATGTTCCTATGTCGGTGCTTAAAATTGTATTGCATATAACGGAGGTTTAAAAATGTTTATTAAAAGAAAGTGAATGAAAACTTGCATTTGTAGCAGTACTGCTAATTAGTTAACCTGACTGATCATCCCACTCAAAACAACTAAAATCGATGACTAAAATATGGGAGAAAATGTGTGTTCTAGCAGGGAAATCATGAGCCCCAGAAGTCAAAAACAAAGAGAAAATTGAGAACCCAGAGAGATCGTAAGAGCAATGAAGTCACCTTTTGCAATTGCTGAACCTGGATGACTGAGTTTTTTCTCTCATAGATGGGAGTGAGCTGTGACATGGGGCATGGGACAGGAACCAAAGCCTTGGGTCCACTCAAGGGAGAGTCTAAAAAGGGGCCACTAGTCAACTTTAACATCACATGGCCCCTCCACCTCAATGTAACAGTGAGCAGGAATTTTATGTCTCAAATCTTGATATTCAGTAGAAGTGAAGAATTTTGCCCTGATGAACTCATAACTATAAACTAGCTCGTACATGTTTAGACAGCTCCAAGTCATGCCACATCACTTGACCTCAGTTTGCTCTTGGTTTTCTTTTAGGTTGATATACCTCCGGGTGTATGGCAGAAATAAATTCAGAAATCTCTGTAAAAGAGCCTATTTCCAACTCTGGCCTCAATGAATTCCCAAAGATAAATTTGCAAGAAACACGAGGTCACAGTAACATTTTTCCTAAAAAAAAAAAAAAAAAAAAAAAGCAGGCTGCTGGTTGGGTGTGGTGGCTCATACCTGTAATCTCAGCACTTTGGAAGGACAAGGCAGGCAGATCATGAGGTCAAGAAATCGAGACCATCCTGGCCAACATGGTGAAACCCTATGCCTACTAAAAATACAAAAATTAGCTGGGCATAATGGCATGCACCTATAGTACCAGCTACTCAGGAGACTGAGGCAGGAGAATCACTTGAACCTGGGAGACGGAGGTTGCAGTGAGCCAAGATCGTGCCACTGGACTCCAGCCTGGCGACAGAGTGAGACTCCATCTCGATTAAAAAAAAAAAAAAAAAAAGCAGGCCAGTAGAAAAAACAGACAGCAGAATCAGACCCATTGGACTTCAGCTAATGCAATTATTGAAGATAATATAAATGATTATGTTTAATATTTTTAAAGAAATAAAAGAGGGATTGAAAGATTTAATGAAGGTGAGAGGAAGAATTGACTTGGGTTGAGGGATTGATACCACTGAGAATCCAGGTAATCACTCTGTCATTGATTGCTTATTTGACTAAATCAATACATTTACTTATTTAGAGATGGGGTCTTGCTCTGCTCCCCAGGCTAGAGTGCAGTGGCTCTTCACAGGTGCCTTCACAGTGCACTGTAACCTCCAACTCCTGAGATTTGGAGGTAAAAGTATTCAATTGATCCTCCTGCCTTAGTCTCCTGAGTAGTTGGGACTACAGGTGCCTGCTGCCATGGCTAATAATATTTATTAAGATTCTAAAATATGTCAGAGAGTAAGATAAGGAGGTTGGATAAATGGTGGAACTAGGAGATAATATAGGCGATATTGGGGTGCTCACATTGGATGGCTTTGTTTTTAATGCATTAGGTTGACTATGGTGAGAAATATTGGAAGAGGAGGTATCGGATGGTTTAAAAGGAATAGAAAATGACGAAGAGTCCAAGACGAATTTCACTTGATTGTTGAACACCGAGCACTCCTGAGGGCTTGCACATCTGGACGCTGAGTTAAAGGACTCCCATGTCAACCAGTGGTAGTGAGTGAATCTGTCCTGTGTCCACTGAGCTAGGGGATACCACACATGCCACAGTTTTCTTCTCTGCACAATGACGAGTTAGGATGAGTCACAAGAAAGGTTTCTCGTGAGGTTTGGAGGTAAAAGTGAAGTCTGGGTCTTATACTTGTACATGGAAGGATCTGTGAAGGGCATGAAGCTCTGTTGCAGCCCAAGCCTGTGGTGCTCAGCTCCTGGCTCACCTTGGGATGAGCCAGCAGCCACTCTGGTCCTGAGCATCTCCTCCTCCAGGGCCTTTGCCTCCTGCACTAGGTGCTTGTTTAGTTCCACGAGGAAGGAGCAGCTTCTGCGGCAGGCCACGGGCCTCCTCTGTTGGAGGCTCAAGCAGGTTCCCGTCGTTCTCTGAGGCTCCAGCTTGTCCTGAAGTTCTCAGTGTGTCCTTTGTCCTCAACTTTATGTCTACTTCTCCTTGCTGCCAGCCTGTCCTGATGACTTTAGGCTCCTGCCCCAGATTAA
Organism: Chlorocebus sabaeus; assembly: GCF_047675955.1. Taxonomy (NCBI): domain Eukaryota; kingdom Metazoa; phylum Chordata; class Mammalia; order Primates; family Cercopithecidae; genus Chlorocebus; species Chlorocebus sabaeus. Next base: position 6,959,787 of record NC_132911.1, on the reverse strand, counting down.
AAAAGGTAGCCTCCTCACATAAGCTGTTTAATGAGCTCCTACAGTTGCTTGAGCTCCAATCTCTACAACAAATCCTCAGTCACAATCCCCCCTAGTGGTTCTGCTTCTTCCGTCAAACCCTGAATGATAGAAGGAGCATGAGTCAGCCCAGCCTCTGACCTTGCCCAATCATTTAGTGGTTTAGACACAGACAACATTGGATTTCCTGTGGCCACATCATGAGCTCAGGTCCTTCTTATTTGTTGGCAGAGCAAAGGCAGCAGCGGAGTGAGGCTGTGATATATTCTAGTCCAGCACTTCTTAAACATTTTGGTCTCAGAACACCTTTACACTCTTAAAGTCTGTTGAGGATCTCAATGAGATTTTGTTTAAGTGGGTTGTGTCTGTTGAAATTTATTGCAAAAATTAAGACTAATTAAAAAATTACAAGACAGATTATTCATTTAAAAATAGCAATAAGTCTATTACATGTTAACTTAAAAGTACATTTTTATGGAAATAACTATTTTGTAAAACAAAAACAAATGCAGTAAGCACAGTAGCTTGTTTTAAATTTTTTGCAACTCTGTAACATCTGGCTTCATGGAAACCAGCTGGATTTTTATATCCGCTTCTGCATTCAAACTTTTGTTAACATTCTGTGTCTGGTAGGCTCTGGAAGACTCCATTGCATATTTGTGAGAGATTAACGTGAAAAGGAAAATGGCCTCTTAGTAATATTGTGAAAATAGGTTTGTCTTTGCAGACTGCTTGAAATTTTCAGGTTCCCCGTGGGTTCCCAAACCACCCTGGGGGATTGTTGGGTTAGTCTAAGGGCTGAGTTTAAGGGCGAAATGTTGGGGGGTTATGAGTACTGGTCACGGTTTCAGGAGAAAAGCGAAGATGCCTCGATGGCTGTCTGGCTACTTCAGGGCCTTGGGATAGAGAAGAGGAAGGTGAGCACGAGGAAAGGGTTTTCATGCTGTTGCTGTTGTAGTCGGGGACGTCATGAGTCTTTCTTTGTACCTGTCAGTTAGTTGTGGAACAGACTGTGTTGCTTTTTCTAAGACTTAGGCTGGAGCAATGAGAAGCCAAGAAAATTTTAAGAGATGATGAAGATGTTTTGTGGAAGATTCGGTCGTTCTATGGTTCTGTAGGAAATAGTGGGTATGAATCGGGGTGATGTGGGTGATGGCTTCAACATCGATTACCACAGTTACAGCCAGAGTTACAATGCCCTGAAGACTCATTTTGTTAGCCGTGAAGAAGTTCCTGTCTTTGTGGGTCATGAGATACTGATGTAGACTGGAGTAATCGCCTTCCCTTTTATCCACTCACAGGGGCACTGTATATCCTCATTCCCTCCCACATGTTGACAGAGAAAAATCTGGAAATGCACTTGGCCTTTCTCTCAAATGCCTGTGAGTGTGCACCCATGAGTACTGCACGCACAGAGCAACTTTCCTGCTGTGAATCCTCCTCTTACCTTCCTAAGAACACAGCCTTCAGCTCCACAGCAGGAGGTGCCTTCTTTAGGCAACATTTTTTACGATAAAGCGTTGTGCCCTATCCTGGGCTGGACAGACGAAAACTTGAATGCAGTCAGTGCTGAGCTGCTTTCTCCTGTCGGAGTGGAGAGTGGAGTGGAGAGTGGAAGAAAGATTTGGCACTTGTTCCTCTACTCCTGCCAGGTACGTTGTGTTTCCTAGTTCTTTCCAAATAGGTGATGAGTGGGACTGAACTGGTTCCCAGAAAAAAAAAGCTGAAATCTAAACTCCAGCAGCTCCCGGTCTGCCTTTGCTGACAAGTCGAAGTCTAACAGTGGTGAGGAAGGCAGACCTGAAAACACCATCATCACATTGTTTCTGAAACTGCATTTTCTTTTACTCTATCATATCCACATTCAAACAAAAGAATGTAACATTTTCAGTTTAAGAAAGGCATGATATCATGTATCAAAAGCTTCCATGATCCCTGGCTCTTCTTCTAGTGAAAATACAAAGGTGAAGGTGTATAATGAAAAAGAATCTATACATTTTTTTTGGCTGCAAGCATTCATATTTTCCATGCGGAAGTGAACCAATGGACTAGATCACCTCTAGAAGTTTCTTTTATAGTTTATTAATACACATACCTTTAATATTTGTTTTATTGAGCCCTGTGATGATTAATATTAAGTGTCAACTTGATTGGATTGAAGGATGCAAAGTTTTTGTTTCTGGGTGTGTCTGTGAGGGTGTTGCTGGAGGAGAATAACATTTGAGTCAGTGGACTGGGAGAGGCAGACCCTCCCTTAATCTGGGTGGACACCATCCCCTCGCTGCCAGCATAGCTAGAAAAAGCAGGCAGAAGAAGGTGGAAGAAGCAGGCTTGCCGAGTCTTCCAGTCTTCATCTTTCTCCCATGCTGGATGCTTCTGCCCTTGGACATCAGACTCCAAGTTCTTTGGCTTTTTGACTCTTGGACTCGCACTGTGGTTTGCCAAGGTCTCTCGGTGCTCTTGGCCTTTAGCCACAGACGGAAGGCTGCCCTGTCAGCTTCCCTACTTTTGAGGTTTTGAAACTCAAACTGATCCACTACTGAATTCCTTGCTCCTCAACTTGCAGACTGCCTATCGTGAGACTTTACCTTGTGATTGTGTTGAGTCAATTCTCCATAATCAACTCCCGTTCATATATACATATATCCTGTGAGTTCTGTCCCTCTAGAGAACCCTGACTCATACAGGCACTCAGTGTGAATGACAGTGGTGTCTGATTCTTCTTATCTATAAGCCTTCTATATCTAGGAAAGCTTGCAAATCCAATCATATATTTGTCTGTATGTATGTGGGCTGTGCTGTGTGTGTGAGCGTGTTTGTGTATTTGTGTATATTTACATGTTCTGGTTGTGGTACCCGTGAGTTGATCAACATTGGAAGGGAAAAAACGACTTTTACCAGACTCTGAAATTGCATCGTGAATAAAGTTCTCTTGGTTCTGCCTCAACCTACATTGTTTTGTATCTTTCTCTGCTTCCTGGGTGTTGCCTTGTTTTTTTAGCAAATACATTTTTTCATATTTTGGTCTCTATGTGCAAGAGTAATAATGTGTCTTTTACATCCCTACCAGAGTTCTTTAGTTTTTCAGTGGTAGCCTCTGACTCACTATTAACAGCCTAAAAGTATGAGTCTAGAAGACATACTTGAGCAGAAAATTTAACATTATTTAATTTACATGATTTAGGCAATTTACTGACTCAGGCAATGCGAGAGATGATATGAACAGTCATTTGCTCTTCAGAGACTGAAAAACCTTTCTTTTCTGTCAAAACATTGTTATTAGAACTTTGTTGAATGTCAGAGATAATTTGGACATTAGCTCATGAACTTTTCTTAACTATGTATATTAATATTCTAGACTTTTAGTATGTAGTCACTAAAATTGTCTTTTACGGTTTAACAAGTTAATGCTGTTGAAAGTTTTACAGAATTCTAAATTTTCTCAATTCATATGAATATAAAATTCACATTAACTACTAATTTGAATTGTATTTATCATTTGTTATAAATAATATTAGCAAAATATTTTTGAAAGTTTAATAAATTTAAACTATAAATTGAGATTGAAACAAGGGAGGCAATACCTCTTGAATTTATATTTGAGAGCTCATCTCTAAGTGTGCACTTAATAGTTAGAGATGTTGAAAGCCAGAGATTTTAAAAAAGGTTAATGTATTAATACCATATTTTATTTTGGGAAAAATACTACTCCCTATTATTTCCATCAGTCATTTTTTGTTACAAAGCAACCCAGTCACCTCTGGCAGGTTTAAGAACTATAAAATGATGGTATTTTAAAAAAGAATATTGGATAGGTTACATGATTGCCAGGAAGGTTAAAGAATCAGGCACATACCTCAAACCTTGCCATAAAATTGCTCTGAAGAACACATCACTGTTCACCCCACTTAGTGTCAAACTCTAGTCTGATGCTGGAGTTGTCCACAGTGCTGCTGGGGTTCCCACTGGCTCAGGAGCTGGACCTTGCTGCAGCTACACTGTGGCCAGAGCATCTCTTGATCTAGCTCATGTGGATCAGGTGCATCCGGGAGGCAGCCTAGCTGTGCAAGGGCCTGCATGCTAGCTTCCAGGGACAGAGTGAGGCTGGCGTAGCCTGTGCCCTTTTCTGACTAGGGAGGAGGGAGTTTTCTACCTCCCACCAATATTTCTTAGGCAGGGAATTCCCCAAATCCAGGAGTAGGGCTCACACATTCTGGGTGGCCAAAAAAGAGTGCATAGCATAACTTTCCAAGGTGTTTTCATAATCACAGCTAAGTAAAACCTCAAAGTGACCTGTTAAGGCAGGGAGTTCCCCCTTAAAGGGAGTTCACCTGAAAAATCAGGAAACAGTCTCTAAAAGAGCCAATTCCACATCTTGCTTGTCAGTGACAGGTTTAGGAAAAGCAAATCTTCAAACTGGGGTAGAAGACTGTTTCACAGAGGCAGCAGATTGTCTAAACTGACCTTAAATGGTGGAGTGTAACTCATGACACCCTCCTGCACTCCTAAAGTCCAGTGGACTCTGGTGCAGTCCCATTATTGGACTCATGCTGACTTGTTTCAGGGCTGAGGGATCCTAGCTAGTCATCTCGGACCCTTCTCAGTGATCTCATCTTAAAAGCAAATCCTACATTTCCTTTTTGGAAAGGGCTATGGGTGTACTGTTTAAATTTTACATATATTCTTTAGGTAGTGTCTGTTTTATAAATGTAATGTTTTCTTTGGCCATTTTGTGGTGAAGGATAATCATGGAAAAGAGGAAATGTATTGGCAGAAATGCCCCAGTCTCGTTTTGTGATGCAATTAAGAGTGACAATGTAGCCCCCCTTCTCCTTGAAGGATTTGTTCCGAGACCCCCAGCCTGAAATGTCAGACAGTACTGAACCCTATATATACTGCTCTTTCCTATGCATACACACCTATCACAAAGTTTAATTTATAAATTAGGCACATAAGAGATTAACAGCAATAATAAAAATAGAACAATTATGAAAATATGCTGCAAAAATATGTGTGAATATTTACTTCTGGAATTTCCCATTTAATATTTTTGAACCATGCTTGACCATGGTTAACTAAAATTTTGGAAAGCAAAACCATGGACAAGGGGGACTACTATATACAGCTGTCCCTCCGTATCTGCAGGTATTGATTCCAGGACCCTCATTAATACCAAAATCTATGGATGCTCAAGCTCCATATGTAAAATGGCATAATATTTGCATATAACCTACCCACATCTTCCCATATATAGCCATGCACCACATAATCACATTTTGGTCAACGACAGACTGCATATACAATGATGGTTCCATAAGATTATAATGGAGCTGAAAAATTCCTATTACCTACAGATGTTGTGGTCATCTTAATGTCATAGTGCAATTCATTACTCGGTGTTTGTGAGGACACAAGTGTAAACAAACCTACTGCACTACCAGCTGTGTAAAAGTCTAGCACTTACAATGATGTACAGTACATAAGATGTGACCAGGCTAATAAAGGACTATGCTACTGGTTTATGTATTTACTATACTATAATTTTATCCTTATTACTTTAGAGTATTCTCCTTCTACTTATAAAAAATGTTAACACGCATGGATGACAGTTCCATGCATGTCATTGCCACTGAAAATCTTCTAGTGGGACAAGAGGTGGAAGTTGAAGACACTGATGATGATTCTGACCCTGTATAGACCTAGGCAAATGTGTATGTGTGTTAGTTTTTAGCAAAAAAGTTTACAAAGTGAAAAAATATTAGAAATTTTAAAGATAGAAAAACGCTTGTAGAATGAGGACATAAAAAAAGAATTTTTTTTTATATGGCTGTAAACATGTTTGTGTTTTAAGCTAAGTGTTATTAGAAAAGAGTCAAAAGTTAGAAAATTTAAAACCTGTGAAAGGAAAACATTACAGTAAGCTAAGGTTAATTTATGATTGATAAAGAAAATGATTGTATAAATTTAGTGTAGGCCAAATGCACAGTTTCTATAAAGCCCACCATAGTGTACAGTCATGTCCTCGGCCTTCATATTCACTCATCACTCACTCATTGATCACCCAGAGCGACACAGTCATTCATGTTAAGTTGCCTAAAAGGTTACCATATTAATCTTTTATACTGTGTTTTTCCTGTACTTTTTCTATGTTTAGAGATGAGAGATGTTTCGATACACAAATACTTAACATTGTGTTACAGTAATATGCTATTCAAGTTTGTAGCCTAGGAGACAAAGACTATCTCATACAGCCCAGGTGTTAGTAGGCTACATCATCTAGGTTTGTTTAAGTACAGTCTATGATGTTTTCACAGTGACAAACTCACCTAACAACAAATTCCTCAGAACGTATCCTGTAACTAAGCAATGTATGACTGTACTTTAAATCATCTCTAGATTACTTATGGTATCTAATACTATGTCAATGCTATGTAAATACTTATACTATAGTTTTGTTTGTGTCATGTTTCAGTATTGCACTGTTTTTTCCCCCTAATATTTTGATCCGTGGTTGGATACAGAGGGCCAACTATATTTATTACAGAAATTCAAATAGGTAGATAATTAGAAAGAAGGAAAATTATGCCATAATTATGCAAAAAGGACTATTGTTTATAATTTGGGATATTAATGTTCAGTCTTTATCTGAATGCAAACTTTTTTTTCAGCCGTCAGTCAATAAATTAGAGAGGTATTATTTGAGCAATGGACCTACTCCAGAGCTGTGGAAATTACACCTATTTTTAATTCTTATTGAATTTTTATTTTTTTAATTTTCATTTTACTTTAAGTTCTGGGACACATGTTCAGAACGTGCAGGTTTGTGCCATGGTGGTTTGATGCACCTATCAACGCATAATCTAGGTTTTAAGCCCCACATAAATTAGGTATTTGTCCTAACACTCTTCTTCCCCTTGCCCCCCACCCCCCAACAGGCCCCGGTGTGTGATGTTCCCCTCCCTGTGTCCATGTGTTCTCATTGTTCAACTCCCATTTATGAATGAGAACGTGCGTTGTTTGGTTTTCTGTTCCTGTGTTGGTTCAGTGAAATGATGTTTTCCAGCTTCATCCATGTTCCTGCAAAGGACATGAACTCATTCTTTTTTATGGCTGCATAGTATTCCATGGTGTATATGTGCCACATTTTCTTTATCCAGTCTAACATTGATAGGCATTTGGGTTGGTTCCAAGTCTTTGCTATTGTGAACAGTGCTGCAATAAACATATGTGTGCATGTGTCCTTATAGGAGAATGATTTATAATCCTTTGGGTATATACCCAGTAATAGGATCACTGGGTCAAATGGTATTTCTGGTTCTAGATTCTTGAGGAACCGTCACACTGTCTTTCACAATGGTTGAACTAATTTACACTCCCACCAACAGCGTAAAAGCGTTCCTATTTCTCTACCTCTTCTCTAGCATCTGTTGTTTCCTGACTTTTTAATGATCGCCATTCTAACTGGCATGAGATGGTATCTCATTGTGGTTTTGATTTGCATTTCTCTAATGACCAGTGATGATGAACTTTCTTTCATATATTTGTTGACTGCACATATGTCTTCTTTTGAGAAGTGTCTGTTCGTATCCTTCACCCACTTTTTGATGGTTTTTTTTCCTTGTAAATTTAAGTTCCTTGTAGATTCTGGATATTAACCCTTGTCAGATGGATAGATTTACAAAAATTGTCTCCCATTCTGTAGGTTGCCTGTTCACTCTGATGATAGTTTCTTTTGCTTTGCAGAAACTCTTTAATTAGATCCCATTTGTCAATTTTGGCTTTTGTTGCAATTGCTTTTGGTGTGTTAGTCATGAAGTCTTTGGCCATGCCTATGTCCTGAATGGTATTGCCAAGGTTTTCTTCTAGGTTTTTAATGGTTTTTTGTCTTATGTTTAAGTCTTTAATCCATCTTGAGATAATTTTTGTGTGAGGTGTAGGGAAGGGATCCAGTTTCCATTTTCTGGATGTGGCTAGCCAGTTTTCCCAGCGCCATTTATTAAATAGGGAATCCTTTCCCCATTGCTTGTTTTCTAAACATAAACTTTTTAATGGTAACTGTCAAACTGTGCATACAAGTTCCTCTCTTTAGATTTGACATAAGTAGGAATTTTCCATTTATTTTCATAATCTTCGTGGATGTTATTTTAATGCCTAAATACAGTTCTGCCAATGGAATATAGCGATTCCATTATTGTTGCATATCCATTTTTTCCCAGTATTCCACAACTAAAAATAATGTTACTCTAAACATCTTTGCGCATAACCTATTTTCCCATTAGAGTTATTTTTCAGAAGTAGAAGAACTAGATCCAAGGATTTGATGCTTCAAAAAGCAACCAGCAGCAGAGCTGCTGTTTCAGTGCCTTACAAACACTGGTCGCTATCACCGTTTCCCCAAGTTGGTAGCTTGAAGGATGGGGCTCTTTAATTCTGTATGTTTGCTGTTCTGTTCTTACTAGTCAGGCTGGCATTTCTCAGTGTTTGTTAATCAGTTCCACAGTGTGTGAAGTGCATGTGTCTAGTGATTAGAAGCTGGGTCTTCTCTCTCTTTTTTCCCTCAGAGCTGGGCTTGATGCCTGGAAGCTGTGGAACACTCAGTCATACTGCATGAATGAAGGACAAGTGTTTATTGTGTCTTCATGCATTGTTTCGATTTATCTGTTGGGGGCTTAGTACTTTTAATAAATATAAATTTAATTATAAAGATTTAAGATTTTATATAGGTAGGTTGGTTGCAAGTACCTTTGAAAGAGTGGGAGGTGTTAAAGGAAATCTTCCTGATAACCATACATTGCCCCACAGTCTGTTTCCATGGAAACTGAAGCCTTAAATGAGAGAACCATGCACCTAGATACACAGTAGATAACAAACATAATTCCCCTCTCTTGCAAACCTATCATCTAAAACTTTAAAGTTTCAAAACACTGCATTGATAGAAACTGTTTTGTAATTGGAAGGGTCTTCAAATTTGAGACTTTTAATTATGGATGTATAGAACCATGTGGTTAAAAGAGACCTTCAAGTGTGGGTTCACAGACTCCTTCAGAATTCACAAATGGCCCAGCTTTTAAAGAACTCAAGAGGGAACCTCGTCCTCCCCAGCCTTGGCAGCCTGCATTGGAATGCTCTCCTTGGTAGCAATTAGTGGCACAATGAAGAGATTTACAACTCCTCCACAATCACTTTTTCAAGAAACACTGGAATAATTTGAATGCCTCCTGAGGCAGTTGGTTTCTTTTCTTCCTTAACCCTTACACATTTAGAGACATTTATCCACTCAAATAGAAGTCTTGGGTTTTCTTACTGTACTAAACAACTTTTCGTTGGTTTTGCAGATGTTTTATGAAGACCCTTAAGACTCCAGCAAAATCTATATTTACATAAATTATCTCACCATTCACTTAAAACCTGTAAACAGCTCTATTATTGTAGGGACCTGGATAGAAGTTTAGGTAGCAAAAGGTCAGGAGACTGCCTGGAATTTGTCGAGTGTGAGGAGAACCCAGGCAACCATCCTTAACCGCCAGCCTTGGGCCCTCCAATCCATCTATCCAGAAGCTATTGCAAATGATAGCATTCAGTCCCTTCCTTGCTTTTCTGTCTGCTTGTTTGGGCATGTTTTTTTTTTTTTTAGGATGCCCTAGGGCTTTACAAATGACTTACCACAATTGGAGAAGCTATGGGTACAAACAGCAGAGCCCTGGCTGCTGTCTCTCTGATACTTAGATGAGCCTGTTAGAGATCAATGGGGCTGTTTCAACCCAGGTCCTATTATTTTCCAGTGTTCTAGGGCTGATCCAATAGGGTCAAGCTGAAATGATGGATTCTCAGCCACTTGACAAGAGTGTAAACCAATCACTCCTGGGGTTTGGCCAATCAGTCCTAATGCCATATTCTTTCTGGGTTGTATAGGGTGGTGGACTGCAAAGGCGGGGATTGACTCTGGCAATGATCAGACTGTTACCAACATTCACTCTTCCCCTCTGTAAGCATGGACAGATGATGATGCGTTTTACATTTCTGTGAGACCGGCTTCTCATTTGGAAACGAGGTGTATTTAACATTCCTTATTGGGCTGTTGGGAAGATCAAAGTACTTAATAAGTTACCATATATATATATATATATATATAAAATAAAAATATATAATATATAAAATATATAAGATATATAAAATACAGTATATTATATATAAAATATATTATATAATAATATAATATATAATATATATAATATAAAATATATATAATATATAATATATGCAATATATTATATATTAGGTAACTTATTAAGTTATATAAAATTAAATACCTTATATATAATATACTTAATAAGCTACCTTATATATAAAATATATATTATATATTTTATATACATTATATATTGTATACATTATATATTATATTTTATATACATTATATATCATATATTTTATATAAATTATATATTAAATATATACTAGGTAACTTGTTAAGTACATTATATATATTTTTATATATTATATACACATATATTAAAATATATATACTAGATAACTTGTTAAGTACCTTATATATATTTTTAATATATATATTATATGCATATATATTTTTTTTTGAGAAAGGGTCTGGCTCTGTCTCTCTGGCTCTGTCAGTCTCCTGAGTAGCTGGGACAACAGGCGTGTGCCACCATGACTGGCTAATTTTTAAAGTTTTTTGTAGAGACGGGGTCTTACTATATTGCCCAGGCTGATCTTGAACTCCTGGGCTCAAATGATCCACCTGCTTTGGCCTGCCAAAGTGCTGGGATGACAGGCATGGGCCACTGCACCCAGCTGCCTAACAAATTCTTGGGACTCAATAAGTGCTCAAAAAATAAAACTCCATCCCTTTCCCTATATGTAGCTCGGCAATATTTAGGCTACTTTTGTACCAGATCAAAAGTACTTTCATGGTGAGATTTCAGGCAACCAAGTTGCAAGATTTGCTTTGGGAAACAAAATCTAGGCTGTTTGAATCATATATTGTTGATACCTGCCCCTTCATCTATTCAGAAGCAGGCTTTAGTAGCAAGGTTCCCGTGCAAATTTAAGGTCCAAATTGATCTTGTATTTCTGGACATAAAGAAGAATTGGCACCAACTTCATTGCAATAATCACTGAAACATTTTAGAAGTGTTAAGAAAATCATATTAAAAAATCAGTTCAGCATTTCTCATTGTATTAGCATTATTTTTTTCCTGATATTGCCTGCTAGGAACTGTATTATTGTTCTCTTTTTAACTTCTGCATGTACAACGCCTGCTCCCACAATATGAATTTCTTCTGTGGCAGAGAAAATTAGTGTGTTAAAAAAGAATTTGAATGTGGACTTGCTCATCAAAGCTTGTAAACACTTTTGGATTACACACACTGTTTTATAAATCCCGTGTTTCCTGAGTGAGTTGGTGGTCTGTTTGAAGTTAAACATCTAAGATTCAGTGTTAGACTAGGTCTCAGGTTAAACCTAATGGGAGAATTTAATTCTCAAATAAAGCTAGAAGAAAATGCTAAAAGAATAATGAAAGTATTTTATTGTTTGTTTTGCTTGGAAAAAACTCTCTGGAGAGCAAGTAGTAATTTTGTCCTCTTGCCCTTTTCCTTTGTCATCTGTCATCTTGATTGCTTTAACTTTATCGTGTGAAATATTTATTATTTAATACAAGAAAGTAATAATGGAAATGGTCTTACTTTTCCAAACCGCGTTCTCTCTCCAGGGTAATTACGTTTGATGAGTGCTGGAGGGTACGATCTTCCCAGGGACGGCTTCGCTGGCTGGAGAGGGAATTATCAAGATGGTTCTTGCCTTTCTGTTTTGTATTCCCACAGCTCTTGTGGAAATAGTATATTGTAGGCAAAGGCAAAATGAAATTTTAAATCACAAATTCTTTCATGAGGAGATTAGCCTATACACAGACACAAGGAGGGGATAGGGAAGGTTTGTCATCTTCAGTGGCAGCATGATAAAATGCTTATTTATTTAACCAGCTAAATTTAGCCAAAAGCCATTACAACATTTCCAGTAAGGCAAAGTGTATGGTATAGCTGGTGTACCATACACTTGGTATAACTTACCAGTTAAAACATACATTTTGCCTTACTGGAAATGCTGTATGGCTTGGCACACTTGATAGTGTTGGCAAGTTGGTAGTATTGGAAGTGTATAGTAAAGCATGGTGTTACCCAGGCTGGAGTAGGTAGGAGAATCAACTTCCATGATATACATTGAAGGGCACGGGTAATCCTATTTAATACAATATGCAAAGCCATAGGGTGTGTGCCATCAACTGTAAACTTGATGTGCTTGGGGTTAACCACTGGGGAGACTCAGGAATGGGAGGGGTATGTTTTCTAGAGGGAGTGTGGTATCAGGTAGTAAGTGATGGGTCCAGGACTAGAACCCAGTTTCCCTTAAATATGGTTGGATTCTCCAATTTGGTTTCTTCCCCTAGAAAATGCGACTGACAGCGGCAAATGCTTTGTAGGATCAGTGGGAAGATGAGCAGACATAATGTTTGTGCCCTGTGAGAAAGTCCCTCGTCCTGGGGGCTGCCCTGCAACCTCAAAGATTTTTTCATTTTTAAGCATTTGCAGAGTACAATTTAAAATACTATTTAAATTATTTTGATATGAAAACAAGAAAATAGCCTTCATCATGTATCCATCTGTTTTTACTTTATGCGGATGATGCCATGTTTTGAGGGATCCATTTTCATTTGCTCTCTCTTAACCCCCCAGATAGGTATAGTTGCTGCCTTACTCACCCGGTAAGCTCAGCATCATCCTGCTTTGTACTACCCCTGCCCCAGCTGAGGTGAACTTTCCCATGATTTTAAGGGAACCCAGGGTATTAGGCAAGTGAGCAGTCTCTCCTTCTCCTCCAGGGGACTCAGAGGCTCTTGATACGGGGCTTAGGGCTGGATATCTTCAGGGGTATTTACTATAAGCCCCATGAAAATGTTGACACCCATAGTTGGAGATCGCCTGTTCAATTTTATGAACAGGATAAGGCTCCTGTTCCAAGCTTAGGGTCTGGCGTGCAGGAGAGCAGGTTGCAAAGTGCTCTGATTTTGGGGTCTGGGTCCAAGCTCCTTGTGTACTTAAATTTGAAGATGTTTTCTGGTTCTGCCCTCACAGTCAGCCCACAGACTGTCTTTGCAACCCCACAGAAAAAGATCACAGTCCTTCATGGCTCTGTCATTTTACACTCTAGCTTCTTTATCAAAGTGGCCTGCATTTATTTTTCCATCTGGTACACTTCGATTTATCCTTCAAGATCCAAATTAAAAAACAAAAACATTTCAGCTGTAAAGTCTTTCCTGATTTTCCCTGCCAGGGTTAATTACTTTCTCCTCTTCCTTTTCACGGATGGACAGTGCCCTGATGTCAGGGACAGTATCTGTTTTTAGAACACGTCTGAAGCTTCAGTGTGCATATGAGCTACCTAGGGAACTTGTCAAAATGCGTCTTCTGAATCAGTGGGTCTGGGAGGGGGTCTGAGAGTCTGCAGTTTTCAACAAGCTTCCAGGTGATGCTGATGCTGCTTGTCTGAGAACCACACTTCAAGTAGCAAAGCTGTTTTATGGATGAACCCTAAGGTTTGGTGTATAGTTTGTGCTCAGTTCAATTTGGCTGATTGTTGAATGAATGATACTTGATGCCCTTCATCTGTGGCTTTCTTAGTGGGAAACTTGATTATCTAAAAAAAACATACAAATGAGATACAATGAGGTCATATTTAACACTTGCCTAATCAACTATATTTATCTGCTTAGACTGAGAACCTCCACATCTCTTTAACTGTTGGTAATAATAATAGCAAACATTTCCTAGGAGTTTGCATACTATTTACTAAGCTCCCCTCTAAGCAGGATACATACATTCACTCATTTCATCCTCAGAATAGCCCTAGGAGATTGTAGATTTGTTAAAATAATGCTGTAACAACAACAACAACAACAAATCCCAAAAGGTATCATGACTCAAGCACAACAGAAGTTCATTTCTTGTTCACATACAACTTTTATCAGGTGTTCCAATGGGAAGGTGGCTCTCCTCCAAACAGTGTCTCAGGGACCCAGACTCCTTCTGTCTTGTGATCCTGCCATCTTCAAAAATGTGGCTTCCAAGTCACTGTGCTTGTCTGCATTATGTGGAAAAGGAATTAGCGTGAGGATTGAGGGAGCGGTACACATCTTTTTATTCATTTTTCTTTGGCTATTGCTCAAGCACATGGCAACACCTAACTAAAAGGGAGGTTTGAAAATGTTGTTCAACTGTCTGCCCAGGGAAAAAAGGAGCTGTTTGGTAAATATAATCTAAGTGTGACTAACCTAGGTATTGGAACGTGGTTAGTATTTCCCCAGTGCTATCCAGGGTCTCAATAGTAATGCTTTACGCTCTGAGGCACAATGGGAACTCATCACCAGTGGCTAGTTGGGAGAAAAAAGGACTGGCTATATTTATGCAAGAAAAAAAATGATCTGGCTGTAAAGCTACTTAACTTTCCTCCAAAGCAGGAGGGTGGGATGGGAGGACAGTAGGTGCAGTCTAATGTGACCAAGTCAGGACTAGGGGTCAGCTCAAAGGGTAGAAATAGAAATTGTAGCAGGGACATTTGTAGTCAGACAGAACAACAGTGTTTGGGGAGATTTGTCTGTAAGAACTGGGAAGACTCTGAGAACCCAAAACTCTGCTTGAGGGGAGGCCTAGAGTCATGGGCCCATTCCATGTCCTGCCCACTGGCAGGCTCTGCGGGGAAGCAGAGTTCAAACGATGACATAAACTGAATGAGGTGTGGAAAGGTAGAGATGAATGAGCCCTGAAGGACAGGGCTTACTGAGACGCAAGAGTTATTATGAGCACAGCACTGAAAACAAGCAGCTTTTTCATAAGTACAATATAGTTCCTTTATGAGACTTCTTATTTTCAAATATTAGCTCAATGTGGATCCAGGCCTTAGAAATAAAGGCAAAGGGATGTAACAGAAATGGGACTAAAGCATTTAGGGAAAAAAATCTTACAGAATCAAAGTATTTTTTTCATAGAAGAAAGTCTTATAATTGATAAAGTATCTTTTATACTTTCAAGTTCCAGTATTTTTTTTTTTAAAAAAGGACTCTCATCCATTTTATTTCAGTGTAGGAGTTTACTGGGCTGGAGGACTTGCTGTCATTCAAGTACCACAGTACCATAGGAACTGCTGCTTCTATTCAAGTCTGTGATAAGAGTTTTGAAATTTGGAACTCAATGCCAAAAACTTTCTTAGTATTGGTAGGAGCTCTTGATAGAGAAATCTTGCACAATAATCCACTAAACCATAAGTTAAATGGCAATGAGGGGATGGAAGAAAGAAAGGAAGGAGGGATAAGGCTTCAAAAGAAGGAAGTGTGCTACTTCTCTGCCTGTCCTGCTGAGAAATGGAATGCGAAGTACCCACAGGTGCTTCATTCAATTCACCACGTCTTTAAGGAGAAATAATCATCTCTGTTAAGAGCAGGACTCTTGAACCAGACTGCCTGGGTTTGAATCCAGGCTCTGACACTTAACAACTGTATGACTTGGGTAAGTTATTTAATCTCCTGTGCCAAAATTTACTAATCTATAAAATGGGGATATTAATATACTTAGCCGTGGCAAAGACTGGAGTGCTGTTCCCAAAAAAATCACCCTTTTTCCTGGGCGTACTGCTAGACCACATTTTACTTCCCCTTTAGGTAGGTATGGCCAAGTTCTTGAGTAACAGCCAATAAATAAATAGTTCAATCAATCAATACATGAGAGTCACCTTCCAATAGGAACACTGATAAAAGTTATATGTGAGCAAGTCTGGGTGCAGTGGCTAACACCTGTAATCTCAGCACTTTGGGAGGCTGAAGCAATCGCCTGAGGTCAGGAGTTTGGGACCAGCCTGGCCAACATGGTAAAACTCCATCTCTACTAAAAATACAATAATTAGCTGGGTGTGATGGTGAGCGCCTGTAGTCCCAGCTACTCTGGAGGCTGAGGCAGGAGAATCACTTGAACTGGGGAGGCAGAGGTTGCAGTGAGCATAGATCGTGCCACTGCACTCCAGACTGGGTGACAGAGCAAGACTCCATTTCGAAAAAAAAAAAGAGAAAAAGTTATATGTGAGCAAGAAATGAACTTCTGCTGTGCTTGGGCCATCATGTCTTTTGAGGTTTGCTTGTTATGGCATTATTTGTTTGTTTGTTTGCTTGCTTATTTATTTATTTATTTATTTATTTATTTATTTATTTTTGAGATGGAGTCTTGCTCTGTTGCCCAAGCTGGAGTGCAATGGCATGATCTAGGCTCACTGAAACCTCCGTCTCCCCAGTGCAAGTGATTTTCCTGCCTCAGCTTCCTGAGTAGCTGGGATTACAGGTGCCTGCCACCTTGCCTGGATAATTTTTGTATTTTTAGTAGAGATGGGGTTTCACCATGTTGGCCAGGCTGGTCATGAACTCCTGACCTCAGATGATCCACCCTCCTTGGCTTCCCTACAGCATAATTTTAACCAATCCACGACCTCCTAAGGCTGTTCTGAGGATGCAATAGGTGAATGTATGCACCGTGCTGAGAGGAGAGCTTAGTAAATAGTATGCAAACTCCTAGAGAATATTTGTAATTATTATTGAGTTAGAGATATAGGAGCTCTCAGTCCAAACAAATACATAAAGTTGATTAGACCAAGTGCAAAACAGGACTTCTATGTATCTCATTTGTGTGTATGTTTTACATATGACTTCAGGTCATATTTAAAATCTCACTAGGATTTATACCTTTTCTGAGTCAATTCTGAATAAACCAAATTACATGTGGCTACAGGTATTACCTAATACATTGTGTGTGTCTTGCTCTTCTTTGGATAGGAGTATAAAGTCTATAAATGCAGACTCTAGAGACCAGTTACCTTGCCTTCAGTTCTTATACCTCCTACTGGCTGCAAAGCTGTGTGAGTCACTGACCACTGGAGACCCCACTCCCTGCTTTGGATCCCTGAAGGAGATTATAATAGCCTCCCTACCCTCCCTTCCTCCCTTCCTCCCTTCCTCCTTTTCTCCCTCCCTCCCTCCCTCCCTTCCTCCCTTCCTCCCTTCCTCCCTTCCTCCCTCCCTCCCTCCCTCCCTCCCTGCCTGCCTGCCTGCCTTCCTTCCTTCCTTCCTTCCTTCCTTCCTTCCTTCCTTCCTTCCTTCCTTCCTTCCTTCCTCTCTTTCTCTCTTTCTCTCTCCTTCTCTCTCTCTCTCTTTCTCTCTTTCTTTCTCTCTCTCTCTTTCACAGTGTCTCACTCTATCGCCCAGGCTGGACCATCATGGTTGACTCCAGCCTAAACCTCCTGGGCTCAAGTGATCCTCCCACCTCAAGCCTCCCAAGTAGCTGGGACTACAGGCACATGCCACCACACCCAGTTAATTTTTTTACTTTTTGTAGAGACAAGGTTTCACTATGTTGCCCAG
The DNA here is from genome assembly GCF_047675955.1 of Chlorocebus sabaeus. Classification (NCBI taxonomy): domain Eukaryota; kingdom Metazoa; phylum Chordata; class Mammalia; order Primates; family Cercopithecidae; genus Chlorocebus; species Chlorocebus sabaeus. Next base: position 6,942,295 of record NC_132911.1, on the reverse strand, counting down.
GCTGGTCTCGAACTCCTGGGCTCAAGCAATCCACCTGACTTGGCTGTCCAAAGTGCTGGAATGACAGGCATCAGTCACCCCCACCTAGACTCTCATTTTCTTTTCTTTCTTTCTTTCTTTTTTTTCAGGGTCTCATTCTGTCTCCCAAGCTGGAGTGCAGTGGCGCAATCTCAGCTCAGTGCAACCTCCACCTCCCGGGTTCAAGCGATTCTCCTGCTTTAGCCTCCTGAGTAGCTGGGATTACAGGTGCTTGCCACCATGCCTGGCTAATTTTTGTATTTTTAGTAGAGATGGGGTTTTACCATGTTGGTCAGGGTGATCTCAAACTCCTGACCTCAGGTAATCCGCCCGCCTCTGCCTCCCAAAATGTTGGGATTAGATGCATGAGCCACTGTGACTGGTCAATAGTGTCCATTTCATTAGCCACGTAAGACTAAATAGAATGAATACATATAACCTGGCTAGAACAATGCCTGACACAGTCAGAGCCCAGTAAATATCTGCGGTGATTTCAGCACCTGAATGGGATTCCTTGTTTACCCTTATTTACCTTGTTTTGCCCTTATCTCTGGGTATAATTTCCACATCTATCTTAAGTCTTTCCTTCCAGGTAAACCCTCTTTCCCCTTTCTTCCTGCTGGTCTCTATCACCTCAGTTTCAAACACCTTTCTGAGTTATTTGCAAAAGGGCCTCCTGTTTTCTGGGTGTTGCTAGCTGTGGAAATAGAATTGAGACATTTAGGAACCAGATTTCACTTGCTCAGTCTTAAAAATCAATGTTCAAGTCTTGGCATGTAGTGAAGGCTTAACATGGTTTTTCACATCACCACAGGTGCAAAAGTTTGAACATCACAATGTGAAACATTGAAAAAAAATCACTGTAAATCTAAAGCTTCTTGTTCCCAGACACGCATTTCGTTTCCAAGAAAGCCTCAGCCACGGGTTCCATTTCATTTGATTTTCCCATAGGCAAGCTTGTGCATGGCTGCTGGGGCCGTGCCTTGCATGGCTGTCATAGCGGGAAGGCTTCCATCCTTAGGAGGCATGCACTCAACAGAATTCTGTAAGGGAAGGATTGTTTTTCTGTGCAACTTGGATACCATGATTGTTTTCGTGTACCTAGAGAGCAATGTGGCTGTATATTAACTTATACCCTGGGGGCTGGAACCCTTTCCAGCCCCTTCAAGTAGCCTCTTCGGGCTACTAACACTGTCAGTTCCAAGGGCCTTTCCAGCAAATGGAGCTCTCAAACAAGGCAATGCACAGAGCAGTTCTCCTTTGCTTGTGTTTTCCCTTATTTTGGGTTCCTCTCTCTTCGATGGCATAAACAAGAGGGTAGTTTATGTTTATAAATCGCTATGATTTGAATGTGTCCCCTCCAAAATTTGCGTGTTGAGACATAATGGCCAATGCAATAGTATTAAGAGGTGGGGCCTTTAAAAGACGACGAGTTCATGAGGGCCTCTCCTTCCTGAATGGAATTAAGGTTCTGATAAAAGAGGCTCACGTGGCATTGGGCCTTTTCCCCTGCAGCCCCTTCCTCCAGGTAAGGAGGTAGCATCCCTTCCCTCTGGAGGACACAGCAACAAGACGGCAGCTTGGAGGGAGAGATGGGCCCTCACCAGACACTGTACCTACCAAGACCTTGCTCTCGGACTCTTAGCTTCCAGAACTGTGAGAGATGTGTTTCTGTTCTTTACAAATTACCCAGTTTCAGCTGGGTGTGGTGGCTCACGCCTGTAATCCCAGCACTTTGGGAGGCCAAGGTGGGCAGATCATGAGGTCAAGAGATCGAAACCATTGTGGCCAACATGGTGAAACCCCGTCTCTACTAAAATACAAAAATTAGCCGGGCGTGGTGGCACACACCTGTAGTCACAGCTACTCGGGAGGCTGAGGCCAGAGAATTGCTTGAACCCGGGAGGCGGAGCTTGCAGTGAGCCAAGATCGTGCCACTGCACTCCAGCCTGGCGACAGAGCGAGACTCCATCTCAAAAATAAACAAATTACCCAGTTTCAGGTTTTTGTTACTGTTGCATAAACAGCAAGGCATAAATACTGTACTTACAAGAAATCAAAGAGAAAGTTCCCTAATTCCCTGAGGTTGGGTCAGATTCTTGACTGCATACAAGGTATCACCCACACTGATTTATAGCTGCCTGAGTTGCCTTCTCTGGGTGTGATCACTCAGGCAGAGAATCAGGGTTTTCATCTTTGCTCCCCAGGATCCACCACAGCACTAGGCATGGAGCAGGTGGTGAAGTCCCTGATATGGTTTGGCTATCCCCACCCAAATCTCATCTTGAACTGTAGCTCCCACAATTCCCAGGTGTGGTGGGAGGGACCGGGTGGGAGGTAATTGAATCATGGGGCCAGGTCTTCCCCATGCTGTTCTTGTGATAGTGAGTAAGTCTCATGAGATCTGATGGTTTTATAAAGGGGAGTTCCTCTGCACAAGTTCTCTCTTAACTGCCACCAAGTAAGATGCACCTTTACTTTCTGCCAGCATGATACGGCCTCCCCAGCTACTTGGAAACTGAATCCATTAAACCTCTTTCTCTTTATAAACTACACAGTCTGGAGTATGTCTTTATCAGCAGCATCAAAACGGACTAATACAGTCCCTAGAAGAAGGCATCAGTCAGGGAAAGGGCAGAAGCGTTTATCACCATCTGACTGGGACCCAGAAAGTTTTGATTTCCAAAGTCTCTGAGAATGGTCAAAATGAAGCATCAGAGAAAGTAAAGAACATTTGATGACAAGAAGTCATGAAATAAAACTGATGATGTGAGTTTAAATGGCAAAAGTTATAGTAAAAAAAAATTTTAGAATGATTTTCCTTTTTTTTTTTCTGATGTTTCCCGTGTTGTTTGACATTGTGAAAGCTCTCAAGAACTGGTGAGAATTTCTTTTGTTATCCCATTAGTCTTATGTTGTGCTAATAAATGATCAAAACTAAGAAATACTAAAATCCCTTAATTAAAGAAGTGGTCATTCAATTGCATGAAACCATGTAATGTAAGTAGAATAAATACATTCATAATTATTATCTGATTCAGCCATTTTTTAATAAGTCAAATATGTTCATTTTATATGCTCAATAATTCACCTTTTTGTTTACTGAAGTGGAAAAATAATTATTTTTTGTCCTGGTTTGTTTATTGTTTAAAGTAGAGCATGATGAATGAGGAATAGATTTAAGATACTTAAAATGTCCTACATTTTAGAAAAAAATGTGAATCAGAATTCACTCTGCACTATGAAAATATCTAATGGCAAGGTCTCTCATTTGTTGAATTAATCCTATGTATTTTATTAACATTATACCATAATGTTTAAGCTGGGCATTATTACCTTCATTTTACACTCAAGAATTCTAGGTTTTGATGCCTAATTCGTCCAAGACCATGCAGAGATGAGAGGTAGAGTTAAAAGTGGAACTCAGCCCTGCTAGATGCTAAAGCACGTTTTTCTAACTTTGATGAAAAGTACAAAATATTAAGGTTGGTCTTCTAATAGCTCTTTTTTCTTTTCTTTGTTCTTTTGAAAGTGATTTACCTAATTATCTTTCTCTGCCCTTGTCATGCCAAGCTATCCAGCCAATCTTCTTTCCTATTTTTTTCTCCAATTTATATCATTCCCAACTTTTAAGAAATGGCTCAAAGTTCTCTTTTTCTATGAAACTTTCAATGACTATGCCAGAAACTGGCTCAAAGTCTGCCATGGCTGCTGTTTCTTTCTCTAAGCACACAGCACAGGATTTGGTCAGCGTCCCTTGCAGTTAGATGGGGCCACATGCTGAACTGTAGCCATGGAGTGTGGCCTGGGAGGTTCAGGCCGCATCCAGGCCTGGGCCATAACACACTTCCAAATGTGCTCCTCCTGCTGTTTCCTCTTCTAGGAGGTGGATGAAGAGCACTCTCAGGACCTTGAGCAAGGTAGAGCTGGGAGCTGAAGGAGCCTGGTTCCTCAGTCACTGCATGGATCAGAGAACCTCCTCCCTCACTGTGCTGAATTGTAAGTGGGCAAGAAAAAATCTCTTTTAGATGTTGGGCTTGTCTGTTAAAGCTTTTAGTGTATCTTGATTATTACAATTAATGTTATTTCTTATTTACTTCTTTATATCTTGTAATCAGACATAATAGATTGTTGGCAAACTTACTCTATTGTTTATCATTTTTACTATGTATTAATTTAAAAATACTGTGTAAATGTTACAGAAAATTTAGGAACTAATACGAAGTAGGAAGAGAAACAAATATGAACAATTACTGTCACTATATTGCTATATTTCTTTTCAGGTCTTTTTGTTTCTTCAAGGATTTTTTTTCTTCTCATGTAGTTGATAGCTTACTGGATAGACAAGTTTGTACCTTTATCTTTTGTATTTTATATAATGGTATACAGTTTTCCATGGTGTTAAAAATTATACACTATTTCATTCTTCAGATGTAACAGTATTTATTTAACTCTTCTCTGATCATTGGTGATTTCTTCACAATTAAAAAGTAGTGCAGTGGCAATGTCTTCATCCAGAAATAGAAAAGTTATTTCTATAAGGAAATAACTTTAATAAAATTACTTGTTTTTTAGAAACATGCATTTTTCTTTCAGTTCTTTTACCTGGGTGCTATAAAGAGCTCCCTCTTACAGTAGAGGGCCCAGCAGAGGCCCTGTGACCAGATAACTTGGATGTGCATTGAGACAAGTGTGGCACCAGAGGATGTTAAAAGTTCCTGTTAATTTCTGTGGTTTTAGCACAGGCCACGTGTTTATTATTATTATTAATTAAACAATCTCTTAACAAAATTGTAAGTCCTATCCAGGCAGAGATAACTATGTTGGTAAGTGACCAGATATAGCCAAGTACAAAGTCTTTTGGGCTACTTAGAATAATTATTTATTTTTTAAACAGGTGATATGTTAACCTGGGTCAGTGTTCAAAAGACAGAAAAAAATAGTAAAAATTATCTTTATAACTCTTGTTCCTAGTCACTCCATTTGTTTTCCAAGAGGCAACTAAAAATTTCATGTTTCTTGGGTATCTTTTCAAATAATTTATTTGTATATACAATGAAACACATACTTATTGCTTTATTATTTTTCACACAAATGGTAGCTTGTCATAAACATTGCTGTGTAAACTAGCTTGCAAATGCTAGTATATCTTGGCAGATATTCTATGTGAGTGCACCCAGAGCCTTCCTTGTGGAAACTGATTCCACAGTTTTATTGCAGTCCATTGTATGGGAATACCATAATTTAATCAACAATTCTCTACTGATGTTTCCAAACTACTTTTGTTTTGAAGTTACAAACAAGCTTCAGTGAATAACCTTAGCTATGGTAATTTTGTAGTTGTGCAAGTATTTCTGTACAATAAATTTCTAGAAGCAGAATTTCTCCCTCAGTGGGTATATCAGTTTGCTATTTATACATAACCAGCCACCTCATAACTTGATGACTTAAAACAATAAGCACTTAGCATTTATTATTAATAAATCTACAGGTCAGCTTGGTGGTTCTGCAGATATGGGCAAAGCTTCATTGAGATTGGCTGGGCTTGGTCAGTCCCTACAGGCAACTGAAAAATTGACTTGGGGTTGGCAAGTCTAGGATGGTCTCTCCCATACGTTTGGTGGTTGGATGGTTGGGTTTCTGTTGGTGGAAAGACAGAGGTAACTGGACTATGTACTGATCATCCCCTAGCAGGCTAGTTTGGGTTTGTTCATACAGGGAAGGCAGGGTCCAGAGAGAGCGGAAGCACCCAAGACATCTTGAGATCCAGCCTCAAAACTGGCACACCACGGCCTTCCATTGGCCAGAGATAGTCACAAGACCAGCCCAGAATCAAGAGGAGGGGAAATAGTTTCCATGTTAAAGGCAGTCAGATGATATGACTTACATTATATTCATGCAGTGTCTGCTTATTGATACAGGAGCTAAAAAGAAATTCTTTAGGCAGATAGTGAGGGTAAGAGAGTCCTTGGCAGAATTTCCCTTTTAACAAAAGGCAGCCCCCAAATCATTTCTTTTCTAACAAAGAGCAGCCTGAAAAATTGGGTTGCAAACATAGATAAGCAAGCTGGAAGCTTGCACACGTGAATGCTGACAGCTGTGCCACGGGTTACCTGGAAGTCAGGTATGTTCAACATGGAGGCTCCATCTTCCATTTTCTTTGTCATCATGTGTACAGTAAAGGAGTGGGAAACATGGTGGGGTCAGGTACAGAACCCATTTCCATGATAAAATATTAGGGTGGGGTGGCGAGCTTCTTCACATGCTATGCAAATGGCACACCTGGCCCAACTAATCTCTTGTGTCCTATGTAAATCAGACACTGCCTCCTCAAGCTCATCTATAAAAACCCCTGCACTTCACCATGGACAGGAAGACCCACTTGGAGCTCCTCTCTCTTTACAGGAGAGAGAGCTTTTCTCTTTCTTTTGCCTATTAAACCTCCACTCAACCTCACTCCTTGTGTGTCCACATCCTTGATTTCCTTAGCGTGAGGCAATGAACCTCAGGTATTACCCCAGATGAATGACACTTTCATTATGATATGGTTTGGCTCTGTGTCCCCACCCAAATCTCATGTTGAATAGTAATCCCCATATGTTGAAGAAAGGACCTGGTGGGGGCTAATTGGATCATATGGAACATCCCCCTCCCATGATAGTGATAGTCAGTTTTCATGAGATCTCATGGTTTAAAAGTGTGTGGCAGTTACCCCCTCGCTGTCTCTCTCCTGTCTCTCTCGCCTGCCACCATGTAAGACGTGCCTTGCTTCCCCTTCACCTTTCACCATGATTGTGACTTTCCTGAGGACTCTCCAACCATGTGGAACTGTGAGTCAATTAAGCCTCTTTTCTTTATAAATTACCCAGTCTGGGGTAGTTCTTTATAGCAGTGAGAAAATGAACTAATGCACCTCACAGAGGGATGGGGGCAGGGAAGGCTGAAGTATTGTGGCCATTCTTCTCAAGCAATCACCATGGTCAAGTGCGCTAACATGTTCACAGACATGTCAAAATCACCTTTGAAAAATTTACCAATGTATGCTGCCACCAGCGGTGCTTGAGGATACCTCTTTCCTTGCAGCTTCACTAACAGAGCATGTTACCACATTTTTTGGATTTTTGCCAATTCGATAAATGAAGATATAATCTTGGTTAAATTTTAATTTTTTTCAATTATTTTTGTGTTAATGATGGAAAATTTATTTGTATATTTGGAATGGATTTGTCTTGCCTTTCCTGTGCATTATTGGTCCAGATTCCTGTGTTTGGCCTCTCTAAGGAGCCCCGTGTGAGGCCCAAGGGGAGGAGAGAAACTGGGAATGTCAGGGATGGAGCGGGATATAAGGCAAGAAAGGAGACTGAGGTCAGGTGATGGGCACCGGTAACTGTCATTTCGAGAAATCTGGATTTGAATCTACAAAGCAAGGAGGAAACGTTGAGTTTTGCAGCCAGAGAAGTAACACAATCAGAACTGAGCTGTGTTCTAGAAAAATAACTCTGCCCAGAGGGTGCAGAGGGCTGGGTAGTAGAAGGTGTCAGAGCGTGACTGTTGCAGTGACCCAGGTGAGGGTCTGAGGCCTCTACAGGGGCATTGTGAGGACATGGCCAGGAGGGGACCTTGGGGCAGTGTTGCAGAGGCGGCGTGAGCAAGAGAGACGGATGGCTGGACACTCTGATGGTTGTGCCAGGAGGCTGCAGCACGGGGCTGTTACTCATGTAATGAGAGGGCAAAGCAAGGGCTTACTGGGGAAGAGAGTGAGCTGCTTTTCATTCACCCCATTGAATTAAATGTGCTACTGAGGCATCAATAGGGAGATACCGAGCAGGCTGTTAAATGTTTGGGATTGCAGCTCAGGAGAAAGGTCAGGGCTGGACATAAACATTTGAGAGTCATCCATGTAAGAGTGATAACGTTACCGAGGAAGAGTGCTTGGTGAATTAAGAACCCAGGACAGAAACTAGCAAAAGACATATTTTAATGGATAAAGGTAAGGAAAGAAAACAGTAAAAAATGCTCAGAAGTAGGTCATGATTGCTGAAGTTCTTGGCAGCTGTAAAATCCAGCGATTCTCTGGACAATAATAAATACATCAGTTTGTCCCACAGGTGGTCTGGCCGTATGAAACTTTGTTTCAGCTTGAGCTGTCACTTGTTTCCTGATTTTCGTAGTGGTCTAGCTAGAGTTCTTTTCATTCCAGCAGTCAGCTTCTAGGGCATATGTTGTGTGTCAGCAGTTTGTCCCACTAGTATTCAATCTGACTATGAAGCAGCTAACAGCATTAAACGGCAGCCAGCGAAGCCCCAACGCTGCTGGGTTCGTTGTCCTCTAGAACCATATTGTGGGTGAATTTGTCTTTCTATTTGCTATTAAGTTTGATTCATAGGGAGCTCTGAAAAAATGGTCTCTAAACTGAATTTGACATCAGCGACTAATCCAAATTCTGCATCTCCTCAGTAGGTCGGATACTTTGTTTGATCTGATTTGGAATGCTGACTCAACCATACCATTCTCCCTAACCTTCTGAAAGTTGTGATACTCTGTGGTTTTTTGTTTTAATCAATAGTAACAGGGATGTAATCAATAGAGAGGGTACAAGCTGTTCTCTGCCAGTGAAGAATTCAGATGCACAAATATGTTTTGATTTTGTAAGTGGCTCTAAGGTGGTAATGCATTGATTTACCATTGAAACTGCTTGGTTTTTTTCCCCAAATATCAAGAGGAAACAATCTGATTAAATCAAACCTCCATGTTTAATCCGTTTAAAACCTAATGCCTATGAAGGAGATGGAAGGAGGAGGTGGGAAACTTCTGGAAGTTTCCGATGTAAAAACTAAAAAGCATATTTTAAAATCCCTCATAAGAAATCTCTAAAAACAATTTAGATGCAAGGGTTAGCAGGTGGAGGAAAAGTCCTACTTTTGGATAGCTCTGGGGAAACCTAGAAGTAAAAGTTAGAAAGCTACTTGGCACCGTTTTCTTACGAACAGTTCATTTGGACTTGAAAAGCAGATGGCTTGCAGGTGGGGTATTTGCTGTGTACTTAATAAGCTCCACTTAATATGGTGCAGGATCCTGTAGGGTAAGTCAGCTAAGGAGAGCCTTCTCCTCTAGGAATGGTTAGACACTGTTTTCTTTAGGCTTCAGGTAGGTTATGATGATATAGATTGGGCATGTGCTCTCAAGCTAGGTCTCTATTAATTGAACCTGACGCCTGCCACTATAGAACAACCAGTTCCAACAAAGCCAGTGTTTTCTCCCTCTGACATTGGTCAATAGGTGATGCTTCCACACCAGAGAAAATATTCTTCTCAGCTAAAATATTTTGAGCCAAGGAATTGCAGCACGAAAATTTCAAAATGCAAAAATGCGCTGTTTGAGAACCATTTCATGTTTTTCCTCCTTAGAGATAAACGGTAGATAATATTCACTGTAATTGTAATCCATCTATAAGCACTGGGTTCTTACTCAGGCTGGAAGGAAATGGCCAGTCTTAAATCCTCTGTTTGGGTGGAAGGTCATTTTCCAAGTACTTGTAGAAAAGGACGACATGGGCTGGGCGTGGTGTCTCATGCCTGTAATCTGAGCACTCTGGGAGGCCGAGGCGGGCGGATAACCTGAGGTTGGGAGTCCAAGACCAGCCTGACCAACATGGAGAAACCCTGTCTCTACTAAAAATACAAAATTAGCCAGGCAAGGTGGTGCATGCCTGTGATCCCAGCTACTTGGGAGGCTGAAGCAGGAGAATTGCTTGAACCTGGGAGGCGGAGGTTGCAGTGAGCTGAGATCATGCCATTGCACTCCAGCCTGGGCAACAAGAGTGAGACTCCATCTCAAAAAAACAAAAAACAACAAAAAAAGGAAAAGGATGACATGGCGACCACTTATGCTTATCATCTGGTTTTTCAGGAGTACAGCTGCTACTTATCTTTCTGTAAATGCACTCAACAGAATAAATGTTTAATTAATACAACCTCATATGTATATATTTATTGTAGTTTCTTTTACTAATAAGATTCTAGAATATATTATTGGGATCCTTAGAAAAAAAATCTCCAGGTGGGCGTAAAATTTACCTAGCACCAGTACTGAATTTCTTCTTTGAGGAATAGAAAACTTAATATGTAATCCATTGTCCTTACTCAAAAAATCCTGAAGTTCACTGCATCACCTTCTTGTAACATGTCTCTGTGCTTGGAGTTTGTCTAGTTTATGGATTCTGAGAGTTCACTTATTGAATATATGTCTCTTTGTTTGAGGTTTAATAGTGTTCCTATAGCAGATTTTGCTTAGGCAGAATCTGAGGGGATTCCTCTCTGGGGAGGCTATGAGTGGATGTAACCAACACCTTAATCTCTGTCCTGGGGAAAGCAGTAAGAGAATACCTCCTCCTCTGTGATGGAAAGGACCCACGCCTTCCCGGAAGAGGCCACACTGACACTGCGGAGACGCTTCTCAGCCATTCATCCCCAACATATGTAAACTTTTCACGCAGTCCCTTAGCTTCTTAGCAGTCACCAGCGCATAGTAAGCACTCAATAAATTTTAGACATCGCTAGCATTATCATTGATTGTGATGAACTTTTGTAACTGTTATGGGGGAGAGGAAACACATGACTATTTTTGTTAAGCAAACGAAAGTCAGCTCTGTTCAATATATTATATGTACTCAGTATCATAAAGAGGACTCTTAATTCAAATCGCCCAACTTTAGGGGCAGAAATGGAAGCATTTTATGTTATACAGCTAAGTCTTGTTTGAACATAACATTGAACAGGGAATAAATGGGTGTAGGAAACCTTCAAAGGGGCTTTGCTCCTTGGTCACGTTGTCTACCTCATTATTTAGAACATTTGATATGATCTGGCCAGAGGTGGGAGTTACAAACTGTAAAAGTTAGAGGGAGCCTAGAAACAGCAGATTTAATCTTTCATTTCGACACTTGCAGAAACAGAGCAACAGATTCAATTATGTTTTTTCCTCCTTGACATTTAGGGAAATGGGAGAAAGCCCCTGCCCAGAATTGCTTAGCCTTGAGTTAATTAACTAGTTCAATAATTTTACGTTAGAATGCAAGTTTTGAGTCTCCGTACACGTAGTCCACTTCTTTTTGCTTGTCCCTGACATCATATTTCAAAATTATCCGGTTCCAGCTTACCTTGAAATGATGGAACATCTGAAGAAATGTTATCCGTGTTTGGGCTTTGAACTTCACTGTCTTTTGTGCAGCTGATCATTCACGCCTTGCCTACTGTCCGTAACACTCCCAAATTGTTCTCAGCAACAAAGCAAATGGTCAGAGCAAAGCCAACCAGATGTAGGCACACCAGCTGCAGAGTCATGCCTGATTCCTGCACAGGTCATTTATTTGTTGGCATTAGCAAGATTTGAATTAGACACTGAACTAGATGAAGACTCAGATTATTTATGATAACTGTCAACAGTAGCTGCAAGAAGATGCCAACAGCTGTCATAAGAAGTGGAGCATCCCTGGAGTTCAGCACTGAACTAAGGTCGGCCCCGCCCTCCGGCACAGCCTGCACCAGCTCAACGGCGTGGTAACTTTTTCTCATCCAAACAGAAACAAAACAAAGGTCATTAACCTCCTGTCTGTAAAACCTCAGGCTTTTTAGGAATTAGAAGTCGGAACGTGCTTTAGATAATTTCAATTGAACAAATATTAAGCATTCGCTATATGCCCAGGGCTGTGTAAAGCCCTGTGGGGGATAGAAATGAATATAGCAATGTCTCAGGTCTCAGGAGTTTACAGTAACTGTACTAAAAAGGGAACACTTAGTATTATAATATAAAGGAAGAATAAAATAATTTTCTTTGGAGACTTTTTAAAAGTACCAGAACACTGTAGTGCAAAGACTTGAATTCAGAATCGTATCGTCATTGGTTCCATTTCTAAATTTGCCAATTGCTGTCAGTAAGAACTTGGGTAAGACCCTTAACATTTCATATACTGTTTGCTCTGTTAAAAAACCACCACAGAGTTGTTGTACCAGAGAAATAACATCGCATATGTGAAATGACTGTTATACTGCTGGACACATTAGCAGACATTGAGAAGAGGGAGATACGAAGTTTGATAGAGAAATGGGTTGAGTCAGAAAGAAGCTTCATTATTTCATCCTTGAAGTATAAGCAGAGAATGACAGGTAGAGAAGCAGCATTAGATTAGGCATAGAGATTTAAGGAGCATTCAAACCTAGTTGGGTGCTGGGTGTGGTGGGTGAAGGTAGTTTTTGTTGTTGTTATTGTTTTTTGAGACAAGGTCTCACTTTGTCACCCAGGCTGGAGAGCAGTGGTACAACTACAGCTCACTGCAGGCTGGACCTCCTGGGCTCAAACGATCTTCCCACCTCAGCCTCCCAGATAGCTGGGACTACAGGTGCGCACCACCACACTCAGCTAATATTTTTATCTTTGTAGAGATGGGGTTCTGCCATATTGCCCAGGCTGGTCTCGAACTCCTGGACTCAAGCTATCCTCCTGCCTTTGTCTCCCAAAGTCCTGGGATAGCAGTCATAAGCCACTGCATCTGGCCAGGGTGAGAATATTTTTGGAGAGCTTTGAAAGCAGATAGAAAAGACAGGTTGGAATTATTAGACAAAGAGAGACTAAGGAGTGGAGGTAGAAGAGATGCAAGAAAACACATGGACATCTCCTATGGGGAAGAGGTGATAGGCAACTCCAGGGCCTCCACCCAGAGCTCCTGCTGATTTCAATGAAGTGGATGTTTTATGGAAGACTCTAGCCACGCTCGGATCCCGCTTGAAGTGCCTGCCAGCTGGAGAGGACAGGGACAAGGGTATGACTTGCAGGCATCCCCCTTCCTCTGCTGACTGCTCTCCAGCTATGGGCAGCGATGGCCATTGACCGTGCCATCTCCGGGACGGGGATCAGTCTGGTCAATCGACCAAATGTCCTGGCTTAGAGGATACGGTGCAGTGGGGATGGTCACCTTCCTGTGCAGTGGTTTAATGCTTGTTCTCCTTCTCATCCAGAATCAGCCAGGTGTCCTGGAGGGCCTGAGAGGGACCAGGGTGATGATCGGATCGGGAGAAGAAAGTCAGATTGGAGCATGTGAGTCATACAATGTAGACATAAAATGCACCTGATGGTTTATTCCAGCACAGAGATCCAGAGAGGGGACGTGATGTGCCTGGAGACCTGGAGTAGATGGGCAGAGTGGAACTAGAGTACAGGCCACTTGCTTTATGGTCCAAGCTCCTTACCACCACAGGACCTCTCACTAGCAGAGACAACACACACACACATACACATATCACACACACACACCACACACACACATACACACCACACCACACACATACATACACAGATACATACACACCACACACACACCACACACACACACACACATTAAAGTTTTCTGTGCATTTGATATCTCCATTATTTTATAAGACCCGGTTAAAATATCTCTTTCTTTGAGAACTAGTCCATGACTTTTCAGATGGCAAATATCACTGGTCTTCTGTGCCCCCTTATGACGTTGAACATATATTGATTGTAACACTTGTCCACATGCTTTCCTTCCTAACTAGTATAGTTTTTAAAATTTATCTTGAATTCTGTTTTTTTTTTTTTTTTGAGACAAGGTCCCACTCTTGCCTAGACTGGACTGCAGTAGTGCAATCTGGACTCACTGCAGACTTGACCTTCTGGGCTCAGTTGATCCTTCCACCTCAGCCTCCTAAGTATCTGGGACCAAAGGCATATGCCACCACACCAGGCTAATTTTGGTATTTTTTGTAGAGCTGGAGTCCACTGTGTTGTCCAGGCTGGTCTCCAAATCCTGGGCTCAAGAGATCCACCCACCTTGGCCTCCCAAAGTGCTGGGATTGCAGGTTATATTGAATTCTTAATCTTGTACTTCTCTAGGACCTAGTTGGAAGAGATGCTTATTAAACATACACTCATTAAATGAAGAATAAGTGCATGAATGAATGAAGGAAAGAATGAGTGATATATGGCACACCATCATGAAACTCCTTGGGATCACATATTAATGCTAATAATGTCTCTAGAAACGCCTTTCCTATGTAGCATGTGAAATATATTAGTCTAAGTACTATATCAAGGAGTTGAATTTTAAAGTTGAACACCTTGTGATATTTATGGTGCAGAAGAAATTGTGACATTTTTATTGTTCAAAGGTAATGTTCTATGCAGATCGAAGGGACTTTTTGACTTTATAATATGTAATGCTAGAAAAAATAGATCAGAGATGGATTTGAATAGAAATTTAGAATTAGTAAGATTTTCAAGAAATAACTTTCTGGCAGACTGACTTTATTTACCATCAAATTATATTACCCTTACCTTAGGGGCCATACAACGGGAATTGTCAGCAAAGATCGTGCAAATTTAGTTCGGAATACGTATTAGTAAAGTTAGTTGTAATTTTATGTCGTCATACAAATGTAAAAGCAGGGAGGAAACTCACCCAAACTCATCATCATGTTTTTGCATATTAAGAAGATCATTGTTTCACATTTTAAAGTTTCTGCAATTGGAAGGCACTTTCCAATCAAAATCAAAAGAAATGTACCATCCTCCCAGGCAGAGGAGTAAATTTTGATGTAATTGTCATGGAATCTGCATATATGAATTTAACTGAGTATAAAAAGAAATCTGTTCATCTGTCACCTCGCTTAGTTTCTTCTCGTTGGTAGCATCACACACAATTGGATTTTAACTTAAATTAGGATTTCAGGTTGTTGCTTTAAAAGACTTAAAAAAGACACACTTCAATGCAGCCCTGAATGAAAAGTTATTGCACATTCAAATGAGCAAAAATATAGACTTTTGGACCATAACAAGCAAATGCTTGGTGGAAGAACGACTCTCTTTCATAATTTATTGTAAAATGACAATTGATGGGTGGATTCTTCTCCCAAAAGGCAAGGCATCTTGATATAATTTTGTCATCTTGAACATATGTGGGAAATTTTGTCTGTCACCCACTAGGCAATGCAATTTAAAGCATTTGAAAATGCCAATTTGTTCAGGCCAGACAATGAAACACTAGTCAGAAAGGGCTGATGTGAGCCTCCCTTTAGTTACGGAGAACTTATCACTCAGCAACCATGTGCCAAACATTCCAGCTGACTTTTCAGAGAAACCATTTAACATCCAGGGATCTGGAATTCACTCATGGGGGTGGGTGTGACAGGCTGCATCATAGCCCCAGAGATTTTCAGTCTCTAATTTTTGGGACCTGGGAATGTTACCTTATATGGGAAAAGGGTCTTTGCCAATGTGATCGAATTAAGGATCTTGAGGTGGGAGATTACCCTGGATTAACTAGGCAGACCCTAAATGTAATCACAAGGGTCATTATTAAGAGGGAGGCTGAGGGAGCTTTTAAGACAGAAGAGTAGGCAAAGAAAGCAGAGATTGGAGAGAAGGGGCCACGAGCTGAGGAGTGTAAGGACTGCAGCCCTAGAAACTGGAAAAGGCAAGGAACAGATTCTCTTTCAGACCCCGAGGGGGTGCAGCCCTGCTGCTTTTCCGGAGCCTGCCAGGGAGCACAGTCCTGCTGGCACCTGGATTTTGGCCCAGGGAGCCCCACTTTAGACTTCTGAGCTTCAGAACTATGAGACAATAAATTTGTATTGTTTCAAGTCACAAATTTGTGGCCATTTGTTACAACAGCCACGTGAAACTCATACTATGAGAGAGGAGAAAGTCTGAATTAAACTGAGGCCACCACACTGACCCAACCTAAAGCCTAAACTAAAGATACCACAGTAACCTAACCTAAAGCCTAAATTCAAACTAACCACCACACTAACCTAAACTAAACATTTGGCTTGTAAATGAGACATTTAGCCAAGCAGGAAACGACAGTGCAACATTTACCTTTGTCATGGTTTGGATTTGTTTCCGCACCCAAATTTCACGTTGAATTGTAATCCGCCTTGCTGTTCTCATGACAGTGTGTGATAGTGAGTTCTCACAAGACTTGGTTGTTTCAAAGTGTGGGGCACCCCATGCCTGGTTCACTTCTTCCTGCTCTGGCCATGGAGGGTGTGCCTGCTTCCCCTTCCCTTCTGCCATGAGTGTAAGTTTCCTGAGGCCTCTCCAGCCTCTTTTCTTCATAAATTGCCCAGTCTCAGGTAGTTCCGTTGTTTTGTTTGTTTATTTTTGAGACAGAGTCTTGCTCTGTCACCCAGGCTGGAAAGCAGTGGCAAGATCTTAGCTCACTACAACCTCTGCCTCCTGGATTCAAGCAATTCTGTCTGCCTCAGCCTCCTGAGTAGCTGGGATTACAGGTGTTTGCCACCATGCTCGGCTAATTGTTGTATTTTTAGTAGAGATGGGGTTTTGCCATGTTGGCCAGGTTGGTCTTGAACTTCTGACCTCAGGTGATCTGCCTGCCTTGGCCTCCCAAAGTGCTGGGATTACAGGCAGGAACCCCTGTGCCTGGCCTCAGGTAGTTCTTTACAGCAATGCAAAGAATGGACTAACACTCAGTATTCTTCCCTTCTTCCCTTCCCTCTTTATAATCTTTTTCTTTTGAGACAGAGTCTTGCTCTTGCTGCCCAGGCTAGAGTGCAGTGGTACAATCTTGGCTCACTGCAACCTCCGCCTCCCAGGTTCAAGTAATTCTCCTGCCTCAGCCTCCTAAGTAGCTGGGATTACAGGATTACAGACATGTGCCGCCATGCTCCGCTAATTTTTGTACTTTTTAGTAGAGACGGGTTTCACTATGTTGGTCAGGCTGGTCTCAAACTCCTGACCTCAGGATATCTGCCCTCTTTGGCCTCCCAAAGTGCTGGGATTACAGGCATGAGCCACTGTGTCCGTCCTCTTTACAATCTTTTTCCTACTTCCTGGAACTTGATTTGCACTTTCCTCTTGGTTGCTCTAGGTATTCCTGATGTGGCCCCGTTACACTCCCTCAGGTGTCTCCAGCCACAGAGAGTGTCTTCCTGCATCAGCTACCACCAGAGTCTCTACAGCCACATCTCTCAGAGCCGCAGTCACTTCATTGATAAACTTCAGAGGGTTGAACTGGATACTCTTTTCAGGTGCTTTTCAGTTCCTCTATCAATCATTCCAAGACACAATTATGTTGGCATTATTTTCCTGCAAGTTTCATAATCAAATTTTGCTCCTTTTAGACTTATTATTTAACTATCAACAGATCATCCACAATGGTCTCAGTCCACTTGAGCCCAGAATTTCTTTTATCAATATTTGCCTTGGGATAAAGGACCCTTTCCATTTCTAAAATAGCCTTAGGACCCCAATGACACTTGGAGATGCACCCAAGTAGCCAGTCAACCTCCTTATTTAGGGTACAATAGTGGGATCTTGTTGAAAGTATCTCTGCTCAAATTTAATAGGATGATTTCGTGTTGCCTTTATTTTTTTCTTTATTTCTTCTTGCAGAAAATGTTAACTTCTCTGGTCCACTGTAAACATTATGTTAAGAAATGTTGTTTGATGAGTGACCAGGTATGGGAATGAGAGATGGGTTGTATGGTCAATAGTAACTCACATAGTAAAAGTCACACTCCAGCCAAGAAGAGAGAAATGACTGTATTTGAAAGAAACACAGTTTCCTACAGGGAAGCTGTTTTAGAGGCGATGGAAAGCTAAGAAACCAAAAGGTGCCGATAGGTTCCCTAGCGATTAGTAACAGTAGAAAGCTTGGGTTGGAGGGATGGAGTAAGGAGGTGTTAGCCCAAAGCCTGGAGGCTTGGCCATGGAGAAAGCACTGCTGCTGAATGCCGCATACAGCGACTATTTTCCATTGGTCAATGCAGCCAGAGGCTGGCTGAGAGAGGGGAACTGTGAGAGGCAGCTGTAGGGACCGGTTGCCCCATGATATAGACCAGAGCAGGGAAAACATTAGGAATGGGTGCAGAGCAAATGTGTCCAGGGCCGTGAGACGCATAAATACGTTACCCTGGTTTGGAAGTGATTGCTTCTCATTTCAGTGAAATGGTGACAATTTCAGTGTGGTAGAGAAAAATAACTCTTTAAAACATCTTAAAAGGAGTTTTATAGATGAATTAACTGAGACTTGAGGAGTCAGGATCCTGGTTAAAAACCTCTATGTGACTTTTCAGACCCAACCATAGGCAATGGCAGATGTCTGTCTGGCAGGCCTGCTGGGGAATCTGCCCTCCCCACATCGGGCTTGGTGTGTGGCTCGTGTATTACAGTCTCTGGAAAGAGCGGTGGTCAAGGACTCAGGCCCCCTGGACCCCTGCTCTTTGCATATTTGCAGTCCTAGCCCAGCCTTCCTTCTTAGATCTTCTTTAGGCCCCCTCACTGGAGGCTGGAGAAGGAAACCCTGAGGACATCTTTCCCTGTTGCTACTCAGTTCTCAGTACTTTCCACTCTGAATACTACCCCTGACCACAGGTCCATAAAACCGATGGAGCTTTGTTTGAAGCTCCCTCAACAGACAGACACCTACTGTCTTCAGTGACTCACTTGGCCCTTGACTGGTGCACTACTCCATGGAGGAAGATGGCACAGGAGAATCAGTCCTGTCTCCAGTTTTATCTGAGTAGGAACCTGAGTATAATCTCATAAGACATCTGCCATTTATTGATTGTCAGCGTTTATCCAGCTATGAGTGCAGATGGGGTGAGAGCTCCTCTTCCCCTTGGCTCTTCTTGGCCATATCTCGAGAAGTTGTAGGTCTAAGGGGGCTGACTTCCCAGAGAAAGGTCTGCTCCCCATTCAGGGTTGTATAGCTAGCCCTCTGTTCCTCATGTTAGAACATCTGAATATTTTCAATCTGCCGTTAAATAACTAATTAGGGTTTATTTTATTAACTCAGGGCTTTCACGTAGTAGTTTCTTACTAAAAATATACGCAAATGGTTATCAATTCAGTGAATTATAGATGTTAAAATTATGAGGGCACTATCTAGCTAATCAAAATAACCAAGACCTAGGAGGACTTTTTGAACACTGTTCTTTCTGCTTTTATTAACGTTTCTACTATGGGTTGGCACCATAATCTTAAAAAAATGATGAAACTACATTATGAATATCCAACTCAAAAGAAGACGAGAGTTGTTTAATTTATTCAACATTTTTATCAGTTTAAACTTTTTCTGGCTTCTAAAATTCAGGAAATAGTATCAGCTCTCAGATGGAGGCAGAACCATGGGATCTATAGAGGTTACCCCCCTCCTCGTCTCTCTTTCCACTGGATTTCTAATACGTGTATCTCCAGGTTTTGAGGAGATAATTAGGTAATTACATGTTGTGGTTTGAAAGATCACTTGTTGGACTAAAGAATACATGGAGCAGAAAATGCAAACACAAAGTCGTGGGTGGTCTCAACAAAGGTCTTTCTTTTCTATTTTGCTTAATTAGCTTCCTAAGAAGTTGAAAGCAAGATTTTCTGCAGATAAACTGCGTGGCAGATGAGTGCCTTAGGAAAATCGATAGTTGACTATGCTTGGTTGTGCTATTTCTGGGAACAAAGGAAATTTCATGTAGGGAATTTGTTACAAAGATGATGAAAAGCTAAGAAAGCTGGAGGGGCCATGGGTGGCCTGGAGATGAGCAACAATGGGAAGCCTGGACTAGAGGGGTGGGGTCAGGAGCTGTCAGTCCACAGCCTGGGGCCTGGGCTCAGGGCAGAAGCTAGAACTGGGGCAGGTCTGCCCTGTGGGGGTTGGGCTATGGCTTAGTTATGAAGATTAGTTAGTTCATTTTCTACCTGCAGAGTTTTTCAAGTGCGGCAGTCGAGAAGCAGCTTTTGTTTCTTAAGCAATTTTCATTAAAGTTTTGGTGCCACTAGGGTCTCAGCATTTGCATCAGGCATTTGTTCATTAATTAATTAATTAATTCATCCTACACATTCCTACTGAGTGCCTGTGAAATATTAGAACCTGCTCTGTGTTAGGAAAGCAGGATTCAGCTGTCATCAAACTGTGTTAGGGTTCTCCGGAGAGACAGAGCCAGTATGATGAACCGAACGAGAGGTATTAGGGGACCTGGCCGATTCAATCAAAGGCAAAGTCCCACAGTAGGCCATGTTCAAACTGCAGAATCAGAGAAGCCGATGGCCTGGCTGAGCTCAAGCCCAAAACCTGTGTACTAGGGAAGTCATGAGTGAAGCCCCTAGCCAGGCCCAAGAGCCCCTGGCTTGGCATCTGGTGCAAGTTCCAGAGTTCAAAAGCTGAAGAACCTTGAGTCTGATGTCCAAGGGTAGTAGGAAAAGCATCTTGGTTTGGAAGAAGGAAAGCAGAGTGAATCCCCCCTTCTTCTGCCTGTCTGTTGCTCCAGTCGGGTCCCAAGTGATGGGCCGGTGACCACCCACACTGAGGGCAGATCTTCCTCTAGGCCACTGACTCATACAACAATCTCCTCTGGAAATCACTGCACTGACACCCAGAAACAGTGCTTCACCAGCTGTCAGGCAACCCTCAATCCAGTCAAGTAGACACCAGATATTAACCACACGCAAACCTAAGGGACATTTGGTTAGTGTGCTTCAATGGTCATTATTTTTCTTTTCAAGAATGAGTCTCTTGGTTAAACCAGCCAAGCATAAACATTAAGTAGCAGAGGAAACTGCCTTCAGTGCAAGGAAGGGAATCCTCACAGTGGTTCTGTTTGGAAACTTCATGACGGATGCCTATCAATTTTCAGTTTCAATAAAGACCTAATTGTAAGGATGACTTTTTTTTTTTTTTTTGAGATGGTGTTTCGGTCTTGTCACCCAGGTTGGAGTGCAGTGGCGTGATCTCAGTTTGCCGCAACCTCCGCCTCCCAGGTTCAAGCAATTCTGCTGCCTCAGCCTCCCAAGTAGCTGGAATTACAGGCACGTGCCACCACGCCCGGCTAATTTTGTATTTTTAGCAGAGAAGGGATTTCTCCATGTTGGTCAGGCTGGTCTCAAACTCCTGACTTCAGGTGATCTATTCACCTTGGACTCTTAAAGTGCTGGGATTATAGGCAAGAACCACTGTGACCAGCCGAGGATGACTTTTAACTTCTCCACCTGTGATATAACTCAAAGGAAGTTTCCCTCAATAGTGGCTGGCTTCTCTGCTCCTTCTCATGAACAGCGGTCACAGGAATGGCTTTGGTTTGTTCATTCCAAGTTAAATCAGCTGAACAAGACTGACGAGTACTTAGGTATTTCATTCTTGGACAGCAGGTGAAGAAGTAGAAGAGCTCCACCCTGACACTTCCATCACATGTGGATTCTCCCCTCCTGGAGGGTGTCTTTGCACACTTAGGACATATCCTACACCTGATTGTATCTTCTTTTTGAGACCATTAAAAAACAAATGAATAAACACACTTAGATTTTGCTCCAAATCCTCGAACCTTTTTTGTGTAATTATTTGATTTTGCAATACTCCAAATGACTATTTCTAGCTTAGGCTCCCCTACCTTTCCTAGCCTACCTTTGCAGGTTCTCCAAATACTCTCCAAACAGGCCTACACATTGCGGATGCTACTTGATCTATTAGGGGGTGAGGTCCTGATAAATTCATCATACATTGGAAATATTTTAAGTCAAAATTACATATAGTACACTTAACCTACCAAACATCATAGCGTGGCTTTGCTTACCTTCAACATGCTCAGAACACTTACATTTGCCCACAGTTGGGCAAAATTATCTGACACGAAGTCAGTTTAATAATAAAATGTTGAATATCTCATGTAATTTACTGAAAACTATACTGAAAGTGAAAAACAGAGTGGCTGTATGTAACTCAAAGTATAGTTTCTATTGAATACATGTTGATTTCCCACCATCATAAAGTTGAAAAATCAAAAGTGGAACCATTGTAAGTTGGAGACCATCTATACTATTACCCATTTTTAGAACCCTCAATCAAGGAATTTAGTAAGATTAAAAAGAAGAAAGAAAATGTGGTACTTATACACAATGGAGTACTATTCAGTCATAAAAAAGAATGAGATCGTGTCATTTACAACAACGTGGATGGAACTGGAGATCATTATATTAAGTGAAATAGGGCCAGCACAAAAAGACAAACATTGTATGTTCTCACTTATTTGTGGAACATAAACATCAAAGCAATTGAACACATGGAGACAGAGACGAGAAGGATGGGTACCAGAGGCTGGGAAGGGTAATGGGAAGTAGGGGAGAGGTGGGAATGGTTAATGGGTACAAAAAAGTAGAAAGAATGAATAATACCTAGTATTTGATAGCATAAAAGGGTAACTGTAGTCAAAATAGCTTAATCGTATGTTTACAAATAACTAAAAAGAGTGTAATTGGACTGTTCATAACACAAATGATAAATGCTTAAAGGGAGGGATACCCCATTCTCCATGATTTGATGATTTCACATTTCATGACTGTATCAAAACATCTCATGTACCCCAAGAATGTGCACACCTAATATGGCTATATAAAATTTTTTTAAAAAAGAGAGAAGTAAAGTTGATTTTTCTTTTTCTTTCTTTTCTTTTCTTTCTTTCTTTCTTTCTTTTTTTTTTGAGATGGAGTCTCACTCTGTAGCCCAGGCTGGAGTGAGTGACGCCATCTCGGCTCACTGCAACCTCTACCTCCCGGGTTCAAGCCTCAGCCTCCCGAGTAGCTGGGATTACAGGTGCCCGCCACCACGCCCAGCTAATTTAGTAGAGATGGGGCTTCACCATGTTGACCAGGCTGGTCTCCAACTCCTGACCTTAGGTGATCCACCTGCCTTGGCCTCCCAACATAGAGCCTTATAGATTTACACATGCTGTTGGTGGGGGCCCATGCCAACAAGTTAAGGTTGTAAGAAGTTTTAATTTTTTTCTCAAATGGGAAAATCTTTACAAAGCTTTTCCTCATTTGACAGGCTGGTAAGTAGCCTTCAGTGGCTCTCCATTTTCCACCCGTCTGATGTAAATTTCCCCTGCCAATTTTTTGTCATTTTCTAAAATCTGACCTCCTCTAGTTGAACTTATTTTCCACTACTCCCTAATACACAGTTTACAGTTTAGACAGGTCCTACTGAGCCCTCACACGTCAAATTCACACCTGGCTGTCGTTCACAGAGGTCCCACCACCTTTTATAGGGGACTTTCCTCATTCTTTGCCTTCAGTAACTTTTGCCAAATTCTTTCCCAGCTCAGCTTCCATCTTCCGCACTCCCTGGCTGCCGGAGTCTCGGTGATCTCTCTCTCCTCCGAATGCTTGGTGCGGCTCTTGACCCAGCTCTCAACTCTGTTCTGTCCTTCATGCTCAAGGTGAGATCTCATGTATGGGGCTTACCTGCCCACCTGATTAATCTTGATTTCCTTATCTGCAAAATACAGCTAATGCCTCTGTCACTGATGAAAGACAGATAAAATACTTCAAATACCTGGCTCGGCAGCAAGGCTGGTTCCCTCTTATTCTCTGTTTCTGCAGCCACAGTCCCTGGCTAAGCAGTGTGTTGCTTAAGAAATGGAGTCTGATGGGCTGATTCCTAGAGGTGGGACTAAGAGGCAGTTTGTGGAGGAATTGGGTAAAAACCAGAGAATATGCCACCACTGAAATTAAGCGGGAAAGTTTTTTTTTCTCTCTTTTATATTGTAGACCAGGACACAGAGGGGTTATTCTGTCATTTCACTCATGGAGAAGAGAGTTTGGGGAAAAAGTAGAAGCTGCTAGTGGTACATTTGTATGGGAAATGTTTTGACAAAACTTCATCCTAAGTACCTCACATAATTTCTTAGAAGTGAAGGGGAAACTAGCCAGTTAAGGAACTGTATTTACTCTACACAAAGCCAGGTCCCAGACTGGGGACTAGAGAAAATAAAAAGTATTGGACACGGAGAGCCAAGCAGGTTAAATGACTGGAGGGTGTCATCAGGACGTTTACCTGCTGAGCCTCCAGGCATCCCTGAGCTTCCTTCCATGCATGGATGTGCACACACATACTCCGAGATGCCACAGACATAGACATATACACAGATAAAGCCGGACACACATATGGGCACACAGGAACACAGAGATACATACTTACACAGAGGTACATAGAGATGCAGTGTGCACACACAGCTACATACAGACACTCATACAGATAAACACATGTGCACATAGATACAGATACATGAACACGTGAACATATATGTACAGACATACGCAGATACACATATATGCACACAGCGATACCCAGACACACATGTGCACACATGTGTGCACACATACACAGAGATGTATACATACACACAGAGAGATACACTCATGCACACAGATACATCCACTCATACATGCACACAGGTACACAGATACATGAACACACTAATGTATATGTACAGGCACACATATGCACACAAATATGTAGAACACACATATGCATGTGCACACAGATACATGCACACACAGATATACACACAGAGGCATACAGATACACACATGTACATGGACACACAGATACACGGACACACAGATACATGGACACACTTTCTTGCCTCTTCATTGCAAGGATGCCTTCTGGCCACCAGATGTCACTGCGTGAACCATCCTGGAAGTCGCTGGAGGACCGGAGGGGCTGGCAGTAGCTGTCATGGAGCCACTTTCTGGATGACCTTTAATGAAAACAGAGCTGCCAAAGTAGCTTGACAGCAAGTTTTATTCGTAACAGAAAATCCATCCGAAGACTCACTGCAGAATTGCTCCAATTCATTTCTCTTATCTGAGACGGTCACAGTAAAAGCAGCTAAAGAAAAGCATCAAAAATTGCCCACTTCACTGGGCCCCTATGCATTCATGGGAAAGGTTAATTGGAAACAGCGTTGATCCTCGCCATACAGAAGAGTCTTGGCAAGGGGAGGTTATTCAACTACAGGCAAATGACTTTCCTTTCAGAGGCAGGTTGGGGGGACCCTGAGTCCTCAGGTCGTGCGCTGTACGCAAGAAATGATACAGAAGCCCCGGGAGCTGATACTCACATTCTCCTCTGTGCTTCCCTGCACAGTTAGATACTCCCTCCTGTGTAATGAGCATCCTTAATAAGCCTCAAATATGCATTCTCATGCCAACAGGTCTGGCAACAATGGCAACCTGCACATTTCAAAAATCAAAAGCAATTTGGCTAAAGGACCTACAGTGTAACGTGGTACATGCCTGGGAGTGCCACCAGATCTGGGCTGCAGGCATTTCATAAAGGCCAAGCCTCTCCAGCCCCTCCAGGAGGCACATTTTTTGCAGAAGTGGCTTCACCGTTATTTAGTTTTTATGATCCGACTCATAGCAGGGTCTCCTGTGGTCAAAGGAAGGGCATCGAAGTGTCCATTTGGTTTTTGGAATCATGTAGACTGTCAGGTTTCTAGTTTAATGAAGGCTTGACAAGGACTTCATCATTGTCATCTACTGAAATGAGCTTTGGTGTATTTAAGCAGAAGACGGAATTATTGAGATGATATTGGGAAGGTTGGCTATCAAGGCTCTGAATATAGGCTGACATCGAAGAGCAGGCCCGGGGGTGTGGCTCCCCTTGCTCCTTGGGGACATTCTTGAGAGAGCCGTGCCACTCCTGCTCGTGGGTGTCGGGCCTGTCTGCTGACCTGAAACCCTTCTGACTGCTGCCTGGGCATCACCTTGGAGACTCCGCTGTCATCGCTGTCCTGTCCAGTCACCCAACCCAGAGCCAGTGCCCATGGGTGTCCTTTGCCCTCCAGTTAGGAGACCCAAATCTGGCTTCTTAGTTTCTGTGATAAGAGGCTGGCCAGGCCATGCAAGGAATGTTGCCCAGAGCTCAGGCAGGAGTTTGAATGATGGCCAGCTACAAAGCCACAGACATCCAAGTGGATTGCCGGGATTGGACTAGAAATTGAGAACAGTTTGTGGGTGGGCTTAGGTGCTGGGTGATTACTGGGTGTATACCCAAAGGATTATAAATCATTCTACTATCAAGACGCATGCACACGTATGTTTATTGCAGCACTATTTACAATAGCAAAGAGTTGGAACCAACCCAAATGCCCATCAATGATAGACTGGATAAAGAAAATGTGGCACATATACACCATGGAATACTATGCAGCCATAATAAAGGATGAGTTCATGTCCTTTGCAGGGAAGGGGATGAAGATGGAAACCATTATCCTCAGCAAACTAACACAGGAATAGAAAACCAAACACTGCATATTCTCACTCATAAGTAGGAGTTGAATAATGAGAACATATGGACACAGGGAGGGGAACATCACACACCAGGGCCTGTTGGGGGGTAAGGCAAAGGGGAGGGAGAGCATTAGGACAAATATCTAATGCATGTGGGGCTTAGAACCTAGATGATGGGTTGATAGGTGCAGCAAACCACCGTGGCACATGTATACCAATGTAACAAACCTGCACGTTCAACACATGTCTCCCAAAACTTAAAATAATAGAAAAGTGCTGGGTGCATTTGAACTTGAGGCACATCTAATGCACTAGTGGACTAGTAGTGAGATGTTTTATCACAGGCGTCCATATTTCGGGGCATATCCCGTGCTGCAGCCAGGCACCTGGATGCAAACACCCCTGCCCCTGCTACTGTCAGCATTCCTACTGCATTCTGGGATCTGGCCTTTCCAAAATGCTCTCTCTCCTGCATGGCTGTGTGCTCGAGCCATGTCTGGCCTCTGTCTGCCACTTCTCCTGGGCTTACATTCCTCAACACCACCTCACACGCAGCGTCCCTTGTAGGGTTCCCAGGGCATCTGGTGCCCCAGCCTCCACCATGGCCAATTCCAAGATGCAGTCTGCTAACATTGGAGTCACCTGGGATGCTCCTTAGTGCAATCCGATCAGATCCGGGAATCGGCTTGGACCCCAGACTTTTTACAGCACTCCCCAGGTGAATCTGAGGAAGCCGACTTTATGGTTAAAAAATTCCATTCAGTGTTTAGTGAGCTAAGAACGATGGTGGCAGCACCTTGGTGGTTGCTCTGGTGACATAAAGTGGCCAGGGGGCATCTCAGTGCCTCCTCTGCATTCAGAACAGGGCGCTCTGCTCCACCTGCGAGCCTGGGAATGCTGATTCCCTGTCCAGCGTGCCTGGCCTCCTCTCTCCCGGTCTGTGAGTCTTTCCCGTCCTTCAGTTCTCTACTTCAGCTCAGCTTCCATGACGAGTCCCTCCCCTGCTATTCCTGCCTGATCAGCCCCTTGGAATTGTTGTCGGACTTACCTTCATTTTACTGCTTAGTCTTGCCCCTTCACTTATATCCACGGATTCACCCTCCAGTCTGCGTGTGTTGGGCTTTGGTTAAATGTGTATGCCTGTGTCTCAAGATGCACAGCATAGCCCTGCCTTTCAGAAGTGTGTGTTAATATTATCTTCTGTATTAATCTCCTGGAGTAATATTAATTCATGTCTTAGCCATTGGACTGTAGGAGTTTTGATGTCTGGGATTGTGGTGGATACCTTCGTGTGAACTTCTCAGTGCCTAATATATAGTTACCCCTCTTGCGTACAGCAATGCACTGAGTGAATTTTTTAAACCATTTATGGCCATGTTCTGCCTTACAATGGGAGACTTCTCCCTAATAGAATACTTTTCATTCAGTGCTTACAGGAACATGACACTGTACACAACTTTTATGATTCTTAGTAATAGCACAGGTGTTAACAAATAGGTGATGATACAGCCAAGTACAGGGAGGGAAGTTAGGAGTATTTCCTTGTTATCTATAAAAAATCTTAGCTATGGTTTTATGAGTCCTTTCATGTGCCTGCTATGGTGCTGAGTGTTTATGTGCATTATCCATGCAATCCTCACAGCAACCCCAGGAGCTTGGTGTCACCAGTCCCATGTTACAGATGAAGATAAAAGGCACAGCAGTGATGGGTACTCATGATTCACACTGAGTAGCAGAGCTGAGCTGAGCTTCCAAGTCATACTGCTTTTTCATGTTGCCTGTGTGTGTGTGCATGTGTGTGCATGTTTGTGTTTGTATGTTTGTGTGTGCATGTGTGTTTCTCTGTGTGTTTGTGCGTGTGTGGGTTTGTATTTGTGTGTGCATCTGTGTGTGTGTGTGTTTGTGTATATGTGTGCATGTGTTCATGTGTGTGGTTCTGTGTGTGTGTGCATGTGTTTGTGTATGTGTAGGTTTGTGCATGTGTGTGCATGTGTTTGTGTATACGTGGGTTTGTGTGTGCATGTGTGCATGTGTGTGTATGTGTGATTTGAAATCAGTTACTCTGAGTGGAAATCAGAGGGAAAGGATATTCTAACGCGGCATTGAAGGCATTACTGTGGCATCAAAACCAACAAGGAAAGGTCATGGGTGGACGGAGTGAGAATGAAGGGGCGGGTGGATGGGCAGGACTGCGGTGAATCCTAGCAGAAGACGTTGCAAAAACCCAGCCCCTGCTTGGCAGAGAATGCCGTTTAGGTGCAGGTGAGAGATCTTTAAGAAACTACTGCTGTTTGTTGTTATCCCTTCTTCCCTCCGTAGGAGGTTTGGACAGGCAATCTCTCACTGACGTGCTTGTAACTTTCATTGTCACCTTTATCAACAGACTCGCCCCATGGAGAGGACAAATTGGATTCATGACCAGACCTCTGAGAGGCTGCGTCTCCAGGCAGCTGGTGGGAAGCTGTCTGGAAACAAACACATTTTCCAGCTCGCTCGACCCTCACATTTCCAGAGCAGAAGGTGTGTGATGTGGACTAACTGAAACTTGCCACCAGCTTGTCTCATCTCTCATGAAACTGCTGGAAGAAACACAGTGGATAATGACTCATTCCTGTGCTCTGTCCAGATAATAACTCTCACTTCTTAATAACTTCCCTCTGGCCATCGAGATCTCAAATGCAATAAAATGTTGTAAGCTGGCAGATGATATTTTCATTAGATGTGAAGCAATTTTACCAAAGCAAGATATAGATGATACAGGGCAAAATGCTACCTCTGACCAAATGAAGAGGTGAGCTAGAAAGTACGTGAAAATAGGACCTATGGTCAGAACAGGGAGGCCCAGAGTTCCCAGGAGAGTCAGAGAATGCCTCATCTTCCTGTCCTTGTTGCCGATTGACCTGTTTTGGTGTTTGGAAGGCAGGCATTCACCGGGACTGGCCACGTGCGTGTGCCGCGAGTTAGGTCATCCGGGATGTGGCAGAATACAGGAGCCACTTGGCTTTCATAGGCTTATGGGAAGGGGAGAATTTTGGCCTTCCACTGAAGAGAACAGGATACTTCACTGGGCTCTATTTCCACCTAGTAACCTGTCCTTAAGCAAGTCCTCTAGCTTTTCAGGATCTCAATTTTGTTGTTGCTGTTGTGTTTTTGAGACAGGGTCTCTCTCTGTTGCCCAGGCTGGAGTACAGCAGCATGACCTCTGTTTCCTGCAATCTCTGCCTCCCAGGCTTAAGCGATCCTCCTGCCTTGGCCTCCCAAGTAGATGGGACTATAGGTGCATGCCACCACATCTGGCTAATTTTTACATTTTTTTTGTAGAGACAGATTCTCCCTATATTGCCCAGGCTGGTCTACAAACTCTTGGGCTCAAGCCTTCCTCCTGCCTCAGCCTTCCAAAGTGTTGGTGTTACAGGTGTGAACCACCACGCCTGCCTTCTGTACCAGTGAAGCTGTCTGACCTATGTGTCCATAGGCTAGTCTTAGTTTGTTTGGCCTGCTGTAACAGAATATCTTCGACTGGCCATGGTCTCATTTTTCTCTCTGTAAAATCAGTTAGAAAGTCTCCTTGTGCCCTTCCCACTCTGAAATCCTATACTTTTGCCCCTTTCTAGTGACAAATCTAATAGTTAAACAGAAAGAGCAGTAAGCTTGAAAACCAAAATCACAAGTCCAGATGACAGGTAGGAGTTCAGAGGACAAGGTGGTCATTGTGGACTAGATATTCCATGGAGGAGTTTTGGCCTCAGCTGGACTCTAAAGGAGCCCAGAACTGAATCCTTGGGGAGGAAACTTCTAGAGTTTAGATGGAGAGGACAGCAGGAGCACTGGCCCCGTGTGAGCTGGTGGCCCTTCACTAAGACGGAGAAGATCTTTGTCCCTCTAATGGAGAGCTTGTCTCATTTTTCTCTCTCTGTCTGTTCTGCAGAATACCCTGAAAGTGTTTTTCACGTACGATTTCAGAATCCTCACGAAAAGCCTCAAGTGTTTCTCCAGTTATAGGGAGATTCTAAAAACGTGTGGATCAAGGGGTACCGCTTCTACTTATTAACTTATTTGTGGTAGGTGATATATTCATCACATTTGCTTGTATGTAGACATTACACTCTTCTAAAGGCATCCAGCCATTCATCCAAGTTCATAGAGTAATTATCCAAGGCTCTCTGCCTCTAGTTACAAGAAGTGAGTTAATATGCTCCTGAGTCTGTCTGTATTTTTAATGATCATTTCATTTCCCTCATTAAGCATTTAGGTTGCTCATTTGAAATGTCCAAATTGATAATGTTCTCATCTTTCTGTGGTTTTCATGGAAGCCTGAGAACTCCTCAAAGTCAGAGCAATGGCTCTAAAATGGATCTGCTCCTGTCAACAGAGGTCCTGCACAGCCAGGACCAACGCCTGAGTATCCAGGACCATGTCTCCCGGCCCAGAAACAACTCCTGCACACCTAAAGATACCCAGTCAGCCCTCACCTTGCCTGTAAGCCCCCTTCCCAGGAAATAAGAGCAGAAGAACAAAGAAGCCACAAAGTTTCATCTCGAGGATATGGAAATGAAATACACTGTGCAACTGTTAAGGACTGAATTATGTCCTCCTGAAATTCATATATGGAACCCTCATGCCTAATGTGACTGTATTTGGAGACAGGGGCTTTAAATAAGTCATTAAGTGTATTAGTCCATTCTCACCCTGCTAATAAAGACATACCTGAGACTAGGTAGTTTATAAAGGAAAGAGGTTTGATTGACTCACAGTTCCACGTGGCTGGGGAGGCCTCACTAACGTGGCGGAAGATGAAGGAAAAGCAAAAGAATGTCTTACATGGCAGCCAACAAAGAGAACTTGTGCAGGGGAGCTCCCATTTATAAAACCATCGATCTCATGAGACTTATTCACTAAGGCAAGAACAGTATGGGGGGCAACTGCCCCCAGGATTCAATGATCTCCCACTGGCTCCCTCCCATGACGTGGGAATTATGAGAACTACAATTCAAGATGAGATTGGGGTGGGGACACAGCCAAGCCATATCATTAAGGTGAAATGAAGTCAGAAGCAAGGGGCCCTACCTCATATGACTGTGGCCTTATAAGAACAGGAAGAGACACTGGGGATGAAGGTACACAGAGAAAAGGCCTGAGAGATGGCCATCTGCAACCCAAGGAGAAAGGCCTCAGGAGAAACCAAACCTGTCCACGCATCGTTCTTGGACTTCCAGCCTCCAGGACTGTAAGACAGTAAGTTCCTATTGTTTAAGCCACCCAGTCTCTGGTATTTTGTTTTATGGCAGCCCAAGTAAACAAATGCAATAAAAGTAGAAGAAAGCTGATCAGTGGAAACAGAAAAATGACAGAATGAATGTCTTTCGCAATGACTATGAAAAGCTTGGAAAAGGATTCCACTAAAGCTGACAATTCTTTCATAGCTGGATTACGGAACAGTTGGACATGAAACAAAATAAAAATGATCACAGCTCTCCCTCTGTGCCTGAAGCAGTTTCTAGGGGGAAATTCAAACGTGAAAAGCCAAGCAGATGATCTGAGATGTTGTTAACTGAGATGAGTGAAGGCGCCAAGCATCAGGCAACGTGGACTTTCTGACCAGCACCGTGTTCTTGCCTGCAAAACTGCTTATTAGTAGGGATTGGCACAACCCTGGAAATAAACTTTTCTAGGGTGACACATCTTCAATGAGAACATTGTTTGAGGCCTCTGTGCTCAAGAGACCGTGTTTGGTTTTTGAAATGTTTGGTTTTCTCCTTTGGAATGGAATAGCCTGGGGAGGAATAAGGAGTGTGCATGGCAGCAGCCCAGGAGATGCTTTCTTTTTCCCTGTAATCCAGATACAATGCTAGTTTTATCTATTAGGTGGCAAAAGCAGCAAGGATTGTGCCTTTCATCTTTTTTGATGAGGTAAAGCTGCAGGCCAGGGAATGTATTTAGCTCTTCTGTTCTGCACAGAGCGTTCTGGTCAGCTGATGGTGAATGATGTGCAGTTGTTGAGGTTCCTAGCTTCTCCAGAGCAATTCCTGCTGAAGGCTTTCCTGCCATCTTGCAGAGTTGGAGTCTGGGGCTGTTAAGAAGTTTAAGAAGAAAAACAACACAAAACAAGACAAACAGAAGCTCACCACCTTCATCATGTAAGCAAAGATATCTTATGAAGGAATTCATTCAATTCACATAAAAACCTTGGTATACAGAGGCAGGAAAATGTCATTATACCCATTTCACAAAAGGAGAAACAAAGAGTGATTAAAAAGAAGGAATGAAGAGGGGAAGGAAGGAAGGAAAGAGGAAAGGAGGATGGGAAAGAAGGGAGGAAGAAAGAAGGATGGGAGGGAGGAAAAGAAAGAAGGAGGATGGGAGGGAGAGAAGGAAAGAAGGAAGAAAGGGAGGGATAAATGACAGAGGGAATGAAGGAGGGAAGGAAGGAAGGAAAGGATAGAGGAAGGCAAGGAGTAAGGCACAAAGGCAGGTGCTGGGGTCCAGGCATGAAGGGAATGTGTCTTTCACATGATTGTGGTTACATTGAACTGCATGTGCTTTGTGTGGGAAATCATAAAGTCATAATGGACTCTTCTGAAATGGAGCCACCTGGTCTACCACAGTCTCTTCTGAAGAGGCTCAGACAAGATGTAGGGTGGGTAAGAGGCAAGGGTCTAAGCTCCCTTGAGCTCTTCACCATAGTTTAGTCATTAAACCTTCTCATTAAGCTCTAGTAAAAGGCTTGGGCTTGAATCCCTGCATCATCATTTACTAGCTTTGTGGCCTTAGGCGAATAACTCATTTGATGAGCAAAACTGGGATGAAACTGTCTGCCTTTTAGGATGGCTGTGATGTGAGCTCAGATTATGTGCAGTGGTTGCCTAAAACTTGGTGGGTCCAATGGAGATGGAGCCATGTCATCCTGTTCGTCACCTTCAGGGTGTCCCGCAGCACAGTGTGGTGCTCGCACCTGTCTGCGTTCACCGTGAGTCATCGCTGCACCTGCATCTTGTGGCCTTTATGCGATAGTGATCATAATGGTAAGTGCAGCAGCTAATGTTCATTGAGTGTTTGCCACTCACCGGGTGATGTTCTAAGTGCATTGTATATATTATTTTATTTCCACTGCATTTGGAGGAAACTGGGGATGAGGGGTTAAGCAACTGGACCCAAGCCTTGCCGCTGGTAAATGGCGGGCCTGGAATTTGAGACCAGGGATCTTGACTTCAGAGACTGTGATCCCAACAGCTCTGCTGTAGTTCACTCTGTCTCCAACTTGAAATGGAGCTGCTAATTAATTCTTTATGCCTTTTTCCATAGCTGCTGATTTGAATAATTGCTTTTCAGTTAATGTTCTCATGATATCAAACCTTTTGTCCCTGATTATCTTGTTTTTAGTAAAAGTAATCAAGAGGGTTTTCATACCCACAGATTTGAGTTTTGAAAGCTCTGGTGTAGCATTGGGTGGGGTGTGAGAAAGAGAGGCGAGGGAATTGTCATTTTCTTTTCCTGTAGAGATCTTTAAATTGATATGGGTTATCTGACTGAAAGAGTAAGATGGGTGCTAAGATTAAGATTCTGGGATGGTCTCTGAGACCCAGGCTGGAAAGCGTATATTCGTTCCTCCCTACTGTGGGTCACTGACTCTCGGGGGGATGCCGCAAATCCTAGGCTCTGAGTCCCAGGTTCTGCTTTTCTCTAAGGACTAGGTAGGGAAGGGGCCTGTCCAGCATTGGCCCAGGACGTTGGATCTACCCACACAGACATGTTTGCTGAGAACTTACCTGGTGCCAGGCTTTGTACGTTATGTCCTTGATCTCACAAGAAAACCTGCACAGAAGCGATATTTTCTCCATTTGTAGAGAGGTAGAAACCAAGGCTTAGAGAGGTTGTAACTTTTTTCAGAACCCAAAACTCATAAATGGCAAAGGCCAGTTATGCCTAAAATAAAACCTTGAGGAAAATATGCTGTACATTAAAAGCTGATATAGGATAAGTTCCTGTTGTTAAAGCCATCCAGTCTGTGGTATTTTGTTTTATGGCAGCCCAAGTAAACAAATGCAATAACAATAGAAGAAAACTCATCAGTGGAAACAGAAAAACCAACAGAATGGTTGGTTTAATTTAAGAAGTTGTAGGTAAAGTTCTTTACAAGCCCCAAGCTTTCCCTTTATGGTTGTGTCAAGCAGCCTGAAAGCCACCCAAGATGGTACCCGGTCCTCCCACACATGTGTACACACATGCACACACACATGCGCGTACACACACACATGCACACACACAACATCATGAAATGCAAGAAAACCAAAAGAGCTCAAGCATTGAGCATGCCTCTCTCTGTGCTTTACCACCTAACATAATAAAGGTTTTTAAAATGTTGAACAAAAAATAAATTCTGGCTTGGGTAAACAAGGCTTGGAAAGGAATGAAATGCAGGCAATTTTAATTTACTGTCAGTAGCAGCTTCTTCCTTACTAGCATTTAAAGCCAATTAGCAAAGATGGAGAAAAAATTCTAAACATTGGAAACTTCATAAACAAAACCTCACTAATCCAGGAAGCCGCATGGCTCGCCGCCCAATTGTACTCACGAAAGCAACACATGACTCTCACTGAAGAACAGCCAACAGTGCTCTGAAATGAATCCTGATGGGTGTAGAGAACATCTAAATTATGTAATAATAGCTTACGTCGGTATACCATTTTGATACACGGTATCTCTTCAAACAGTCACAGCATCCCTGAGACACAGGTAGGGGAGCCATTACTCTGCCCACTGAATGGAAGGGGAGACTGAGGTGCGGCCAGATGAACTGATTCTCCAAAGATCACATAACTGATCAGTGGGAGAACGGAACCACCACTCCTCAGTGGGACACCTCTTTCCTCTCATATTTTTTTTCCCTTGAAATCCCATGAGAAGATAGATACAAAATGGAAGGATCTGTAGAAACTCCACAATTGGGGCTTATTTAGTAGAACTGTAGAGTACAGATCTGTTTAAATAAATGGGCCCTTCATCTGAAATTCTTCTCTTCCAACATGGTCACACATGCATGACCCAATAGGGGATGTCAACTCACAATTAACATGAGCTATTTAATAAAGCCCATCTCCACGAGCCAGTAGTTTATGACAGGAAGTGATTTTATTTCACTAATGTGGACAGAACCCTCCGTGATACAGCTGGGACTTTAACTCGGGTTTAAAAAATAATTGAAGAGGTGCTAGTCACTTGATAATGAGAGGAGATAAGCAACTCACAGAAGATGAATTGAGGAAAATGGGAGGAAAAGGCTGAAAAGGAAGGTTGCTATAGCAACGACAGAACTCACCTTTTCCCCATAATGACAGTGAAGGTCAGAATGGGCCTTGGGTCCCCGTTGGTACCACTGAAATGGAAGAAATCAGGTATTCTATGGAAATTCTCTCCCAAGGCACTGCCTGGGTTTTGTAGATCTCTTTAAGCTAAACTTCCCTGTTTTTAATCTTCTTTACCTCTTAGGACTCTTTTCAATCTCTCTTCATTTCTGTACTGCTTATCATTCCACCCATCTTTTTGGGGAATTTCATTGCTTTGCCCTTAAATTGAATTGAGTTTTTCATTATATATTGACTCAGCGATCTGCAAGTAATGGATGCATTTAAAAATGATGACAATGGAACCTAAACCCAAAGAGCTGTAGACTCATTCAGAAGGCAGCAGGGATGCGTTCAGCAGTGGGAAAGCCACAGTATCCAACTGCACAGAAGCAAGCTCTTGTGGGAGAGCAATGAGACTCACAGGGACTCTCCAGGGCGCGGGAATTCACGGGGGACAAGACTGCATCTCGCTTTGAGTCTAGATTATTAAGAGTTTTATTTATCATCAGCAAGAGCTTTATGATCAGCAAGAACTTGATTTAGAGGAACGAAACCTTATTTAATTGAAATTGCTGGGGAAACTTAGTGAGGAAGAATATAATTACGATGCTCGGTAATGAGCTCTGTTGGCATGAAGCGGGCGGGGATTGGAGTGAAATGCTGAGGAGTAAATCAGGATCCCTGATTTTTGGGAGCTCTGGTCCCATCCCTAATTCCCTGGTCACCTGGGAGGAATGACTGTCATTTCTCCTCTCTCCCTTATTTTTCTTTTTACTGTTTTGCTGTGTGTAATAGAGCAATGTATTCTGGAATTGCAAGATCCTGGAGGGAAGGAGTTCTCTTATTTATCTCCATAAAAGACCAAGCAACCCATTCTTTCTCTGGGATTTTCTTTTTTGTCTGTAAAGCAGTAATTTTTTTGGGGGGGGATGGGGTGGGAAGGGAGATTTTTTTTTTACACTTTACCATATCCCTTTATCTTTACCTCTTCCCTTCATTTGATTATTTCCTGCTGGATTTCTGATATCATATTGTCATCTTCTATTGATGCTATTCTCTAGTTACACTTCATGTACTTCCTTTTTCTTTCTTCGTCTCTGCTACTGATGTATCTGTGCCAGTTGTTTTCCCCTCTGGTGATGTGCAGATTTACTAAGAAAATGACTTAAGTTATTTGGCATACATGGTGGCTTGAAGATAAACTAGATGGAGAGTTTAAATGAACTTGTCTGTTCCCCAATTGCATTGATGTTTATAATGATGGCTTTAGAAGTTGGTTATTATAAAACATGACTTAATGAAGGACAGCATATTCGACTGAATGAGCTTAACTACTGGCATCTTACATGTGTGCAAAGCCAGTGAGCAGTGGTTTTTTGATTGTTTCTCCAGAAGTATGGCACATCCATCTTCAATTATTTACAGGAATCTCATGGCATCTTGATTCCCTTAGCTTGTCAAAAAAAAAAAAAAAATTGCACTGAACAGCAAAGAAGACTATATTCAAGGTTAATGCAGTTTGGGAAAGAGACTATTCAAACGGGAGAGACATAGAAATAAACTCTTAAAACAAGGGGGAGAGTTTGTCAGCACTGGGGTGAGCTAGCAGGAAGTACTGGAGGACTTTGGAGGGGAGGGTGGCCACTGTGCTTGATTGTCTGTATTTTTTAATTAGCATTTATTAAAGTTAGGCTCCTACCCTGCCATGTAGGCAGAGATACATACACAGAGATACATGCACATGCATTTGTGCACACACAGACACATATATGAACACATTGACATATATGTACGGACATACACAGATACACACACAGACCCCCAGACACACACACATGTGTACACACAGAGATACATATGTGCACACAGATATAAACAGAGATGTATACATACACACATAGATGGGGAAACAGGGACCGTGTCTTTCGGAATGACTAAATTTCAGAGATGGCTCCCAGATCCTTGAGAAAGACAGTCTTGGGCTGTACAACTGACAAGAGGCTGGGAGATGATTTACCTCTCAAAGGGGCAGAAAAAGAACTTATAATGATGAGTTTTCTAAAGTAAACATTCTAAGAAAAGGGAACTCAGGGATCTGGAATTGGGAAGAAGCCTGCCTAAAGTTAAGGCCTGCAGAGGGGTGCATTGACCTTGCTCAAGCTTAACAATTCATATGAAAATCTGATACATAGAAATACGCAATTTCTTGCAAGATTTATGTGGATTTATCACTAGCACTGGCACAAAATGCAAAGATGAACTAATTGTTGGCCAAGGTAAGTGATTTTGACCGCAAGTCAAAATGAGAGACATTGAAATAAAAATAAACAGAACACAACAGTATCCTGGGAAACACGTACCAGTGGTGCTGTGCTGGAAAGTGCAACTAAACCTAACATTCTCATAGTATATATTTTCCTTTTTTTTTTTTTTTTAACAGAAAAGTGTAATTTGGTAATGTTATCTATATTTTGTTTTTTTAAGCTTCTTTCTCTAAGTTTTAATTTGAGGCCAAGAGACATTGAGACATTGTAGAAGATCAGGAACTTGTATTCAAATGTTGGTCATATGACTCTCTCTTAACTTGGCCAACCTCGGACTCTCTTATACAAATGGACACCATAAGTGACTTGTAACATTGTCATGAAGATTGTTGTAGATGTTCAGTAAGTGATGAGTAAGCCAGGCATGGTGGCACTTCCTGTAGTCCCAGCAACTTGGAAGGCTGAAGTG
Source organism: Chlorocebus sabaeus (assembly GCF_047675955.1). Classification (NCBI taxonomy): domain Eukaryota; kingdom Metazoa; phylum Chordata; class Mammalia; order Primates; family Cercopithecidae; genus Chlorocebus; species Chlorocebus sabaeus. The sequence continues at coordinate 6,904,100 of NC_132911.1, read as the reverse complement.
GAACGATCACTTGAGCCCAGGAATTTGAGTCCAACCTGGGCAACAGAGTAAGATCTCTACTGCTTGAAGAAAAGTGAAGATCAATAAGTGATTATCTTATTATTATTCCATGTAAAATAAGAGAAGTACCTTAAAAAAGGCTGAGACCTTCTGTAACCTTTAATTTTGAGAAAGGCTACACTTTGTAAAAGCAAAGTTCTACTTGGCTTACGGAGACAAAGAATGCTATTTGTGTCTCCCTGTCACAGTGCCTGTCACAGGGATACAATGTTTTCTATTTTTGATTTTAAGATTTTAAAATTGTCTTTTATTTCTATGGCCTTAGGGGTACAAGTGGTTTTGGTTACATAGATGAACTGTACAGTGGTGAAGTGTATGATTTAAATGCACCTATCACCTGAGTAGTGTTCAGTGCACCTAATAGGTAGTCTTTCATACTTTACCCTCTTCTTACCCTTTCCCCTTTGAGACTCCAGTATCCAAAACTGAGGATTAGCCCAGGAGGGTTCTTGGCTTTACCCAGGAAATAATTCAAGGGCGAGTCAGTGGTGTCAGTAACTTGTATCGAAGTGGCTGTGCACAGTAGCAGCAGAGGTCCTGCTCTTTGCAGAGAAGGGCTACCCCACAGGCTGTGTGCCCAGAGTTGCAGCTCAGAGGAGCTCTGCAGCCATATTTATACTCAGTTTTAATTATATGCAAATTAAAGGGCAGTTTGTGCAGAAAGTTTTAGGATGAGGGTGGTAACTTCTGGGTTGTCAGACATACATGGGTCTGCCTGTCAAGATAATTTGAGGAGAGGAATCTAGGGAGGGGCTTGTTTGGAAGGGATGTACTGTGCTGTGAGACCAGGTTTTTCACTTGGGGAAGGGTTGGGTGAGCCGTCCTCCCTCCTGAGCCTGGTGTGAGGGCTTCCAGAGGCCCCTTGGAGAGCTCTGAAATGTGCTCTCTGCAAGAGGGACTCTGGTGGAAGAGACTGACTGATGCCCTTCTCAGGTCTGGGCAAAGCAGATGTGAGGTCCCTCCTGTTGGTGGGGGATCAGCCCCCACTGCCCTAGCACATGAGTGTTTCCTGTAGCCCAAATGTGGCTACACTGTGTTATCCAGAGTGCTCTTTCCAGGACCACCTGAGGGGACAGAGCTCTCATTAGGAAGGGGGTGAAGGTGACCATGGGGTGCCCAGTTGAGTGATGATCTGAGACAGGCTCCAAAGAGCTTATGAAAACCACCATGAGAAAGAGGCAGTAATATTTTTGGCTGTGTCGCCACCCAAAATCTCATCTTGAACTGTAATTCCCATAATCCCCACATGCCAAGGGAGAGACCAGGTGAAGGCAATTGAATCATGGAGGTGGGTTTCCCCCATGCTGTTCTCAGGCTAGTGAGTGAATTCTTATGAGGTCTGATGGTTTTATCAGTGTTTGGTCGTTCTGCCTGCGTTCGTTCTCCTTCCTGCCGCCTTGTGAAGAAGGTGTCTTGCCTCCCCTTCACCTTCCACCATGATTGTAAGTTTCCTGAGGTCTCCCTAGTCATGGGGAACTGTGAGTCAATTAAACCTCTTTCCTTTATTAATTATCCCATCTCAGGCAGTTCTTTTTTTTTTTTTTTTTTTTTTTGAGACGGAGTCTCGCTCTGTCGCCCAGGCTGGAGTGCAGTGGCTCTATCTCGGCTCACTGCAAGCTCCGCCCCCCCGGGTTCCCGCCATTCTCCTGCCTCAGCCTCCCGAGTAGCTGGGACTACAGGCGCCCGCCACCTCGCCCGGCTAGTTTTTTTGTATTTTTTTAGTAGAGACGGGGTTTCACTGTGTTCGCCAGGATGACCTCAATCTCCTGACCTCGTGATCCGCCCGTCTTGGCCTCCCAAAGTGCTGGGATTATAGGCTTGAGCCACCGCACCCGGCCTCAGGCAGTTCTTTATAACAGTGTGTAAATGGACTAATACAGGCAGCTATAATCTTCGAGACCCACCCAGGATATGAGCTCTGCTATCCCCAGGCTCATAGGATATGAAACCTTCAGTTAGAGGCTCTCCCTCCTCCCCAGCTTCAGCCTTGATGGGAGCAGTGCTGCTGGCCAGCGGGTGGAGGAATGGACAGAGAGAGGATGAGAAGGAGGATTAGGGCCCCTTTCCCTTGGGGTAACATTAAAATCTTGGACCCGACATTCTAAGCAATGAGAATGAGTTTAGGAATGAGTTCATTCTAATGGATGAGCTGCATTTAGGCTCAACACGAGCAAGGATCTTTCCAGCGACCTAGACGGGCTGAGCAGAAAAGCTACTGGACCTGCAGAAGTTTTCCTCAGGGCAGGGGCAAAATTACCGCATGTGAATAAAGATCAACAATGTCGCGGGAGTCAAGAATAAAATAGTGCTTTTTAATATCATGGGTTCTGCTTGCTCAACATGCCAAATTATTTCATTTAAATAAGACTTTTCTAATGTATTCGTTTGTTTCTATTAATATTATGTTTTCTTAATAATTCCACTGTTTTGGATTAAAGAAAACTGTAGCTTCCTTTTGCAAATAAAATGGTAGTAGACACATAATTCAGACATTGTGTAAAATTTTATTAGTGAAGATTTTTCCTGTTTTTTAAAATGCTAATATTCAGCTTTTTAAAAAGATTTTACTTTAAGTTCTGGGATATATGTGCAGAACTTCTTAAAAATTAAACAATAAATGTTACATATGCTTACAATTACCATATTATTCATCATCCAGAAATGGGACACATTGTCTTTCCACATATGCTGAAATATTTGTTCACACACAAACACTATGCTTTTTGGATAAAAATTTACCTTTTAAGTGAGTCTGGCTGAGAAGTTACAATTTGTTTGCTGGTAGGTTGAATCCATCCATAGAGGTATAATCATCTTTCATTTACAGTAGTTTTTTTTCTTTTTTAAAATCTGTATTTGATGGCTGCATAGTATTCCATGGTGTATATGTGCCACATTTTCTTAATCCAGTCTGTCACTGATGGACATTTGGGTTGATTGCAAGTCTTTGCTATTGTGAATAGTGCCGCAATAAACATACGTGTGCATGTGTCTTTATAGCAGCATGATTTATAATCCTTTGGGTATATACCCAGTAATGGGATGGCTGGGTCATATGGTACATCTGGAAACCATCATTCTTAGCAAACTATCACAAGAACAGAAAACCAAACACCGCATGTTCTCACTCATAGGTGGGAACTGAACAATGAGATCACTTGGACTCAGGAAGGGGAATATCACACACAGGGGCCTATCACAGGGAGGGGGGAGGGGGGAGGGATTGCATTGGGAGTTATACCTGATGTAAATGACAAGTTGATGGTGCTGACGAGTTGATGGGTGCAGCACACCAACATGGCACAAGTATACATATGTAACAAACCTGCATGTTATGCACATGTACCCTAGAACTTAAAGTATAATAAAAAAAAAAAAAATCTGTATTTGAATTCCCTTAGATGAGGATTGCCCTCTTCTGTCTGCCATTGTCCCTGCAAATTCCTTTGCTTTCACTCAGCCTGATTCTTACAATTGCTTCAACTTCCTGACCCTTCCATGCTCCAGGGATTTTGACTCCTGCTGCAGTTATAATGATCAACATAGGTTTTATATGTATTATTGAAAGACAGTTAAAATTTTTGTTGGGTTTATATATGAGGAACAGCAGGGTCTACTTGTGGAGTAAATCATATCAATGATTTTTTTTCCCCAAAATCAACATGGAATATATTAAGAGCGATTGAGCAAGTATCCCTCCTCCAGGTATAAGAATATAAGAATAAGAATATAAGAAGGTATAAGAAGCATGCTGTGATGTTGAGTCAGTTTGTTGCCCAATCATAGACACCTTTCACCGACAGAGTAACAGGTAAGAAAAGGACCATTTTAATATATTGCACCAATTGCTACAAGAATCACTCTGAGGATTTCCTGGCATCTTCCTCATTTTTATTATTTTCTTATTTCTTTAAAGAATGCAGTTAATTAAGTGCCTCAGCATCAGGGACTAAGTGAAGCTTATTTCCCTCCCAGCATTTTCTATTTGGCTTTATCCCCTATTTGGTTGTTTATTTTTATTTATTTATTTTTGAGACAAGGTCTCACTCTGTCGCCCAGGCTGGAGTGTGGTGGTGCGATCTCAGCTCACTGCAACCTCTGCCTCCTGGGTTCAAGTGAGTCTCCTGCCTCAGCTGCCCAAGTAGCTGGGATTACAGGTGTGTACCACCCCACCCAGCTAATTTTTGTATTTTTAGTAGATACAGGGTTTCACCATGTTGGCCAGGCTGGCCTCAAACTCCTGACCTCAAGTGATCTGCCAGCCTTGGCCTCCCAAAGTGCTGGGATTACAGGTGTGAGCTGCCACACCAGGTTTTTACCCCCTTTTTGACTGCATATGTTCTTGGGTGATGAATACTTTCACCTCAGTGTCTTTTAATCATAGGAAACATAATAAACAAATCATATTTAGTGTTCCTACAGCAATGCTCATTCTCAAATCGTATGAGAAGTCCTTGCTAACTGATGGTCGATGCTCACAGGTGTGTGGGCTTTGAGCAGTCACTACATCTTCCCCTTTGGGCATGATGAGAGGATTCCTGCAGCGTTTTGCAAGAGGTAATTATGGCCCTCTCCCAGTCTCTGGTCAACTTCCCTTCCTTGCACAAATTGGCCTCTTTGAAAGGGGGTATCCTTCAAGGATATGCATGATGTGATTTTATAATTGGTATGAAAAATTGGGGTCAAGGGAGTCTGCTGAAGATTAAAAGCTCAGACTGTATCTGTGAAGCTGCCACGGACAGGAGGACAAACAATTTGATTTCCCTTTGTTCACAGGGGTTGTGAGGATGCTTCTGGATTCCCAAGTCAAGTTTATGACTTATTCATAAACATACATTTAACTGATGTAACGTTAGAGACAGCTCTCTGAAGCCAACACAAGTGTGATAACGTCCTCCCAACGGGGTGGGTTCTACTTAATTTTGCTGGTGCTGGCAATGCGTGCATATTATTTTGACTGGGAACATATTATTAGTGAGGATGGCCCTACATCCTCCATGTAATAATACATGTTCGCCCTTTAGAAGGCAATCAAATAAATGTGACAGTAGCCACGTGTGTTACTGTCCTGAAAGGGGTGTCCTGCGACACGGGGAAGGCTATCTCCATAATGAAATCAAGGAATATTCCCTTCCCAGCCTTGTGTTCTTTCTGACTCATTTTATTTTTATTATTTGTAGTTTTTGAGACAGGGTCTCACTCTGTTACTCAGGCTAGAGTGCGGTGGCACGATCACAGCTCACTGCAGCCTCCATCTCCAGGACTCAAGCGATCCTCCCACCTTGGTCTCCTGAGTAGCTGGGACCACAGACGCATGCCACCATGCCTGGCTTTTTTTTTTTTTTTTTTTTTTGGGTAGAGATGAAGTTTCATCATGCTGTCCAGGCTGATCTCCAATTCCTAGGCTCAAGTGATCCTCCTGCCTTGGCCTCTCAAAGTGCTGGGATTACAGACCTGAGACACTGCACCTGATTCCTGATTCATTTTAACTCATAAAACTTTGAATATGCAATTGTGTTTAATTATCTTTTCTGTGTTTTCTGTGACAGGTTTTCTGGACTTGACCAACAAAAGGGGTTCATATAGTCACATTCCCTGTAGTTATTTTTTATTTTCCGGAAGATTAGGAGGCAGAAGAAATGTGGGAAAGATGTTGAGGAGGAAGTTTCAGTTAATACACACATACAAGCCCAGCCCCTGCAGCTCATATCCTTCACTTTGCTTTGAGTGACAGATGGCGGTGACTTGTCACAGTGCTTTGAGTGACAGATGGTGGTGACTTGTCACAGTGTTCTGAGTCTGAGGGGGGCCAGGTGGGGTCACACTGCACAGGGAGCACAGAATGGGAGCACAGGGCCTGGGGAGAGCCTTCATCCCTCCCTGCACCAGCCTGACGGAGAGGAGATGAGACAGGCCAGGAGGAGGTCAGGTGGTGGCTGCAGATTAGGAAGGACCTGGTAGGATTTTGTTTGGGTTTTGGCTTTAATTCTGGGTGAGAGTGGAAGTCCAGGGAGGATTCTGAGCTGAGGAGTGACAAGTTGACATTTGGACGCCATCATGGTGTCTGCTGAGCCAGGGTCAGAGTGTCAGCGCCCAGGTAGAGCAGGGCGGGGCTGGCACAAGTGTGTATGTGGTGGTGCAAGGGGAGGGTGATGAGGGGAGGGTGATGGGGATGGTCTGCAGACTCTGGAGATGCTTTGAGGCTGGAGCCAGCAGGATTTCCTAATAGATGGTCAGTGGGTGGGAGAGAATGAAGAAAGTTGAAGATGGATCTGGATTTTATTTTGTTTGTTTGTTTTCATTTGAGCAATTCTCGTGAATAGAATTGTCATTAACAGCATAGGAAAGACTATGAGAGAAGCATGCTTGGCAGGGACAATAAAGGAATAGCATTTCAGCTTTGGACAGGTTAAGTTTGAGATGACAGTCAGATATCCCATGAGAGAGGCCATGCAGTTGGTTGGATAAAGGGGTGTGAGTTCATCTGGGCATAGTGGCTCATGCCTGCAATCCCAGCACTTTGAGAGGCTGAAGTGGGCAGGTCATCTGAAGTCAGGAGTTCGAGACCACCCTGCCCAACATGGCAAAACCCCATCTCTCCTAAAAATACAAAAGTTAGCCAGGTGTGGTGGTAGATGCCTATAAACTCAGCTCCTCCAGAGGCTGAAGCAGGAGAATCACTTGAGTCCAGGAGGTGGAGGTTGTGGTGAGCTGAGACTGTCACTGCACTCCAGCCTGGGTGACAGAATGAGACTCTATTTCAAAACAACAACAACAACAACAACCAGGTGTGAGTTCAGGGGAGACATCGGGAATCATCAGTGAGAAGGGATGGGGTCTAGAGAGAACAGGGTAGAGGTAGTGGTCTGCATCAGAAAGCAAGCTAGCAAAACAGGTTGGGGTAGTGAGGAGAAGTCAGCTTGGACATGGAGGTGGCTCTCTGGAGGAGAAGCAGGGCAGGGTCTTGTCCATAAGCTGAGGTCAGAAGGAGAGATATTTCAAGGAGGAACAGCTGTGTCCAAGCTACTGAGGGGGTCACGCAGGAGAAAACTGACAAGCCACTGCTGAGTTTAGGCAGTGATGGGTCACTGAGCACCATGGTGAGAGACTCAGGGAGGTGCTGGGAGAGAAATGCTGATGGAAAGGGGTTTAAGAACGACCAGGAAAGATTTAAAACAGAGCGAGCAGATGATTCTTTTTCAGGAGTTCTATTGTGAAGGAAAAAGAGAGGAGGTTGTAGCTGGAGGGGATAAAGGTTGTGAGTTTTGTTTTGTCTACTTTCCAAGATGGGAGAAAACCTCAACACTATTATAGACCAATAGGAATAATCTGGGAGACAGAAAAAATTATGTCAAGAGTGGGATGAGAGAGTTGCTGGGCAGTTTTCTTCAGGGTCATGAGAAGAATGGGATTCAGTGAGCGCCTGCGTGCAGGGTCCCTGAGAAGGGAGGGGGAACCTGGTGGTGAGTGTCTGTGGCTCCTACAGGAGTGAGAAGACGTCAGGTCTTTCTCAACTGGCTCCTCAGCCTTTTCCTCCTCCATCAGCTGGTATCAGTTCACCGGGATGCTGGGCTCCTGAAGTGGGACCATCAGGAGACACGTCCCTGCCTGAAATTTGGGAATTGTTTTAGGAGAGGGAGAAGAAAACTTGTCAACAAAAGAACACAAGGAAACAAAGCATGTGAGTGAATGTGCATGTGTGGTGTGCACGTGAGTGTGGGATGCAGGGACAGGCCCCATAGTCCAGAAAATGTAAGAGGCTAAGAAACCCCATGTGAGAGTCTACGCAAGGGGTTATCTATAGACTAAACCTTCGAAAAGCCTCCATTTCTATGGTGGAAATATCTGACCACCTTAGAAAATGGTGGAAGGATAGTGGGCTATGGGATTTCTGTGTCAAATTAATAAGAATAAAGGAAAATGAGACATGTTTTTGATCTATATTCCACCTTGGAGCACTCCTTTGGTTCTCAGTGGTCTAGGTGTGTGGAGCACAGCCTCAAAGACAAACAGGCATTTACGCAGGACACGGTCCCTGAGCAGACTCAAGCTCTACCAGGAACCTTTGGGGATCCCTGTCATAGTTTTATATTAATATACAGTTTCCTGACTTTGATGGTTGTGCCATGGTTATATAAGACAGTGTCCCTGTTCTGAGAAAATATATGGAAATATTCAGGGTTAGAGTGTCTTGAAGTCTCCAACTTACTATTGAATGGTGTGGGAAAAATAGAGAGAGACACTGATAAAGCAAATGGAACACAATACAATATTATTGTTATATTTTTGCTCATTTTCTCTAGGTTTGAAACGTGATTGAAGTGGCTGAGTGGGATGGGCCTGGGATGAGTCTGTTTCCCAGGCTCTGCCTGGGCTTCTAGAGCTTTACGAAGCTCCCATCCCTCCATCAGCAGATGGAGCATGCTTGGGGTGGGAGGTGCGGTCTCTATCAACCCACTTTCCCATTTTTAATACGAACAATGGACACTTTCTCAATATTGGGTGAAGATCATTGTGCAAGCAACAGTAAGACAGGCCTTCTACCCCTTCTTCAGCTCCGACTGTGACTCCCAATCCCTGCTCTGCGGGGTTTCTGTGGCCATCCTGCCCACCGTGTGTATCGGTGTCTTTTCCAAGTGTGGACGATTACACAGCTCTGCTGTGTGGAACCATCACTCCGATGGCTTCTTACTCTGAGGAAGAAACACCTCTCACGTTCGCACTGTCTTCCACTGTCTTCCCCCTTTGAGAAGGTCAGGTATACCAGTATCTTTGACCGATGTTTCTGCTGGAGTTTGGAGTGAAGCTCTGCAGAGTAGAAGATATTGATGGGCTTTGTAATTATTAGGAAGATGTGAGATGAGATTGGTCATGTAAACTTATTTAGAAATTCATCACTGTAGAATTATTGGACATAATCCAAACAAATTCTTGCACAAAAATACACATTTGGTTGGCCTACATAATCTTTAGGATGAAGGAATATTTTGTTATGCAATTCTCGGTTTATCCTGAAATTCTGCCCCCTGTACTTTGGATCTGCCTCTACACATTAGGTTTGAATGGAATCCAGTAGGACTGCTACATTGTCTGAATTTATCCTACTTTATGTAATTGAAGGTTAGAAGCTTTTAAATGCACCATAGAAATAGGTCCACATTTCTATAGAATAAAGCTTCTCCAGAGAGCTTTCTAATGAAGCCACATGGTTGGCATATAGTAGATGCTAAAATATTTGTGTTTTATCCTAGGTTTTTATCTAATTTTCAAGAGAACTAGACAGCAAGTGATTACTTTTCTGTCCACTGCTTAAGTATGAGTTATAAAGAACAAGCTTCTGGGGCTTAATTTAATAAAAGCCAATAAACAACATTATGGACTAACCTGGTAACAAATAATAATAATACAATAATATGCATATTATAATTTTAATAAGAATATAGTGCTTACTGTAAGCCTGGCTGGTCTCAGTATAGGCCTATTTATTTATTTATCCCTTAAAACAGTGCAATAGCAGCACAATCATGTAGGTATATTACAAACACTACTTCCTAGTGGAGAAGGCTGAGGCCTGCAGGTTAAGTCTGCAAGCTGGTAAATGGTAAAGTAGGATTCAGATTCAGGGGCTCTCCTTCCATGGTCTGGGATCTTAGTTACTAACCTACCTTCTCTGAGCGGCAGTCTATAGACTGGACAATCTCATGGACACAGTAGGTAGTCACAGATGATGGGAAGCTGTGGATGTTAGGTGACATTTCTGGGTAGCCAAGTCCTGCTCAGATGAGTGGAAGAGACCTAAAAGAGGTGTGTGTTTGGTTAGACAGGTGGACCCAGGCTACTGGGGGTCCAGGGTCAGTACTGAGTGGAGACTGGTGCTCAGTGGAAGTCTGCGGTGGTTATGGTAATGACTATTGCATATTACGATCCTCCCTGGCTCTTTGTAGAATTCTCTCCTCGCCTACCTTTGAAGTAGAGTGGTGGGCATGGGACTGGGTTCAACCAATCAAATGTGAGTTTGCTTTTAGATGAAGCTTATTAGTAAACCTCCTCCTCTTCTCTTTCCTCTGACTCAGAAACGTGATTTTCCAGAAAGCATGGACTCCATCAGCCTGGGTCTAGAAGCAAGGATCAGGAAAGATAAGCCCTTTCAGTCCCTATTCCTACCCAAGATAGAGATGTGGTCGGAGCAAAACACAAAACTTGTTGTCTGAGCCCACTGAGAGTTGGGGATTGTTTGTTACTGAATGAACTTAGCCTATCCTGACTGATACTCAGCCCACTGTCCTCTGAGAGGAAGCATCTTCACACCTAGTCCAAGCAGAACTGGGGTGTGAGAAAATAAATGGAGAGTTTTCATGTCTGATCTGAAGTGCTTGGTTAGTTCTCAGGTATGACATCCTCGGCTTTTTACTTGAGCCTAGAACCAGGATTAATGGGTGCTGATCCTGGTGTGACCATTACAGACTCAAGCACTTGTTAAAACCCTCAGGAGCTTAACAAGATGAAGAATCAGAATTGTGCATGATATGAGATGAACTCCTCATGAGACAGGGAGAATGATCTTGTAAGGTTACTCAGAAACCCTCTCCTCTCCTCTCCTCTTCTCTCCTTTCCTCTCCTCTCCTCTCTCTCTCTCTCCCTTCTCCTCCTCCTCCTCCTCCTCCTCTTCCTCCTCTCTTCTCTTGTCTCTGTCACCCAGGCTGGAGTCCAATGGCATGGTCTCAGCTCACTGTGACCTCCGCCTCCTGGCTTCAAGTGGTTCTCCTGCCTCAGCCTCCCAAGTAGCTGGGATTACAGGTGTGTGCCACCAAACCCAGCTAATTTTTGTATTTTCAGTAGAGATGGGATTTTGCCATGTTGGTCAGGCTAGTCTTGAACTCCTGATCTCAAGCAATCCCCCCTTCCTTGGCCTCCCAAAGTGCTGGGACTACAGGTGTGAGCCACCTTGCCTGAGCAGAAACTTTTCTTTTGAGGTTTGATTTTAACTCCTCAGATGGGACTGGAAAGTTGCTGCACTTCCTTACTCCCCAAGAAAGTCAGATTTCATTTTGTGGAACAAGTGAGAGGAGGCCATGCCCTGCTGGATGTCTCAGAGGCCTGTCACTCACGGGGTCATGGACGACTCTGTAAATCCTCTCAGAAGCCAGCCCGGCTGCGACGATACGTGGGGGCCAGGCAAACAGACCCATCATGGATTTAGAGAGTGGATTTCGGGGACTGCGAGGCATTGTGCCTGGCTCCCATGTCACGCTGCCTTCGTCGTGGGCAGATGCAGGCGCAGGAGCAAGGTGACTGCCTAGCTGCAGGCGTGACCATCCACTGCAGGGGAAGGCCTGCCTCGGCTGTCCTGAGCCGGACAAACAAGGCTTATTCAGGGGACTGTTGGAGTGTTTGTGGCCCCTCCCACCAGGTATAAAATGACCTACTTTCACCCAACATGGAGGAGGTGAGTCACAGAGGTCCCTGGAATCCTGTGCAAGTGGCAGTCAATGGGAGAGCCAGGACATGTGCAACCCCAGCTTACCTGTGATGATTTCCTCATTTACAACGCTCAGTCTGACATGAGTTCAGTGGAAGACGACGAGAAATGGGAATGCCGCAAGGAAGCTGATGCGTTCACCTCCTGAAAGGCCATCGGGGTCCCACAGTGGAGGCAGCTGCTGGGGAAGGGAGGAGGCCAACGTGCAGGCCCGATGTCTCCTCGGTGTGCCCCAGAGAATGCGGGTATCATGGATGAAAACGGGTCAGGGAGGAAACGTGTGTGCTCCAGGTCAGGGGCTATGTTTATTCTGTTCACTCTTTCATCAAGCTCCCAGCACAGGGCCAGGCAAATACTTGATAGTCAATATCTGTTAAATATTTTTAAATAAATGAATAAATGAGTGCATGAACAAATGACATGGGGGTGGCTGTGGGATGCTGACTGCAGGATCTGCCACTCAAGAGTGAGGTCTTGGCTGGAGAGAGTGTTCCAGTTCATCTAGAGCAAAGTGTTGGGAGCACATGCGGCCTTGAGGACAGGCAGCCCAGCACAGATGGAAACGTGCTCTGCTTTTAGAAAGGGAAGTGGGATTTTCAGGGGAGAGCATAGGCTGCTCATCTCTATGGCCAGAGAAAGCCCTCAATAGTTTGATTTTAAAACTTCACTCACTGTTTGCGATTTGTCCCCTGAACACTCTGAGGCATAAAATTGAAATTGTAGTCTGGGCGCAGTGGGTCACCTGTAATCCCAGCACTTTGGGAGGCCGAGCCGGGTGGATCATTTGAAGTCTGGAGTTCAAGACCAGCCTGGCCAACATGGTGAAACCCTGTCTCTACTAAAAATACAAAAAATAGCCAGGAGTGGTGGTACATGCCTGTAATCCCAGCAACTTGGGAAGCTGAGGCAGGAGAATTGCTTGAACCCAGGAGGCGGAGGTTGCAGAGAGCCAAGATGGTGCCACTGTACTCCAGCCTGGGCGACAGAGCGAGACTACATCTCAAAAAAAAAAAAAAAAGTTGAAATTGTAAATATGGATTCAGTCTTTGATTTGCACCTAGTTTAGTTTTCAGGCAAGAAAAATAATGATCACTTAAGAGATATAACCATGATTGCCTGGAATTGAAGTGGCTGTTTATTTTTCAGAATGCCATCATTTCATCAGGCGATTTTTACTTTCCTTGAAATGCGTGTGTTTCTTCTGTGAAGTTTGAGGGGATAATGCAGCTCAGTGCTGCACAATGCATTTGTTTTTCTCTTTCATTGAAAGCTTTTGCTGTCATATTTGAAAATCAGCTCAGACGGACACTGCAATTTGCTAAAATCAATATAATTAGGGAAAAAAATTGATGTACTGAGAAGAGTTCAATGCAAGGAACTGTTGAGCATGATTGAAATGCCTAATGAGCTGTGTGTCTTCAAAGTCTAGGATTTGAACCACAGTGAAACCTGGACTTTTGTAATGGAAATTTTACGTTAACGCTCAGTTCCTCCACGGCAGAGCAATACTTGAAACAAATCTGAATCTGGAGTTATGTCCCTTTTAAAGGGTGGTTCGTGCTGCACACCATGACGCCAAAATGTCATACTCACACCTAATTTCTTCACATTATTAACGTTTACCTCTATAGCTATGGTAGGGTGTGAAACTGTTAAATTCTTTTGAGTCCCAATTTGTGCTTTTAACAGTTGAATTTTCCTAGGTGTTTCTCTAAGTCTTTTGTAGAAGTCACTATTTCCTTTCTGAGATGGGAACTTGGAAATCAGCGCAGGGAGCAATCTGTGTGATATGATTTGGCTTTGTGTCCCCACCCAAATCTCACCTTGAATTGTAATAATCCCCAAGTGTCAAAAGCAGACCAGGTAGAAGTAATTGAATCATAAGGGTGGTTTCCTCCATTCTGTTCTTGTGATAGTGAGTGAGTTCTCACAAGATCTGATGGTTTTTGGGGCCTCCAGCTTCGCTTGGCACCCATTCTCTCTCTTGTTGCCCTGTGAAGACATGTCTTCTGTTATGATTGTAAGTTTCCCAGGGTCTCCCCAGCCATGCAGAACTGTGTCAGTTAAACCTCCTTTTTTTTTTTTTTTTTTTTTTTTTGGAGACAGAGTTTCACTGTTGTTTCCCAGGCCAGAGTACGATAGTGCAATCTTGGCTGACGGCAACCTCTGCATCCCAGGTTCAAGCGATTCTCCTGCCTCAGCCTCCCGAGCAGCTGGGATTATAGGCACCTGCCACCATGCCCTGCTAACTTTTTGTACTTTTAGTAGAGACTGGGGTTTCACCATGTTGGCCAGGCTGGTCTCGAACTCCTGACCTCAAGTGATCTGCCCACCTTGGCCTCTCAAAGTGCTGGGATTATAGGCGTGAGCCACCACATCCAGCCCTCTTGTCTTTATAAATTACCCAGTCTCGCTATTTCTTCATAGTAGGATGAGAACAAACTAATACACAGTGTTTAAGCAAAGATTTTAGTTTGTGCACAGAAAAGCAAATCATGTGTTGTTTGTGACTGGAACATCATTCATCATATGGATAACTAGACTTTGTCCTGTAAAGCCTCTGATTCTGTCTGAGGCCCAGGATTTTGGCTTGAAGAGTTCATGGGGGCTGGGCGCAGTAGCTCAGGCCTGTAATCCCAGCACTTTGGGAGGCTGAGGCAGGCAGATCACTCTAGGTCAGGAGTTCGAGACCAGCCTGGCCAACAAAGGGAAACCCAATCTCTACTAAAAATACAAAAATTAGCCGGGCATGATGGCGGGTACCTATAATCCCAGCTACTCGGGAAACTGATGCAGGAGAATCGCTTGAACCCGGGAGGCAGAGGTTGCAGTGAGCTGAGATGAGATTGTGTCACTGTACTCCAGCCTGGTAGACAGAGTGAGATTCCCTCTCAGAAAAAAAAAAAAAAAAAAAAAAAAAAGAGTTCATGGGGTCTCATTCTTAGAGCATCCTATAGGCAGTGAGAGGCAGGGAACAGGAAGTCAGTCCGTGCTTCTCAGGAGCCATGTAAAGAGGTTCACTGAATGAACCAGAACTTTTAATGGAATAAATTTTCTTAGTGGGAAATCACAGCCAAAGAGGTGGGGAAAATCAGGAGGGAATAGGCTTTGAGCCAGGCAGCAGTGGAGGCCACCCTGGCTCGGCACAGATGGGGACCCGTAGCTGCTGCTCCACCTACCCACTACCTTGTCTTCTTGTAGGAAGGGATGATGAGGCCTCCCCATATGGCGACTGGGAAGACAAATGGGACATCATATTTTAACAGCGTTGAAAACAAGGCAGCATCCCTGTAGTGGGTACGAGTGAGCTTCTTATCCAGCTTCTCACCACGAACACACAGGACCATAGTCCTTGGCTTAGACTTCACCCTGGAACGCTCTGGAGGGTTTTAAAGAACTTAGATGTTCATAGAGATAAGGAATATAAGCAAATGACTGCAACTGTGCTGTGGGAAGTGAATTAGAGTAACAATCACATACACATTCTCCCACACACCAGCCTGATGACCACACGCCGGGAAGCTGGTATCTCCCTCCGCCTTCAGCGTCTTCACATTAATGGTCTTGACTAAGGGTGTCTACGCGGAACAGCACTGCCTTCCTCCTTGAAACGTGCTGGGCTTACTTCTGGTTTCTGTACTGCTCTGTGCTGCTTCTGCTTCTTGTTTTCAAGGCACTTTAATAGAGTTGGCAGAAACTTCCAAGCAGTTATGATATCTCAACGTTGGGATTTTAAGCAAGTGTTTTTCCTCAATCGATTTCAAAGGAGGGTTCACCTCCTTTGAACACACTCTGTAAGGCCACAGTGCTAGATGCTTCTTATCCAGGACGCCTCGATTCTGTCCGTGTATGAGGTGTTTTTGCAGTGGGTTGCTCTGTAGGGGCTGCTGTGCTTCACCCTGCTGCCTTGGTTTTCTGCTCATGATTCAGTGGTGGATGTGGCTTCTGCCTCAAGTCGTCTTGTTTTGAGACGGAGTTTCACTCTTTCCACACAGGATGGAGTGTGATGGCACGCTTGGCTCACTGCAACCTCCACCTACCCGGTTCAAACGATTCTCCTGCCTCTGCCTCCCAAGTAGCTGGCATTACAGGCGCCCGCCACCACACCTGGCTAATTTTTAGTAGAGATGGGGTTTCACCATGGTGGTCAGACTGATCTTGAACTCCTGAGCTCAGGTGATCCACCCACCTTGGCCTCCCAAAGTGCTGGGATTACAGGTGTGAGGCACTGCGCCCAGCCTGTCTTTTTGATAATAGTACATTTCAGGTTATGTTGGAAGTGAGAAGGGTCTTTTATGGAGCAGAAACATAGTTGTGGGACCTTGATAAGCGGTTTCACTAAACCCTGCTATAACTCACACGGACTTGCCATCAGCATGTCAGCTGTAGGAGGGCATCTGCAGCCTGGCCTATGGCAGTGGTGCTTTGGTAATCATGCTGGAGAAGCTGGTGATGAATACGAGGAAGATGCTGTGGTCACTGTGGTCCCATGACTGCTCAGGACCCAGTCTCCCTCCTCTGCACAGATCTTATGTAATCCCACCAAAAATCACATAATGCAGGCATTCATTTCACATTGAAAGACTCAAGAGAAGTATAGGTTACATTGCTTGTATGTGGACAAGCTGAAATTTGGACCCAGATATGACAGGGGGCAAGGGCCTCGTTCATTCAATTCACCTCACTCTACTGTCTTTTCCTGTAAAGGAGTAACTTTTTTCATTCATTTTTCCCTGTTACTTCCTCTTCTGATTCTTATTTAGTTTTTAATTTTATAGCTGGATATTTTGATCTTGATTAAGCTCTAATATTAACCATGCTACTGGAGTATTTTAAGCACAGAGCCCTGGCATTTCTTTGGGTATGGGTCAGGTCGGTGGGTGTTACAGACTGAATGTTTGCGTCCTCCCCACCAGCTTCATCTGTTGAAATTCTAACCCTCAATGGAGAGGTAGTAAGAGGTGGGGCCTTTGGGAGGTGAATAGGTCAGGAGGGTGCAGCTCTCATGAGTGGGATTAGTGCCCTTATAAGAGGAGCTAGAAGATCATGCTTCTTTCTCTGCCACATTAGGATACAGTGGGAAAGTGACTGTCTAGAAGCCAGATACCAGATCTGCCAGCACCCTGATCTAGGACTTTCCAGTCTTCTGAATCTTGAGAAGTATCTATTTGTTGTTTAAGCTACTAAAGTTTTCTGGGATAGTGGCCAGAACTAAAATGGTAAGATAGTATAGACAAGATAGCCACGGAATCAGTCGCCCTCATGGACAACTGTGCCTAACACAGAACCCAGCAATAGTCAATACTTCATAAATGCTGGTTGAATGAACAAAGACATAGATATGAAAGCACCGTCACTACATCAGTCAGTGATTTCAGTCCTTTAAAGGTATCAGGTTTGCATGCTGGTACATTGTCAGGTGTGGCAGGTGTGTTGGACGCTGCAATGATCCCTTCAGTCAAGGCCTCCTTGCCTCAGTTTTGGGGGCAGCCGTGCACAGTCTCCTGCTCTCAGCCTCTTCAGAGATCACTGCAGCTGAAGAAAGCCACTTATCCCCCAGTTCTGCCCTCTCAGATGGCCCTGGGCTGATGGATGCGGGAGTGTGAGCCCCCAGCTTCCAGCCCCACTCTGGACGGCTCTGCAGGGCCCATCCAAGGGCTGAGCCCCCAGTGGTTAACAAGGCTGTTTGGGGCCTGTCTTCCCGTTCAACTTCTGCTCTACCCGCTTCTGCCTCCTTTCTTCTCTTCCTCTCCTTAATAAACACCTTACACATCAATAGGCTCAGAGTGGGCTTTCTGGAAACCCAGTCTGGAGCACCAGATGGCCGAGTATGGGCTGATGTTTTTTGTTTTTTTTTTCTCCCTCCAGGCTTCATACTTGTCATTCCCAATGCTGCTATTAGGTGATTGTGTATAAGGAAATGCGATGAATAGGCAGCATTCAGAACACTCTTGATGTTCTATAATATGTCCACATAAAGTAACCATCTATTATTAAATATGGATAATTTGCATTCATATATAAACATAAAGCCAAACTTTTCTTTGAAACAGATGATAAATAAATGGCAATGCCTAGGTACCTCTGAGTGCCTTCTCTTTAGTGTAACTGAAATTAATCACAATTGTGCACACTTGATTTGTCTTAGAGTGTGATGTTTCCTGCTTGTACTTTTCTCAGTATATTTTTCTTTAGAATTTCAAAGATGTGGCAATATACAGATAAGAACTTGATGTGTACATTGCTTTTTGTCCTATGACACTTGATTCTGAGTTCAATCCAGTTTTATGTTCCAAACATTAACAAGATGAAAAATGATATTGCACCCACTCAATATTACTATGTGTATCTTTTCAGTGGAAATGATCAGTTATGTCTCCTTCCGGAGCTTATTCTGTTTATCAACAAACAGTTCCCGCTTGTTCTTTTTCTCTTTTCTCTCTGCTTCTTATTCTCTGCTCAGACTATGACAAAGAGCATCACAGGGACCCTCTGATGTGTCTGTATTTGGCTACATGTCAGCATCTTTTCAAAGGTTCCCATGTCTAGAGGGTGGGGATCATGTTCTAATTCTCCTTCCCCAGCAGAGTGCTCAACATGTAACTGGGGATCAGCGACTTTTCCGTTCAGTGGAAGGATGAGGAATGAAGGGTGTTCCGGTGGGTACACGTTGGCTCCTTTGCTCAGCTCAAGTGACCTCTCAAGCCTGTTCTACCTCCCACAGTGGGAAGAGAGGAAAGGGGCACTAGAGTCATGTGTACAATATGGCTCCACCTTCTCAAATCAGGGATGAACTTCTGCCTATTTCTGGATATGTCAATGAGGGCAGACACAGAGAAAGGGAAAGAGAATGAGACAGAGA
This sequence comes from Chlorocebus sabaeus, assembly GCF_047675955.1. Taxonomy (NCBI): domain Eukaryota; kingdom Metazoa; phylum Chordata; class Mammalia; order Primates; family Cercopithecidae; genus Chlorocebus; species Chlorocebus sabaeus. The sequence continues at coordinate 6,885,699 of NC_132911.1, read as the reverse complement.
GAGAGAGAGAGAGAGACAGAGACAGAGAGAGAGAGAGACAAGAAGTGGGAGAGGGAAATAAGAGAGGAGAGGGTAAGGGAGAAAAAGGGAGGGAGAGGGGGAGAGAGAGAGAGAGGGAGAGAGAGAAACAGAGGAGAAACGGCTGAGATACCAGACAGTGGATTTAGAGTTCCTGGTTCCCATAAGGCTCTTTGTGTGAATCAGAACACGTTTTTTCCCACTGGAGAGCTACATCCCTGTGTGTCCAAGCCTTTTCCACTGGGCTGCATCTTGATATGAATTAGAACATGTTATCTTTAAGTTGGAGATTCTCCACCTTAGCACTATGGACATTTAGGCCAGATAATTCTGCTTTGGGGGCCTGTCCTGTGTAGAACGTTTATAGTCACATTCCTGGCCACTACTCACTAGATGCCAGTAGCATGTATGTCAAGTTGTGACAATCAAAAATGTGTTCAGGTATTGCCAAGTACCTCCTGGAAGGCAAAATTGCTCCCTGTGAGATTCACTCACTTAAGTGAATGTAGCTGAGTGCAGGAGTGCATGGTTTGGAGAAAGGATTGTAGGTGGGCTTTTAGTCATTCCCTGGTGACTTTCTCTGCTTCAGTTGCTTCCTCGGCCAGGTACACTTGTGCAGTGCACAATCTCCACAACTGTACATAGCAGTCCTGCTGGTTCCCATGCATTCCTGTGTCATGGCTGAATCTCTTCTACTGGGTTCTCTGGGACACCCCTGAGTCCTTAAAACAAATGTGCCCTTTATACTTTGACTGTCTCAACTTTAGTTTTATTTGTAAGCAAACAGCCATTGTCCTCTTCTTATCCCTCCATCTCTGTTTATGTTTCATCAGAAAGGTGCTACTCTGTTTATGTTAGCACAAGTAGCTACTGTCTGTCTTTCGAAACTTTTCGCAAGTGTGAAAGTGTTTGGTTTGAAAGGTGTTACCTGTATTCAACACTCATCAAATATCTTCTTCAAGGGCCTTTTCTTTTTTCTCTGACCTTTTATTTTTGGACCAAACACATCTAAGACACCATAGAGTGTATCAGTTTCCTTACAAAAATGTGGTGTCATTCACCTTATTAATGCTGTTTGATCTTTGACAAGTGATAAAGATGTGACATGAAACATAAAATTTCTCATAAGTTGAAGATACTCCAATTAGCATATATGAGACAGGAAAAAATAAAGAGGGTATTTTCTAATTAATTGAAAATTATGCTTAGATTTAGAATGGTGCTTCCCAAACTATCAGGTCTGTAAGTTCACAAGAAAGAATCAGCACCATTTTTAAGTAACAAAATAATATTTTGAACAAGTTATTTTTATTTCTTCTTATTATTTTAAACAAGTTATTATTGAAAAGGTGATCATGATTGCAGTTTCTCCCTGAAGTATCTGTTGTCAGGCTCACAGGTGCAAAGTCTGAGTGCTAGGTGAGATTCTACAAGTGTCCAGTCTCTTTTTCATCGAATGAAAAAATCTTTACTCTCAATTCTAGGTTGTCAGGAATGACAGCAGTTGTTTGGTGGCTCTGTAATACAGTTTTGGATATTTTATCAAATATGGCCCTGGAAATTATACAGCATTTTCTTACTCAAGAAAATGTTCAGGCACTGAGACACTAAATCGATGAGCGTCTATTGCACTCAGAGGCATGCTGAATGTTTGAGCTTTCAAGGTTGCAGGGAGTGAATCCCTAATTCATGTCTGAGCTGCATTTGGGTCTAAAAAGTATTCTTTTTCCATGTTCGATTATAGTGTTGGAATGTGATTTCTAAAGATGCTCCGTAATATGTCATCACATTTGCTCCACTGAGAAAAGAAAAGCTCTTCCCGGATCAGCCCTTGTCTCGGGTCTCCAGCCACACTGGCCTTTTCTGGACCAGCCGTCCTGGGACCTGCTTGCCCCTGTGTGTTTGCACTCATCTCCGCTTAGTTCTCTTTGCATGGCTGGCTCTTTTGCATCTTCAGATCTGTCCTCAAATGTCACCTCTCCAGAGAGGCTTTTTCTAAAGTGGTGCCCCTTGGTCACTCTCACTCCCATCACCCTGTTTAATTTCTCCCCAGCATTTATTGCAATCAGTATTGACTTTGCTGACTTGTTTACTGTGTTTTCCCACTAGAAAATAAGATCCCCAAACTTGGGGCTGCATTGCGTCCACAGCTGTGTTTCCAGTGCCTGGAACACAGTAGGTGCTTGATAGACAAGACTGGATTTCTAAACAGCTGCTTCTTCCCACTAGACAGTATCTTTTAAATCCTGTAAATGTATTTAGATTTTGGTTTCTTCTCTGCCTTTTTTAGACAAAAAACTAATTTTGGATGGAGGACATTATTTTTCACTTTTTCTTCCTGAAAAATAAACCTGGTTTATCAGGGAGATGACTACACTTTCTTTGAAAATGATGCGAGGGCTTTGATGACTTTATGCTGCTCTTTAGAAAAATCTCACAACTTTCAATTCACTGGGAAGCAGGAGCACATGGAACATCGGTCCATTAAAGCCCAATTTTCAAATAATTGTTATTGAATTTTTTTTAAATCTTTCTTCCTTTCTTTTTCAATTGTGTGGAAGAAATTACACTTTTGGATGAATTGTCCCAACACATACAATTTCAAATTCTATGCTCCCATGCAAGTCCTGCTCACAATTGTTACAGGCTGAATTGTGTCCCCCCAAATGTACATGTTGTAGGCCTAATCCCCAATGTGATTGTATTTGGAGGCAGAACCTTTAAGGAGGCAATTCGAGCTAATGGCGTCATGGGCATGGGGCCCTAATCAGATAGGACTGATGTCCTTTAAGAAAATAAACAGATATCACTCTCTCCCTCTCTCCATATAAGCACACAGGAAAGACCACTTGACACAGAGAAGGCAGCTGTCTGCAAGCCAAGGAGAGGGACTGATGTGGTTTTGCTGTGTACCCACCCAAATCTCATCTTGGGTTGTGGTTCCTGTGGTCCCCACATGTCGTGGTGGGACCTAGTGGAAGGTAGTTGAATCATGGGGGCGGTTACCCTGATACTGCTGTTCTCATGACAGTGAATGGGTCTCATGAGATCTGATGGTTTTATGGAGGGCAGTTTCCCTGCACACGCTCTCTTGCCTGCTACCATGTAACATGTGACTACTCCTCTTCCTTTGCCTTCCACCATGATTGTGAGGCCTCCTCAGCCATGTGGAACTGTAAGTCAATTAAACCTCTCTCCTTTATACATTACCCAGTCTTGGATATGTCTTTATTAGCAGCGTGAGAACAGACTCATACAGGGGCCTCACTGGAGACCCTGGTGGTACTTAGATCTTGGACTTGCAGCCTCTAGAACTATGAGAAAGTAAGTTTCTGTTTCCTAAGCCACCCAGTCTGTGGTATCTTGCTATGGCAGCCTGCACAGGCCATATCAATGAACATATAATTTTGAATTTTTCAATTCAGCTTTCTATTCTCATCACTAGTTCTGTGCTAATATTTTAATGAATGCACTTTGAACCATGCATTTATTTTTTAATTTAGGGACAATGCACAATATAGTACTAAACATCAAATAGTCAACTTCAATGTAAACCGTAACACTCATTTACAAGAAGAGTTGCAAGCTGTCAACAAAAATTTAGCTGACTCCAACTGAGTACATATGTTACCTTTAGGAAAGTAATGATTCTGAAGATGACAAGAGATTTCCGTAAAAACTATAATTAATGTAGCATTTCAAATGTTTGAATTGGGTGTGAAAAATAATTTTGTTGCTCTTTCCTCTGAAGCAGAAATGAATTGAAAACCACTTGATGGGGGTCTACATTGCAAAATACAGAGCGTCCTTTCTTTCACACTTTATGATTTGAGGATGTCGACTCCTGATGGGTCAAGAGTCTGAGGGCATGGTGTGTTAGTCTATTCTCACGCTGCTAATAAAGACATACCGAGACTGGGTAATTTATAAACGAAAGAGGTTTCATTGACACACAGTTCAGCATGGCCGGGGAGGCCTCAGGAAACTTACAATCATGGCGGAAGGGGAACCAGGCACATCCTTCTTTATGTGACAGAAACAAGGAGAAGTGCCGAGTAAAATGGGGATAAGCCCCTTATAAATCCATCAGAATTCGTGAGAACTCATTCACTATCATGAGAACAGCATGGAGATAACTGCCCCCATGATTCAATTACCTCACACCAGGTCCCTCTTGCAACACATGGGGATTATGGGAACTACAGTTCAAGATGAGATTTGGGTGGGGACACAGCCAAACCATATAAGATGATGAGGGAGCTTGCCTTTAACTGATACTGAGTCTGCACAGGTTTGAAGACACTGGGGTGTAGAAGACATGCTGGTGACCTCTGTGTGCCTTATGGAGCCATGTCTCCCACTTCTTCACTGAAGGCTGTGCCCTGGAAGACTGACCTTTGTTGACTACATCAAGAGTTGTCTTTGTCCTCTCGCCTTGATTGGGTTCAGGTGATAGGAAGTACCTGCAGGAGATCAGAGAAGGGTAGGCTCAACAGTGCCCACACCCACGGTACCCATGTCCTAATCCTTGGAACCTACAAATAATGACCTTATAGGCACACAAGACTTTGCAAAGGTGATCAGGCTAAGAGTCTTGAGATGGGGTGATTGTCTTGGATGGTCCAGATTGATCCAGTGTCATCACCAGTGGCCTTATCAGAGAGAGGCAGGAGGATCAAAGCCAGAGAAGGAGATGTGGTGATTGAGGCAGAGACTGGGTGATTCAGCCATGAGTCCAGAGGGCCTGGCCACCTCTAGAAGCTGGAAGCAGCAAGGTGCAGATTCTTCTCTGTGTTCTTCAGGATGAAACAGCTCCAGTGACATCCTAATTTTAGCCCCATAAGACTCATTTTGGATTTCTGACCTTCAGAACTTTAAGAGAGTTTGAAAAATACATCACAGACCATTGGAACATGTTTTAAGTGGCAAACGATCTCATTCTCTTTTCTTTTTAGCTTTTCACCTTAGGAAGGAGGTTGCTTCACCTTTTATTTGACATGGAATTGTTTCTGTTGTTTTCCTAAACCTGGAGAGTGAAGGAAGCCATCCTCCAGGAGTCAAGACAAACTTTGGATGTAATTCCTGTTGATTTCAAGTAGCTTCTCTCTCTATAGGATGGTAATATAATGGAAACATTTGTCCTGCCACTAACGCAGACTTTTGTGTTGTTTTAAGCCGTTAACTATTTTGGTAAATTCTTACAGGAGCAATAGGGAGCTAATTAAGGGGGAGCAAGAATGAGATGAAGAAGCTTGTCCTCCCTCTTCCCATGCTCCCTGTGGGTGGCGTCTGATACGGTTCGGGTCTGTGTCTACGCCCAAACCTCATGTGGAATTGTAACCTTCAGTGTTGGAGGTGGAGAGTCGTGGGAGGTGATTGGATCATGGGGGTGCATTTCTTATGAAGGGTGCTGTCTTTGCGATAGTGAGTTCTTGTGAGATCTGGTCGTTTGAAATTGTGGGGCACCTCCCTCCTCTCTCTCTTGTTCTGCTTGTGTCATGTGAGGTGCCTGTTCCCCCTTCACCTTCTATCACGATTGTAACTTTCCTGAGGCCTCCCCAGAAGCCAAGCAGATGTCAGCACTATGCTTCTAGCACAGCCTGCATAACTGTGAGCAAATTAAACCTCTTTATTTAAACAAATTACCTGGTCTCAGATAATTTTTGTAGCAGGTGAGAATGCCCTACTACAGCATCACTGAGCTGCACACATCTCTGTCCTTCCTCTCACTTCCCTTCAGGCCCAGGGATGGGAAAGGAAAACTCTACCTGCCCCACCCTTGCAAACAGAATTTCTTCTACACTTCCCTCATTTTATAGGAATTTGAATTTGCCATTGTTTCCTGCTGAGCTGCTATGAGGAGTAGCAGCAAGGAAGCCAGGACGGGACTCTGCGGGAGATGAGCTTGCACAGTAGCCTCCGCTCTCTGCCCAGGGTCTGCCTTTTTAATTGAATCCCTTCTGGGCCCTAATGAGAACGAAATTCATCCCCCCAGCTGATGACCTCATTCCTCAAGCCCCAGTGCTGTGGTTGCTATTTCAAAGGGTCAAATTTGGTTCATGTGGAAAACATTTCTCATTGGTTTCCAAGGGTTAACAGTGGGGAAGATAGAGTGAAGAAGATGGAATTAAAACACTGTTATGAGAAGTTAAAGATGTGTTATAAAATGTATCAGAAAACTTAAGAAAATGCACTCTTCTCATGTTTTTAAAAACAATGCTTAAAGAACTCTTACTCTGAGTATCCTATTATTTTTGTTTGTTTGTTTAAAAACAATTTTTTTTTTTTTTTTTTTGAGACAGAGTCTCACTCTGTCATCCAGGCGGGAGTGCAGTGGTGCAATGTTGGTTCACTGTAACCTCTACCTTCCAGGTTCAAGCAGTTCTCCTGCTTCAACCTCCTGAGTAGCTGGGATTACAGGCACAAGCCACCACGCCCAGCTAATTTTTGTATTTTTGCTGGAGGTGGGGTTTCACCGTGTTGGCCAGGCTTGTCTTGAACTAATGACCTCAAGTGATCTGCCTGCCTTGGCCTCCCAAAGTGCTGGGATTACAGGCATAAGCCACTGTGCCTGACCCAAAAACAATTCTTAAAGTAAATAACTCTTATTCTAAGTATCCTCTTAATGTTTTGAACTTTTGGAAATAGCACAAAAAACTCTCTGAAGAAGGGGAATAGGATCTCTGTGGAAGGAGAAGAAAGTTTGAGCAAACTATCCAATGGGAAGCAATGAGGTGACAATTTCTCTTTTCTTATCCCATGGCTATTTCGTGGCTATGCACTGGCCAGGTAGTGTCAGTAATGTAATCCTCTGCTGTGATTTAATGGTAATTTAAGGTTTCACGCTAAATTTTCTGGTAATGTTTGGAAAATACATCATTGACCGTTAGAATGTGTTTTAAGTGACAAAACGATCTCATTCTCTTTTCTTTTTAGCTTTTCACCTTGGGAAGTAGGTCTCTTTACTTTTTATTTGAAAAGGAATTGTTTTTGTTATTTTCCTAAACCTGGAGAGTGAAGGAAGCCATCCTTGAGGAGTCAAGATAAACTCTAGATGTAAGGTCTGTTGATTTAAAGTAGCTTCTCTCTCTCTGAGACAGTAATATAAACGAAGCGTTTGTCCTTCTGCCACTCATGCCGTTCTGCCATTTGTAGTGGTCTGGGCTCCCTGTGGGTGGAATGTCTCACTGGGTGTTGTGAGAAGAGGAGAGCGGGATTCTGATCCAGGTGCTGCTGCTGGAGGCTCCTGACACCCACACATCGTCACTTAACATGCAAGGGCTGTCCATGGTCACTGTCACTTTTCAGTGCATGATGTAATTGGTATTTCATGACTGTAATAGAAAAAAATGCTCCAGTGTCTGTGCGGATGATTGAATAGAAGAGAAACCTACTCTGTGCTTATATACAGGGTTGTGTTTGTCCCTTCTTCTCTTCCAGCTGAACGGTCACCAGGTCACGGAATTCCTCCGGGAATGGGAAGAGCCTCTGGAGCAGCACACAAAGTCCTGCTATCTGCATTCTGTGGTTGGAGTGAGTTGGGTGAGTGAAGCCCACCCAGACCTTGGGACGGGGCAGAGTAGGATCTGCAGGCTGGCTCTGCCCCACCCAGTGGGCAGGGATAGGTGCTCTGGGTGGGGACTCTGCAGGCTGGGTTCCTTCAGTCCTCAGGCTCCTGTCACCTTGCTCTCGGCCACTGCTGTAGGCGAGCATTGGGCAGGCGGATTTCTCACAGGAGACAGACAATTTCAAAGGCTTGGTTGCTGTCTATCCTGTCACCCCTGTGCATTCACAGGATGAGATTTTCTTAACCATTTGGCAAAATAAAATTTAACTGTCAAAAATAAAGGTCTGATGCTGCCTATGAACAGCCATATATTTCATCCTTAATGCTTCTGTCTTTTTTTTTTTTGAGACATGGTCTTGCTCTGTTGCCCTGGCTGGAATGTAGCAGTGCAATCATAAATCGTAGCTCACTGCAGCCTCAAACTCATGGGCTCAAGTGATCCTCTGATGTTAGCCGCCCAAGTAACTGGGACTACAAGAGTGCACCACCATGCACACTTTTATTTTATTGAAAAAATTTTTTTAAGGGATGAAGTCTCACTATGTTACCCAGGCTGGTCTGGAACACCTGGGTATAAGGGACCTCCGTCTTCAGCCTCCCAAAATGTTGAGATTACAGGCACGAGCCACCATCCCCAGCCCTATATATATGAAAACTTTGGGACATTATCTATCTCCTAAAATCAGGGTAGAGTAATTTTTAAATCTACTCTCCTGTATTCTGCATATCAGCTTTAGTTGCTTTCTCTTGCTGAGGCTTTTACATTCTCCAGGATTGTTTTATTCTCCCAATAAACACAGCCATTTCCTTGAACAGGGGAGGTAATACCTGCGTAAGTCTATGTACAGTATGTAGCAAACCATGTGAGTAATTTCTAAACTATTTTGCTTTGCAATAATCAAGGGTTTGAAAACCCTAGATGAGAATTGGCCCTCTGGTGCCTCACTCTCTCAGCTCTCTCTTCTCCGTTTTCTTTGCTGCTTCATGCTTTCCTCCATCTTTGTTATGTGTCCCCTTCTTTCCTAATTATTTTGCCTTGAAATGCTGCTTTATAAACTACGGTTCCTGACTTCTCAAGCTTTCCATATTAAAGTTATGCTAAGTCCCGTATCTTGGTGGCAGCGCATCAGTCTTGCCTCCGCAAAGTCCTTGCTGACATATCCTTTTTGTCCTCTACTCCAACGTCTGCTCTGCAAGAGCCGTCTGGCTCCAATGCCTCGTGCCAAGCTGCTTTGAAATCGTTTCTGAAAACTTACCACTTTGCTGAAAATGTCTTTCTCTAGTGGAGTCTCCAGTGACAGATGGTCCGTTTCAATATTTTCCTGCCCACAAAAAATCCCAATAGTCATAGAAAAGAAATGTATACCTTTGTAAGGAGCATTCTGAGTGGGCTTCCTAGGGTCGCTTTCTTTGCTTGTCATTTCCTGCTGGAAGTATGTTAGATGGAGGCTGTGTCCTATAGAGCCGTGTTTTGCATAAAGTCTCATCAACTGCCAGCATCATGACTTCAAATGCGATAATGAGGTAGAGACATTTAAGTTCCAGATTGCTCAGACAGTGCGGAGTCGATCATGCCTGCCTGGCTGTCCAATTCAAGCACGCATGCCGGCACGTGTGTGTCTCTTTCAGCGTTCTGAGTTGGATGACAATTTTACTTTGGATGGATTCTATGATTTACATAGGATTACATACATCTTCTATAAAGTCTTTCGCCGAAGTTGCGTTGAGACTCTCAGAAGGGTGACTTTCAATAGGGAATCCTGGTACTTATGGTTGTGACATTTGAGAAGAGCGAACGCTTGGCACACTTCCACATTTTCAGCAGCGCTGTGAAAACTACAAATTTATTTACACGATTTGTTGGAAAACTGCAGAAATTCTTCACTTTTTTTTGTTTGTTTGTTTTTGAGACAGAGTCTTGCTCTGTTGCCCAGGCTGGAGTGCAGTGGCACAATCTCTGCTCACTTCAAGCTCTGCCTCCCGGGTTCACGCCATTCTCCTGCCTCCGCCTCCCAAGTAGCTGGGACTACAGGTACCCGCCACCACACCTGGCTAGTTTTTTATATTTTTTAGTAGAGACAGAGTTTCACCATGTTAGCCAGGATGGTCTCGATCTCCTGACTTTGTCATCCGCCCGCCTCGGCCTCCCAAAGTGCTAGGATTACAAGCATGAGCCACCGCGCCCGGCCTAAATTTTGTTTCTAAAAGAAGTGAGAGTGAGAACTAGAGGTAATAAGATGACGTACAAGACAGAAAATAAATTTGCTTGAGAAGAGTAAACCCTCAATCATCCCACCTTGGCTGAAAGTGGGCAAAAGGCAGGTTGCAAAAAGCAGCAACAATAGGTTTATCCTCAGATTTGTTGCTGCTTTTTCTTCTACCTGGAAAAGCTTGCCATCATCATTTTGTAGCACATAAAATCTGATCGTTTCAGACTAGAGAGCCAATGTAAATACTTCCAGGGTACGTAGGGTTTCTTGACGGTCTTTATGAGGACTAATAACAAGTTGTATACCTGTTCTCTTTCTTTCTAGAGTTTTCAAAATGAGTTCTGGGAAATGTTAGGCTGTGTATAAAAGAAGAAGTGGTCTTGAGAAAGGCCATGGTACCCATGACTGGAGGTCCTGGACACAGCCTCTCCCTCATCTCATCCATGGAGAAGGTTCCCTATATTAGTTCATTCTCACATTGCTATAAAGGACTACCCGAGCCTGGGTAATTTATACAGAAAAGAGGTGTAATTGGCTCACAGTTCGGCAGGCTGTACAGGAAGCTTGGCGGGAGAGGCCTCAGGAAATTTTCAGTCATGGCAGAAGGTGAAGCAGAAACAGGCACATCTTCCATGGCTGGAGAAGGAGGGAGAGAGAGAAGGATAAGGCACCATACATTTTTAAACAACCAGGTCTTGTGACAACTCACTCACGATCATAAGAACAGCCAAGAGGAATTCTACCTCATGATCCAATTACTTACCAGCAGGTGCCTCCAACACTGTGGATTACAGTTTGACATGAGATTTGAGTGAGGACACAAATCCAAACTCTATCATTCCCCATCATGTAACAACACCTACTGTTCCTTGCCTCAATGCTTTCAGCTGGCTTCAGTTGCCAGTTTCTGGTGTTTCTTAATTGGGTTTCTTAAATGGTTTTTGGAGGTTATTTAAAATTGTGTCACCAAAATATGTGTGTGTATATCTGTCTGCATACCTGCACGTAATCTCGTGAGGAAGAGATTCAAACATTTTCATCATGTTTTCAAAAGTTGCCGGGATCCACAGAAGGTTAATAATTACTTCTTCTTGTGTCCTTGTTCAGTATGGGTTCTCTCAGTGAAATTAGGTGAATACATCTTGTAGCCTGACAATGAGAATATAGATTGTGCTATAATTTAAATGTGTCTTCCAAGAAGCAAGTGTTGAAAGCTTAATCCTTAAGGCAACAGTGTTGGGAGGTGGGTCCTGACGAGGTTGATGCCATCATGATGGGAGTGAGTGAGTTACTGTGAGAGCAGGCTCCTGGCAACAGTATGAGTTTGGCCCCCTTCCACTGCTCTCTCACACACACTCTCTTGCCCTTCTGCCTTTCATCATGTTATATTGTGGCAAGAAGGCCCTCACCAGATGCCAGCCTCTTGATCTTGGATTTCCCAACCTCCAGAACTGTAAGCCAGTACATTTCTGTTCATTATAAATTACCCAGTCTCTGTTGTTCTGTTACAGCAGCACAAAACAGACTAAGACAGATTGCAAACTCAAAGGGTTTTGGAAGCAAGGTGGGTAAAATGAATGACCGCAGCAGGTGATCTACAAGACAGTAGGGAGTGTTGGGCCTGTGGGCAACTTGGAGAGGGGTGGCTTATTTAAAGCACCCTAATTTAGTCAAAAAGTTTACATTCAACTTAACTGCTGGCTGAATATGGTTCATAGGGACTGCATTGCCATTTATGACAACCTCTGCTTGTTGAGAACAAGAGAGAGAGCACCTCCTCCTTGTCTTTATTTTCTGTTTATCTGTTAGAAATGCAGAATGATAATAGGTAGATGGGATAGGAGCTGGTCATCACGGGTCCGAATCAAACAATATCTTGACATGATTTACAAGGATTAAGTCCTTTCAAAGTGTTGAATTGAATCTAGAACAAAGTAGAGAATTTCTGACATGACCTGCTAATCGTGCCCAGCACAGCCTGGCCTTTGCCTGCCTCTCCCACTGTCTCTGGGCCTCTTGCGACTCTCCTCTCCTCTCACTAAGCTCCAGACTTCTTTCTTCTCTCTGCATGCATCTGGCTCTTTTCCACATCACAGTCTTTATGTTCTTTTCTCCACCTGGCAAACCTTTAAATTCACTTTCATAGCCAACTCCTACTCAGTTCTTTAGGTTCTAGTTCATATTTTTTGTTTAAGGTATTACATCCTTACTGTTCGTAGACAGCAAACTTCTTGAGAGCAAGGATTGTGCAAACCATTTTTGCTGCTGAGCTTTCTAACGCAGCGCCTGGCACCCAGTAGGCACTTAATACACATTCCTTGAATGAGTCCACGGCAGTATCAATGATTAGAGATGAATAGATGCCTGAGAAAAGCTGATCTCTTGGGTGAGACTTCACGATGGCACAGCCTTGGTGTGGTCACCATATCCTACGAACTGATTCTCAACTTTGTAGGTTTCTGAACCTGAGTTGTATGTCTGTCAGGACTCAGTGGTTGATTGACCCCCTTAAACTTATGGGAGACTGGTTTAAACTAGAATGCTGATTTTAAAATTAATTATAAGACTGGGTCCAGTGGCTCACTCAGCACTTTGGGAGGCCGAGGTGGGTGGATCACTTGCAGTCAGGAGTTCGAGACCAGCCTGGCCAACCTGGTGAAATCGAATCTCTACTAAAAAACCCAAAAATTAGCCAGGCATGGTGGTATACACCTGTAATCCCAGCTACTCGGGAGGCTGAGGCAGGAGAATCACTTGAAGCTGGGAGGTGAAGGTTGCAGTGAGCCGAGATCACGCCACTGTACTCCAGCCTGTGCAACAGAGTGAGACTCCATCTCAAAAAATAAATAAATAAATAAATTCATTATAAAACTAAAACTTCTCTTATATCTGAATGCCTAGTTCAGCCCACCAATGTATTTCCTCATTAGACATTGACAAACATGGAAGAAAAACAGATAGTGGGAGAATTAGAAGAGAATATGGAAGCAGAGTGTGATCTGGAGTCATGTTTGGTGACCACAGCAGGTATGGGATGTGAACAGCTGAGTTAATTGAGCAGGTTAATGGAGATGGCCTTGCCTTCAGTGGCATTGGAAGGAACCTGACAAAGTATTGATCCATTTCTAGACTCTAGGCTATTGCCTAATAATTTGTGTTGTGTTTCCTCTGAAAAAATGAAAGAGGATACCAAGATTCAATAGATACCAAGCGCTCATTTACATGGCCAAACCTTTATTGAATAGCTAGATCTGCTCTTTCTGCTTTTGACCTCAGAGACATAGTTACTTATAAAATGATTTCTGCAGATGGCTAATCTAACATGAATTGATTTCAATAAACTTTCAGAATGTGAACTTACCTTGACTTTGACTTCGATCCTGTGTGCTAACTTATTGATAATTAGTAAATGATTGTTGATGGAATACATGCTGTTTGAAAACAGTTCATCTTAGTTTTTTCAAGCTGCTGCAACAAAAGGCCTGAGACTGTGCAGTTTAGACAAAATCAAAATATGCCTCACCTTTTTTTTTTTTTTTTTTTTTTTTTTTTTTGAGATGGAGTCTCACTCTATTGCCAGGCTAGAGTGCAGTGGTGTGATCTTGGCTCACTGCAACCTCCACTTCCCAGGTTCAAGCGATTCCCCTGCCTCAGCCTCTTGAGTAACTGGGACTACAGGCGCGCTACTATACATGGCTAATATTTTGTATTTTAGTAGAGATGGGGTTTCACCATATTGGCCAGGATGGTCTCGATTTCCTGACCTCGTGATCTGCCTGCCTCATCCTCCAAAAGTGCTGTGATGACAGGCATGAGCCACTGCTCCTGACCGTGTCTCACAGTTTTAGGGGCTGGAAATCTGATATCAAGATGCCAGCTGACTGGGTGTCTGGTGGGAGAATGACTTCCAGGTTCACAAATGGCACCTTCTTGCTGTGTCGTCACGTGGTAGGAGGGGCCAGGGTGCACTCTGGGGTCTTTTCTACAAAGGCATTAATCCCATTCACAAGGGCTGTGCCTTCCTGACTGAATTACCTCCCAAAGGCCCTACCTCTCAGTACCATCACTTTGGGGCTTAGGATTTCTACCTGTGAATTTTGGAGGAACACAAACATGAGACACAGCCCTATGCCATTAGGACTTACTGCTTATAACATTACCTGGTGAATGATGGTGGGGAAAGAGGGGCCACAATCGTCTCTAATTTTGGCTTATTTAAGTTGAGTTCAGTTTTCCAGTAGGTATAAAGGCACATGCAAACAAATAACAGCTCACAGTAGAAGACATAGAGATACATGTTCAGAGAAGCAAACCTATGTTCTTTTAAAATTAATACAGTACTTCAATATTTCATGTAGCTACTGGAAAAAGAATAAGCCTTTATCTTTTTAGTTCATGTAAAAGCACTTTGGAATGGGTTTTTTTCAGGATTGGGAAGTAGCATAAAATTAATGTCCCTTAAAGTCACCTTATAGATTTTCTGTCTGAGACCCCATTAAGGCAACCTAAGTATTGCCATGCTTGCATGCTGACCAGAGTAGAAGTATCACTCATATTTAGAGTTTTAAAAAATGCAATTACAGGAGAAATCAACAGGTGTGGCTTTTGTTTTTTCTTTCTAAACCCTGGCTTAAAGCACAAGCTCACAATTCTCAGAGCAGGGGACCATGACCATCTCATACTATTTATATGCACGGATGAGGCTCTTCAGTAGGTGCCAAGTCTCTACTGCAAAGGCTGTAGCCCTACAAAGGCTGGAGACGGGCACAGCACATATTTTATTGTGCAGGACAATACAAAGCTGAAGGCTGCTTTATATAATTGCCTTTTGCTGCTGCATAAAAAAGGGTGGATGTTGGACAGGCAAAAACAATTACTTTTTCTATGGTTGTCTTTACACATTTTATGTAATTTTAGATTTGTCATATTATGCCAAGAGAAAAAGTTGACAGATCAATGTCCGGTAGACTTGTTTTTTTTTTGTTGTTGTTGTTGTTTTACATATGGCTAAATATAATTCATATGATTAGTAGGATAATGTCCTTGTTACCCCTATGAAATCTATGAAGTCCTAATATTTGCAAATTGCAAATGTTATGTTATTTGGAAAAAAGCATCTTTGTAGATGTAATTAAGTTAAGGATGGTGAGATGGGAAATCATCCAGGTGGACCCCAAATGCCTTCAGAAGTGTCCTTAGAGAGAGGCAGAAGAGATTTCACAAACACATAGCTGATGTGAGGATGAAACAGATGGGAAAGTGCTGCTGAACTGGAAGGTGGGAATGATGTGGCCACAAGCTGAAGAATGTGGCCATCACTAGAAGCTGGAAGAGACAAAGCATAGGGTCTCCCCTAGAACCTCTAACAGGTGTGTGGCTCTGCTGAGACATTGATTTTGACTCAGTAATGCTGATTTAAGACTTCTGGCCTCCAGAACTATGAGAGAATATATTTCTACTGTTTTAAGTTTCTACGTCTGCAGTAATTTGTCACAAGAAACAAATATAAGAAGTAGCCAATATATTGACTGCATTAGCATTTTAGCATTGAAATCTTATAAAGGTGTCATACATCATCAAGATGGGAGAATTTAGGTTTCATTTTCTGCTCTGCTACTAGCAACTTGCTTACTTCCTGCCCCTAATCAACTATTTTTCAGTTAAGGGAGAAATGATTTAGACAAGCTAAAGACCTTGCAATAACTTTTTTAATGGTCAGGTTTATTTTTCCTTTGGCGCAAAAGGGCATTTGTTGCGTTACTCACTAGATGTCCTCCTATGTGAATTTGTGCTTTCAAATGTTATATTCTTGGCTTTTTCTAGCACCATCGTGGCTCACTGGTTTCATACTCCTTGACTCAGTATTCAGCTCCAATTTTCGTTATCTTTAACTGAAAGAAGTGCATGGTTCACAGAGACCTGGAAATACAACCATTAGAATTAAATTACCACGCAAGAGTGCCCTGATGATCTTCACAAAGACGCAGAACCCATGTACTTTTGGAGTTGTTTTAGCACCCCGTTTGGAGCCAAACAGTCTCACAACTCCCATGATGACATCAGCTTTTTTTACACCTCTTAAAGTAGCAACATGAGTTTTGTCTTCCAAAGGGTAATTTTGATTTCTTACAAAGGTAAGAAAGAAAAGTCTGGAAAATGATTAAAATAAAAAGGCAGGCACACAAGGGGTAAATACCTTCAAGAAAGCAGTGCCATTGCTTAAAATGATGTAGATGAGACAATGAAAGAACCAAACTGTCACAGCAAATTCTTTACAAATTAATGCCATGTTTCCTCAGTACTGTAGGCATTATAGTTCTGGAGAGGTTACAAAAACAACTTCCATTCTGATAACATGGAATCATTATATTTTTATGACTATATAGCTGACAGTAAAAGGAGCAATGATAATGATTCTCAAAAATGTAGGTAGGTTTGCAGAATTCTAGGTAGACAGGTATAGTTCCTGCATATTGACAATTAGCAATATGGAAATAGTCCTTATGGAACTTATGTGCTACACAAAATACAACTTAAAGCTGGTTACGCATCAGTTTCCTTTCAATTGATATCTTCTGAATTTTTGGATTGAAGTTCTTATACATTACATGGATTCAATATACCCAATCTGATTGCTGGGGGTTTTATTTGGATGCATTTTTAAGTCTTATGAAATGAGTATATTATTATTATTTTTTATTTTTATTTTTGAGATGGAGTCTTGCTGTGTCACCCAGGCTGGAGTGCAGTGGCGGGCTCTCGGCTCACTGCAAGCTCCACCCCCCGGGTTCTCGCCATTCTCCTGCCTCAGCCTCTCAAGTAGCTGGGACTACAGGCGCCGCCATCACGCCCAGCTAATTTTTTGCATTTTTAGTAGAGACGGGGTTTCACCGTGTTAGCCAGGATGGTCTCGATCTCCTGACCTCGTGATCCACCCGCCTCGGCCTCCCAAAGTGCTGGGATTACAGGCTTGAGCCACCGCGCCCAGCCGAGTATATTATTATTTTTAATAATGCTTTTATATTAGCTATTGGATAATTTTAAACCTCCAATAGAGAACGTTTGGAATAATTGTCAAAGGATAATAGCATATATACTATGATTTAAATATTTGTGTCCTCCAAACTCATATTGAAATTGAATTGCCAGCATAATGGTATTGGGAGGGGGGCCTTTAAGAAGTAATTGGGCCATGAGGGCTCCACCTTCATGGTTGAGTTTAATGTCTTAATAAAAGGGCTTTAATGAGTGAGCTCTGTCTTGGCTCTTCTGCTCTTCTGCCATGTGAGGAAGCCTGTTCCTTCCCTCTGGTGGAAGCAGCGTTTGAGAGGACCTCTGGGAGCAGAGACTGGGCCTTCACCAACACTGAACATGTGGCCCTTCATATTGGGCTTTCCAGCCTTCAGAACTATGAGCCAACAAATTTCTGTTAATTATAAATTGTCAAATCTGTGGTGTTCTGTTATGGCGATACAAAACCAATGCAATATGCTTTTATTGACAAGTGCAGTGTGTCGCTGTGGTGAGATGTGTATTGGTAGACGTATCTACTGTTCACATTTTATGCTGAAAACTGATTCGTTATCCAAGGAAAAAATACAATTCTCTCATATGTCGGTTTAATAACTACACACAGTTGTATTTAATAAAATTAATTCAAATCTCATTTCTGGTAGAATATGCTGATATCTAGTTTTGGTTTTGATACTATATGAGTTTGATCATTTTAAATTAATGGAAATGGTCAAGCTATTAGGACTTAAGACAATAGCATATATTATTCTCTAATACTTCATCATGGATAAGCTACTATACATTTCTAAATATTTATAATTCCCAGTTATTCAATTAGTGCTTAATTATTAACTCATTTTAAGTGGCCTTTGTATGTGGCTCAGTCATTCAAATGAGGCTAATGTCTATCTTGAATTTGGGGTTATTTTATACTCTGTTATTCTCTAGCTAAATTTTGTTTGCTGTATCTTTATTACATTTCATATATCTGCAAAGCAGACAGCAAAACATAACAAAGACGTTAAAAAGTGATTAAAGGTCATAAAATCAGTACTCAAGTTTCTGCTTGAATCACTTTATGAAGATTATCCAACATGAGAGGATCCCATCTACTAAAAATTCCTCATCTTGAAGTTATACACATATGTATGAGCTCCTCACCAAATGATCTCCAGTCTCAGGTCCCAGACCAGTGTTTAGGTTTCCATTTCATATATCGATAGGTGCAATATGCTGCTTGTTGAAATATTATTCCATCTAGCAATGAGAATGCTGCTGGCGATAGAGAATTATTTGCTAGTTAATTAGACAATATCACAAGATAAAGTTTTCTCCAACCATGCTTCTTTCTCAAGACTAGTATAAACAAATGCCAAGTTAAACATTTCAATGGAAATGAACTGGTATGGTAGTTCAAACTACATATAAAAGTTAAAAATTATAGTGAATTATTTAAAATATAATCAAGATGAAATTTTCCTTCTGGCAATTACAGAGTAAAATAATCTTGAATCCTTAGAATGAATTACTCAGAGACAGAGAAATAAGTTCTTTGAAGAGAACAGGGAGGTATCCAAAATACATAGAGTTGTAAGATAGTTTAAAGATAAAAGTAAATGAGTGTTGTGGGCCATTGTGAAATAAATATATCATCAGCCATCTCCAAATACAGCTCGGATTGCTTAGCTTTTATGAGACAATTAGAATGGGTTGTTTCAAAGTTTCAAAGTTAACTGAAGGGAATTAACTGAGGGCAATGATATATTTTAGGGTTTCATTGTTCGCAGGCCTTTGAATAGAGAATGTGGCGTATTAAATTACTTTCATTGCCATCTTGATTCTGATAGATAGGTGGGCATAGAGTCTCATTAATGTATGTGCCTAACAGATGTTATTCAAGCTGTCTGTGGCATCAGCACAGATGGGCTGGATATGTGACCTGCCAACAAGACAATAGATGGATTTTATCTCAAAGACTCTATTCTCATTGACTAGAGAAGTGCAACTGGCCAACAAATGCCTGAAAGCGTCCAATGGAGAAGTTTGAAGTTCAGCACTGGGAAGAGCTTGAGCACATGCTAAGGGTCAGGCTCCCTGTGGGGCACGTGGTCAAGCTCTTTATGATTTACAGGTGTGTGTGCAAGTAACTGTAATACAACTCAGAACAGAAGGTCTACCATAAAGATAAGGACAACATCCATGTGGAAAATTAAGTTCGACCTGAAGGGTGCGTGTAGGGAGGAGGGTAAATCCAAATGGAGCCTTGAGCTGTGATGGGGTTTATATGAGCAAATCTGGAGACTGTACACTCAGTGAAAAGAATTTGAGGATGAAATAACACAGGCAAGAAAGATAGGGCATGTTCTAATTGGTACCTGTATTACTCTGATAGATTAAGAATGAAGTCGAGCATGAAATAGAAAAAGTATATTAGGCCCAGATTGTGGAAGGTGTTTAATGCTAGGCTAAGGATTTTTTTTTTTTTTTTTTTTTTTTTTGAGATGGAGTCTTGCTCTGTCGCCCAGGTTGGAGTGCAGTGGTGTGATCTCGGCTCACTGCAACCTCTGCCTCCTGGGTTCACGCCATTCTTCTGCCTCAGCCTCCTGAGTAGCTGGGACTATAGGCGCCCACCACCACGGCCAGCTAATTTTTTTGTAATTTTTAATAGAGATGGGATTTCACTGTGTTGGCCAGACTGGTCTCAAACTCCTGACCTCGTGATCCACCGGCCTTGGCCTCCCAAAGTGCTGGGATTACAGGCGTGAGCCACCATGCCCAGCCGGCTAAGGATTTTTGTTCTATATAAAAGGGGATTCATCAAAATTTTTTGAGCAGAAAAACAACCCAATGAATGTGATGTGGTAGGAAGATACCTGGGTGATAATGTGGAGGAGGCATTGCAGCAAGACCATTGAAGGCAGAGAGATGATATAAGGGACCACAAAGCTATTGTACTGGGTTAGGTCAGTGACAATGAAGGCTTGAGTTTGGGAAATAGTCTTGGGAAAGTTTAAGAAGAAATGGGAGTCACAAATGAAAACCATTTTACTATGATGAAGGCATCAACAATATTAATTCAAGAGATACTAGAGATACTGGAACAAAGCAGAAAATGTCCATCCTTTTGCAAATCCACTCTTGTATTCAGAAAAGCTTAACTGAGTTTGACATATTTATAGGAAAGGCAAGTATTATGGGGAGAGAGAGATGTTCATATGAAGATGTGTTTAAAATGTCAGGGTTTTAAGATTTGAAAACGCAATGGATGATGATATTTAAATTCTATATCTTCAGCTTTTGCAAAATTATTGAATTTCTGAGTTCTAGAACCATGTGGTCATCACTGAAGCATGTAGAACACAACACTAGAAAAAATGGAAAGGCTCCTTATTGGAGGGATGGTAATATATGGAGCCTATATTCTTGGATTGTGAGACCTTGCAATGCTCTTCCTTCATCTGGAGAGTCTTTCCTCTTCTCTCCTCTTCCCTTTCCCCAGGGCTGAAGAACAAGGAGGGTGTCCAGATGGGTATTTTTTCTGTGCATAGCGACTTAGGAGGCAAAGAAAACTGCTGAAAAAAATTGGTAAGAGTTTGGGATCGTAAAGATAGAGTAAGTTTGTGGTAGCCTCTGTGGATGTAGGGTGAAGGAAAGGGAGAGAGAGAGAAGGAGGTGGGGGGAGAGAGAGATTGTTCGAGATATTGAGACTTCAGTATTTGAGTCATGAGAATGTTGTGTAAGTGTCCTGGTCATAGCAACTAAACCTTTGTGTATTTCTTCTTTATAAGGGTCTTATACACAAGATCTTGGACTACTGTTGTGTTTCCCTAGAAATCCAAATTCTGCTAGCACCCATCTCATGTGTCATCACCTTGGAATGTCTTCCTGTGTATTGCTGTTGTCTTCGTCTTTCTCGGAGCATGGATAGTGTACTGTGTACAACTCACTCACAAGACTTAAATCAGTGAACCATGTATAGCTTGCTAGCGAGGATTCCTGGAGAAGTTGCTGAAACTCTATGATTCAGTTTAGTTTCTGTAAAAGAGAGACTGAAATAGTACCCACCATGGTGGTGTTAGAGTATTAAATCAGACAATTCATAGAAGGGGCTGAGCTCAGTGCCTTCTACTACATAGGCTTTGATTCAGCACTACCGTCGTTTCCATCTGTGTTTACCAGGACAAGACTGGGATGGAATCAGGCTCAAGTAGTAGCATATTCCTTTGAATCTCAGAGTTACAAAGTGAAGGTTCTGTAATGATTAATTGCACAAATCCAGATATTACCATAAACATTTTAGCAACAACATATCCTGATGCTCAGGTTCTCAACTGATTACTTGGCCAGGGGCAAATGTAACCATAGACAATTTTAGAGCAATTTTGACAGTCAGAGATATTTTATGTGACCACTTTCATTGACTTTGGAGTTGAAAGATTCTACTGAATTGTCATACGAAGGATATTGTGATTATGTGAATTGAAAGAATGGTGTGAAATGAAGAAAGAGAAATCATATAAGCTATAGTTGAAGAATACAATGTATTTTTTAATATACACATTTCAGCAGGTTTATCATTTGAATTTAAAATCAGAGCTGGATGTCCTTGTATGCCATTTATTCAATTTTTGAGAGAGAAAATACTATTCTCAAATGTATCATGAAATGACATTACATTTACCACCCACCAGCCTGTGTTGATTGAATAGTCTTGAATGTTCAGGTGCAACCTCCTGAAAGTAAAGCATAAGTGAAAATATAAATGCAATAGGCTCATTGTCTGTAGATAAACTGGAGAAATACTAAACTTGTTTTCCTAGGTAACATATGACATAGAGAATTTCTGATGCAATATTGAAAATGCCAGAAATGTTAAATCTGTAGGCAACATTAAAAACTATAAGAATGTTTTTGTTCTTGTGCCTGGTCAACCAAGAGAAACAAGAAATATAGTACTTTCTCCCATTAATGGTATAATGAATCCAGAACCATTCTGTGGGATGTTTCTTAAACTTAGGAGGTGATAATCTCTTACCCCATACTTAGTTCATTACAAATTAATTGAAAAAGTTCTTCTTTAAAAAATTTCTGGGCTGGGCGTGGTGGCTCATGCCTGTAATCCCAGCACTTTGGGAGGCCGAGGCGGGCAGATCACAAGGTCAGGAGTTTCAGACTAGCCTGACCAATATGGTGAAACCCTGTCTCTACTAAAAATACAAAAAATTTTTACACATTAATTTTGTATCCTGAGACTTTGCTGAAGTTGCTTATCAGCTTAAGGAGATTTTGGGCTGAGACAATGGGGTTTTCTAAATATACAATCATGTCATCTGCAAACAGGGACAATTTGACTTCTTCTTTTCCTAACTGAATCCCCTTGATTTCTTTCTCTTGCCTGATTGCCCTAGCCAGAACTTCCAACACTATGTTGAATAGGAGTGGTGAGAGAGGGCATCCCTGTCTTGTGCCAGTTTTCAAAGGGAATTTTTCCAGTTTTTGCCCATTCAGTATGATATTGGCTGTGGGTTTGTCATAAATAGCTCTTATTATTTTGAGGTACATTCCATCAATACCGAATTTATTGAGCGTTTTTAGCATGAAGGGCTGTTGAATTTTGTCAAAAGCCTTTTCTGCATCTATTGAGATAATGATGTGGTTCTTGTCTTTGGTTCTGTTTATATGCTGGATTATGTTTATTGATTTGCGAATGTTGAACCAGCCTTGCATCCCAGGGATGAAGCCCACTTGATCATGGTGGATAAGCTTTTTGATGTGTTGCTGAATCCGGTTTGCCAGTATTTTATTGAGGATTTTTGCATCGATGTTCATCAGTGATATTGGTCTAAAATTCTCTTTTTTTGTTGTGTCTCTGCCAGGCTTTGGTATCAGGATGATGTTGGCCTCATAAAATGAGTTAGGGAGGATTCCCTCTTTTTCTATTGATTGGAATAGTTTCAGAAGGAATGGTACCAACTCCTCCTTGTACCTCTGGTAGAATTCAGCTGTGAATCCATCTGGTCCTGGACTTTTTTTGGTTGGTAGACTATTAATTATTGCCTCAATTTCAGAGCCTGCTATTGGTCTATTCAGGGATTCAACTTCTTCCTGGTTTAGTCTTGGAAGAGTGTAAGTGTCCAGGAAATTATCCATTTCTTCTAGATTTTCCAGTTTATTTGCGTAGAGGTGTTTATAGTATTCTCTGATGGTAGTTTGTATTTCTGTGGGGTCGGTGGTGATATCCCCTTTATCATTTTTAATTGCGTCGATTTGATTCTTCTCTCTTTTCTTCTTTATTAGTCTTGCTAGTGGTCTGTCAATTTTGTTGATCTTTTCAAAAAACCAACTCCTGGATTCATTGATTTTTTGGAGGGTTTTTTGTGTCTCTATCTCCTTCAGTTCTGCTCTGATCTTAGTTATTTCTTGCCTTCTGCTAGCTTTCGAATGTGTTTGCTCTTGCTTCTCTAGTTCTTTTAATTGCGATGTTAGAGTGTCAATTTTAGATCTTTCCTGCTTTCTCTTGTGGGCATTTAGTGCTATAAATTTCCCTCTACACACTGCTTTAAATGTGTCCCAGAGATTCTGGTATGTTGTATCTTTGTTCTCATTGGTTTCAAAGAACATCACAAGCATTCTTATACACCAGTAACAGACAAACAGAGAGCCAAATCAGGAATGAACTTCCATTCACAATTGCTTCAAAGAGAATAAAATACCTAGGAATTCAACTTACAAGGGATGTAAAGGACCTCTTCAAGGAGAACTACAAACCACTGCTCAGTGAAATAAAAGAGGACACAAACAAATGGGAGAACATACCATGCTCATGGATAGGAAGAATCAATATCGTGAAAATGGCCATACTGCCCAAGGTAATTTATAGATTCAATGCCATCCCCATCAAGCTACCAATGAGCTTCTTCACAGAATTGGAAAAAACTGCTTTAAAGTTCATATGGAACCAAAAAAGAGCCCGCATCTCCAAGACAATCCTAAGTCAAAAGAACAAAGCTGGAGGCATCACGCTACCTGAATTCAAACTATACTACAAGGCTACAGTAACCAAAACAGCATGGTACTGGTACCAAAACAGAGATATAGACCAATGGAACAGAACAGAGTCCTCAGAAATAATACCACACATCTACAGCCATCTGATCTTTGACAAACCTGAGAGAAACAAGAAATGGGGAAAGGATTCCCTATTTAATAAATGGTGCTGGGAAAATTGGCTAGCCATAAGTAGAAAGCTGAAACTGGATCCTTTCCTTACTCCTTATATGAAAATTAATTCAAGATGGATAAGAGACTTAAATGTTAGACCTAATACCATAAAAATCCTAGAAGAAAACCTAAGTAGTACCATTCAGGACATCGGCATGGGCAAAGACTTCATGTCTAAAACACCAAAAGCAATGGCAGCAAAAGCCAAAATTGACAAATGGGATCTCATTAAACTAAAGAGCTTCTGCACAGCAAAAGAAACTACCATCAGAGTGAACAGGCAACCTACAGAATGGGAGAAAATTTTTGCAATCTACTCATCTGACAAAGGGCTAATATCCAGAACCTACAAAGAACTCAAACAAATTTACAAGAAAAAAACAAACAACCCCATCAAAAAGTGGGTAAAGGATATGAACAGACATTTCTCAAAAGAAGACATTCATACAGCCAACAGACACATGAAAAAATGCTCATCATCACTGGCCATCAGAGAAATGCAAATCAAAACCACAATGAGATACCATCTCACACCAGTTAGAATGGCGATCATTCAAAAGTCAGGAAACAACAGGTGCTGGAGAGGATGTGGAGAAATAGGAACACTTTTACACTGTTGGTGGGATTGTAAACTAGTTCAACCATTATGGAAAACAGTATGGCGATTCCTCAAGGATCTAGAACTAGATGTACCATATGACCCAGCCATCCCATTACTGGGTATATACCCAAAGGATTATAAATTATGCTGCTATAAAGACACATGCACACGTATGTTTATTGCAGCACTATTCACAATAGCAAAGACTTGGAATCAACCCAAATGTCCATCAGTGACAGATTGGATTAAGAAAATGTGGCACATATACACCATGGAATACTATGCAGCCATAAAAAAGGATGAGTTTGTGTCCTTTGTAGGGACATGGATGCAGCTGGAAACCATCATTCTTAGCAAACTATCACAAGAACAGAAAACCAAACACCGCATGTTCTCACTCATAGGTGGGAACTGAACAATGAGATCACTTGGACTCGGGAAGGGGAACATCACACACCGGGGCCTATCATGGGGAGGGGGGAGGGGGGAGGGATTGCATTGGGAGTTATACCTGATGTAAATGACGAGTTGATGGGTGCAGCACACCAACATGGCACAAGTATACATATGTAACAAACCTGCATGTTGTGCACATGTACCCTACAACTTAAAGTATAATAATAATAATAAATAAATTTTTTAAAAAAATACAAAAAATTAGCCGGGCGTGATGGCGGTGCCTGTAGTCCCAGCTGCTTGGGAGGCTGAGGCAGGAGAATGGCGGGAACCCGGGAGGCGGAGCTTGCAGTGAGCCCAGATGGTGCCATTCACTCCAGCCTGGGCGGCAGAGCGAGACTCTGTCTCAAAACAAAACAAAACAAAAAAACCAAAATTTCTCTTGGATTTATTTTCTTCTTTCCATGCTTGCTTTTGCCATTAAAGCTGAGCTCCCTTTCAAGTTTGGATTATTTTAGCGGTCTCTTGAAAAGGCTTCCCACTGGAATGCATTCTAAATGATTCTATGGGGTTACTATTTTTACAACACTACTTTCATCATGTCACCTTCCTGCTCTGAAATTAATTATTACTGTCTCTTTTTTCTTATCTCATCCAATAAATAGCTGTTTCTTCACATTTTCAGGCTCAGCATTCCAGTCCCGCTCTGTCTCTCTAACTTATTTTTTCCCACTCATCAATATTATTGTGATTCACTCGGAGCCCCTGTTGCAAGCACTTCTGCTTCTCTGTGCCACATTCTTTTTCCCCTTTATGCTTTGATTTCTCTGTCAGCTTCATCTCCTTTCCGCCTCCTGCAAGATCCACCTGTCTAGATTGATTCCATCCTCAAAGCCTTCTTGCTGCAAACTTGGTCATCATTTACAAACCCAAATCAGCTCCAGTGTGCCCTCTTGCACAGCAGTGGCTGTAAAGACCCTGCTGCCATGGTGAGCACAGAGAATCCACGGTCCCTGGTAGCTTTCCAGGGTTGTGAGGTTGTCACTGAGTCTTAATATTCTTGTCTCCCACAGGACTCTTGGGACATCAGGATGGGCTACCTGGTATCTTATCTGCAAGAGAGCCTCAGGGCTTAGAGTGATGAGGGATTTGGAATGATAGTTGGGTCCTGATATGGTTTGGCTCTCTGTGTCCATCTAAATCTCATCTCGAATTGTAATTCCCATCACCCCATGCGTTGAGGGCGAGACCTGGTGGGAGGTGATTGACTCATGGGGCTGGTTTCCCCCTTGCTGTTCTTGTGATAGTGAGTAAGTTCTCACGAGATTTGATAGTTTTATGAGGGGCTCTTCTCCCTTTGCTCACTCTCTCTCACCTGCTGCCATGTATGACATGACTTTGCTTCTCTCTCACCTTCCTCCCTTATCGTAAGTTTCCTGAGGCCTCCCAGTCATGCAGAACTGTGAGTCAACGAAACCTCTTTCCTTTATAAATTACCCAGTCTCGGCTGTGTCTAGCAGTGTGAGAACAGACTAACAAAGGTCCTGAGATTCATGGGTTAAAAATGGATTGGTATATAAGCCCTGTCTCCACTCCCACAATTGCTGGTGAGAGATAGGGAAAAAAAAATCAGGGAACAGGTTGACCATTTGCAGCAAGTACATTTGAAGACCCCTTCCCGGCCACTCTGCAGACTTCTCAGGTTCTTCAGAGAGGTCTTGGCGTGAGTAAAGAAAACACACTCCTACAGGAGGAGTTGCCATTACTTGGAAAGGAAGCTTGTCTGTATCTTACAAAGGACAGTAGGATCAAGGATGTGGAGTGGAGAAAAAGACCTGAAAAGAGTAAAAGACTGTGGACAGGGGATGCAGCAACACCACCACCAAAAAAACCCAAACCAGCAGGTACCAAGGAGCACCAGCCCTTGGGACAAACTGGTGGGGTGGGGGCGGAGGCAGAATGAGAGAGAGACAGGAGGATAAGGGAGACAGACGAGGATGAGGAAGAGAGAGAGACAGGCAGAGAAAGAGGGAGAGAAAGAAAGACAGGAAAGAGGGAAGGCAGAGGCAGAAGATATCCTCCTAGAAGCTACTTACTATGTTGGTGCCCAGGTTAAATGCCATTGAGAATTCTTGTAAACCCTCAGATATTGAGGGCTTTGTGTTTTGAGACAATAGATGCAATATTAAAGTAATAAAGACTGCAGTCTTATCTATCAGAAACAAAAGCACATCTGTGCTTAGGAAGTGACTAACACATTTACAGTCCCAGATTTATTAGGACATGCCCCATGGGTCAGGCTTTTAGGGCCTTTGCAGCCCCCTCTGGGATGTCTGGCTGCTGGATATCTTTCTCCTGGGGCTGTTTCCTGCCCTTCCTGGATGAGGCTCTGCATCACAGGTGCTTGAAGAAGTGTAAACACATCTTGTTTCTTCAGCAATGTCTTAGTTCATTTGTGTTGCTATAAAGGAATACCTGAGACTGGATAATTTATAGAGAAAAGAGGTTTATTGGCTCATGGTTCTGCAGGCTGTACAGGAATCATGGTGCTGACATCTGCTTCTGGTGAGAACCTCAGGAAGCTTCCATTCATGGAGGAAGCTGAAGGGGAGCCAGCGTGTCACATGGTGAGAGCAGGAGCAAGAGAGAGAGAGGGAGCAAGAGAGTGAGGGAGGAGGGGCCAGGCTCTTTTAAACAACCAGATCTCGCGTGAACTCATAGAGTGGGAGCTCACTCATTACTACAGCAAGGACAGCACCAAACCATTCATGAAGCATCTGCCCTCATGGCTCAAACACCTCCCACTAGGCCCACCTCTACTCCTGGAGGTCACATTTCAGCACGAGTTCTGGAGAGGACAAACCATCCAAACCACATCAAGTAACAGAATAAAAAGTGCATCCTGGTGTCTCCTACTAGTAGAAGCTTGGAGTCCTCTTTGGGCCTTTTAAATGTCAAAGATGATAAATTTCTATTTTTGTTTTAGAATCTTAAAAATAATCCATAAGCTGTGAAGGTGGGTTCCAAATAGGTCTGAAAGTGGTTTGAGAAATAGAAACATATGTGCGTCGGTTCACAAATGGCTATTTTGAAAGGAAAGAAGATTGGACTTGGCATCAGAACATGGCACGTGGATGTGCCTGTCTCTCAGCCATGCTGGGTGCTGACCCCTTTTTAAAACCCAGAGCAATAACACACGTTCTCCTTGTTTCCATGGGCTCTGTGCAAATCAAGATAGAATGGAAAGATTATATGTGGAATTAATTGTCATGTGCCCTATAAATATAGCATGTTAAATATAATTATACATTTATTAAAAGCGTTACAGAGTTTCTAGACAAACCTAGCACTCTTTCATTCAAATAAGGTGAAGATAAAGGAAATAGGCTTTCTTGGAATGCAAATTAAAAAATGCAGTAAGACTTATGGCTTGGAAAAATTCAAGTTTTTTAAAGTAGAAAAGGGTTGCATTGTACTAGGATGTTAGATAAGACATCAGTACTGTAAAGGTATGGAGAAATAATGGTTGAAGAAGGAATTCTCCCTAGACAATTCTAGAGAATATGCATATTATTCTCATCTTGGCCAAAATACCATAATGGGATTAATGCTTTCTGCCAAACAAATAATTATGTGTGTTAGTTATTCAAGGGAATCTCAAAACTGAAAATTCATCAAGTCCTAATACTGTTCCATATATATATATATATATATATTTTTTTTTTTTTTTTTTTTTTTGAGGCAGACTCTCGCTCTGTCACCCAGGCTGCAGTACAGTGGTGCAATCTCGGCTCACTGCAGCCTCTGCCTCCCAGTTTGAGCGATTCTCCTGCCTCAGCCTCTTGAGTAGCTGGAATTACAGGTGCCAGCCATGCCTGACTATTTTTCTTTTGTATTTTCAGTACAGACATTTCACCATGTTGGCAGGCTGGTCTCAAACTCCTGACCTCAAGTGATCCATCTACGTTGGCTTCCCAAAGTGCTGGGATTACAGGCGTCAGCCACCACACATGACCTTTTTTTTTTTTTTTTTCTTAACAGACAAACTCTTTTCTTTTAATATGAAGCAACCATTCCCTTGTCCTTGTCCTGAAGTCCCCTGTAGCTTCATTTGCTCTCAACTATGTTTGAGATCCTGTGCTTCTCCTGGGCATCCATTTCTTAAGCGTCTAAAGCCTGGGGGTGATGAACTATTCCTGTTATACACTGGAAAAAGCACTTTTTATACTAAAGGAAAAAAAATGAGGTAGTTTTGTCTGAGGTCAATATCAGGTTTCCTATGGGATAAATCATGTTAGAGTTACTCAATTATAGTGTCCTCAGTTTTTCCTAAAATTCCTTTCCCCTGACGTAAACAGAAACACACACAAAGGCAAGGCATTTAGGAAATGCCACAATTGCTCCTTTCCACTTGGAGGGTGCCAGGTTAGTGAGAATTTCACAGTTACGATTGACCTCCCAATGGACTTAGGTCTCCCACCTGGACCAGTCTTCCTTTTGGGGTTGGGACTGGTGTCTTTTCTAAGTTTTGAATGGATGGCCTCATTCCCCATACCTTCCTCCCACTTTCTTCATCTGAATTTGAATTTTCTTTCTTCTATATTAGAAAGTTCTTACTAGCTTCTTTTTTAAATTTTAAAAATGATTCTTGCCAGGGATTTACATCCCAATTGGGGTGACAGATGCACTTTATGTAGCAGCACGCCCACTCTGGAGTGCTTTTTGCTAGGCAGTTTCTAAGGGCCTGGATCTTGGCCAATGTCAGAAGGAGTGTAATAAACTGATAGAAATAGAACCGGATGGCAAAAGAGGATAACTAGCTCACGGAGAGGCCATTTTTCATGCATTTTTTGGGTGGCAGCAAGGTGCCGGTCAAGGACCACTGTTGATTCAAGAGTGTAATTGGATTGTTTGCAACTCAATGAATAAATGCTTGAGGGGATAGATACCCCATTCTTCATGATTTGCTTATTTCACATTGCATGCCTGTCTCAGAACATCTCATCTACCCCAAAAGTAGGTACACTTACTATGTACCCACAAAAATTAAAAATTAAAAAAAATTGTAAAGGGCCACTGTTGATTATAGGGGTATATTTGGAAACATCTAATGTACTGAATTTTCCCCCATCAAATGAGTGAAAGAAAAGATTGCAGGGGATTGTGAGGGCTATGCATTCTAAGTTTAGTGCAATAGTAAGAAAATTAGTGCATTGCATGGGTGGATATAAATAATACTATCAATGTGCATTTCATTTGGAAAAATAATTCTAGAAATAAATCACCCACAAAATGAAAGTGATTTCACTCAACAGGGTTGGTGGCTTTGAGGCCGCCATTCTGTTAGTTCCCTTGAACACAGACTGGGTGACTGGTATGTTGCATATGTCCCTCTTGTATGGGATGGGGATTACTTGTTGGCAAAGACACCGTAGATTTTCTAAAAAGAGCCCTGGAGATCATCCATTTGACAGTTGTACAAACTGAGTTCTGAAGCTTTGTGAAGCGTGAGCTTTATTCTATTGCTGGAATGCATGCAATTGATGGAGAGTGTTACAACGCTTGCTAGTCAAGCTCAGAGGCTGCTTGAGGCTCTGCAATAGCCCTGAATGATAATGCTGCTTGCGGTCCAGGCCATTAAACCTCTTTGCGTTAGCTGTAGATCGTGTTTATGGCATACCATCAGATGCCCATCTGATGATTTTAATCACAACCATCATTCACTTTTCACCCAAAATTAGCCAAGTTTTAAGCTAATTGAAAGAAAGCACCTGTCCCAAAGTGGTACCTTTCATTTTTCTGGTTGTTCTAGTCATTTTGGGGGGTTCATTTAATTCCATCTCAGTCTCGGATGGTGTGCAACAACTTACTCTGTATTTCCCTGCTCTAAACCAGGAACTATTGAGTGGAAAAAATTAACAGAATGCTGAACAGTCTCCTTAGGTTAGTTAAACTATAAAGGTTACTGGAGGGGGGATGCTGGTTTTTTAAATTTTTTTGTGGGAAAATCTGAGGTTAGAAACATAAGTCTTGACCCTCAAAAAAATGATTTTAATGATGTCAATACTTAGAAGTGTGGAAACAAGTCTTGGTACTGTACTTTTTTTTCTTCTCTACATAGCTGTAGTATAATGGGATAAGGAGTATATTAGAATTCAGAAGACCTGGGTTCATATTCAGACCCTTCCCCTATTAGCTCTTTGATCAGGAGCAACTTATTCCTTTGAATTTCAATTTTACTGCCCATAGGCTTGCTATGAAGATAAAATACAATGATAGGAGATTAATACCTACTTAAGTGTTTGTTGAATTTATCAAGTATTGAGACAGCCCAAGACACATGCATTTCATAACCTTTAATAGTAAAGTTCATTTTTTAGCATGTTAACAAATGAAGAATGCAGTTTCTGAGCAAGTGGCTCTTCTCACTCGATTGTCATCTTTTCATTTGTATAAACAATACATCTTTCTAAAACAAAATATTCCCTTCCTTTCTTCCCTTTCTTTCTCCCTTCTTTTCTCTTTCTCTCTCTTCCTTTGAGTCCTGTCTCCTTTCCTCCCTGCTTCTTTCTATTTCATTTTTTTTTTTTTTTTGGTGGGAATTGTGTATAAAAAATTTTGTGTCTTCATGAGAAGATATTAATTCAAAGAGTGTAGGATACATCATTCCTATAGCTTAGTTATCATATTGACTTGTTTCATTTTAACTATTTTTTTATTTAAAGACTTTCAAATACATAGAAAATAACAGAATCTAATTTAGATGTAACAAATGTATTTTGTTGGTATATTTGCTTTAACTGCCTTTACTGAAAGATGCAAGCTATTACAGAGACAGCCACAGTTACAGACCCACATTGCATCCTTGTCTTTCCTTTTCCGTTTGCCCTCTCTGCAAATGTGATAAAGTACCAAATGGAGCATTCTCTGTTTGGAAGATGTGTACATACTTATTCTTATTGCATTTACATTCTGTTGTTAAAACATACGCATCCAATTTATTAGTTTTTACTATTCTATAGCATACAATTTTATTACCATGCCAGAATTTACTTATCTTTCCTTTATCGATGGACTCTTCAAAGTTATTGCCCAGTTTCTGCAGCTATAAATGTATCTATAGAAAATTTTCTTGCATATATATGTGTGATAACTTTGTCAGGCTACATGCCTAGGAGTAGAATGCTGGGTTATAATGGGTTTACATGCAAAACCACACTGAATATTCCCTCCTGCTTTCAAAGTGGCTGCACCAATTCACAGCCCTGCTGGCAGTGTATATGTGTTACTATAATCCCTTATCCTTGCCAACATTTAATATTGTTAAGCTTTGAAACATTTATCCAATTTTCATTGTCATTTAATTTGCATTTCTGGAATTGCTAGTAAATTTGACCATGCTTTCATATTTATGTTGGCTCTTCAGATTTTATTTTTTGTAAATTGCTCATTTGCATCTTTTGCTCATTTCTTCTATTGCATTCTTTGTTTAAAATATTTACAGGAATTTTTATTTTCTCCATACTAATCTTTTGTGAGCTATATGAATTGTAAATAACTTCTCCCTTTCTGTTCCCATTGGTATAATCTGATTATGATGCTTATAATGGCTTTTATAATATAGATTTCTTTTTAATTGTAAGGTTGCTAACATTTTCCTTTATGATTTGCTGTTTTGCTTTCGTGTCTTGTTCAAGCATTCCATTCTTACCTTGAAGTCATAAATACAGTTTCCTATATTTCATTATAGAGGTGTTCAGAGGTTTTCACCTCTACGATCTTTAATGACATAGGAGTTATGTTACATATGGTATTAAATAAATCCGTACTAGAAAAGTTGATGCTAGCTCCTTCAACAAATAAACTCACAAGTATAGGTCATTTAATCTGAAAAAAATTTATCTCTATCAAGTAGGTCCAAAATGGGCATTTTTGATTGGCAGTTGCCTTTCCTCTAAGACTTGACTCAGGGACCCCAGCTCCTTCCACAATGTAGCTCCACCATCTCTGCACATGGCTTCAAGGTTGCCGAAAGAGTGCAGGAGGCTTGGTGATTGTGCAGTGAGTCCTTAGTGGGTCGGGCGCAGAAGTGGGTGCATTAATTCTGCTCACCTTCCATCAGCCAGATCTCAGACACGCAGCCACATCCAAAAGCACAGGAGGCTGGGGGAGGTGGTTTTAGCTGTGTGCCCACGAAGACAAGAAAAGAGGGTTAGGGAATAGGTAATCTGTCCCTGCCCAAGGTCTAATTAATTTTTTTCTTTGAGACAGGGTCTTGCTCCGTCTCCCAGTTTGCAGTGCAGTGGTACAATCTCAGCTCACTGAAGGCTTGACCTCCTGGGCTCAAGCGATCCTCCCACCTCAGCCTCCCGAGTAGCTGGGATACAGGCATGTGCCACCATGCTTGGCTAATATTCCTATTTTTGGTAGAGATGGAGTTTCGCCATGTTACCCAGGCTGGTCTTGAACTACTGAACTCAAATGACCAGTCCATCTTGGCCTCCCCAAGTGCTGGGATTACAGGTGTGAACCACCATGCCCAGCTTGTATTTAGTTCTATCCATAAAAATAGCACATGTTGTACAACTTTAAAAAATTATTGATTTTATTGCAAGTTCCCATACATAAGCTAGTTTAATTGTTGACTCTGTTTGGTTCCATTTTTCTATTTGTCTGTCTCTAAACCTCACTGTTTTTGTTAATGTAATCTTACAATAAGTTTTGGTATCTGGAAGGGTAATTATCAACTCACTTTTATTCAAAGTATAAACTTTATATACCTAGAGAATTAGAAAAATATAAATTCCAAAGCAGTGATAATATACTTGTTTTTTTTTTCTTGGGGGTGGGGAGGCTATTGTGTGATCTGTGCACATTCTTTGTACAATCTGTTTTTATTTATCTGTGCCCCAGGCAAGAAGTGTTTTACCTTCAAAATGGACTCCATTTCATGCCTAAGAACAACACTACTATTTGTTCAATTTCAAAGTGTGTCAAAGTTGCCTTTGGTGGTGCTTTGTTATCATCTTTCAATGTAGACAGAACATCGTAAAACCCTGGGAAAACAAGATATTCAGGAAGGTGGGTTTCTGCTTCTTAGTCCACTTCC
The DNA here is from genome assembly GCF_047675955.1 of Chlorocebus sabaeus. Taxonomy (NCBI): domain Eukaryota; kingdom Metazoa; phylum Chordata; class Mammalia; order Primates; family Cercopithecidae; genus Chlorocebus; species Chlorocebus sabaeus. The sequence continues at coordinate 6,851,563 of NC_132911.1, read as the reverse complement.
TAATAAGTGGACCTCACACCAGGGGAAAAGCAAATTATTATGCCATGTCTTTAAATAGATATGATTATGGATGCAATCATAGGTATCCATAGGTTTAAATCACTAATTAATTAATTTATTTTTTGAGATGGAGTTTCCCTCTTATTGCCCAGACTGGAGCGCAATGGCGCAATCTCAGCTCACAGCAACCTTCTCCTCCCGGGGTTTAAGGAATTCTCCTGCCTCAGTCTCCTGAGTAGCCAGGATTACAGGCCACTAAACCCCACTAATTTTTGTATTTTTAGTAGAGATGGGGATTTCACCATATTGGCCAGGCTGGTCTTGAATCCCTGACCTCGGGTGATCCACCCGCTTTGGCCTCCCAAAGTCCAGGAATTACAGGCGTGAACCATTGCCTATAATCATTTAAATACAAAAAGCCTTCCTAATTTCTTTTTTCAATGTAAAAATATATAAGAAAAACCTCCCTACGAACAGCTTTTTGGTTACAAATGGTCTAAGGTATATTAAACATGCAAAACCCAAATGCTTTAAGCAGAGAATGAGAATGGAATTCAGTATTTTCACACAAAACAATGCAAATATGGACTGATGCAAAGAGTTAAGAAAGGCTACACCAGTCACATCTTTTATTTTTAAATTTTCTCTCTCCTATCTTTTCTACCAGAAGTGTAACTAGCTAAAGCAGGAATAAAGCAGGCTACAGGCTCTGTCATCATGTTTGTGTTCCTCTCTCTCCATTACTACCCTCCTAAGATTCTCACATTCCCGAGCATCTGGACTGGTTTCCTGCCCTGATTACAATGCCCTTGTGCTCTTTCACCTGCCTACAGACCCTGCGTTTAGGACTTCTGTTAGCTCACTTGAGAAACTAAGCTACACAATGCCCTGGGGATGATAACTAGCTAAGGTCCTAGGCAGCACCCCTGCGCTGACGAGCCCAGAGTTGCTGCAGTGGAGAGGCCACACAATGAGAGAATCGGCAGGACAGCCATTTCCAGCTACCATGGCAGTTACCGACCAGTTGCTAAGGTTGGTGCTGCCTGTCTATGTGAATATTTCACCTCACTTTTTAAATAAACAAGCACTGTCAGATATTAGGGATATGACCTCTAGTTGCTCACATGCTAGGTGATACAAATGCCCATTTTTAATGCTTCAAGTGTCCATCAAGCAGCTACCATAAGACAAGAGTTTGCTAAGTGCTGGGGGTTCAAGGATAAATGTTCAGGTTTGAAAAAAAGTAGACATGGTTCTTGATCTAATGTGATTTAGTGAGGAAGAGAAACTGATACACACGAGTGTGATACACACACATGCACACCCTCACTCACGGATGGATCAGAGTTTGAGGGAAAAGAATAAGGTACCATAGGTGAGTTCCTGGGAGGCTGGAGGAGACTTTCTTAGGAAAGGATTGTGTGTGGAGGGGAAGACAGTCTTGGGCTGAGGGCATGGGTTATGCAAGGCTGTGGGGACAGGTGGAGGCGTGTGGAACACAGAAGCCACCAGAAGAGCACATCTTTGTTCCAGGGAAGAGACTGAGAAGAGACCAGTCCCAGTGAGGTGGGATATGTGAGCAGAGCTGTGTGATGCAGGGTTTTAAAGAAGGCTAGAAGTTTGATATTGCTCTTCTTTTAGTGCAGCTGAAACGAGAACAGATTAGAGGTCACAGTCGCAGATTTGAGTAAATCAGTGCCGCGTGGTGGGATCGGACAGCGGCTCAGCTTGAGGAAGTGGAGATGAGGACGGGGAAGAGCAGACAGGTGGTCGCGGATGAGCTGGTTGGATGTCACAAGATGAGACTGAATTGGACATGGGAGGTGAAATGGGGAAGCATCGACAATGATTCACAGAAGAAGGTACTATCCAGCAGTGGAGCAGAGTTAAAATACAGCTAAATCAGTCAAAGCTTTACAAGTGAAAGCTGCTTACTGCAGAGCTACCCAATGAAAGAATAATGACCTTCTTGTTGAAGTCAGAAAATAAGAATTCACTTTTTAATTAAGATGGTGTAAGCAAGAAATGGTTGCATAGACTGTGAGGAAATAGCGGGCAACCTCCCACCAATTCTGATATTTTCAACAACAACAAAGTTCTACTCTCTGCTGCCATTTCTATTTTGGGATCTAATTAATTATAAACATAGGTGCAAGACTGAACTTACATGTAGGCAGCTTAAGAAATAAAATATGACAGGCAGAGTAGGACATTGCAATTATAATCTACCTCTCAAAACACTTTGAGGCTAAAAGTCAGGTGATTTCTTTCCTAGGAGAATGTGAAAACTGTCCTGAAGCAAGTCATTTAGAACTTTCCATTTTTAAATAATACTAACATAAAGCTACAATTCACAGCATTCATTTATATAACTTAAAATATGTAAAACAATATTTCCTGATGATATAGGTACATATAGAATCTGTAAATTAATGATGTAAACATTCATAGATGCCAAACTGAGGTTTGGGGTACCTCTGGAGAGCTAGGGAATGCAATAGGCAGGTGAGTGGGGGTGATTGGTTTCATCTACAATTTTTAAACTATAAACAGTGAAAATATCAGAAACATACAGATCAAAGTGTCAACAACTAATGGATCAAAATGTTAACAACTAAGGAACCCAGGGTTCTAAGAATCTAGGGTAGAGCCTGTTGTATTATTTTCAATATTTTCTGCACATTTGCAGTATGTTATGCTTATATATTTAAAAATGAAAGGTGGAATTTTTCTATTATAATATGGAGATGTAAACTATCTCATGGCTTGGAGAGACAATACATTCCCTTAAAGTGTATTTTCTAATATGTTGTTTTCATGGTCTTTAATCCTGTTTTTATCTTCCTTTCTACATTTCTATTGGAAAAAAATGACACCAAGGCAAAATAAATAATTTTTGAAGTATTTGTTGCTTTAAAGTAAATGGTAAATTATGATAAAATTATTTTATGGAGATGAGAACTAAAAATAAAGAGTCACATAACTTAAATTTATAGGTTATTTTATTTTTCTATGCCTTAATGAGAATAGAAGTAAGTGGTAAGAAAAGGACTAGATTTTTAAGCCAGGATACTAGTTTTAATTTATCCTCTTATGCAAAATAGGACATTCATTTGGTAAAATCAAATAATTTTACTGGCCTTATTTTTCTTAGTTATAAGAAAAACAAAGATTGGAAGTGAATATTCTTTAGGTTATGATCTGGCTTTTACTTTGTAGGATTATTTTACTAATTTTGCTTATGAAGATACTACTTTATCTCTTCCTAACACTGCAACCACTGCGACAGTGACTGAGGACATTTTCTTTTAGTGAAGTTAAAAAAATAATTTTCATGGTGTGTGATACATGTATGAAAAGGTACACAAACTCTTAATGTGCACTTTTGTTAGATTTACAAAGTAGACACAGCTCTGTAAACTGTGTTGAAGTCAAGAGTTGAAGCGCTACCAGTCCCTAAGGAAGTCAGACACTCTGGTCACGCCGATAACACTCAGGATTTCTGCTTTCCTGGCTTCCAACATCATGGATTCACCTTGCCCATATTAGAACCCTATAAAAAAAATCTAATAACTCAGTAAGTGTCTGACTTTTCTCACTCATCAATATTTTGGGAGAATCATTCATACATTTTCATAGTTGTTATTTACCCATATTTATTGCAGTGTAATAGGAATTGACAAACTTTTTCTGTAAAGCACAAAGTTGAAAATATACTAAAATGTATTTGTCTATTTTATTACCGATGAACACTAGGTTATTTCCAGTTTTAAATTATAACATATAGTACTGATATGAATATTCTCATATACTTGTTTTACAGCACATATGTATGTATTTCTATATACTGAGGAATATAATTGCTGGGTCACAGGACATATATATATTCAGCTTTCATTGGTACTGCTGTACAACTTACCGAAGAGATTCTAACACCTTATGTTTCTTTCAATCAATGTATGAGATTTTTATTTGATCTACATTCTTAACAGTTGGTTTTGTTCATCTTTTTAGTCAGTTAGATGAGTAAGTAGTGATATCACATCATGGTTTTAATTTTTCATTTTCTTGATAATGAATAAAATTAAGCAACTTATTTTATGTTTATTGGGAATTTGTATCTTATTTTGTGAATTGTTCATTCAAATATTTTGTCCATTTTCTATTGAGTTATTGGCTTTTTCTACTGATTTGTAGGAGCTCATGAATATACATCTTTTGACAAATGTATGTTTTGTAAATATCTTCACCCAATGTTGGCTTTACTTTTTCATTCGTTTGAAGGCATCTTTTGATAGACAGAACTTCTTCATTTTAATATGGTCCAATTTTCCCTGTACAGTCAGCATATTTTTATTTTATTTAAGCAATCTTTAGTTTTCCCAAGATTGTAATAATAATGCATCATATTAATTTTATTTGTAGTTCTTCTTAATATTGTTATTTAACAAATTAACAAAATGTTAACTCAATAATGATCCACTAGTTCCCCTAGGCCCATGAAAAAAGGGAGGTAAAAGAAGCTTCTGAAGTTGCCTGGCAGGGAACCTAGTGACTGGATGGGAAGTTTTAAGAGGTCATCATGCAGTAGGCTTGCATTTGTTCTTTTAGTTATTTGTCAGGAGGTGAGGAAAAGATGACAGGACAGACGCTTAAAGTTTCTCTATGTAAAGCAGAATGCCAACAATATCACTTAGCTCCAGCTCTCCTATTATCTATACAAATCTAAGTGGAATAAATAGACATTATAATTTTGAAGGGAATAACTTGCTGGAAGTTATGGAAAGAATCTTGGTAGGATTCTGGGTTATAAATTTTGGTGCAAATATATTTATGTAATTTTAATACCTAAAAAAACTTAAGAAACATTGGAATTGTGATTCCAGATGGCTGACCAAACAGAAGAATTTATGACTTCCCCTTCTCCACATTCTTAATATTTTGGAAATTAAAAATAAATTCACTATAATGCTTAACCTTGGAATTAAAACTGGAGTCAGAATTTGGACTGAGGGGAAGAAACAGGAAAAAACCCAACCAGCTGAGTCAGCTGCAGCACACATTGGGAGAAGAGAGGCCATCCCTGTAGGTGGACTTTTTCAAAGGAACCTCAGGATAGCTCCGGTAGCAAAGGTATCAATTGTAGACCTGCAAGAAGCCAGTCAGGAAGTTAAGGGAGGAGTGGCTCAGTCGCACCCTCAGCCTCCCTGTAGAGTCTGTCTTATGGAATTAGAAATAAACAAGGGAATGTAAAGACTTCTGATAACAGCCCCCGCCCCCCGCCAATGTCCGCCAAGTCCAATCAAATTGGAACGAGAGTGGAGCTGAGGTGTCCTATAATCTAAAAGTACCCCAAGTGATTCTATTGTGCATCCTGAGTCGAGAACGGCTATCTTTTTGCGTTGTGCCTCCACATACGTTTTTATTATTTACATGTGATACAGGCCCAGGACGTCTCACCCAGGGCCACTTATGACCAGGGCCATTTATGACATCTGACCAAGGCTGTTAACAGCTGAGATTTTTTTCCTGTGTTATTGTGAAAAATAGTACAATGGTTAGAAAAAATGGGTATAATGTCTTCTAACATTTTCTTCTAAAAAATGTGAGAAAGATTCCTTGTATGTGTTAATACAGCAATTCCTGTAAATGAATTAAACAGCATTCAGCTAAAAAATATATTTACAAAAAACAACACAATAAACAAAGAATTAGGTGGAAGAGATCAATGAGTGTAGTGCAAAACTTAGTAAATTAGAAAACAAAATATTAAACTTACTCCATTTTTACCAAACATACCCAGGAAAATAACTCACACCTTGAAAAGGCCAACAAAATAGATGAATACTGTTGAATAAATAAATGATATTTCTCAAGTCTGTTTAAAAAAGAGAAAGCACACGACTTTGCTAACATAAAATGTAATTACAAACTTATAGATTTAAAATATCATAACATATGAATAACTTCTAATACAATGATGGTGATAATAATATGCATATTATTCTCTGACATTTATTGAAGCTATATATAGTCATATAATTCTCATACAAATCTATGTGACAGATCTTTATTATCCCTTATACACTAAATTTTAGAGAGGTTAAGTAATATATCTAAGGTGACAGGAAAGCAAAATCTGGACTCAAACCCAGGCCGTCTAATTCCAAAAGCTCCTAACCACTTTGCAATATTATCTCCTAAAGTGAATAAATTGTAAACTGATGCAAAAAATAAGGCTTTTTTTTTTTCCCCCCCCAGGCAAGTCGAGCCTTTTTACTTCAGAGACTCATCTGGGATCTTAAGTGCTCGAGAATCAAGTCAGTAGGTCCTGATGCAGATTGATTCTTGTTCATTGCTGATTTCCTTGGGGCATCGCTCTGTGCTTTTTCCTACAAACTCTCGTTAGTCTATGCGGGAAGATTTAATTGGTTGTTTCCCTTTGAAAGGTTAAAGGTCAAGCTATTATTGAATATAAGATTCGGCTTTATTTTCCTGAAAGGAGAAAAAAGGACTGGCCCAAATGAGATTTTATTAACCCATCTTTTCATTTTCTTAGTAACACACCAAAGTGACTTGTAACCAATGCACTACTATAGTCCTGTTATTCATTCTTTTGCAGAAAGGCATTAAAAGTCAAAATTATCTTGAATGACATGAAATAAGGTACTTGCTGGTTTTTCTCCCTTTTTGTCTTCCTGTATCAAAATGAAAGGACACCATTGATACTAGTATGTTATATACAGACTGACTTGAGTGAATTTATTTTCACTGTTTAAGGTTATTGTTAGGTTTGTTTCTTTCTTCCTTTTTTTTTTACTTTTTAAAGAAAGACAACCATAGGTATGTGTATAACCGTGAGATATTCAACTGATTTCCACATGGGCCTTATGGAAAATAGCCTTATTTCTTCACAGTTACATGTACAGCAACCAAGACGTTATGTAGGTGGCCTTTTGTCACCTGACTCTAGAAGAAAGGAACTGGTTTTAGTCTGTACCTACAAACATTTTGAGAGTGGAGAAACATGGGTGATTTTATGGTCGTTAAAAGGACTGATATTTTCTACTTCAGCTGGAGCAATCCATTTGTTTTTCATTTAACAAAGTGACTTCGCTATTTCATTATTGACTTCACGTCATTGTCCCTTCAGGAATTCTAGATGGTAGTTGGTGTTGTTTGAGAATTTTACTGGTACTACTGCAACCATCACACAACACACCCTCAAGAGATTTTCTGTTAGGAACGTAGCTATCTATGTCAACTTGGTGATATGGTTTGGATTTGTGTCCTTGTCCAAATCTCGTGTCCAGTTGTAATCCCCAATGCTGGAAGAGGAGCCTGGTGGGAAGTGATTGGATTATGGGGGCAGATTTCCTCTTTGCTGTTCTCCTGAGAGTGAGTGACTTATTGTGAGACCTGGTTGCTTATAAGTGTGTAGCACCTCCCCCTCCTCTCTCTTCCTCCTGCTCTAGCTATGGAAGACATACCTCCTTCCGCTTGGCCTTCACTATCATTTAAGTTTCCTGAGGCCTTCCCCAGCCATACTTCCTATAGAGCCTAAGAAACCATGGGTTAATTAAACCTCATTTCTTTATAAATTACCCAGTCTTGGGTGTTTCTTTATAACAGTGTGGGAATGACTAATACGCTTGGCTTTGGGTTAAGTTGTAAGTTAATTCCAGCGTAAGCAGATAGAAAATATTTGCTTTTTGTGATAATGGAAACTGAGAGACAATCTGAGCTTTTATAGTCTTATGAAGACAAGACCTAGTTTTTAACTTAATCTTTGTACTCTTAAGTATTTTGCAAGTCCCTAGTAAATAGTATGTGCTTAATGATATTTATGGAGCAGATATATAAAAGTTTGTGGAAACATCATTGTGTCATTATATTACAGCCTTCAATATGTGATTGTTATTTGGTGCAATTTACAAAACTAGCATTTGTTAGACATAATTTGTGTCTTGATTTTTTTGTTGGGTTTCCAAGTAATTATTTCCCAGAAATTGCCGGGTATACATAATTACCATTGAGAATCAAGAGACAGATCAATTCTCAGATGCTGTGTGAATGCACACGTTACACACCGTCTATATTAAAATTCATTTTAGCTCTTCTACATGAATGAATACAATTTTTGCACAATGAAGTTTACTTCTTTGGGAATGAAAATTTATTTTGATAATTCTAAATGAGAGTCATTATAAAATTCATGACTGAAACTGCCAATTCTTATTCTTTTTTATTAAGTTTAGATGTTGGTATAGTTGAAGAGTTAACAGTATTAAAATCATATAATAAAAACTGGCAGTTGTTTACACTATACCTCCCTTATCCCCATCTGGATAATAGATTTCAATTACTTTTGCTCTGTAGTTAATTAGGTCTTTACTTCTAAGTATTATACTGCTTTAAAAATATATTCATTTAGGCATTATTTATTGGTTTCCTTCTATGATGAAAATTTAACTCCCTTATGTATCTTTCTCACAGTTTTTCTCTTCTTGTGCTTTTAATACGCCTGTATTGCATTTTTTGAAGTAACAGCCAGTATTTTACATATGTTCATGGCTGAACAAAGTAATGGACTCGTGACCCTTTTTGTTGTTCCTATAGTAAATTGTTGCCTCAATTTGCTATGGTTTCCTATGTTCCCATTGCTTTAAAAAATAAATAAAAATTGTAGTTACTGTTTAGATACATAAAGGTCAACCACCCATAGTTTAGGTGAAACTTAAGCTCTCCCAGTTTCCCAGATTTTGTAACTCTGAACATAAACAAAATGCAAACATTACTTATTTGTCCAACAAATGTTCAAGCATTCCCATTTCTTCACAACCCCATGAGCATCTGTTATTTTTTTTGCTTTTTATTAGTAGCCATTCTGACTGGTGTCAGATGGTATCTCGTTGTGGTTTTGATTTGCATTTGTCTAACGATCAGTAATTTTGAGCTTGTTTTCATATACTTGCCTGCCACATGTATGCAAAAGACTGCTTTCCTAGAGATTTCTGTTGCCCTCTAGGGCAGATGTTCTGTGGGACTGCCTTCTTTGTAGAATGCATTCTGGTTCTTATTTCCTAGGTCTTTTTTCCAGGTTTACTACTTCATTTTCTGAAGCAAATGCTCAAGTAACTTCTTCAGGAAAGGTGCAGGGAAGGTAAAATATTGCATGCCAGCATTTTAAAAGGTTATACCCTTACTCTTGCTGGAAGGTCTAGCTGAATATACAATTTAAATAATTTAAAGGCAGAGGTTCCCAACCTTTTGGGCACCAGGGACTGGTTTCCTGGAAGACAATTTTCCCACAGACGAGGTCAGGAGGCATTCGATTCTCATAAGGAGCGTGCAACCTAGATCCCTCGCATGCGCAGTTCAAAATAGGGTCCACGCTCCTATGAGAATCTAGTGATGCCGCTGATCTGACAGTAGGCGGAGCTTAGGCAGTAATACTTGCTCACCCCGCCCCCCCATCCCTCCTGTTGTGCAGTCTGGTTCCTAGCAGGCCACGGACTGGTAGGAGTCAACCGCCCCCAGGGGATTGTGGACCCCTGGTTTAAGGTGTTTACTGTTTTTCTGCTCGTTTTCCTGCTGTTGAGAATTTTTATTTTCCTTCTTTTCGTGGTCCTGTATTCTCTCTCTGGAAGCTTTTACTATTCATGATCTTTTATCTCTGCATTTTAAACCTTCACAATGACATGCTTTATTGTGAGTCTTTTTAAATTTTAACTTGTGCTGGGCACTCAAGAATTTCAACTTGGAAAGTCGTATCATTCAGTTTAGGAAACTTTCTTGCATATCATTTTAAGATAATTTCATAACCTCTGTGTCTCTATTCTTTATGGAGCTATTTTTATCCTCAAAATTTTCTGTTCTCCCTTATTTTCACCTGTCATTTGATTTTGTTTTGTTGTTGTTGTTCTTTCTCTCATGTCTTCTGGTACTACTTCTATTTTATTTGTCCCCAATTTGCCCATCCGTTGAGTTTGTAGTTTTAATTCCAATATTATTATCTCTGTAGGTCTGCTTTTGTTTTTTATATTTTTCTCTTGATTATTGTCCCTAGGGTTCTATCCATTCACATGTATAGATTGTTTTTGAATGTTAGACATCATGTATGAAAGAGCAGTGGAGAATATATATCATTTAATCTCCTTTCTTCTGCTAGGCAGAGAGAGTGGGGGCTGATCTCCACAACCCAATCAGGGACATGGCCGGTTGTGCTTTGCTAATGTTCATTTGTCCCAAGCTTCATGTGTGTTCCTAGGAAAAGGACCTTGGTGACATTTCTATTGTGAGTCTGGAGGGGCTTTGTCTCCTTAAGACAAAGATACTATGAACATTTTTCCTCTCTGTACTACTCCACAGCCTTGTTTCCAAACTTACTCCCTAGCCTCCTGCTTTGCACTGCTTCAGAAGTTGGCAAACATCTTGAGGGAAGCCTGGCTCTGTTGACACCCCCAGTCTCCAGTTTTGACATCATAGCCCCAGGTGAACAGTAGAATGTCCACTGTTTGTTTTCCGCCTCCAGCTGTGGCTTCTGCCTAAACCAAAGCCAGATTCTTAGTGGTTTGGCAAATAGCTTCAGGGAAATGTTCTGCAAATTCTCATCTCACCTTTGAACATTTCTTCCCTCTCTGGACTTTATGCCTCTTTAGTCCCTGTTTATTCTGAAGCTTTCTGAAGCCTTTAACACCACTCTTTCTGTTGTAATTCTCCCAACTCTTCTGCTTGGTCTAAGCTGCAACTTTCACTTGCTGTACGTTGTTCTATATAATTGGAAATTGAATTTCTATGTATTGGGAAGATTTTTAGGTCCAAGTAAGACTAACTTGAATGTTTACATTTTGTTTCTGTCTCTCAAATATCATCTGTCTCTCTAAGATATGCCCAATTTTCCGAAAGATGCTCTATAGGGACCCTCCCACCAAACACATGCCTATTGTCCTGTGACATACCATCTTTAATAATCTTGTCTAATGTTATGATCTGATAAACTAAATGGAAGAATCTGGGTAGAATGCTAAAGGACTTTAGTTCACATTTCTAGATTTTAGAGTTTAGTGCCAGATAGAATTTCTAGCTTCAAGCTTCCTCCAGGACCCACCCTGGCTCTTTTAGCTTCCCAGGGCTCCAGTGAGATGTAACTCAGTGGTTGCAGCCAATATGCCTCCCTAAGAAGACCCTAAAAGTCTCTCTTCTAATTTTTTGTCTTTCACTTCCATCATTCATGGAATTAGAAATAACTACTTTCACATGACACCCTTGAAACCTACTGTGGCTTTTGGCAATACTCTGAGACTGCTTTCTTATTGTGAAAGTAGAAATAATGTGCAGATCATTAACTGAAGATGAAGCACAATAATTTAACCCTCAGCACAGGGCCAGGAATACAGTCAGCACTCAATAAATGCTCATAATTCCACAGTTCCTGTCCCATATGGACAAAAGGGAGGAGAGACGAGAAGATGCTTGAATGATAGAGATACTGCAAGGGCACCTGCCAGTTTGGTCCATTACAAACTCTCCATATGTAAGGCAGCCCTTGATATCTCTCCCAGACTTAAGCTAAAACGGGAGGAGAGGAGGACATGAACAACACAGACAGCACTTCCCTAACTTGTCAAAAAGAGAGATTGGGCCGATGCCTTTGCCTGAGTAATTAAAATATTGACAGGAACCCAACTCTTGAGTGGTTTAAAGCCCAAGCTGAAAGCAATAAATGAGAGCAGAGGAGTTCCAGAAATTTCTCTGCTTTTTGTTTGCAGCCTGTGAACATATGGTCAGAGACGTTCTGCTCCCTTGGCTAAATCACGGTGCTAACGAAGCAGAGATCCCTGAATGAATTATTTAGCTTCTAGCTGGGGGATAAAACAAAAAACAAAAACAACAACAACAAAAAAACCCTATGTTTTTCTTTAACAGACGATGCACCTTAAGTTGAAAAGCTGACTTCCACCTCCTGGGCAACGTGGCTCGGGGTTGTGCTCAGCTAAGACAAAACTGATGTCAACACCAGGAATGAAGGACAAATCTGTGGCTTAATGAAGGTGAGTGATAGTACCTTCTCAGATAGGTCACTGAGTACTCCTTCATTAATATCTGCGAGGACTATTTACTCCCCAAACAATATGAACCATAGCAGTACCTATAGCCTCACACATTTTTACTTGTATATATTTTTAAACCTCATAGGGGTTGGATGTGACCAGGGGTAAGGGGCTAAAGCTGGTTGAGGTACAGGGTTTACATGCTCTGGCTTTGAGATGATCTTTTGAGTTTGCCTGCAGTATGGACTTTAACTTTTATACTGTTTATCTTTATAACTGCTTTGGGTTTAGTGCTCCACCAAATACTGTAATTTGCACATCCTTTTTAGCTTGAAGACACTGAATGTAGCCACATTCCTTTATCTCATAACTTAGATGAACAACTTGAAAGTTTATTTATAATTTTTCATTTAACTTTCTGTGTATCTGTATTAGAACAAACAAGATTTTGTGTTATTAGAACAAAGTAAGTGCAGACTAGTTCCAAGGTTCTGTCCAGGAAGGAAAAATGGAACCTTTACTTAATTTTTAATTTTTACTTGGCTCATGTTGTCTCCACACAAAACCTGCTAAACAGCTGCTTCTTATTTCCAAGTCTCGTTATTGCCAACAAAGACCTTGGGCGAACACATGGTTTCAGATGTAACATTTCCCAGCATGTTGGAGTGAATTCTGTCACATTTGTATTACTTTTCTCAGAGTGCAAGCCACTCATTTGACTCTTTGGGGGAATTTCGGCTTGAGTTCATAGTAACTCTGTTGGGGAGACTGAGGTTCAGCTCCTAGAAACAGGACTGTGGCATTGCTTGGCACAGTTGACAAGGTATCAGAAGCAGTCGACTTGTGGTCCTCTGGGGAGCTGACCTTGGGCATCCATCTTGGGCCTCAGTTGACCTTGTCTTAGAGGGGAATGGTGCTTGTCCACCTTGTCCAGTCTGCCTGATAAGGGTGTTATGGATGTTAATAAAGTAAACTGAGATGCCTTGAATATGTGAATATGCTAAGGATGAGTAATTATTATAATTCCAGTCAATAATAGGTGGGTAATTTATCCATGGTGAGAAGAAAATGGAAAATATTCAGGTTTATGCAAATGTGTAGTGTTAGTAATATCAATGTACATAGCACCATCTATATGGCTTGGGCTTCACATTGTCTCTATGATGGGCCTTTCCAACTCCTTCTGTATCATGTACAAGTCAGTTCTATCTTCCCACCAAGCCATGGATGACACAGGTGCCCAGACCCTTGCTGGTGATTTTCCTGGCACTTCCAATCCGACCTGGCACTTCCAATCCTTCAAAGTCCATCTTAAATGCCACTTCTTCATTCATCTTCCTAGGTTTTCTTCTTCTCTCACTCAGAGGAGAACATTTCTTTGTCCATCAAACTCCCGTTGCAAATTGTCTATATTACCTTTACAGCTCTTACCACTTCCTGCTTTATATGAGTTATTTAAACTCTTGCTTTGCTGTTAGACCTTTGGCTTCTTAAATGTGTAAAATAAATAAACTGAATAAAAATAGAATGCACTTGCTAGAGTTAAGTCTGTGCCAGGAGCTGTGTTAAACTTCATACACTAATTACCTTGTTGAATCCTCACAATAATCCTATGCATGAGGTCCTATTATTATCTGTATTGTATAAATGAAGAAACTGACGGTGATTGAATTTAAATCATTGGTTCAATGTCACAAAATGGTTAAGTGGTAAATTCAAACCCAGGCAGTCTGTCTTCACAGTCTGTCTTAATCAGTTTGGGCTTTAATAACAGAGCTTGGTGGTGGCTTATAAACGATATCTACTTCTCACAGTTCTAGAGGCTGGAAGTCCAAGTTCGAGGTGCTAACAGATTTTGTGTCTGGTGAGGACCTACTCTCTGGTTCATAGTTGGTCATCTTTTCTCTGTGTCCTCACATGGCAGAAGGGGTAAGGGGGCTCTCTGGGGTGTTTTTTTTATAAGGGCACTAATGCTATTTGGGAGGGCTGCACCATTATGACCTAATCACGTCCCAAAGGCCCCACTGCCAAATACCCTCACATTGGGGATATGGTGGCAACACATGAATTCTGAGGGAACATAAATACCCCCCAGTTTTCACATACATAATGTCCTCAGCTGGTAATTATTTTATCTTATGAAAGAACACAGCTATTGTTGAGTAGAGTAGTCTCTAATGAAAATAAGGTTTTTTTTGTTTGTTTCTGTTTCTGTGTTGTTTTGTTTTGTTTTGAGATGGAGTCTCGCTCTGTCACTCAGGCTGGAGTGCAGTGGCATGATCTCGGCCCACTGCAGCCTCCTCCCCCTGGGTTCAAGCAATTCTCATGCCTCAGCCTCCTTAGTAGCTGGGACTACAGGCACACACCACCACACCCGGCAATTTTTTGTATTTCTAATAGAGATGGGGTTTCACCATGTTGGCCAGGCTGGTCTCAAACTCCTGACCTCAGGTGTTTCACCCACTTTGGCCTTCCAAAGTGCTGGAATTACAGGTGTGAGCCACTATGCTTGGCGGTAAATAATAATTTAATAAAAGATTTGCCCTTAAGAAAAGTTAGGTAAAGTTTAAAAATGGCAAAATATTGAATTTTAGCTATTTATAAAATAGCATTTTATACCTTGAGAGTAGATCAACTAAAACAGCTTTACTATGTGCTTTCAACTATCTTAAATTGTTTTGTTAAACTATTCTTAAAGTACAGAATTATACTTTATTTTCTGGTTTTGAATTGTTCCCTCTACCAACTGATGTTTGACTTATTCCATTCACAGTGGATTTGACTTTGTGTATAAACTTAAGGATCTTTCTTTGCTATAATTTTCTCAGTCATGTTTGTGATTTTTTTCCCCTTGATTTCCTGGGAATAGAGGCCTCACAAAGAAATAGTTGACTTCTCTGATGGGGGATTTTTGCTTCAAAAATGTTTAAGTCCTTTTTTTTTTTTTTTTTTTTGCTTCAAAAATGTTTAAGTCCCTTTTTTTTTTTTTTGACGTAGGGTCTCTCTCTGTCACCCAGGCTGGAGTGCAGTGGCACGATCAAGGCTCACTGCCTTCACTGTGACTCTGTCTCTCCCCTTCTGTCTGTATCAAACCATGCTTTGCTTTTCTCCTGTGAAGAATACATTTGTTCCACCTGAATAATGCAGGATAGCATCCTTTCAAAATCCTTAATTTCACATCTGCAAAATCTTCTCTTGTTTTGTTTTTTGCTATCTAAGGTAACATTCACCAGTTTCAAAAACCAGGGAATTAATATCTCAGGAGTCATCATTCAGTTCTCAGTGGAATTAAGCCACATGACAACATTAATTAATGTAGATTTATTAGTTAATGCAGATTAGTGGGTTGTCCTCCCTCATCTAGCCCACTTCTTTATTTCCTCATAATGTTTCCTGGGATCATCTCCCACAGAAGCCACTCCTACCTAAATCTTTGTCTTGGAGTTCGCTTTTAGGAGAAATAAGACCAATGTAATATCATAAAGAGTGATTTCAAATCTCCTTTCTCAATAATTGGTGAGTGAAACAAAAAATCTTAATAAGAATAAACAATATTTGAATGATTCAATTAGCTAGATTCGATGGATTTGTATTATAATAGCTAATACTTATATAACATCTAATATTCACTAGGCATTTACCAGATATGCTAACGGAAGCTCAGAGAGGTTAAAGTAATTTGTCCAAGATCACAGAGCTGGTAAATGTGGGAGTTATGATTTAGAGTCTGTGTCTTAATCATTTTCCTGTATTGCTTCTCAAAAACCA
The DNA here is from genome assembly GCF_047675955.1 of Chlorocebus sabaeus. Lineage (NCBI taxonomy): Eukaryota > Metazoa > Chordata > Mammalia > Primates > Cercopithecidae > Chlorocebus > Chlorocebus sabaeus. Next base: position 6,835,742 of record NC_132911.1, on the reverse strand, counting down.
CAATCCTTGCACAAACGATTACTGTACAAACAGTTTCACAACACAAGGGACATTTACAAAGATTGATTATCTACTAAGTTGAAATGAAGACCCAATAAACTCCAAGAATCAATACTGAAAGAACATGTTCTGGAACCAAAATGGATTATAGAAACAAGTTACAAACAGATTCAAAAGCTCTCATAGTTTGCAAGACACACACAAATGAAACTACCACAATTCTCATTCATTTATGGTAAAGAAAAAAATGTCATATATGTAATTAGAAAATACCTGTAGCCTAATGATGATAAAAGCTGTGCACATTAAACATTACAAGATGTGGCTAAATTGGTATTTGTTTAGAAATTTAAATTTCTAAAACAGAAAAGTAGACCAAGAAAGCACTGGAGGATTTTATATTCCAGTTTTTATAAATAGAATAAGAGCTAGAAACAGAAAGAACCAGCAACAAAAGTATCCATTTGAGGATATGGATAGGACATTAATACCGGAATAAAAAAATCTGCCAGGCATAGGAAGATACCTATTAGGAGGTAAGAAAGTTTCCTTCAACTATGCTGTTCTTAATGTTGGTTAATCAGGAGCTTCCAGAGGAAGGTAAACGTCCTCTATTTCATAGATGATAAACAGGAACATAAGAACTAGATAATGTACATTTTGGGAGGCTGAGGCGGGTAGATCACAAGGTCAGGAGATCCAGACCATCCTGGCTAACACGGTGAAACCCTGTCTCTAAAAATACAAAAAAATTAGCCGGGTGTGATGGCGGCGCCTGTCGTCCCAGCTGCTCGGGAGGCTGAGGCGGGAGAATTGTGGGAACCTGGGGGGCGGAGCTTGCAGGGAGCCAAGATGGCACCTCTCACTCCAGCCTGGGCGACAGAGCAAGACTCTGTCTCAAAAAAAAAAAAAAAAAAAAAAAAAAAAAGTATCAGAGTCTATTATTGAACCAGTGGAAAGAATTACCCAGGACAGAGTCTATTGTTGAACCAGTGGAAAGAAATACCTAGGACAGCAGGTGATTTCTCCCAGGGTTGTGGATCCAGGGCTATGAAGACCTGGTGTGACCACTGAGACCTGGGCTTGGCTTCTGGATGAAGAGCTGGACAGTGGAGGGTACCAAGGACCATCAGACTTGCTGACTGCTTTCCAATTTTTCTATTTTCCTGATAAAGGTGGGCACAACTGATGCTTCCAGAATAAATCAGACAAAAAGCTGAAGGGCAACTGGGGATCAGGCAGTATTTTCTTATATATTTCCAATGGAAGGTTGGGACTTTGGAAGAAGAACAGGGCATTAGAATTGATTTTTATATATTTAATACGGCTAGAGTTAATGGCTTATAGATTTTTGTAACATTAGGCTCAGTTTGAGGTGTTGGCTTTGAGCCACAATTTCAAAGGACTTGGGAAGAATGCTGTTTTTCCCTGCTCAGTCAAACTGAGAAATCTCTCTGTGGGTTATTTTAGTGTACATGTGCACTTCGGAAATCTTGAAGGACAAGATTTTCAGGTAACCATCATATAAGTATCATATTGTATTTTTGGGGGGCACTTTACAGCAGCATGCCTGGGATATTAGTGATAGGGATATCAGTGAAATATTCTGAGCTTGCCCAGGGAAAGTTCCTGCTCTCTGCTGCATCAGAGCCAATATCTATTTAAGAGTATATTCACATAGAAGACATTAATTAAATTGTGATTACTTCGGTCTTTTCCTACTCCAGATCATTTGAGTAATGCCCCTCTTTTTTTCATGTTTTTGGGTTTGGAGTCCTGTGTCTGGTGCCTGAAAGTACAGATTCTAGCATTTCAACTCCTGTGCATTCAAACTCTAGGAAATGATGGGAATTCATGTTTTATTTTGTGAGTCAGATTTTAGGACCTTGGAATGCTGGTTTTAAGCTTAGGAGGACTACAAACAATGTGCTTATAAGGAGAGATGCATATCTAATCCAAAAGTTTTATAATTGAAAAGGAAAGGTGAAGAAAAATTACCAAAAAAGTAAAAGTAATGGAGAGCATTGTCAGGATGCTGAAACAAACAACCACCACTAAAATAAAAGAAACAATAACAATGGAAAAAATGCACCAGTAATTCATAGGAACCGTTAATTAGGACAAGAACTGTATGTGGAATAGGCAGAAAGAACTGAAGGTTTTACAAATACATTAATGGAGGAGGAAACGCTTTGCTTGTTATTTTAACATTGAGATAAAATACAAAATATGTACAAATATTAAGTGTAGAGTTCAATGAATTCACACACACACACACACACACACACACCAGAATGTGTTAAGAAGCATTTCCATCACTCTCAATGTTAATTGCTTATTTCTATTACCCTGGAATAGTTTTGCCTGTTCCAAACGTCATGTAAATGGTATTTTAAGAAGGCATTCTTTTGTGCTTGAATAAAAGCACTAAGAGCATTCTTGTGTACGTCTTTCAGTGTTCATATACACTCATTTTTCTAGCCTGTATTCCTAACATGGAATTGCTGGGTCACTAGGTGGACATATGGTTCACCTTTGTAGATCCTGCCAAGCAGTTTCTCAAAGTTCTTCCACCAAAGAGTCCCAGTTGCCAACAACCTTGCCGACACTTAATCTTTTTAGTCTTTTAAGGCATTCTGGTACATTTGCTTCAATGTACTCTCTGTTTTTAACTTACATTTACCTGCCAAGCACCTTTTTATGTGAGTTGGTTATATGGATATCTTCTTTTGTGAAGCAACTGTCCAATGTTTTGGCAATTTAAAAAGTGAATTATCTTTTTTTGTTAATTCATTGGTAGGTGATATTTATGTGTTCTAGATATGTGTTCCTTCTCAAATATAAGAATTATGACATTTTCTCCATTGTGTTGCCTATTATTTATCCTAATGGCATCTTTTGATGAACAGAAATTCTTAATTTTAACGAAGTCTTATTTGTCATTGTTTTTCCTTTGATAGCTAATGCACTTTTATGTTCTTCAAGAACACTCTACTTACCCCAAGTTCATGAAGATATTCTCTGAAGGTTTCCTCTAGAAGTCTGCACATGTCAACTTCATATTTAGATAATGATTCACTTCTAATTAATTTTAAAACATGTATTGGGTAGGAATCAAGGTTCACTTTTTATTTCAAAAAGACCATTCAGTTTCTAGAGCACCATTTACAGAAAAGGCCAGTTTCTCTCCACGAAATTGCATGGTACTCTTGTCATAAATCAAGTGACAATACACGTGTGTCTATTTATTCTGTTTTTTCCATTGGCCTGCTTATCTACCTTTTGTACCAATGTCACATTGTCTTTATTAGAATGGTTTTTAGTAAATCATTAGCTCTAGTGGTGCATGTTTTCTGATATCATATTTCTAGTTCAAGATTTTCTTGGTTATTCCACATTCTTTGCATTTCCTTGTGAATTTTAGCATCAAATCTTATTAACCCCTATGGAAAAAATCTGCTGGAAATCTGTTTGGAATTACATTGCAGGTTTCAGTCAACTTGAGGAGAATTTACATCTTAAAATATTGAGTTTTTAATCCACAAACAGAGACTATCTCTCCTCTTATTTGTGTTTTTAAAATTTTTCTCAGCACTGTGTTATAGTTTTTGTATAGAAACGTTTCACATCTTGCCTTGGATTTTTTCAGTAGGTATTAGATATATGTAATGCTTTTATCAAAACTGCTGCTTTTTAAGCTTCATTTTGTATTGTCTGTTGTTATTGTTGAAAAATGCAATTTATATTTGTATATTGACTTTGCATGGAGTAATTTCCCTAAAATCACCTATTAATTCAAATAATTTTTATAAATCCTTTCTTTTATTTTGCCATGTTAAATAAATTTTGTTTCATCGAGGTGTTATTTGAAAAATGTGTTGATAGATTATCTTTAATAATTTTTTATGGATTTTTGAGATTACATTTATGAAGATATTGGCATATAATCTATGTATAATCATACTGTCTGTGAAGAGACAGTTTTACTTCTTCCTTTCCGAGTTCTGTCCTTTTCATTTTTTCTTGTCTGATTGCACTGGTTACAGTCAATACAACTGTGTTGAGTAGGGGTGGGGATAATAGCATCCTTTCCAGCACACTGTTTCAATATTAAGCTATTAGCATTTTATTTTCTTTTTTGAAAGTATGTTGCATTAGACTGGGGGAGTTTTCTTGTATTTCTTTTTGATGATATGTTTATTATAAATGGGTGTTGAATTTTTCAAATGCTAATTTTCTGTGTTTGTTGAGGTAATTTATGTTTTTTATTGTTAATATGATGAATTATATTGATTCTATTTTCAAATATAAAACTAAACTTGCCAACTTCCTGGGCTAAATCTCATTTGATTATGGGGTGTGTGTGTGTGTGTGTGTGTGTGTGTGTGGGTGGGTGGGTGGGTGGGATGTGTCTTGTCTAATTGTCTTTTCTATATTTGGGGGATTTTATATTTTATGTTCATGAGGCTACTGATATATAATTTTCCATTTTGTAATACTTTTGTGAGGTTTTGATATTATGGCTGTCTTTGAAATGACTTCTCACATTTTCTGTCTTCTAAAGGAATTTGTGTATGTCTGTTATTGTTTGTTATTAATTTTTTTAGAATTGCCCAGTTAAGCATTTTGGTTCTGAAATTTCATTTGTGAAAAGAATTTTACAAGCTGGGCATGGTAGCTCACCCGTGTAATCCCAGTGCATTGAGAGGCTGAGAAGGGAGAATCACTTGAGGCTAAGTGTTCAAGACAAGCCTAGTCAACTTAATGAGACCTCTTCTCTACAAAAAGTAAAACAATTAGCAGGGCATGGTGCACGCCTGTAGTCCCAGCTACTTGGGCAGCTGAGGTGGGAAAGATCTCTTGAGCCCAGGAGTTTGAGGCTGTAGTCTGCCATGATCTTCTTGCCACTGCACTCCAGCCTGGGTGACAAAACCAGATCTTCTCTTTCAAAACAAACCCAAAAAACAAAACACACAAACAAAAAGCAGAAAAAAATTATGATGCAATCAATTGCATGTTTCTATGTCCCCCAATCCCAAAATTCATCACCCCAAAGTGATGGTATTGGGAGGTGGGGCCTTTGGAATAATCACGAGGATGGAGCCCTCATGAATGGGATTGGTGTCCCTGTAAAAGAGGAGTCAGAATGATCCCTCACCCTTCCACCATGCGGGGCTGTAGCAAGGTGGTGTATGAACCAGGCCAGAGGACCCCCTTGGCACAGAATCTACTTTTTCATCTTAGACTATCCAGTCTCTAGAACTGAGAAATAGATTTCTGTTGTTTCTAAGCTACTAGTCTATAGTATTTTTGTTATAGCAGTTGAACAAACTAAGACATATAGATTCAATTTATTTAACAGATATAAAACTATCAGAATTTTCTATTTTCTCTTCAAGTTATGTTCTTCAAAGAATTTAAAGAATTTATTTAAGTTATTATATTGGTAGGCAGACTATTTAAAATTATATCCTCTCATGCTGTATTTCATGTAAGTGGGATATTAGTGATGTTCTCTTTTACATTCTTCATGCTAGTAATTTTTTTTCTTGACTAACATCTTAGAGGTTTATTAGTTATTTTGAAGAACTAACTTCTGGTATTGTTGATTTTCTCATCTTATATTTGTTTACTATTGTCTCCAACTCTTCTACCTTGTGAGCTAGAATTTTAGATCGTGTATTTTATATTTCTTACTTTCTAAACTATGCCTTTAGTGCTATAAATTTCCCTCTCATCCATGCTTTGTCTTCATTTCACATACTTTATGTTTCATTTTAATAATCATTGCAATTTCAATTGTGAAATTTTCCACAACTTGTGAATTGTTTAAAAGTGTGGTGGCTAAGCACAGTGGCTCACACCATGCTTCTAGAGCTTTGAAAGGCTTATACAGGAGGATTGCTTGAGGCTAGGAGTTCAAGACCAGTCTGGGCAAAATAGTCAGATCCCATCTCTGCAAAAAAAGAGAAAAATTTCCGGGTGTGGTGGTGTCCACCTGTGGTCCCAGCTACTTGGGAGGGTTGAGGTGGGAGGATTGCTTGAACCCGAGGGGTTGAGGCTGCCATGAGCTATGATTGGGCCACTGTACTCCAGCCTGGGTGACAGAGTGAGACCCCTGTCTCAAGAATAAAAAATAAAAATTAAAAATGTGCTGCTTAACTTCCATACATTTGGAGATTTTTAGTTATCTTTTTGTTATTGTTTCTAATTCAATTCCACTGTGGCAAGGAAACATAAACTGTGTGATTATAATCCATTGAAATTTATTAAAACTTGTTTGATGACTGAATGTATAGTCTCTTCTGGTAAAAACTTCATGAGTAATATATAGGTTTAGAATTCTATAAATGTCAGCTAGGCCGGCTTGATCAATAATGTTCACATTTTCTGTTCCATTATTAATTTTTTTTTAATATGCTGCTTCTATCATTACTGAAAAAAAGTGTGTTAAAATCTCCAGCTGTGATTTGGGATTTCTCAATTCTTTTGGTTAATTTTTCCTTCACCTATTTTGAAATGAGGACATGAAAGTCATACATTTTTTTGGGATTGTTGTTGCTTCCTGATGCATTAACTTTTCTGTTAAGCAGTGTTTCTCTTCATCTCATTTTATGTTTCTTGCCATGATGTCTATTTTTTCTGAATTATTATTATTGTGATATGCTGACTTGTCTTATTTTCATATTCTGTATCCATTTTTTCTCCATTTTAAACTGTCATTTGCTCTGTGTCCTTATGTTTTAAATGTGTCTCCTATAAATACATGTTGGCATCTTAGTTTTTTGTTTAGTCCAACCATATCTGTCTTAAATTTGCACTTAGTCTATTTACATTTAGTGTAATAAATAGTATGGTGGATTTAAGTCTACCATTTTGTTATTATTTGTTTTTTATTCTGTTTCCTCATTGTTCTTTTATACTGTTTCTTCTCTTCTTTTGTTTTAATCAGTGTTTTATTGATTTACATTTATCTCATCTATTGACTATGTAGAATGCTTTTTGGGGAGCTATCATTCTGTTAGCGGCTAATCAAGAAAACATAACATGCAAGTTTAACTTACAAGTATCTTAAAAATGTATTTTCAGCACATCCCAACCAATGCAAATTCTTAAAACACTTAACTCTATCTTCCTTTTAAAATTTTTTATTGCTATAGTTTCAAACATTTCACTTCTACATCTACTATAAACCCTAATGGCATGTGAATATTAATGTCTCTTTAGGTAATCACTAGTATTTTATGTTTCTGAAGCTCAAAGACTAAGAGGAAATGCCAGCAGCCTGCTGAGGTATTTTTGTGTGTGTTTGTTTTTTCTCTCCAGTTCTCCCTTGTTTGGAATCCTGCCCCCGAATCTTTGCTGCTTTAGTAGCCCCAAACTAAACTTTGTCTTCTCCGACCAGGGAGACCTCTCTCAGTCATTGCCTAGAGAGCACCCCCACAGAGGAAGACTGAGCGTGGGCAAGCCTCACGTCTTGTGTTTTCCAGGTGTTGCAGCCCTGTCTTAACAGGGTTTGTCTCGAGGAAGCAGTTGTTTCTTCCATTTTGTTTAGGTTTTACTCTTGTTGATGGTGGGAGGATGTCTAAGGCCAGCTAAACTGTACTGGAAGCTAGCATTACTTTGTTTCTAGTTAAGAAGACTCGATTGTGCTTGTATGCTATTGCTTTTCCTTATGTCAGTGTTTGTATTTCCGTTACAACTTTTATCTACTGAAGAACAAGAGCGAAGGCTTTCAGTGTTTTGTAACCATGGTGATCTTCATCTCCCTTCAGCTAAAATGCTTGGATTCTACTGGGATTCTACTGGGATTGACTATGTTTGATTTGATATGAGCTAATAATAGCCAAGTATTATTTCAGTCAACATAGCACAGATATTGATACATAAACTAATGCTTAACTAGAGGTTTCTTCTATTTATTGTCTTGCTGGGGTCAGAGGACAAGATGTTACCCTTCCACAAGCAATTGTCCTAGAAGGTAGTTAATCCCAGAACAGGGAATCAGTACTTGGAAGAAGCCATTAGACTGGGGAAACAGCGTAATGCTCTTTCTTCTCTTTGAGTTTCATGACTGTTGGAGCTGAACTATGGGTATGGTGGATCAGTTGAAGGGAACTTTCTTTGGAAGGGGGCAGACTGGTCTCAGCATATGATGAAAAATGGTGACTAAACATAGAACATCCTTTCTGGGATTCCCTGATAGTGTCTGGGTCAGGACCTATGAATTTATACTAGCAGTTTTAAGTTACTCTGTTTGAATTATTCCCAAGCTAATAGGAAAGCCTTGGTAGAAGACAGATCCTGATTTTTCTTATTCTGTGTAAAATTAAGGGACGACCTTCTTCTGTCTTTTAGATAAAGTTATAGAGGGGAGGGAAGAGGCTGCTTAAAGGAAGCCAGTTCAGAGACGCAGGCTGTTATCATCAGTGCAACAAACAGTGGACTGAGGAGCAGAACTAAGAACTAGAGTGGAAAAAATATGACTGTATTATTCGAATAGGGCCTGTGGGTACATGCTTTGGAATTCAAAAGTTCCATTCTTAGATAGTATCTTTGAGGAAGTCTCATGTTCATAAACAGGTCAAAGATTATTTATAGCAATGTGTTTATAAAAGCAAAAACAATTGTGTATGCAAACAAAGCCAAAATAATAAAGATAGAAATAAAATAACAGAAAAAAAAATCCATGGACAAAGGATTAAGTAGATAGAATTGTGACCTATTTATAAAACTGAACATCATGTGGCAATGAGTACGAGTGAGCCAGAGCTACATGTATAAAATAGAAGCAACTGCTAGGAAATTATGATGTTACATGAAGAAAGTTAGTTGCAAAGGTCTATGTCATGTAGGATTCTACAGATTGTTGGGGATATAGATAAGTATGTATATATTACATATACACATGATATAAACTATAAGGAAATGTATATACATAATAAATGCCAACTGTAGGATAATTTCCTTTCTTCACTTCTGGGAAATAAAGAAAGAGAATGGGACTAGAGAAACCCAAGAAAGGAGGCATTAATGGCATTTACTAGGTTTTAATCTTTAAAAACATTTCCAAGAAAATATGACAATATTTTGTGAAATGAGTAAGAAGTATATGAGGTTTACTAAATTGTTGGCTACACTTTCTGTGTATTTCAACTATTTTGTAATTACAAATTATTTTAAAAGTAAATGTGGCCTGATTTTACCACTAGAGACATATACTTGTCTCTGGAACAAAACAGCAATGAGGAAAAGTTGTGCATACAACTTCTATCTAAAGTAATACCTAATGTAAATGACGAGTTAGTGGGTGCAGCACACCAACATGGCACATGTATACATATGTAACAAACCTGCACATTGTGCACATGTACCCTAGAACTTAAAGTATAATAATAATAATAAAAAAAAATGGAGGCTGGAGCTCCAGGCATCACACACAAAAAAAAGTAATAGTGCAATGACAGCTGACCGAAAGAGTGGATACCCAAGTCTTGCATTTTTGGCCTTAGCGATCAAAGCCAAGTAAGACCACATTTCTGTTCTCGAGGATCCTTCAGCTTGGTAGATGCTGTACTTATTAGATCCTTGAGGATGTGATACCATGAGGAAGAAATATCGACAGATTCAGATTCCCAAACTTACGTACAGGCAACAACACTGAGTCAAATTTAACAAGATGACATGTTGCAGCAATAAATGCAGTTCCATTCCTGGATTCAGAATATTGCTCAACACAAGATGGGGGGTCCTAGGTATTGGCAGAAGCCCAACGTCCTAAGGATGGGATACTGTGTTGGCCAAATACACAAAGGGCTACTGTAGAATATGGAGGTGAGCCTTTTTCTGGGAGCTCCGGCAGGTTAAAGTAGGGTCAGAAGTCGAAGGAGGGCCATTTAATCAGAGAATATAGAACTACTTGGGCTTTTGAGCTCAGCCTATAGCAAAGGCATCCGCGTTCCCCCTTGTGGTCTCTCTCTGCTGATTTCTATCCACATAGCAGGTGAACTGCCCTGTTGAACTGCACCCTAAGCTGGCCAGTGTCAGCAGTTGAACCACTGCTAAATGCACCTTCATTTGAACCCTGAGTCTACCTTGGTGAGGACAAAGAAGTCTCTGCTTTGTGCATAAAGCACTAAAAAGTGGCACTTGGCCTCAAGCAATAAAAATGATTGATGGTTATAACTCCCAAGGTGAAACTTTTGGATCCATGGTGATTATTTCAAAATACGACTACACTTTTAAAAAGTGCAGGATAATTTGTTGGGAGAAGAATTGTCTCGACTTTCTTTTGTTAATCAAAATGATTCATGAAAGGATGTGGGGAGGTAAGAGTATTAAGAAAATATCATATTAAAAGTGGAAATTGAACCTTTTGTTAAGGTGAGACAGTAATGTATTATAATTCATTGGGATATATATACAATAAATATAGGAAATATATACATGTATTTTTTTTCATAAAACCCTGACTCTTTGAGACAGAAGAGAAAGACTCCAGAGCAGAGTTTTCACATTAAGTAAAGAGTTCAATACTACTGTTTTTTTCCTGTTTGTTTTATATCAATAGGCAAGATTAGAATAGATTAGACTGTATCCCAGGATGGAAGAATAATTCTGTTTCGTGAAGCTTTTATTCAGAGCATGAGTGTGTGCGTGTGTGCATATGCTCCTGTGTGCATATGCATCTTGTAAAATGTAGCTTGTAGTGTAGAGGCATAATTTATATACAGTAAAATGCATAAATACTAGGGGCATAGTTCTACAATTCATACGTATATGTATACACTCATGCAATCACACCTGATTAAATTAGAAAAGTGTCCATTTTCAGAAACAGTTTCTGATTTTTTACAATAGATTTATTGATCTTTAAATTTTAGTCCTCTTTCATTATTTGCAACACTTGCTGCTCTTTTTAAAAATCTAACTGAACAATGAGATCACTTGGACTCGGGAAGGGGAACATCACACACTGGGGCCTATCACGGGGAGGGGGCAGGGGGGAGGGATTGCACTGGGAGTTATACCTGATGTAAATGACGAGTTGATGGGTGCTGACGAGTTGATGGGTGCAGCACGCCAACATGGCACAGGTATACATATGTAACAAACCTGCACGTTATCCACATGTACCCTAGAACTTAAAGTATAATAATAAAAAACAACAACAACTCTCTGTTACTCAGCATCCTTTATCCTCTCTTCTCGGTTGTATTTCTTTTTTCAAATTTTAAAACAATTGCAGAGTTACAGCTGGTATGTTTAACACCAGCTGAAGCTTTCATTTTAATGAAGATAAAATTCACATACCATAAAATTCACTCACTGAAAGTCTGTAATGCAATGGTTTAACATTTTTATATTTTTAAAATTTATTTTTAATTGACAAATAATAATTGTATATATCTGTTTTTGACATATACAATGACATATACAATGACAATGTGACATTCTGATATATGTTTACAATTCAGTGGTTTTTGGTATAGTCACAAAGTTTTGGAATAATCACCACAATTGAATTCCAGAACAGTTTCATTGGTATAAACTCCACATTTCACACCTTCCCCCTACCTCCTGACCCAGACCCTGGTAATTACTTATCTATTCTTAAAAATTACATTTTTGTTTATTTATTTATCAATTGATGGACATTTGGGTTGTTTCTACTTTTTGGCTGTTACAAATAATGGTCCCATGTATATTCATGTACAAGTTTATGTTTGGACACGTTTTTATTTCTTTTAGTTCTATAGTTAGGAGTGGAGTTGCTATGTATGAACTCTATGTATAGCTTCTTTTAAAATTTTATTTGAAAAAATTGACAATAATTGCACATATTCATGGGGTATATAGTGATGTTTCCATATATATAATATGTGGTGACCAGATCAGGGTAATTAGCATATCCATCATCTGAAACATTTATCATTTCTTTGTGTTGGAAATGTTCAATGTATTTATAACTTTTTGAGTCATTACCAAACCGCCTTCCAAAGGGACTGTGCCATTTTGCATTCCCAGTAGCAATGAAGGAGGGTTCCAGTTTCTCTACATTCTCATTATTCTTGTTAGTGTTCACTTTTTTTGATTATAGCCATCTCATTTGATATGAAGTGCTATGTCATTGTAGTTTTAATTTACATTATCTGAATGACTAAAACATTGAACATATTTTCATGTGCTGATAGGTTACTGGTATATCTTCTTTTGAGAATTCTCCATTCACATCCATTATGCATTTTTAATAGAATTATTTTTCTTTTTGTTGTTGAGTCGTAAGAGTTAAAAATACTTATTTTTATATATTCTGCATAATAGTCCTTTAAAAGAGAGATAATTTACAAATATGTTTCCCATTTTGTTGGTTTTATTTTGACTTTTTTGATTATATACTTTCAGGCATAAAAGCTTAAGAATTTGAAGTTCAATTCATTCATTTCTCTCTTTTGTTGCTTGTGTGTTTGATGTTTCCCCCTGGGCTTTTCTTTTTGGAAAGTTATTTGATTAATAATTCAATGTTTTCACATGGTGTAGCCCTGTTCAGATTTTCTATTTCTTCTTGACTCATTTTAGGTAGTTCATGTCTTTCTGGAAATTCATCCATTTTAATCAAGTAATTTAATTTGTTGTCATAAAATTGTTTAAATAATATTATTGCTTTATAGGCCATTTTATTTCTGTAATTGATAGTAATGTTCCATCTTTTTTTCTTGAATTTAGTATTTTGAGTCTTCTCTTTTTTATTTGTCAGTGTAGCTAAAAGGTTGTCAATTCTGTTGATCTGAAAGAACTGTTGCTTTGATTTTCTCTATTGTCTTTATATTTTCTATATTGTGTATTTCTACTCTAATCTTTATTGTTTTTTCCTTGTGCTTGTTTTGGGTTCAGTTTGCTCTTTGTTTTTCCTTTAAGTTTTAAGATGGTTATTGATTTAAGATCTTCATTTTTTTTAATGTAGGTGTCCTATAGGTTTTGGTGTGTAGCGTTTTCATTTTCACTCATCTTAAAATACTTTTATATTATCTTTGTGATTTCTTATTTGACCTATGATTGTTTCAGAGCATGTTGTTTAATTTCAGTGTATTTTGAATTTTTCAACATTCTGTTTATTATTGATTTCTAATTTCACTCTAATATAAAGAACATAGTTTGATTTCATTCCTTTTTATTTATTGATTTATATTATGACATAATACATGGTCTATCCTGGTGAATGGTCCATGTAAATTTGAAAATAATGTATATTCTGCTATTGTTGGGTGGAGTGTTTTATAGATGTCTGTTATGTCTAGTTAATTTGTAGTATTATTCAAAATTATCTATTTTCTTGTTAATCTTCTGCTTAGTTGTCCTATTCACAATTAAAAGTGAGGTAGTAAAGTCCCCAATTATTTTTTTTACGTTATTTCTCTTTTTAATTCTTTCAGTTTTTGTTTCACATATTTTAGGATTCTGCTGTTCAGTTTGGTGCATATATTTTTATAATTTTTATTTATTTTTGGTGAAGAAACAAACATTTTGAGCCTTTTATCATAATAAAATGATAACTTTATTTCTTTCTTTGTATTTATTGACAAATTTTGTCTCAAGGTCAATTTTGTCTGATGTTAACATAGCCACTGAGTCTCTCTTTTAAATGTTGTTTTAATGTATTATTTATTTTACTTATTTATTTATTTATTTTACTTTTAAGTTCATTTCTGCCTTTGAATCTAAATCATGTTTCTAAATTGAACCCAGGAGGTGGTTCACTGCAACCTCCACCTCCTGGGTTCAAGTGATTCTGTTTCTCAGCTTCCCAAGTAGCTGGGACTACAGATGTGTGCCACCATGCCAGGATAATTTTTGTATTTTTCGTAGAGACAGGGTTTCACCATATTGACCAGGCTGGTCTTGAACTCTTGGCCTCAAGTGATCCACTCACCTCAGCCTCCCAAAGTGCTTGGATTACAGGTATGAGCCATTGTGACCAGTCCAATTTTAAATCTCTGTCTTTTGCTGGAGTATTTGGTCCATTTATATTTAATGTAGTTAATGACATAAAAAGGTTTATATCTAATTTTTTGCTATTTGTTTACTGTATGACATGTCATTTTTGTTCTGCTATTTTTTTCATTGTTGCCTTCTTTTAGGTTAAAACTTTTTAATATGCCATTTTAATCTCCTTATGCTTTCTTTTATTGTATCTTGTTTTTGAGTAGTTTTCTTAATGATTTTCCTTAGGATTATAATTAGCATTTGCATTTATAACAATCTCTATTGAATTAGGACAAACTTAATAATATACAAAAACTTTGCTTTATGTAGCTCCAGTTTCTTCCTCCCTTGTTTGTGCTATTATTGTCATACATGTTACATCTTCATACATTTTATGCTGATCTACATAGATGTGCAATTATTACTTTGTGCAGTTGTCTTTTAAATAAGACAGTAAAGGAAAAGTATTAGAAACAAAAAAGCACATTTATCCTGTCTTTTATGTCTACCTATGTATTTACATTTACAGGTGCTTTTTATTTCTTCATGTAAATCCCTTTAGCATTTCTATTAGGGAAGTTTAGTTAACACATTCTTTCACATTTTGTGTATCTGAAATATCTTCTAGTTTATTTTTAAATATTAATTTTGCTGGATATAGAATTCTTCATTGACAGTCTCTTTCTTTGTGCACTTTGAATGATATATCCCTGTCTTCTGTAGGGCTTCTAATGAGAAATCAGCTGTTTATCTATTAAAGGATCTCTGGCATATGAAGTCACTTTCATTGCACCTTTTGAAATTATCTTTTTGTCTTTGTCTTTCAACAGCTTAACAATTATGTGCCCAGATATGTACATCTTCAATTTTCTCTCATTTGGAGTTTGTTATGCTTGTTGGATGTGCAGATTAATATTTTTCATAAAGTTTGGAAGTTTGTAGGTATTATTTCTTTAATTATTCTTTTTGCTTTTCTTTATTCTTTCTCTCCTTCTGCAAATCCCATTGTGCTTATGTTGATATTCTTGACAGTGTCCCACAGGTATCTAAGATTGTTCATTCTTTGTGTTTTTTTTTTTTTTTTTTTTTTGATCCTCAGACTGGCTGGTCTCAACCTGTCTTAAGATTAATTTATTATTTTGCCCACTCAGCTCTGTTTTTGAACTTCTCTAGTTAATTTTTCATTCCAGCTATTGTGCTTTTTGACTTCATAATTTGTATTTGGTTCTTTTTAATAATTTGTTTATTGATATTCTTTATTTGGTGACATTCCTTTACTTCTTTAAACATGATTTATATAAGTTTTGAACACATTTATATTGACTTTGAATCTTTGTCAGGTAAGTCCACCTCTGAACTTCTTCATAGAGAGTTTCTAATCTAGACTTTTTCAGGCATGGTTTCTGTTGACTGTCTTTTTTTTTCTCCTATATATGTGCAATATTTTCTAGTTTCTTGGTTTGTCTCATTAATTCTTGTGGAAAAAAATGGACATTTAAATAATGTTTCAACTCTGGAGACCAGATTCTTCCCCATTCCAAGGATTTGTTATCATTATTTTTTTCTGTTTGTTTAGTGACTTTCTTAAGCGAATTCTTTCAAGTCTGTATTCTTTTGTCACATGTGGCCACTGGTGTCTCTGAACAGTTAGCTTAATGGTTAGCTAGTGTTGGGACAGATATTTCTTAAATGCTGGAATCATGAAGCTTCTCAGTCTTTGCTGAAAGGTTCTGTATATGTATTAATACATGACCTAAAAACTCGCCTAAGCACTTTACAACTCTGCCTTAGCCTTCACTTCCTGTTTGTTCAGAGCTTCAAAATCAGTCAGTGGTGAGGACTTAGGGTTTGTCAGCTCTTTTCTAAGCATGCACGTATCCCTGGGCATGTGCAAAGCCCTATGCATTCACAGGCTTCTTTGATTCCCAGAAATATATTGAAGCTTTTCAAAACTCCCTATGGACATCTCACTCCCCAACTCTTCTTTTATGTTTTTTTGTTAGCTTGTTGTTTGCCCCAACTATTATCACCACTTTGGGCACCTGAGGTTAAACAATTCCTTTTTTTTTTTTTTTTTTTTCTTAACAAACAGCACTGAGATAAGGGCTGTTTGCATCTGGAGAGCTCTGAGCCATGAAAAATGCTCTGGAAATGAAAATGGAGTTTTCAGGGAACTTCCAGGCTTGTCAGATAATGACAAATCTCTGAGAACAGGGATTTGGAAAAAGCCCAACCTTGATCAAACCCCTCCATTGACTGTGAGGCTGCTGTTTTTCACCTTGATTGTGAGCGGTTAGTTTTCTAGGCTACCATGGAGCTGGAGAGAAGGTAATGGGTTTAGGGTAAATTAAAATGCCACAAAAACGTCTTATGCTTTTTTCAGCTATTTTGCTTGAATAAATGTTCAAGTTATTTTGCTTGAATAAATGTTCCCTACACTGTTTCAAGCCTTTGGTTAATGTCAAGAGTCCTGAAAAAGTTGATTTTGGAAATTTTGCTAGCTTTCTTGTTGCTTTTGTGGAAGAGAGGCTGGGGAGGTTTTCACTACTTCATTTTTCCTAATGATGTCTGTTTATTTTATTTTATTATTTATTTATTTTTTACTTCTCCCTCTGTTTATTCTTCTCTCCCTCCTTCTTCTTTTTCTTGGGGGGTCTAAATTACCTGACACAAGAGAACAGTAACAGTCATTTACTGGCTTCTGCTATGTAGCAAGTTACCTGCCATTTGACCTACACATACTAGAAGGGTTAGCATAAACTACAGCTCACTCAGCATCCTCTCTTCTGACAAAAAGTGAATGTAGAGGCCAGGTGTGGTGGATTACACCTGTAATCCCAGCACTTTGGGAGGCTGAGGTGGGCAGATCACTTGAGGCCAGGAGCTCGAGACCAACCTAGGCAATCCAGTGAAACTCCATCTCTACTAAAAATACAAAAATTTAGCTGGGCGTGGTGGTGCATGCCTGCAATCCCAGCTACTCGGGAGGCTGAGGCAGGAGAATTGCTTGAACCTAGGAGGCAAAAACTTCAGTGAGCTGAGATCATGCCACTGCACTCCAGACTGGGCAACAGAGCCAGGCTCTGTCACAAAAAGGAAAAAATAAAGTGAATCTAGAAAAGCTTTTAAATCATATTTTCTGCTTTATTTTTCTTCTCAATTTTTACTTAAAAACATTTGAGGATTTCAAATGCCCGTCAATGATAGATTAGATTAAAAAAAGTGTGGTACATATACACTGTGGAGTACTATGCAGCCATAAAAAGGAATGAGATCATGTTCTTTGCAGGGACATGGTTGAAGTGGAAAGCCGTCATCCTCAGTAAACTAACACAGAAATAGAAAACCAAACACCACATATTCTCACTCATAAGTGGGAGTTGAACAACGAGACCACATGGACACAGGGAGGGGAACAACACACACTGGGGCCTGTTGGCAGGGCAAAGGGGAGGGAGTGCATCAGGACAAATGGCTGATGCACATGGGGCTTCATACCTTGGTGACAGGTCGATAGATACAGGAAACCACCATGGCACACGTTTACCTATGTAACAAACCAGCACTTGCTGCACATGAATCCAGGAACTTAATGCAAAATAAAAAAAGAAATTTGAGGATTGTTTACTTCATATATTTACATATGAAGACTATTATATAAATGTAATGTATATCTTATATATTCCATAATATATTTCTTATATAGTATATATTCTCATTTTATATAAAATTATTTGAATTTAAATATTTTAAATTTAAGATATAAATTTAAAAATATTTTTCTTAGTTTATTTTCTTAACTAATTCACTTTTTGAAAGGACAAAGGAGGATAATTTGTAAGTGAAAAATGATGTTTTCACTCATATCAGCGTTTTTATTTTTAACATCGGCATTTTACCTTTAAAAAGTTACTTCTAATATGGAGAAGGTTTTCTAGTTCAAAATGTCAACCAGTTATAACATCCACATACAAGTATATTTTAATACTTTTTTATCATGATAAAATATACATAAGCATTATCATTTTAACCATTTTTATATGTACCGTTCAGTGGCATTAAGTACATTCACAGTGTTATGCAGCCATTACTTCCATCCATCACAATAACTGTTTTCATTTTCCCAAACTGAAATTCTGCCCCCATTAGATAATTTCTCATTATCTCCTTCCCACAGCTATCAGAAAACATCATTCTGTTTTCTGTCTCCATGAATTTGACCACTCCAGTAACTCCTATAAGGAGAATCATACAGTATTTGTCTTTTTGTGTCCGGCTTATTTCACTTAGCATAACATCCTCAAGGTTCATCTATGTGGGATTTCTATAAATTTCATTCTATATTGCATATATATATATATAATTCCACTAGATAATGTGTTCCCTGAGGGCAGGGATTACATTTTTAATTCCTTTGTGTCTCCAGTGCAAATGCAAGTTTGATAAATGAGTAAATTAACACTTATAACTTTAGTTTATTTTTCGGCAAACATTTTGTCAGCATTCACAATGATTTTTTTTAAAACAAATTTTTGTTTCCTGAGTTGTAAAAGTTTAAATTGTTCCTTGATTGCCATCTTAAAACTCTTCATTCAGCAAAATTCAGACACAAATCTTTTGTTGTTTGTTTTTAACATTTTGGCTAACAGAGCTATTGCCCATTAGAGCAGAATGATTTCTCTATATTGACGGGCTGTCAAGCAGGACGGTATCCTTAGGCTGACTTCAATGTCAACAGCTTAATGGATGCCAACAACTATCCACGTTTTAGATAGATTTTCTTATTATTTTTTCCAGATATACAATTAAGTTTAAGAAGTAATATTTCAAAGTGAGTATAATTGTGTTACAAATTATTCACTAACTTTTTCTTAAATTTATTGTAGATGCTTGCCAGCTAAGATGCTGTTTTCTTATTTATAAAGCATGACTTTTTCTTACAAAGTTACTTTCTGTAAATATTGATTTTATGAATCCCTTCACTTTTGTTCTCTACTAGCATCAACAGACAATTCCACATGACTGGAAGAGCCTCATATTCTCTGTGTTTTAGCAAACCTGGTTGTATCACCTGACATAGTTAAAAGCAATGAATCATTTCCCAGCTATGGACTGGGAAAATATAAAGGAGTCCATTTGAAATCCGCTCAGTGACTGGGCAATATTAATGGTATTCTCCGTGGTTTAATTTCATATTTCACTTCTTTTTAGAATGCCTTCTGAAGTCTTTTTTGTACAGTTATAATAGAAACAGACTTGTTCATTTTTTTTTTCCAAATCTTAGCACCTACTTGATTCCAAAAAGTTATAAAGGATTTTTGATTCTTTTAAATAAAATTTCTTTCTTCTTTTCATTCCTGTTACACATCCTTTTATGTCTTATCCCTAGCAGATGTAAATGCTTTACACTTTCTCTTCTTTCTATTCTGTCCTGAAAACACCGGGCATCCTCCTGGGTGCTCTTCATTTTCATATTTCCATAGACAAGATTATTTGTTTCCAGTTTGTATTCCTAATAGCTGTGTGAGTTTGGTTAACTTCCTTGAGCCTTCTGAATCTCTAAACCAAGCAATGATATCTTTCATGAGATTTTTCAAAGAAAGAATGAGAAAAAAGATTTTAAAAAATATGTGCCTGATGTAAGAAAGTTAACTTTTTTCTCTTTTCAAGTCCAATAAAATTTGAAATATTCAAATCACACCTATTATTTTCTATTTTATTTAATTGCATAGCTTTCTATATCTGCCTCTTCAAAAATATAAATTGCTAAGTCCGAACAATTGAGTTTCCCTGTATTTAATCTCCTGCAGTTATATGCTATATGTTATAGAGAGTAATTCTGATTTATTTAATAGTAACTCAGTAAATCTTAATTATTCAATAATAACATAAAGTGATTCAGAAAAAGGCCATCAGCATTCAAAATTTCTACCATTCAGTCACTTAATATTAGTTATCATAACAGATGAGCAAATTATAGTCTTTATAGACTTAAAGACTTATCATGATAATGGCTTTTTAGCTCTCAAAGTCACATGAAATATTTTCTCTTTGTAAATAAAATATTGCTATTTGTTTTCAAGAGAGCTAAGGCCAAGCATTCAGTATTTTAAAAACTGTGTGTTTTACTGCATCTTGAAAGAACAGTTACCTAGAAAGTGATGGCAAATATTATAGTCTGCTAATAGTGTACACTTAATCAGCAAATATGAACTTGCTGTCCACTTGGGTGGATATATTTTTTCATCATAAATTTCATACACATTTAAACTCAACCTTTTCATATTCTGATATACATCACTCTGGCAATTTTTTCATAGATGATGCTGATGTAAAATTCTTTTTATGAACATCTTACATGGACATGGTACCTATTAATTTCAGAAATAATTTTATATATTTTAATTATATGGGCATTCCATATAACTGTCAATTTGTATTGATAACTCAAAAAAGTGATGGAATCCTATTAGTGTGTGCATTATTGTTGGACAAAACTTGTAGGTGCATAATGCATGTGTTACATAAATTTTAGTTTAATCCACACATTCTAGGTGTGATGTATTATAACAATCTTTCAAGTGTCAGTTTATTAGATGTAAAAAGATGGGCATTTGGGTCAATCTCTGTGTTAGGCCCTATCAGACTAATTCAGTCAGCATCCTCTTTATCCTATTTTGCATTTTATTTTTATTGTGGTAAGAACACTTAAGGTGAGATCTACTCTCTTACCACATTTTTAAATGTACGTGACAGAACTGCTTCTTACAGGCACAATGATATGCAGCAGATCTCAAGAACATACTCATTTTATGAAACTGAAACTTTCTAACTGTTGAAGAGCATCTCTCCTTTTTTCCCTCTCTGAGTCCCTGGCAAATACCATTATACTCTCTGTTTCTATGAGTTTGACTGCTTTATGTACCTCATACAAGTGGCGTCATGCAGTTTTTGTCCTTTGATGACTGGCTTATATCACTTAGCATAATGTCCTCCAAGTTCATCCATGTTATATCTAAAAGAATGAAGTCAGGATCTCAATGAGGTGTCTGCACTCCCACGTTCACTGCAACATAATTTACAATAGCCAAGATTTGATAGCAACCTAAATATTCATCAATAGGTGAAGAGGTAAAGAAAATGTGGTATATACATACAATGGACTATTATTCAGCTATAAAAAGAAGGAAACATTCACGATGTCTTCTGGTATTTGTGTCTCTTCTTTGCTAGTCTTCTCTGGCATATGTTATACCATATGTATTCTTGTAAACAGTCTCAAAATAATTTTTTTTGGAATGAAGCTGTGTATATATAACTATAATAAATCCATGAATGTTAGAAGATGTCATGAATGTTTCCTCCTTTTTTATGGCTGGATAATATTTTATTGTATATATGTAACACATTTTCTTTATCCATTTGATATGGTTTGCCTGTGTCCTCACCCAAATCTCATCTTAAATTGTAGCTCCTATAATTCCCATGTGTTGTGGGAGGGACCCAGTGGGAAATAACTTTCATGGGAGTGGTCTTCCCCTTACTGTTCTCACTGTAGTGAATAAGTCTCATGAGGTCTGATGATTTTATAAGGGGTTTCCCCTTTAATTGGCTCTCGTTCTCTCTTGTCTGCCACGATGTAAGATGTGCCTTTTGCCTTCTGCCATGATTGTGAGGCCTCCCCATGTGGAACTGTGAGTCCGTTAAACCTCTTTTTCTTTATAAATTACGCAGTCTTGGGTGTGTCTTTTCAGCAGCCTGAGAATGAACATTTATCTAATACACCATTTATTTATCCATTAATATTTAGGAGACAGTTTACAAGAATATAAATAGTGCAACATACACATCAACTTGATTGATCAAGTTGATTTTAGTTAACAAGGAAAAAGTTTTAAAAGGTAAAACATTTCCAGTAGGAAATGGCATAACAAACAAACAAACAAAAAGGTAGGAACTCAAAATGAGAAAAAGGTATTTATGTCTATATGCCATTGACAAATACTTCCTCAATGGTGCAACTTCCTAATGATACAATATAATCACAACATCAAAAGCACTAAAAAAATGACAACAATATCAAGATTTTCTCAATCATCACAGATTGGGCTTACCTTCTTTTTTCTGTAACACTTGTAAATTTTTATTTTTTTATTTTGATTCAATTAATATGTGTACAAGGTAAAAATTGGAAAAGTAATAAAAAGTCACAAAATGAAGGCAAAACAATTTTCCGTTTATTTCTCTTTCCCTTCCAATTGGTAACCAAATTTGTATATTTCTTGTTATCTTGTTACCTACTTTTGGAGATATTCTTTGCAAATGAAAGCACCTATGTATTTTTTTCTCCTTTTTCGTTTATCAATATAACTTTAAGATCATTTGAGAATTGCTTTTAGAGGATGTACAATATTCCATCGTGTGGAAGTTTCTTGACCTTTCTAGTAATTATCTTATTAAAAAAATAAACCTTGAGTTCATACTCTTCCCCAACACTATTTCTATGACCTTGGGAAAATTATTTTAACCTTTTTGGGTTTAAGTTTCTCGATTTGCAAAATAAATACTGATCTGGAACATTAGGACTGGGACTATTTATGTTGTAAGAGATTTTCAGGAGGTCACAGAGTCCATTTTCTTGACACCACGTAGGGACTACACTTACCTCAACAACAGTGTCTGTGTTCTTAGCACAGAATAGAAAAGAAATCTGAGTGCTGGCGTAGTTAGAGGCTTAGTTATGAGTCTAGAAAGTAGGACATTAGAGCTGACCCTGTTGCTAAATCACTCGAAGTCTTGATCCCTTACAGTGTCCCTGAGCACTATTGGGCAGCTAGGGTGAGTCAGGCATCATGCTGGAAGTTGGGGTTAAGTGTTAACAGTTGTTATACACAGTTTATGGAAATTACACATAAACTGTCGACAGTCAAAAAACATACACATATGTGAGACATAATGTAAAATTCATACCTGAGTGTAGACAGCCAAGAGAAAACTCCCCCACAAACCCAAAAGAGATACAATGTCATTATGGTTGTGATAGGTGAACCTAGAGACAGTAATAAAGTGATAATAGACTGCAGTCCTCAAACTTTGCACTGTGTTACTCTGGGTGAAAAACCACAGGTCTGCCTGTGGCATTTTAATTGTTTGAGGGAAACAGGGCAAGAGCCAATAACTGTCAGATGCTACACAAACTACTTGAGAGAGCTCACTGTTTCAGCCTCAGACAGTGCCGCATCTCTTCTGGGGACGTATCTCTATAAGATTGCTTTTTCATTCCTTCTGTGACAAAAGGTGAGACCCTTGTGAAAGTGAATGTGGAAGGGAAATGAGCATGGAGGTTCCTGGGAGTGAGGGGTTACACAGCCTGAATAGGGGCGCATTTTCTATTAGTAAGTTATAGCTATGGGTGGTTGTTGAAGGATGGAATACAAATATCATCTTTCTCTTTCAATTTATATTTATTGCCTTTTCAAATGGTGACTATCTTGTTCATTTCTAAACAGGCTGAGTCTTACTGCTTCATAAATGAAACTACAAGGTCTTCCTCTTGACCTAGAGGTGCTCTCGCCGGGAAAGTCGGAGGAGCTCTGTGGCAGGGAGACACTTGAAATAGGGTGTTAGGATGAGGGTTCTCTGAAGAGCAGACACACGAGAGGAGTGCTGCAGAAAGAGAAGGAGGCTTTTGAATGGAGAGTGAGTGCAGGGGTCCTGAAGACAGAGTGACCTTGGTGTTTTAAGAGAAAAGAGGAGGTAGGTGTGTCCAGGCTGCAGTGGGTGAGAGGTGAGGGACATGGGATAACATTGAAGCTGGAGGCAGGTGCCTGGCATGCAGGGCTTTGAGGCTCACCATTAGGAGTGTGGATTTTATTCTAAAGGTAACAGGAAGCAACTGAGAGGTTTTAAGATGGGGAAATGACTTGACTCATACATGAGTTGTGTGTGGCAGGTGGATGGTGGGGAGACGGCGGCACGAAGGTGGTGGAAGAGTGAGTGGTACCCAATGGCTAGAGATGGAGATTTGTGATGGTCCAGGGTGGAAATGGTGACAGTCTAAGCTAAACTGATGGGAATAAATGGAATTAGGCAATTAAAAATGTGGGTTGGGTGCGGTGGTTCACACCTATAATCCTAGCACTTTGGGAGGCCGAGGCAGGGGGATAACTTGGAGTCAGGAGTTTGAGACCAACCCAGCCCACATGATGAAACGCCATTTCTACTAAAAATACAAAAAATTAGCCAGGCGTGGTGGTGCATAGATGAGCTACCCAGGAGGCTGAGGCAGGAGAATTGCTCAAACCCAGCAGGCGGAGGTTGCAGTGAGCTGAGACTGCACCACTGCACTCCAGCCTAGGTGACAGAGTAAGACTCCATCTCAAAATAATATGTTTTGGTAATAAAATTATCAGGGCCATTGTAGGAATTTTTATACAGGAAAAATCGAGGGAAATATCTAGGTTTGCATCTTCAGCAATATGGTAGATGTTGCTACCATTTACCGAGATGGACAAAAGCAGGAGGACAGTCGTTTGTGGGGACTGTCAAAAACTCTGGTTAGAAATGAGGGCTTAAATGCAAATGTAAACCCTCTTTGGTTCTAACATACAATAGCGCGTTGGTCTGAAGTGATGTCACCCAGCTCGCAGAAGGGGAAGAAGTTGAGGGCTTTGGGTCTATATTGGCCAAGGGCTGGGAAACAGAGCAGTCACAGATGGAGCGTATTCAGCCCCAAAACAGCTTCCTAGGGGGATTCACAGAGGCTTCTGGTTGAGCCAGCCTTGAAGTGTTTACGTAAAATATAGGACAGGTCGGGGAGAAGGAAGCTGAAGAAGTCCATGTTCAGGGGTGCCCTCAAATCTGAAAAGGAGTTTCAGTAACTACAAGTTTAGTAAGCGCCCGGGAGCCATGAGGAATTCTACAATCTCAGTCAGCAGATAGACATAAAGTACTTCCAAGCTGCAGAATGGAAGATTAAGAATAAAAAACAGGTGGTAAGGTTGTTTTAAACGAAAGATTTTGAAGTTATTTCTTTTTCTTTCTTGCTTTTTTGTGTGTTTGTTTTTTGAGATGGAGTCTCACTCTATCACCCAGGCTGGAGTGCAGTGGCACAATCTTGGTTCGCTGCAGGCTGCAACTCATGGGTCCAAGCAATTCTCCTGCCTCAGCCTTCCGAGTACCCGGGATTACAGGCACCTGCCACCACGCCTGCATAATTTATTGTGTGTGTATTTTTAGTGGAGATGGGGTTTCATCATGTTGGCCAGGCTGGTCTTGAACCCCTGGCCTCAAGTGATCTGCCCACCTTGACTTCCCAAAGCGTAGGGATTACAGGTGTGAGCCACTGCACCTGGCCTGAAGTTATTTATAATAGAAGAAAACCTAAGCAAAATTCAGCAACAGCAACGACAAACTGATACTTTCAACTAGGTGAGAATCCGTGGCTTTGTTCTCTCAATTTTACTCCTGTGACATGGTTAGGCTTTGTGTCCCCACCTAAAACTCATCTTGAATCACAATCCCCAGGTGTTGAGGGAGAGGCCTGGTGGGAGGTAATTGGATCATGGGGGCGGGTTCTCCCATGCTGTTTTCGTGGTAGTGAGGGAGTTCTCACGAGATCTGCTGGTTTTATAAGGGGCTCTTCCCCTCTTTGCTTTTCTCATACTCTCTTCTGCCACCTTGTGAAGAAGTTGCCTGCTTCCCCTCCTCCGTCTGCCATAATGGTGAGTTTCCTGAGGCCTCCTAGCCATGCTTCCTGTTAAGCCTGCAGAACTGTGAGTCAATGAAGCCTTTTCCCTTTATAATTATCCAGTCTCAGGTAGTATTCATTGTAACAGTGTAAGAACAGATTAATACACCCAGGACTCAAAGGAATAGGCCTTTTGCATCTTTAATTTTTCCCCCCAAATCGGAAACAAATATAAATATTAGAGAAATATAGGAAAGCCATAAAATGTGCTTTGTGGTTTTTAGATACAGGGCGATGGAACTGAAAATCCTGTCCTAATAACTTGCTTTCAAGAAATGTCATTTTAGTATTAGCTGTCTTAGTTATTTTGATAAACCAATACCACAAAATAAAAGAATAAAATGAAATAAGGCCTTATGCTTGTACTCATGTGCTCCCTGCCAAGGTAATGCAGATCCCTGGACATCCACGTGGCCTTGCTTTTATCCACAATCATGCAGAAAGTGAAATATTGATCCTGGTTTTCTTCAGCGTGGGGTGGTGGTGGGGGGATTCGTTTATTCTATTTACTGAAACACTTTCCATATTCACACACTGCCAAGGCAATTCCGTGGATGTGATGTTTCTGCCATCTTCTCTCCTTATGAAAGCTAATTTCTCTCCTGAGCACTATTTTGGGAGAGCTCCCTGGCCTCACTGGAGAAGACCAGAGGAAGCAGCAGGGAAACCCAAGGGCACTTTGGACCCCTGAGCCTCCTGTTGGAGTGTGTGTTGGGGGAGGAGGGGGGTACTTTGGACCCCTGAGCCACGTGTTGGAGTGTGTGTTGGGGGAGGAGGGGGCGGGAGTTCAGTTAGGATGAGCAAGGGAGTCACTTAGGAGGGCTGCCAGCTGGCCAGCCGGTTCTCGATCTGTATCACCAAACCTGGGAGTAAAAGGCAAATCTGTTTTCCTAAAAATCCACAGCACAGAGTTACGATTGCTCCAGATTGTATCTTTGTCTCTCCGCAGCTGGAATCTTAATTGGCTGTGCTATTTCTGTCACAGCTGCTGGAAATTCTGCCCTTTCTCAAGCTGCTCTGCCTCTTCCATGTCCGCGGCACTTCAGATGCGTTGAGGTTTTGTCGTTGGAACAAAATTGTTGATTGGTGCACTTCTCATTGATGATGAAGCCTGCCTGTAGGGACCACTCAGGAGACCAGGGAAAAATGAGCTGCCAGAGGAAGAAGACTTTAAATAAAAGTTGAACAAAACTGCAGCGGAAGCCGGGGAGAGTCTTTTAAAGAGGTGGCTTAAGGCAGGGGTTTGCCTAATAGGATGCAGGTCTCACAGGAGCTAATTATTAGGAGACAGTGATGAGGCTCAGTGGCAGGTGAGCTGGGACTTCTCTGAAATCAGGTGAGACACTTCTGCAGGTGCCTGGCCACGGACGGCCGATGCAAAGCCCAAGTGGTTTCAATTGCCTCCTTGATGATTTCTGAATCTGGGTGTGGAGCTCATTTCCTGAAATCAAATGGACTCCAAGTCTTAGCTCACTAGCAAGGAGGGAGAGGTCAGGTGGGCAGGGTTCAGTTCTGGGTGCCTTCTAGACTGTAAGATCTGCATCCTGCTTTTGTGGAGTGGTTGGAAATTCCCTGGGTGAATCCCAGGTTAGGAGGTAAGGGTTCCCTGGGGTTGTCGTAAGGGCTTCCGTAGCTCATTTCCCCACCAGGTCCCAGTCTCTCTAATCGGATGGTTTTAGACGAGGTTTTCATTAAAATCTTCTCCATTTCTTACATTCTCAAAGCCTTACCTCCTTGGAGTTTTCTCCCCCGCCCACATTGGGATTTGGTATCCTGTAAAAGTTGATTTGGAGGTGGGGTCTTAGTGCAGAGTGGGCCAACCATCTGCCGCCAGCATTGGAGGTAATAATTGTGTGTCGACTTAGAGTGTATGGCAGGTGCAGAACAAACCCAATCAGAAGATGCTTTTGAAGACCCACCAGGTCATACAGTGCTAGATAAGAACCATAGTCCATCTAGAAGCAGCCAGCATTTTCACCAGTCCTTGATCATTTGATTAGCAATCATCAAGAACTTTATTTTTCAAAATTGGCTCTTTTGCTCAAATCTCCCTTACAAGTCCATCAGATGCTTACTAAAACCATAACACATCTTAGGCATTTTAATCATTTTCATGTCTTTACCAGTAGTTTACTTTTATTAAAATGCGGTTTTTTTTCTTTGTGAAGTGGGTTTTTCCTACTATATTTTAAGATAGGTTTTCTCCATTTTGAAAAGATATCTATAATGTTTTATCTATAATTGAATAAAATCTAGGGCTTATTAAAACAAATTATGCAAGCTAACTTTGATATTTTTAGGGAACGTTTTATCATTGGCAAAGAGGAATCCAGTCACTTTGTATCATAGTGTACGTAACAGAGAATAGGATTTAAGACATTTGAAATACATGGGAAAGGAGAGGACTAAACATTACTTTGCTGTGAGAAAGATGAGACAATTTTATTAAATTGCTTAACATATTGTCTGAAATGATAAATGGCCAGCAAGTGTTAGTACATAAATGAGCTTTTAAAACATTCATTATTCTATGTTATTTGGAAGGTGAATTAAAAACTGCTTGATGGTTTTCAGGCACATGATAAGTTGGGTGAAATATTAGATATTAATACAAAAGTTTCACCTACTAAACTGAACCAAGAGGGTGGCAAGGCAGTGGAGTATCTTCTGGACTGGAGCCTGACACCCTGAATATGAACTTGCCTCTCCAGCTGCTGTGCCGTTGTGGAGGATTTATTTGCCCTCTCTGTACCTGGTTGTTCCCATTTGTAAATGGAGGTGATCATTACGTTACCTTTCTCATGGGGTTGTTGTGAAAATTAAACAAGCTATTAGAAAAAAGCACTGAAAACAGTACCTGGCATATATAAAACATGCAAATGTTTAATATATGCCATTTGACAAATGCCAAAATGATAGGAATCGATTGGGCAGGAATAAATATTGAATATTTTCGAAATTAACAATACCCTAGATTCTAAGATGGAATTTTAAGCCACTGCGTTCATTCCCTACTTTATTGGGAACAAGCCTTAAGAATCCCTAGTAGACATAAGAGGGTGTTTCAATTACTCCGAAGTCAAATTTCTGTCTTCCGCATTCATAGAATGTAATGATCTACCTGGATGCACATGAAGTCTCTGAGATCGTGGGAAGTGGCAGCCCCAGAGTCTGCACCCCTTTGTCACGGGGAGTTGAGGAACTATGCAGTCACTCTCTTCCCAGGTGTCTGCAATGCAACCGTCTCGGCTGAGCATCTGTTCTGAGAGGCACCTGCGAGGTGCTAGGGACTGCCACGGGAAGACTCCGTCTCTATGGTTACAGAGCTTGCACTTGAAGGAGAAATGGGAGGGGGCACAGGGGGAAACAAATATGACTTGATTTCACAGAATGTCAGCCCGATAGAATGCACCAGGGAGACACCTGACCAGGCTGGGGGGTGGCAGGGAAAGATCTTCCACCTAGGATGGGATATGCAAGCTGGGAGGGGCAAAGAAGGAGTGCAGTGAAGCCTGGCTGGACCAGGTCACCAGATGGTGGCTCACATTCCATGGCGCTGGGCCTGGGCTGTGGGTAGGGAAGAGGTTAGAGGTGAAGGGATAAAGAGGTACCTGGTGTGATGTCCTTGTGAATCATTTTAGGGGAGCTTGATTTCAGTACTGGTGGGAATGAGGGCTCATTGGCAGATTTTAAGCTGAAACAGGCATGGTGGCTCATGTTTGGGAAGATTCTTCTGGCAGTCAGGTGGAGATGGATGGGACGGGAATTTGACCCGGGGCAGGGGATCCATCATGAGACTCCTGGTGAGATTAATCTCGGTGAGAAATGACGTGGACTTTGTCTCAGGTGCTGGCAGTGAGGCTGGGAATGGATTCAAAAATGCTCTCGTGGTGTTGCGGACAGGACTGAGTGACAGATTCAATGGGAAACCCTTAAGGAGTATGACAGCGTTATAGGAAACTAAGGCTTCCAGTGTGAGTAGGAAAAGTAAGTCTTGGCAGAAAAGAAAATCTGGGTCTTAAATATACTGGGTGTGAGCTGCATCTCCAAATGTAAGTGGAAAAGCCTATAGGCAGGGCTATAGGAGTGCAGAGTGTGGGCCAGAGACTGGGTAGGGCGGGTGGATCAGCACAGAGATGCTATTTAATGACCCAGGAAGAATGAGGTGATTCAGGCCGCCCACATGGGGAATCCTGGCAAGGGCCCGGAGAGCTAATCTGGGCCACCCTTGCCTTTAAGGGATGGGAAGGAAAGGGTAGCACCCAAAGTAAACCCAGGGGCAAAATCCAGAGCCAAATGGCAACACAGAGCCACGTGGGAAAGAAATAAGGTCACGGATGGAGGGAATCATGACCACAGTGCATGTGTTTGATGCAGTTTAGAAAGATTTACAAGCCCTGGCAAACAAGAGCCCTTGAAAATCTCATGTTCATGAGGCAGGAAACCCCATTTGTGGAAGATCTCATTTCGATGTCCCTTGGTTAGCTATGGGTTCATTAAGGATTAAGCAAGGAGAATGCTGAAGAGCATATTAAGAGATCAAATTAATCACACACTAACAGTAAATTTATTAGACTTTCATGCCAGGAAGTTCATGTGATGGCCCCCACCTAACTTTATGGTATGATTTTTCATAATTTCCCTAAATAAAACATAAGCTGCAGCCTCACACAACTACTGACCTATTATCTAACATTTCCTGCTACTTTCCAAGGCTGGGCCATATCTCCTCCAGGAAGCCTTTTCTAATTGCATTTAACTGGGAATAAGGATTTGGGAAAACCAAAGGTGTGTTTTTCCTTTACTTGCCCCTCACACATGCCTCAATACAACACTTCTGACACCAGATGTGTGGGGATATTTTCCCACAAACCAACCAAGGGGACGCCAGCTGGGTATCCTCTACTTCAATTTAATTCTGACACTGTCTACCTGGGGATAGCACCCACCCCACAAGTTGAGGGCTCAGCCCCACAAGACTGCCCTCCATATCAGATGCCAATTGCAAGGAGATGGTCACCTATACTTCTGATCAATCGGCTATAAATTGGAGATTCTCACGACCCCTTCCTTGGGTTCCATTAACTTGCTAGAGCAGACCACAGAACTCAGGGAAACACTTGACTTACTCTTCTTACCCATTCATTATAAATGATATCACAAAGGACACAGATGAACAGCCAGATGGGAGAGATGGCTAAGACGAGGTATGTGAGAAGAGGCACGTGAGAAGAGAGGCACGGAGCTTCCACGCATTCTCTGGGATTCCCCATGTTCAGCTGTCTGGAAGCTCCCCTGTTTTTGGGGGGTTTTTATGGAAACTTCATTAAGCTGGCATAATTGATTAATTGGTCATTGGTCATCAACTCAGCCATCAGCCTGTCTCCCCTCCCCTGAGACTGGAAGGTAGGGCTGAAAATTCCAACCATCTACTCATGCCTTGGTCTTTCCAGGGACCACCCTCCATCCTGAGGCTGTCTTGGAAAGCCCAGCCACCAGTTATCTCATTGGCTACAAAAGACAGGCTTATTATGTACTCTCATCCTTGTAAACAGAGTGCACTTACACACATCTAGATGGTACAGCCTCCTGCATACCTAGGCTCTATGGCATAGCCTATTGCTCTCAGCCTACAAACCCATATAGCATGTGACTGTACTGAATGCTGTAGGCAATTGTAACACAATGGTATTTGTGTATCTAAACATATCTACACATAGAAAAGGTAATACTTTGCACTATAATATGACGGCTATGGAGTCACTAGGTGATAGGAAGGTTTTGACTCTATTATAATTTTATAGTGCCACTCTGTATATGTGGTCCGTAGTTGACAGAAGTCGTTATGCTGTGCATGACTGTGTATTTCACAGTATCACACTGGGTGTTATTTCTTCTTACAACCCTCAGAGCGTTCACCTGCATAGCTCTTATAATACATTCACACTCTTCTTTGTATTTGTCTGTGAAACTGCCATCATGTGTTTTTAGATGAAAATACCCTAATGGGCTGGGATTTTGTTTTTCTAGGATGTGAATGACACAATGCCTAGTTGTAGAATGTCCCTCTGGTATACAAGAGTCACTCTATAAATATGTCTGATCGTAAGCTAGTGTGTGTGTTGAGTGTGACATCAAGGACAAGGTCAAGATTGGAAATGTGGGAAGAAAGGAACCGTTAGGGATGAATTAAATCCTAGTTGATGCGCACATGGAGAGAAAACAAGGTAGAAGAATAAACAATTTATGCATAATCAGGTAGCATTAGGTAGCTGATTATTTGAAAATTTGGCTGTGACCAGTGTGGTTTTCTTTTGAAATGCCAGGAGGGGCAACTGTATAGCGGAACAGGGAAATGAAGTCTTTCAACTCAGTTCCCAGACCCAGAGTGCCCTTCAGTATTGGGCAATGGAGAGAGCTTGGAAGGACCTTAGCAAAAGGCAAAAAGCGGCTCAAGTACCGAAAACTAAAGGTCTTACTCCACCAGGATTGGTGTGTGACAACACACGTCAATATCAAAAGAAGAAGAAGAGGGAAAAAATAGCTTGATTTGGCAGAAGGTTAGTTGTAAGCAAGTTGAGAAGCCTGTGTGTGTATAGAGGATGGAGAGAAGTTGGTTAAGACCACAGTCCTTTCAAACCAGAGAGTTAATTATTCCAAAATACATAATGAGTTTAATCAAGTTTGAACATGCAGAAACGGGTTTTAGACTTGTTCTATTCTTCCAAAGGTTTGAATTCCAATTCTCCACTTCTTTGTTTTCCTCCTTGGCTTTGAATCCTGGGTCATTCTGAGAATATGATGAAAGAGATAAAATCCTCTCTGGGAAAATGCACATAGACACAAGCTGCTGATTACAATTCCGTGGGCCTTTGAGGTTTCCCAAAATGATGGCTCCTGGCTTTTCTGCAGGCTGCTAAGCTGGTCCTTTGCGCAGGGGCGCCCCTTCAGATTCAGCTTCTGGGCTCCATTTCAAGTTTCTCTGACGTTTCCTGGCCTCTGGCCAACAGCAGTCACATGGCTCTGCCCGTTTCCTTATCTAAAAAAGCAGCACACAAATGCTGAAATGCTCAGAGCTGAGTTCCTTTCTATTTTCACATGATTTTTCAGTGTCATCAGTAAGAAAAACTCTATCTCTAGAATCGCGTAGAAGCTTTGGCTAAGGATTATTCGGGAACCACCTCAGGCTTGCTGTCTTGAGTCTGTCTGGATGGAGGGAGCAGAGTCCTGTTGCTCGCCAAGCTTCGGATAAGTTTACTCACTAATGAGATGGTGCTCTCAATTCCAAGAGCCAGTGTGCTGGGCAAAGGCATTTAATTTTAAGATGCTCTATAACATTCTGAGAATAGAGGACAACATCAGAGCACCTCAACTTTAATGAGAGGGAGCACTGGAAAACCAGGGATTGGTGAAGTGTGGGAATGAATATTTATTGGGTACCAACTGCACATCGTCAGACTCTATGCCCAGCAACTGCAAGCCTTTCAGCAACTCTCTGAAGCAGATAAAATTATTTCCATTTTGCAGTTGAGGATCTAGTTTATCGAAAGTTAAATCGTATTCAGAAGGCACTATGGCACCATGTAAGGCCTTTTATTTTTTTTTATTTTTATTTTTTTTGAGATGGAATCTTTCTCTGTTGCCCAGGCTGGAGTGCAGTGCAGTGGTACAATCTTGGCTCACTGCAACCTCCACCTCCTGGGTTCAAGTCATTCTCCTGCCTCAGCCTCCTGGGTAGCTAGGATTACAGGTGTGTGCCACCATGCCTGGCTAATTTTTGTAGTTTTAGTAGAGATGGGGTTTCATTATATTGGTCAAGCTGGATTCGAACTCCTGACCTCAGGTGATCCACCTGCCTCGGCCTCCCAAAGTGCTGGGATTACAGGTGTCGTGTAAGGTGTTTGGTAGGGTTGAAATTATATCTGCTGTGTGACTTGGGAGCAGCAGCCTTGGGAAGGTACATGAGAGGAGGTGACCTGAAGCAGTCTGCCTGTCTACAGGGAGCTCAGTCAGGCAGCTGATGCTGCAGTTCAGGAGGCCTAAAGGGTGTGGTCCTGCGGGAGCTGAGTGGAGTGGTGGAGAATCCCACTCCGGTCAAAGTGACAGCCAGAAACAACTTTATATGGTCGATTTTGTGAGCTGTACTGCAGCCCTGTGAGAACTGATTTCAGTCACCCAGGAAAGGTTTGGGTGTGGTTATTCCTCCCTGTCTCTCTGACTGCACCAGTAGGTCACACCCTCTTGTAAATGTTCTGTAGTAGCTTTTTGGCATCACAGCTGTAATGCAGGTCCTATTTTTTTTTTTTTTTTTTTTTTTTTTTTTTTTTTTTTTGAGACAGAGTCTTGCTCTGTCCCCCAGTGCAGTGGTGTGATCTCAGCTCACTGCAACCTCTGTCTCCCAGTTTCAAGCGATTCTCCCGCCTCAGCCTCCTGAGCAGCTGGGATTACAGGCATGCACCACCATGCCTGGCTAATTTTCGTATTTTTAGTAGAGACGGGGTTTCACCATGTTGGTCAGGCTGGTCGAACTCCTGATCTCGTGATCCGCCCGCCTCGGCCTCCCAAAGTGCTGGGATTACAGGCGTGAGCCACCTTGCCCGGTCAATGCTGGCCCTATTTTAAGGCCTTGTGACCCCCTAGTGTTTATGTGGACCTGCCGTATAGCTACTACTATATAAGCATTTCATGTAGTAACTGTAAGAACTGGTGTGTTAGAGCTAATGGAGTCATACAACCGTTATGACCCACATCTCACTCCTCCTGGCCCCTCGTGTTCCTATGGGCCATCCAGGAGGCTCCATGGGCTGCACATGTGGTTTTAGCGTCTTCGTGCTATTGTTTCTCTCGGGTATTTTAACAGGAAACATTCTAGATCAGGGGTCCGTAGTGGGCTGCAGACCATTACCAGTCTGTAACCTGTTAGGAACCAGGTGGCACAGCAGGAGGTGAGTGGAGGGCAAGCAAGTGAAGCTTCACCTGTATTTTCGGCGGCTCCCATCACTAGCATTACTGCCTGCTCTCCGTCTTTTGTCAGATCAGCAGTGGCATTCGATTTTAATGGGAGTGTGAACCCTATTGTGAACTGTGCGTGGGAGGGATCTAGGTCGCGCACTCCTTATGCGAGTCTAATGCCTGATGATCTGTCACTGTCTCCCATCACCCCCAGATGGGACTGTCTAATTGCAGGAAAACAAGCTCAGGGCTCCCACTGATTCTACATTATGGTGAGTTGTATGATTATTTCATTATATGTTACATGTAATAACAATAGAAATAAAGTCCACAATCAATGTAATGCACTTGGATTATCTGTAAATCATCTCCTTCCCCGGTCTGTGTAAAAATGGTCTTCCACAAAACGGGTCCCTGGTGCCAAAATGGTTGGGAACTGCTGCTCTAGATTATTATAATGGTCTCTCTGTTGGCCTGGCTTCTGTTGTGAGGGAGAATTGGGATGGGGCCTCCAGCCAACCCGAGAAAAGCATGCAATCTGAGTGAGAAACTTTAAGTCACTGAGATTTGAAGGTGTTTGTCACTGTATCGTAAACAAGCTGATACTGATACTTCCTCTGATGCTATTCATATATGAATATACCCAACTTTCCAGCTTACTTACATTTTGCACTGATACTACTTTTTTCCTAACACCGCATTTGAGTAATAAATGCATGGCTCCAGCCTTTAAGCTCTGCCATTTGAATCCATACTGTACTCCAGAGTGAGCACATAAGCTTATGCCTCTTCTGGCTCTTAATTTCTAGAGGCTTTTGCATGAAGGCTGCTGGTGTACGAGGTAAAATGGGTTATCTTTTACATGGCCGCTCCCCACTCAAGGCATAAGCACTGCACTGGGGCACTCTGGATGGAATGAGTAAGAGTGGCTATGCCACCCCACAGTCTGCTGTTTCTCCCCTGGCCATTGCCAAGCCCACTTTCTTGTGCCTTCTTCACTTGGGAGGAATTTACTTTCAGAAGCCCAGTGGTCACTCCACGACATTTGCTCTCTGTTGCCTCTCAAGGCTACTGTAGGAGTTAGCTTCGTAGACACATGGAGATTTGAAGCATCTTCCCAGGAGACCCTTCTGCTCCTATATAAATCAGAAGCAGCAAACAGGGAGGGGAGAGTGCAGAGGTGTCCCCCACTACCATGGCCTGGATAATTCCTGAGTGCTTTAAAAATGTCATTTGGCTATTTGAAAATTCGTAAGTATTAGCATGAAACAGTTGGCTCCAAACAACGGGTTAATGTGTGTAGGCATCCAAGGTTAATGGCCATCACAATCCGGAAACGTACAGATTGTGCCCTCTCTAGGGAAAGGCATACTTCACATGCATGAATGGTGTGTCTCTGAGAGCACAGGGGACTGAAAGCAGGTGTCGTGATATCCAGGGAACACTGAATTCCAGACTGACTGTGGCATTTTATTTAGAGTAGGGTAGATGTTGCATGAAGAGCCAATTGGGGATTGAAGATGGGAAAGGCCAAAAGTAGGCTGTGTGGACCTGGTCATTGACAGGGGCTCACTCAAACTGGTCAGTGGTTTCTCTTTTTCTGTCTCCTCACCCTCTGGCATGTCTGTCCTTATAAGCAGAGGCATTATCTTAAACAAGAGTGTTGGTGAGGTGAGGAGTGAAATTTGGCTACAAATTGCTATTAATAATAACATAATAAAAGTAACAATAATGAAAATTGTAACAATAATGCAATAACTACTCCTCAGTGAGCATCTAAATTACACCAGACATAGTCTCTCTTTTTTTTTAATAGGATCTGTAATCATTACAGGAAACCTGAAAATAAGTTATGATAACACTCATTTTACAAATAAGGTGAAAAGTCAAAAAGCTTAAAACTTGCTGTAGATCACACAGTTAGGGTCTGAATTTACAAATCTAGATACATTGTCTCCTGTCTGATTGTTAGTAAAAAAAAATATTGATGCACACACTTATTAAAATAATTGCGTTGTTTATGGCTTCATAAGTCAATATTCTTTTGGTTTACTGCAGTTATATTTGTTATCGTTGTTACTGGGTTATCTTAATCTTCTTGGACTATATGACTTCACCTTTACTACTCAAAATAATTTTATTGCATTAAGTTTTCCAAGA
Organism: Chlorocebus sabaeus; assembly: GCF_047675955.1. Taxonomy (NCBI): domain Eukaryota; kingdom Metazoa; phylum Chordata; class Mammalia; order Primates; family Cercopithecidae; genus Chlorocebus; species Chlorocebus sabaeus. The sequence continues at coordinate 6,798,898 of NC_132911.1, read as the reverse complement.
AACATGGGCCTAATTGACCTGTGTTCATCTCACTCAGGAATCAGAACCAGAAGCCTGGGCCTCATCCCATCTCCCTTTCTTCCCCACCACCACCCACAGAAACTTCCTTCCTTCTCCCCATCCAACGTTTCCATCCAGATCACTGTATTTGGGATATACCCACACTCCCTTAACTCAATTTTACTCCTTTTATCCTTCTGTAAAGAGGCAGAGAATGGATTCATTTGAATACCAAAGGAATTTAAGCTTGGGGCTGAATTAAGCCTCTACAATGGCACAGTCTCATTTTTTGCCTTTTGCTTCTGGGCTCCCTGCATGTCCTGACCCTCTATGCTTCCATTCGTTCTGACTCCCATCCACCTGCTCTGTGGATATTGCACTCTCAGTGACCTAGGTCTTTCAACTTACTGGACCCAATGTGCTTTGGAAAATCCACAACTTCATCCTCTCTACATTGTAGTGATTCTGGTCCTTGAACCAGCAGCATCAGCGACACCTGGCTCTTATGAATCTGTGATTTAACAAGCCTCCCCGATGACTTGGCAGCATGTGAAGGTTTGAGAACCACAGCTCTAAGCATTTACAATCATTGAACAGGAATTCCCTAAAAATCTCTCCTGCCTTGTTTGTATTCTAAAGCTTACATTTCTTTATTGCTGTCAAGGAATACATTAATATTCTCGTTATGTTCTTCTGTTTTGGCTTTCTTCCCGCTATGGACATTTTTTCCCATCTATTTTATAAGTACCCCTTTCCTCTCTATTTTTGCACTTTTCCAGGCCTCTATCCTTGTTTCTATTTTTCTTTTTCTACTCTCATTCTCAACTATTCTCATTACTTTGTTTCTGCTGTGATTCACGCTTCAGCATCTCTGATCTGAGCCTCAAGTAGTTTGATATTACCAAATGCCCAAAGGTGCTGTGATTCACGCTTCAGCATCTCTGATCTGAGCCTCACGTCGTTTGATATTACCAAATGCCCAAAGGTTATTTCTCCTTGTATTTCGTTAGTATCTTATTTTAAAGAATTTCTGACTCTTTACAAGAAGGTCTACCACTGTGGAACAAAACAAAGAGAAATTTTTGGAACATAAACCAAATGGAATAGGTGCAGTGACACATCGGTTCACAACACAAGCTGAAGAACTGCTGTAAGCTAGGAGCAAATTCAGAGAAATCCCATAGAGAGAAAAGCAGAAAGAGCGGGAAGTTACCCCCAAGGTGGTCTACAGAATAACTGATTAAGTAACTGATTTGCAGGAGTGGGACCAGAAGTCAGTCTTTCATCTCTCCCTGGCAACACGCATGTACGTCACATAAGCACACAGAAGGACAACTGCAGAGAAAAAGGGAACCATCTGCTTGATTTTGAGTATATGAGCTTGAGGGAATTCAGGCCAGAAACTGAGATAATTCAAGACCTTCATAATAAATTGGAAAAGAAGAAACGAAAGGAGGCCCTGACTATCAATTCTACCCAGCAATGAAATTCACTCTAAACCTTGAAGTCTAGGATAAATATTTCATCCTTTGGGCCATCTGGAATCGGAACCTAGGTGCTGACTTCCCTCCCATGTGCACTAAGAGGAAGCAATCCAACTCTAGGAAGATACCAGTTGAGAAAACCAACTTACATAACCTCAGAGGCAGCTTATTCATCTTCCTAGATAAGGAATGATAGGCCTTTAAAGTCGAAAAAAGGAGGATGACCAAGTTGTTGGAGACAGCCAGGCTCATTAAATGTAAGCCAAAAATGAAACAAATAGGCTGATTCCAGATACAAAAGAGAGAATTCAGGGATCCGAAGAGAAGTTAATACTTGTGAAGACGTTTGACAGGATTATACTTCCATACAATGAAAAGGATGCCATTAAAAAGGAATAATTAGAGAACAAGAAGAGTTAGTCTTGAAAATTAAGCATGTTATTTCTTTAAAAAAATCAATATGTGGGATACAAAATTGATATATTGGTCAAAAAAGTACTCTAGAAGATACTGAGGAATTGCCTCAGACTGCAGAGCAAAAAGAAAATATAAGTTATAAATGTAAGATTAAAGGTATGAAGATGAATATTGAAGTCCTATTATGTTATCTACTAGGGTGTCATGTGGGGAAACTGGAAGTTAAGGGAAGAAACAAGTTTATATTTGTAACCATAATAATATAAGTGAATTAAATTCTACAGTGAAAAAAAAAGGATCAGTAAAAAAATTTCAGTGACAGTGTGTAAGAAATATACTTACAATAAATGTTAGAGAACTTTTCGAAATAAATGAAAAAATATTTTTTTTCCTTAAGACAAACGCAAACAAATGGGAAAACAATTGTGATAATACAGGGATAAAAAGCAAAACCCAAAGCCTTTAACGTGGTTAAAGATATTTCATGATAAAAATCTTAAATGTACCTCAAAACTAAGAGTCATAAATTTTAATTAAACTCTGTAGCTTTCAATTCTGTATAGGCATATATCAGAGATAGTGCAGGTTCAGTTCCAGATGACTGCAATAGAGCAAATATTGCAATTAAGTCAGTCATTCAAATGTTCAGGTTCCCAGTGCACGTGAAAGTTGTTTATACTGCATTGTAATCTGTTAAGCGAAGAATAACATGTCTAAAAAAAACTGTGCATACCTTTATTAAAAATATTTCATTGCTAAAAATGCTAATGAACATCGGAGTCTTCAGCGAGTCATAATCATTTTGCTGAATTGGGGGGTCTCATCTTGATGTTGATGGCTGCTGATTGATTAGGGTGGTGGTAAGCTGAAGGTGGTGGCTATGGCAGTTTAAGATGACAATGAAGTTTGCCACATTGGTTCTTCCTGTGATGAAAGATTTATTGCTAGCATGCAGTGCTGTTTGATAGCATTTTACCCACAGTAGAACTTCTTTCAAGATTGGAGTCAACCCTCTCAAACCCTACTGCTGTTTTATCAACTAAGTTTCTGTACTATTCTAAGTCTCTTTTTTCATTCAACGACTTTCACATCTTCACTAAGAGTAGATTCTATTACAGAAATCACCCTTTTTGCTTATCCATAACAAGCAACTCCTTATTCACTCAAGTGTAATAATGAAATTGCAGCAATTCAGCCACATCTTCAGACTTCACTTCTTGTTATCTTGCTATTTCCACCATATCTGGAATTTTCTTCACTGAGGTCTGAAACCCTTCAAAAACATCAAAAGAGGGTTGAAATAAACTTCCTATGAACTCCTGTTCATGTTGATATTTTGACCTCTTCCCATGACTCAAGATAAGTCTTAATAGCATCTAAAGTGGTAAATCATTTTCAAGAGGTTTTTAATTTACTTTGCCCAGGTCCATCAGTGGAATCACTATCTATGGCAGCTACAGGCTTAAGAAATTTATTTCGTAAAGATTTGAAAGTTGAAATTACTCCTTCATGGGCTGTAGCATGGATGTTGTGTCAGCAGGCATAAAAATAACATTCATCTTCTCGTACATCTGTCAGAGCTCTTGAGTGACCAGGGCATTGTCAATGAGCAGTAATATTTTCACGGAAATCTTTCTGAGCAGTAGGTCTCAACAGAGGGCTTAATAAAATCTTCAGTATACCATGCTATAAACAGATATGGTGTCATTCAGGCTTTGTTATTTCATTTCCAGAGCACATGCAGAATAGATCTAACATAATTCTTAAAGGCCCTAAGATTTTCAGAATAATAAATGACCATTGGGCCAGGCATGGTGGCTCACGTCTGTAGTCTAAGCACTTTGGGAGGCTGAGGCAGGCAGATCACTTGAGGCCAGGAGTTTCAGACCCGCCTGGCCAACATGGCAAAACCTTGTCTCTACTAATAATACAAAAATTATCTGGGCTTTGTGGCAAATGCCTGTAATCCCAGCTACTTTAGAGGCTGAGGCAGGAGAATCACTTGAACCTGGGAGGCAGAGGTTGCAGTGAGCCGAGATAGTGCCACTGCACTCCAGCCTGGGCAACAGGGTGAGACTCCATTTCAAAAAGAAAAAAATAAATGACCATCAGCTGTATTAGCCCCTACCAAGAAAGTTAGCCTGAAATTTTTGTCTTCGAAGCTAGTCATTGACTACTGCTCTCTAGTTAAAAAGTCCTAGTTGACATACTATTCCAATATAAGGCTGTTTTGTCTCTATTGAAAATCTGTTTAACGTAGCCACCTTCATCAATTATCTTCACTAGATTTTCTGGATAACTTGCTGGAGAATCTACATCACTTGCTGCTTCACCTTGCACTTTTATATTGTGGAGATGGCTTCTTTCTTCAAACCTCATGAACCAACTTCTGCTAGCTTCAAACTTGTCTTCTGCAGCTTCCTTACCTCTCTCAGCCTTTATAGAATTGAAGAGAGTTTGGGGACTTGCTCTGAATTCGACTTTGACTTAAAGGGATGCTGTGGCTGATTTGATCTTCTATCCAGATGACTAAAACTTTCTCTGTTATCAGAAATAAAGTTGCTTCACTTTCTTATGATTGTTTTAACTGGAATACCATTTTAAATTTCCTTCAAGAACTTTTTCTTTGCATTCAAAACTTGGCTGTTTGGCTTAGGAGGTCTAGCTTTCAGCTAGTCTTGGCTTTCAACATGCCTTTCTCATTAAGGTTAATCATTACTAGCTTTTGATTTAAAGTGAGAAATATGTGACTCCTCTTTCATTCAAACACTTAGCAACCATTGAAGGGCTATTAATTGGCCTAATTTCAACATTATTTTGCCTCAGGGAATAATGAAGCCTAAGGAGAAGAGAGATGGGAGAAGAGTCTAAGAACTCATGCAACATTTATCCACTAAGTTTGCTGTTTTGTATGAGTGCATATTTTGGTGCATCAGACAATTCCAATAACATTAAAATCAGTGATCACAGATAACCATAACAGATATAATGATAATGGAAAAGTTTGAAATATTGTGAGAGTAACTGAAGTGTGACACAGCAACTGCAAGGAAGCACATGCGCTGGAAAAATGGTGCCAATAGACTTGGTAATGCAGGGTTGCCACAAACCTTAAAAAAAAAAAATTCTTCAAAGCCCAATAAAATGAAGCACAATAAAATGAAATATGCCTGTATAGTAGATACTATTTAGAATACAATAAAATGACATTCATGATTGGAGTAAAAGAAAAACATACTTGATTCAAAATTCACATACAAACAACACAATAACATGAATGCTTCAGTGAAACAATTAGCAAGGGTGATATCCATTTGTGTTCAACAGAGTAGTTATTTTAAACACAATTTGCTATGAATATCATATTAGGCAAGAAAGGTAAGTTCATATTTCAAAAGGGAAACATTTTATATTCGACATTCACTTAAAACAATGTAATAAACTCAGTAATTACAACAAAGATTGGTAAAAAACAAACATAAAATATCTCCCTGCCAGATCTCTTTGGAATTAATAAACAACAAAAAATGAAAACTCTTAAATATATCTAGCATTAAAAAGGAAAAAAAATGTGAACAACTTTTTAGACATTAGTAAAAATGACCTAATTTGATATAAAAAATTGTGTTTTGGGAAGAGGGTGCAGCTAAGACAGTATTTACAGGCAGAATAATGCAGTGGCTGAGCACATGGATCCTGAAACCAAAAAACTTGTTTTTGAATTCCAGGTCTGCCATTTACTTGACATTTTATTGTGTGACCTTGGATAAGTTCCATAATCTGTTTTGTTATTGCTGAAATTGGGATAATAGTGGTACATACAACATAGATTAGTTGTATTACATGAATGCATTAAAATCTATACATAGGTATGTATAAGATGCATGCAAATAGCCAAAAATTACAAGAAATCACTCCTATAAATGAGACAACTCTGTTAGAACTAAGTGTTCAAGATGATAGAGACTAAGAAACCTAAAGAAAGTAAAGATAAGGAACTACCAAAGATAAAAGCAAAAGTTAATAATAAAAAAAAGGCATTCTTGATAAATAAAACAAAAAACTGGTATGTTGAAAAGACCCAAAACATGGATAAACCTTCAAATTTATTAAGAACACATGTAACATGGCATAAATAACATTAAAAATGAGTCTGGAAGTGTAGGAATAGTTTTTAGAAATGCACAATTTTATGTTAGTATTATATCCATGTTATAGAAGACTAAAATGTATTAATACAAACAGGATAAAGATATAGAGAATATATATATGCAAAGAGCATATATATGTTATTTAAGGTCATAGAGCATTGTCATTGCTCCAATGATGACATACATTCATATGCTGGAATACATCTAAATTATAATGTAAAGAAACACAAATAATAGAAAGGTATATCATGTTCACAAGTAGAATATTCTATGAACTTTAATTTTTTCCAAATTATAGGTTCCACATGATGCTAATATGATTTCAAAGGATTTTTTTTTTAATACTGTAAGTTCCAGGGTACATTTGCACAACGTGCCGGTTTGTTACATATGTATACTTGTGCCATGTTGGTGTGCTGCACCCATCAACTCGTCAGCACTCATCAACTGGTCATTTACATCAGGTATAACTCCCAATGCAATCCCTTCTCCCTCCCCACTCACCATAATAGGCCCCGGTGTGTGATGTTCCCCTTCCCGAGTCCAAGTGATCTCATTGTTCAGTTCCCACCTATGAGTGAGAACATGCGATGTTTGGTTTTCTGTTCTTGCGATAGTTTGCTGAGAATGATGGTTTCCAGCTGCATCCATGTCCCTACAAAGGATACAAACTCATTCTTTTTTTGTGGCTGCATAGTATTCCATGGTGTATATGTGCCACATTTTCTTAATCCAGTCTGTCACTGATGGACATTTGGGTTGATTCCAAGTCTTTGCTATTGTGAATAGTGCCGCAATAAACATACGTGTGCATATGTCTTTATAGCAGCATGATTTATAATCCTTTGGGTATATACCCAGTAATGGGATGGCTGGGTCATATGGTACTTCTAGTTCTAGATCCTTGAGGAATCGCCATACTGTTTTCCACAATGGTTGAACTAGTTTACAGTCCCACCAACAGTGTAAAAGTGTTCCTATTTCTCCACATCCTCTCCAGCACCTGTTGTTTCCTGACTTTTGAATGATTGCCATTCTAACTGGCGTGAGATGGTATCTCATTGTGGTTTTGATTTGCATTTCTCTGATGGCCAGTGATGATGAGCATTTTTTCATGTGTCTGTTGGCTGTATGAATGTCTTCTTTTGAGAAATATCTGTTTATATCCTTTGCCCACTTTTTGATGGGGTTGTTTTTTTCTTGTAAATTTGTTTGAGTTCTTTGTAGGTTCTGGATATTAGCCCTTTGTCAGATGAGTAGATTGCAAAAATGTTCTCCCATTCTGTAGGTTGCCTGTTCACTCTGATGGTAGTTTCTTTTGCTGTGCAGAAGCTCGTTAGTTTAATGAGATCCCATTTGTCAATTTTGGCTTTTGTTGCCATTGCTTTTGGTGTTTTAGACATGAAGTCCTTGCCCATGGCTATGTCCTGAATGGTATTACCTAGGTTTTCTTCTAGGGTTTTTATGGTATTAGGTCTAACATTTAAGTCTCTAATCCATCTTGAATTAATTTTCGTATAAGGAGTAAGGAAAGGATCTAGTTTTAGTTTTCTACTTATGGCTAGCCAAATTTCCCAGCACCATTTATTAAATAGGGAATCCTTTCCCCATTTCTTGTTTTTGTCAGGTTTGTCAAAGATAAGATGGCTGTAGATGTGTGGTATTATTTCTGAGGACTCTGTTCTGTTCTATTGGTCTATATCTCTGTTTTGGTACCAGTACCATGCTGTTTTGATTACTGTAGCCTTGTAGTATAGTTTGAAGTCAGGTAGCATGATGCCTCCAGCTTTGTTCTTTTGACTTAGGATTGTCTTGGCAGTGTGGGCTCTTTTTTGGTTCAATATGAACTTTAAAGCAGTTTTTTCCAATTCTGTGAAGAAACTCATTGGTAGCTTGATGGGGATGGCATTGAATCTATAAATAACCTTGGGCAGTATGGCCATTTTCATGATATTGATTCTTCCTTTCCATGAGCATGTTATTTGTTTGTGTCCTCTTTTATTTCACTGAGCAATGGTTTGTAGTTCTCCTTGAAGAGGTCCTTTACATCCCTTGTAAGTTGGATTCCTAGGTGTTTTATTCTCTTTGAAGCAATTGTGAATGGAAGTTCATTCATGATTTGGCTCTCTGTCTGTTACTGGTGTATAAGAATGCTTGTGAATTTCACACATTGATTTTGTATCCTGAGACTTTGCTGAAGTTGCTTATCAGCTTAAGGAGATTTTGGGCTGAGACAATGAGGTTTTCTAAATATGCAATCATGTCATCTGCAAACAGGGACAATTTGACTTCTTCCTTTCATAACTGAATACCCTTTATTTCTTTGTCTTGCCTGATTGCCCTAGCCAGAACTTCCAACACTATGTTGAAAAGGAGTGGTGAGAGAGGGCATCCCTGTCTTGTGCCAGTTTTCAAAGGGAATGCTTCCAGTTTTTGCCCATTCAGTATGATATTGGCTGTGGGTTTGTCATAAATAGCTGTTATTATTTTGAGATACGTTCCATCAATACCTAGTTTATTGAGAGTTTTTAGCATGAAGGGCTGTTGAATTTTGTCAAAGGCCTTTTCTGCATCTGTTGAGATAATCATGTGGTTCTTGTCTTTGGTTCTGTTTATATGCTGGATTACGTTTATTGATTTATGTATGTTGAACCAGCCTTGCATCCCAGGGATGAGGCCCACTTGATCATGGTGGATAAGCTTTTTGATGTGCTGCTGGATTTGGTTTGCCAGTATTTTATTGAGGATTTTTGCATCAATGTTCATAGGGATATTGGTCTAAAATTCTCTTTTGTTGTGTCTCTGCCAGGCTTTGGTATCAGGATGATGTTGGCCTCATAAAATGAGTTAGGATCCCCTCTTTTTCTATTGATTGGAATAGTTTCAGAAGGAATGGTACCAGCTCCTCCTTGTACCTCTGGTAGAATTCAGCTTTGAGTCCATCTATTCCTGGACTTTGGTTGGTAGGCTATTATTGCCTCAATTTCAGAGCCTGCTATTGGTCTATTCAGGGATTCAGCTTCTTCCTGGTTTAGTCTTGGGAGACTGTAAGTGTCCAGGAAATTATTCATTTCTTCTAGATTTTCTAATTTCTTTGCATAGAGGTGCTTATAGTATTCTCTGATGGCAGTTTGTATTTCTGTGGGGTCGGTGGTGATATCCCCTTTATCATTTTTTATTGCTTCTATTTGATTCTTCTCTCTTTTCTTCTTTATTAGTCTTGCTACTGGTCTGTCAATTTTGATCTTTTCAAAAAACCAACTCCTGGATTCATTGATTTTTTGGAGGGTTTTTTGTGTCTATCTCCTTCAGTTCTGCTCTGATCTTAATTATTTCTTGCCTTCTGCTAGCTTTTAAATGTGTTTGCTCTTGCTTCTCTAGTTCTTTTAATTGTGATGTTAGAGTGTCAATTTTAGATCTTTCCAGCTTTCTCTTGTGGGCATTTAGTGCTATAAATTTCCCTCTACACACTGCTTTAAATGTGTCCCAGAGATTCTGGTATGTTGTATCTTTGTTCTCATTGGTTTCAAAGAACATCTTTATTTCTGCCTTCATTTCGTTATGTACCCAGTGGTCATTCAGGAGCAGGTTGTTCAGTTTCCATGTAGTTGAGCGGTTTTGATTGAGTTTCTTAGTCCTGAGTTCTAGTTTGATTGCACTGTGGTCTGAGAGACAGTTTGTTATAATTTCTGTTATTGTACATTTGCTGAGGAGTGCTTTACTTCCAATTATGTGGTCAATTTTGGAATAAGTGTGATGTGGTGCTGAGAAGAATGTATATTCTGTTGATTTGGGGTGGAGAGTTCTGTAGATGTCTATTAGGTCCGCTTGCTGCAGAGATGAGTTCAATTCCTTGATATCCTTGTTAACTTTCTGTCTCATTGATCTGTCTAATGTTGACAGTGGGGTGTTGAACTCTCCCATTATTATTGTATGAGAGTGTAAGTCTCTTTGTAAGTCTCTAAGGACTTGCCTTATGAATCTGGGTGCTCCTGTATTGGGTACATATATATTTAGGATAGTTAGCTCTTCCTGTTGAATTGATCCCTTTACCATTATGTAATGGCCTTCTTTGTCTCTTTTGATCTTTGATGGTTTAAAGTCTGTTTTATCAGAGACTAGGATTGCAACCCCTGTTTTTTTTTGTTTTCCATTTGCTTGGTAGATCTTCCTCCATCCCTTTATTTTGAGCCTATGTGTGTGTCTGCATGTGAGATGGGTCTTCTGAATACAGCAGAGTGATGGGTCTTGACTCTTTATCCAATTTGCCAGTCTGTGTCTTTTAATTGGACCATTTAGTCCATTTACATTTAAGGTTAATATTGTTATGTGTGAACTTGATCCTGTCATTGTGATATTAACTGGTTATTTTGCTCGTTAGTTGATGCAGTTTCTTCCTAGCCTCGATGGTCTTTACATTTTGGCATGTTTTTGCAATGGCTGGTACTGGTTGTTCCTTTCCATGTTTAGTGCTTCCTTCAGGGTCTCTTGTAAGGCAGGCCTGGTGGTTACAAAATCTCTAAGCCTTTGCTTGTCTGTAAAGGATTTTATTTCTCCTTCACTTATGAAACTCAGTTTGGCTGGATATGAAATTCTGGGTTGAACATTCTTTTCTTTAATAATGTTGAATATTGGCCCCCACTCTCTTCTGGCTTGTAGAGTTTCTGCTGAGAGACCTGCTGTTAGTCTGATGGGCTTCCCTTTGTGGGTAACCCAACCTTTCTCTCTGGCTGCCCTTAACATTTTTTCCTTCATTTCAACTTTGGTGAATCTGACAATTATGTGTCTTGGAGTTGCTCTTCTTGAGGAGTATCTTTGTGGCATTCTCTGTATTTCCTGAATTTGAATGTTGGCCTGCCTTACTAGGTTGGGGAGGTTCTCCTGGATGATATCCTGAAGAGTGTTTTCCAACTTGGTTCCATTTTCCCCCTCACTTTCAGGCACCCCAATCAGATGTAGATTTGGTCTTTTCACATAATCCCATACTTCTTGAAGGCTTTGTTCATTTCTTTTTCCGCTTTTTTCTTTAGACTTCTCTTCTTGCTTCATTTCATTCATTTGATCCTCAATCACTGATACTCTTTCTTCCAGTTGATCGAGTCAGTTACTGAAGCTTGTGCGTTTGTCATGTATTTCTCGTGTCATGGTTTTTATCTCTATCAGTTTGTTTATGGCCTTCTCTGCATTGATTATTCTAGTTATCCATTCTTCCATTTTTTTCAAGATTTTTAGTTTCTTTGTGCTGGGTACGTAATTCCTCCTTTAGTTCTGAGAAGTTTGATCAGCGGAAGCCTTCTTCTCTCAACTCGTCAAAGTCATTCTCCGTCCAGCTTTGATCCATTGCTCGCGATGAGCTGCGTTCCTTTGGAGGGGGAGATGTGCTCTTATTTTTTGAATTTCCAGCTTTTCTGCCCTGCTTTTTCCCCATCTTTGTGGTTTTATCTGCCTTTGGTCTTTGATGATGGTGATGTACTGATGGGGTTTTGGTGTGGATGTCCTTCCTGTTTGATAGTTTTCCTTCTAACAGTCAGGACCCTCAGCTGTAGGTCTGTTGGAGATTGCTTGAGGTCCACTCCAGACCCTGTTTGCCTGGGTATCAGCAGCAGAGGCTGCAGAAGATAGAATATTGCTGAACAGCGAGTGTACCTGTCTGATTCTTGCTTTGGAAGCTTCGTCTCAGGGGTGTACTCCACCCTGTGAGGTGTGGGGTGTCAGTCTGCACCTAGTGGGTGATATCTCCCAGTTAGGCTACTCAGGGGTCAGGGACCCACTTGAGCAGGCAGTCTGTCTGTTCTCAGATTTCAACCTCCATGTTGGGAGATCCGCTGCTCTCTTCAAAGCTGTCAGACAGGGTTGTTTGCACCTGCAGAGGTTTTTGCTTTTTGTTTAGCTGTGCCCTGTCCCCAGAGATGGAGTCTACAGAGACAGGCGGGCCTCCTTGAGCTGCTGTGAGCTCCACCCAGTTCGAGCTTCCCAGTGGCTTTGTTTACCTATTTAAGCCTCAGCAGTGGCGGGTGCCCCTCCCCCAGCCTCACTGCCACCTTGCAGTTAGATCACAGACTGCTGTGCTAGCAATGAGGGAGGCTCCGTGGGCGTGGGACACTCTGGGCCAGGTGTAGGATATAATCTCCTGGTGTGTCGTTTGCTAAGACCCTTGGTAAAGTGCAATATTAGGGTGGGAGTTACCCGATTTTCCAGGTGTTGTGTGTCAGTTCCCCTGGCTAGGAAAAGGGATTCCCTTCCCCCTTGGGCTTCCCAGGTGAGGCAATGCCTCACCCTGCTTCAGCTCTTGCTGGTTGGGCTGCAGCAGCTGACCAGCACCGATTGTCCGGCACTCCCCAGTGAGATGAACCTGGTACCTCAGTTGAAAATGCAGAAATCACCCGTCTTCTGTGTTGCTCACGCTAGGAGCTGGAGAATGGAGCTGTTCCTATTCGGCCATCTTGCTCTGCCCCCAATTTCAAAGTATTTTTTTTAATGGACCCCTGGTCATGTAATTTTACAATTGATCTAGACTGGTAAATAACCAAAAGAATAGGAAATAAATTTTAGAAAAGGAGAAACAATCACAGTTTAAACATGTAGTTATAATATTTAAATAATGTGGTATTGACACAGGGACAGATATGTAGAGAAACGGACCAGAACACATACAGTAATGATATTGTTACCTTTTGGCAAATTGGTCTATGCATGTTTGCTGTATCATATTTCAAAAATAAAAAAAAGAATCCAATGTTGACATGGCTGTGTTGATATTGGGTACATAGATTGGTTCAAACTTTCCAAAGAGAGTGTTGGCAATATCAGTACCTATCAAAATGAAATATAGCCAGGCACTGTGACACATACCCATAGTCCCAGTACTGAGGAGGCTGAGGTGGAAGAATCCCTTGAGCCCAGGAGTTTGATTTTAGCCTGGGAAACATAACGAGACCCTCATGTCTCACAAAACCAAAACACACGCACAATTCCACTTTAAGCTTTCTATTTTGGAAAAGTGTTTCTATAATGTACAGCAGTATTCATTTAAGCCTTGTTTGAAATATCAGAGTTAACACTCATTAATGAAAGAATGGTTATGTAATCATGGTTAATGCTTCATAAAAACATAGTATGACACATCCATACTCGAAAGTACTTTTTAGTGGTAAAAAGACTGATGCACACCCATGGGCCTGTGTGTGCACAAGTGTATATACCTATACAAACACGTGTATTCTTCTAGTCTCAGAAAGATATGAAATAATACCCCAAACATTAAAACATTCTTAAGAAACAACAAAAAGAATTTAAAAATCTGGAAAGCATAATCCCATAAAAGCAACACAAAATATTTCTGTATGTACAGGTAATGCATCTAAATGCAAAGCAGGTATTCTGGAAAAATTTACGTTAAAATGGTAATATTTGCCTCTTCAGAGGTTAATGTAATTAGACTGGGAGGTGGTGGTGATTATTTTTTCATTTGTGTGTTTCTATATAAGTCATTTGAGGTAGGATCAGCATATTCTTTGAAGAATATTTGTTTAAAACCCCAGGAATTGTGGTCATCTATTAACCTAACAAAATTAAAATTCTAAGCGTTAGTCAGTACAGCCAGTGAGATTTTTAGTGGGAGTGCTGGAAACTTCTGCTGAGCTCATGGAATGGATGTGTCTGGCCACACAGTGGATGTTTAGAGAAGTCCACTGCCGGTAAATATGAAGTTGGTAGGGTTAGAGGACTGAATTCTGGGGAGCTAAGCATGGAGTTTTTGATCATAGATTTTCATTGAGAATGAATTAGGTGAACTAAATTAGAAGGTGAAATTATACCTCATCTCTTAAATGAATGTAACTGCGGCCTGGTGAGAGATGTGGATGACAAGTCTGTTTCCTCCAAAGATGCTGAGTTTAGGTTCATAATGTCACAAAAATGACATTAAAATATCAACTTTTCACGATACAAAATAAAGATAATGTAAAGTCCAATGAAATAATTGGTTGAGGTGATCTTTTGTGACACCTCCCACGGGCCCACCATGGTACTTTCCTGATAGTTGACCTTAAATCACCATTTGGGATGAGTCGCTCTTAATATAATTGAATGATTGACATTCAACTTAACCCCAGTATTGCCCTGATGTCCCATTAAGAAAATAGGATAACCCAGTGCTTGGATCCATCACTCTCTTTTGGCAATCACTTTCTAGGCCATGAATATAAGATGAAGAGGAGGAGAGTGAGATTCTGACCGAGTCAATGCTAAAAACAAAAGCTGTGTACTCAGCACTATGCCAGGCCACCAGACTTGGTATGAGTTGAGAGAAGTAAATTTAGTGTGTGTTTTGAAGATCAAGTTTCAATAAGACCTCCAGAATAAAAATGAGACACTGCCTCCTTTCACCTCTATATTTAATTTTTGCAATCTGAGCACTAAATCTCACCTGTTCTTGCTGTAAGCATTGTCTGTTATTCTGGGTTAATGGGGAATTATTTTTGCAGGGAGAGGGGGAAGCAGCAGTGTACCTAATAATACCTCTCAGAATACTAGATAATAGCTTATGACCTTAATCACATTTGCTGTGAGATACCAAACTAATTTTGTGAATGGTCTGCATTGGAAGTTCTTTCTTTCTTTCTTTCTTTTTTTTTTTTAAATAAATTTTATGTTGGCTAAAGAGAAGAACTCTACAATCTAAAGAAAACCATTTTCTCAAAGCAATTCTCAAGCCACTGAAGATGGTGGTGTAAGTTTGGCCATGGTCTGTAACACAGCATGCGGTCCCTGGCTCATGGCATTGTAGTCGCCTGCGAACTTGTTAAAAGTGCAATTACTCCAGGCCCACTGAGTTGGACACTTTGCAGGTAGGGCCAGCAATCTGTCCTCTCAGCAGCTCTCCAGTGACACTCTTGTGTGCTCAAGTCTGAAAACCACAGTGCTGCCTATTAGACAGTGGAAAACATGTCAAACAGTTGACCATTCTCATCTTCAGCCTATCAGTCACTTTGTAGACCTTCACTGTCCCATAGAAATATAATGTGAGCCACATATGTAATTGAACGTTTTCTCCTAGCCCCATTTAAAAAAAATGAAGAAAATGATGGCTGAAATTAATTTTAGTAATATTTTAAAACATAAAATATTACCTCAACATGAAACTAATATAAAATATTAACAGATATTTAACTTTTTTTTTTTCTTTTTGGTATTACGTCTTCAAAATCCAGTGCATTTTACACTCACATCTCATTTCAATATAAACCAGCCAGGTTTCAAGTTCTCAAGAGCCACCCATGGCTAGTGGCCATTGTGTCTAGTAACAGACTGTGATCTAGGGAACATTATAGCCTTTTAGGGAAACCTGGGCCCCAGTTACATATTTGACTTTGAATCACCTGGATTGGATTGAATGAATATCTGTTTATCTGAGTGGTTGGGGCCTAGGTCCACAGTTTCTCTCTCCAGCAGCCAAATGAGGCAGACAGCCTTAGAAGTTCATGGCACAGGAAGGTCTGTGGTACCCAGTCCCCATGTGCACCTCTTCCTGTTTTGTGAAACTAGGGTACATTTGGTTCATTATCAAAGAGTGGTGGATGACAGATATCTACCCTAGTAGAAAATCTAGGACATTGCTTTTCAGTCTTGGGAATGAACACAAGTAAATGAATACAAGTGAATACTGTTGCCTTCCAGGTAGAGACAAGGGAGTATTGGGGAGCACCATGGATTTGTATCAGAGTCCAGAAACTGACAAAAGGCTCTGCTGCATACTTGTTGAATCAGTTTTCTCTTTTCTTTTCTTTTTTTTTTGAGACAGGATCTTACTCTGTTTCTCAGATTGGAGTGCAGTGGTTTGATCATGGCTCACTGCAGGCTGAAACTCCTGAGCTCAAATGATTCTCTTGCCTCCACCTCCTGAGGAGCTGGGACTACAGGCATGTACCACCACACCTGGCTATTTTTATTTTTTATTTTTAGTAGAGGTGAAGTATCACTATGTTGCCCAGACTTGTCTTGAACTCTTGGGCTCAAGGAATCTTCCTGCCTTGACCTCCCAAGGCACTGGGAGTACAGGTGTGAGCCACTGCACCTTGCTTACAGCTTTTTTGAGGAATGCAGGAGTAGTAATTGCTTCAGGAGGCTTGATATGGTTTGGCTGTGTGTCTCCACCAAAATCTCATCTCAAATTGTAATCCCCACATGTCAGGCGAGGGGCCTGTTGGGGGGTGATTAGATCATGGGGGCAGTTTACCCCATGCTGTTCTCTTGACAATGAGTTCTCATGGACATTTCCCCCTCACACCCTCTTTCTCCTGCCACCATGTAAGATGTGCCTTGCTTCCCCTTCACCTTCCACCATGATTGTAAGTTTCCTGAGGGCTTTCCAGCCATGTGGAATTGCGAGTCAATTAAACCTATTTTCTTTATTAATTACCCAGTCTCCGGTAGTTATTTATAGTGTGTGAAAATGAACTAATACAAGGCTGTTGAAGTCAAGCATGTATGTTAAAGCCCTTTGTAAAATCGACAGTATATTGAGTAGTATCTGGATCCTCTCTAAATACAGTTTTTGTTCAAATCTATTTCAGACACTATTTTTTACACTTCAGCTTTTAACAGGTTGACTTGTACCCATAGATCTGGGCATCTTGACACGGGGCTTCAAGAGATGGCTGTGTCATCTCAGGTGCTCTATGCAAGGTCGCCCCGAGGCATGGGTGATACAAAATATTCCATTCGGAGAGACAGTGTTGCACTTCAAGACCCTTCTCTCTACTTATTGAAGACTATTATCTGTGTGTCTTTCTCTGCCTCTCTTCCTGTCTCTTTCTCTCTGCCTGTTTGCCTCTCTGTCTCTGATCATCATTCATGCAGTTGTATTGCATTTCTGTGTGTGAAAATGAGAGATTTGGAGACCTTTTGCTATCGCATTTCTCCTTTCCTCTCTGTATTCCTTTCATATGAGACTTTTCTTCATCCTTCAAAAAAGTCCTATATTTGTTTCATCAGTGAATACAGTTAATTATATTAATTAGCACCATTCCTCTGCTTGCTTTTATTTACTTTTGGTCTCTACCAGGAATAGACCACCACTAATAGAAATGAATAGACAATTCATTTCTGAGTTGTGTAATTGGATTTATTCATCACGGTAAATAAGGGTCCCAGGGCTCTTATTCCGCACAGGGTCCCTCATGCACACACTCTCCACCCACACACGACCTCACACTCTGTGCACTGCCCGCTACTGAGCTTCACATGTTAAAGTTTGGTAATAAAGAAACCCATAGCAGTCCTGCTTAAAAACAGCCTCTCTCACTTTTCTCTCATCTCTTTCTCTGTGTTGTTTTTTTTCAAAGGGTGGAAATTGTTTACTCTTAGAATGAAGAATTTTGTTAGTGTTTGTCTTGACATTGGTTTATATTTGTTAATTTATACCTGAGGCATGGTTATCCCATTTAACTTCTAGATGTTTCAGGTTCTTAACCCATTTGGGAAAAAAAGAGTACCACTCGCTGCCAGTGTTCATTTGATTTTACATAAACATGCTCTTTGAGGCTGAAGCAAATCTGACTGATTTTCAACGTGAAAATTAAACATAAAAACTGTTCTTGGAGTTATTTCTGAAAAGAACTAACATCAGAATTGTCTGAATCATTAGAATTATCTATTTCAGAAAAATTAGATTCATCAAATGAAATTTTGGCCAAAAACTGTTCAAGAACAATGTTAACGTCACATGTAGGAATGTTAGGTTTTCTAGGATTTGACATTTTCGGTGATCAAAAATCACTATATTTTGTAGACGGAAATACCACTACTAAAAACAGAATTCCATAGAGTGATGTCTTTTTTTTTAAAAGTCAATATAATAGAGTGATGCAAAAATAACAAAAGCAAGATAGTTAGTGGCAAAGTTGTCTCAGGGTAAAACCCTACAGCCACAAGCGCTGCTGGTGAGGATTCTTGGGGGCAAACGAGAAATGGACTGAGCATCTTCAGTCATACCCTGGATTACCATTTCTGCTCTATTTGTTGTCTACACATTCTTGAGCTACTATCATTTACCTATTTGGTATTCTGTCTTTCTTAGGTTCCGTATGATGTGTTAACGTTTTTTGTTCTTTTTTTTTTTCCTGATTATAAAAGTGATACATGAGAAAAATATTTCTGTATTTCTGTTACCTTGAAACTCTTCACATGTGCCTTGGTTGTCTTCTGACATTTAGAGCTGAAGAGAAGTGTGATTTTTCCTTCCTTTTTAGATAACTTTTTTTTCGATTACTGCCTGGACATCTGTAGAACTTTTTTTTTTTTCTATGTTCTTGAAATTCCCATTTTTTTTTTCCCGGATGCATTTGGTTGTGATACACTTCTTAATCATTTTTCCTGGAACTTGGGGGATATTTTTTGATCTACATACTCAGGTCATTTTCTGTGCAAGTAAGATTTTCTAGAATGTTTGCAGTTGCTGTGGGTTTGGGTCTGGGGTCTGTATCTTTGAAGTAGGTCCATACTTCAGTTACTCAGGTTGGAATCTTAGAGTCATGGCTGACTCTTCCCTTTTTCACTCACCCACTGCTAATCCTTCAGCAATGTCTGTTTTTTCTTTCACCTATGTGTCCAGAATCCCACCTATTCACTTCCCACCCTAGCCGTGCCCTGGTCTAAGCTAACATCACCTCTGTCTGGATTGCTACAATCATTGCTTTCTTGGTTCCACTCTACCTGCAATCTATTTTCAACATAATACCCCAAGTTATCCTATTCAAACCTAAGTCAATTGTTGCTATAACTCTGCTGAGAATCTCCCAGTGCTTTTTAATTTCACTTGGAGAGATACCTAAAGTCCTAACCTGCCTCCCAAGGCCCTGTATGGACTGGCCTCTATTGCTTCTGGCTCTCTTCCCTGCTAGTCAGGCGAGGTTCACCCCTCTCATGCTGTAATGATTTTCAAGTGCATTTCTGCATCAGCAATGGTTCTTCCTTCTGCACAAGAACTCTCTCCACCAAGATACTGTTTCCTCACCAGTTTTATAAAACCTTGCTCAAATGTCACTTTCTCAGTGAGGCCTCTAACCACTGTGTTTAAAACTGCAATTTCCTGGAATTTTTGAACTCCCTTTCCTGCTTTATTTTTCTTTAGGTGTTTTTAACTTCTAATGCACTGTACTTATTTCTTTGGTTTGCTATGTATCTTCCTTATTAGAATGTAAGCTCCAGGAGGACAGAGATTTTTGCCTGAGTTGCATAACAAATGCATCCTTTATGTCTTAAATTGTGCCCAGCACCTGGTGGGGACTGAACAGCTATTTGTTAGATTAATGAATGGAAAGTTGGGTAAGGCTGTTATGAACTGTGAGTCAAATATATATTTAGACAGAAACTTACATATTGCCTGTTATTAAACAATTCTGTTTTAAAATCTGATATTTTAGTCTGTATTCTTACTTTTCCCTGAATGGAGATAGTCCATCCTTTTTAAGCATTAAACGAATTGTTCTCTTCCTTGTGGAGTGTGTACACATGTACGTGTGCACCTGGATACTTATTGTCACTCATTATTTTGGTATTTCATGAGGGTTTTATGGATGTACTCTTTGAAGCTCCATTTCTGGCTGTGAGCCTTAGATTTAGTGCTATGGAAAGAGAATTCACTGCTGATGTTGCTGATGCATCATCTGAAGGCCACATACCTGCAGAGGTGAAGGCTTGAATGAAGCTAGAGAGCCAATCTTCCTTATGTTCTTGAAATTTTGGACTGTTTTGTCTTTCCATGTTCAGAAAATGATTTATTGACAAAGCTCAATCTCATCTCAAGAGACTGTCATCTTGGAGACATGTATTAATTACTTTACTTCCTTTTCCATTCATCCACAAACATGACTGCAAAAGCTAATGCCCCAGTTGAAGTTTGGATAATTGAGGCCACTTTCTGTTTCTACCCCAGCTGATGCCCTTGGCAGAGTTTCGTCCTTGAGTGAGGATTGACTGTCTGTTGCTAAAACTTAAGCCTAGACTGCAGGGCAGAGTGAACTCCTACTGAAATCTGGATCATGCATATTTATTCTCACTCATTTCATTACAAGCATTAGAATTGTTTTGTGGAAGCCATGAAAAGAAAGTGTGCTATGGGGACAGTCATTAAATCTTCTGTTCTTTGAGGAACCTAGGCTAATGTTCCTCATTCATCACCTAGGATAAGTGTTTATGTTCCCGGAAAAGAGGCTTGAATAATTGTATGTAATTGTCCAAATTATGAACCGTATGCATGCGTATATGTGCATTTGTTGGTGTGTTTTTTGTTCTACTTGGGCTCTCCAGAAAGCAGAGCCAGAGGCTAAGGGCTTGCATGCCTGCTCCTCCTTCACCAGGAAGGATAATCCCAGAGTGCAGGTGTGAGGGATGCAGGAGGAGGTGGTACAGGGTGTGAGGGAGAGGCAGCAGCCTGGAGCATTGCTGAGTTGACCACCCCTAAGTGAGACTTCCTGCTTCATCTTCAGGCCATCTCCTGAAAAACCTCATCTATCACCTGTGTCTCAGGACCCTACCACCAACTGTGGGTGGAGATGGAAAAGAACAGATCTCCACCAACTGTGGGTGGAGATGGGGAAGAACAGATCTCCACCAACTGTGGGTGGAGATGGGGAAGAACAGATCTGCAGGCTGAAGTCTCCCAATCAGAGTTATGAGCTCCCTGGCCCTGCTAGACACATGCTATACTCCTTACCTGAACATCAACAGGGAGGCCCCAGGGAGCCCCTCTTGCCCCTGGCAAGAGGTCGGAGGCATTGGAGGGAGAGTGTAGGTTGTACTCTGCAAGAAACTGATCTGAACTCAGGAAGATTTGGTTTGGAACAAAAGACAGGTGAAGTAGAGAGGACCTGAAACAGAGAATTAGTGTCCTGTGGTGTCCACCCTGTGTGTCCCAGATCTTCTTGGCTCAGTTCTTATGCTACAAATTGGGCCTCACATTTATGAGAACAGAAAGCCCTTGGTTCAACCCTATGGGGGGTAGAAATGGAATCTCCCTGACAGTCTATGTTGTCAAAGACAATCTCAGAAGACAACGAAGGCGAGGTGGTGAGTAGTGAAAAAAGGAGTGTGATGAAAAGTCAACACCTGTGGTAGGGTTCCCCCTCTCTCCATATTTGACTCATGAAGACTGTTTGGTTGGAGTCATGACCCAGACCTTTATCCCTGAGGAGTTGGTGTCTTTGTTAAGCCAAGTGTGCTGCAAATCCTCCTTTAATGCTCTCCCTGGGCAGAGAAACACCAAGTAAGCAACCTCTGTTGGTTCTGCAGGTCCTCACCCTGGCCTCTATTATGTAGCAGCCACCCTGCCTACCTTCATGTGTAGGCCAGATTCCCTCTGCCAGGAGAGCACATCCCTTCTTTGCCTGTGGGCCCACCTGCATGACAACCGGAAAGTGACCAGGTAGCAGTTGGAGTTTCGGATTCCGTGGAACATTTCCCTGTGTACCCAGCTGCCTCCCAGGAGCTCAAATCTTGAAGAGCCTATGTTTGAGAAGCAGGAAGCATGAATTCTGCAAGTGGCTCCCTGGGGATGATGGCAAAAAGGGATGATTTTGCTTCCACTGCTTTTTGAGCTCATCTGTTCTAGCTCCTGGGAGCACAGGATATTGTCTCCTAAGGTGATATCTTATTCTAGACTTAATCAAATTATTAGGCTCCAACATAGAGTAGGTTATGGTTATGCCGCTATCGTTTTACCATAAAATGAGTTCCTTAGTCTGAGACGGTATTATTTTGGATACAGTGCTAAGGTGTAAGCATTATGTAGTTCTTTGATGACAGTGCCAGTTACAGCATGTGAGGATCAAGGTCAAATACATATCTGGGATACAGATTGGAATGAGAAAAACCTGGAATCATATAGAAAAACCTTCTGCTGAAGTGGGAGGGAGCTGAGAGATCAAAGAATGACTTAGACAAGTCCAACTTGGCGAGTAGATGAGTTTATTAGGACTTACATATGAGGCCCTTCTGGACAGCTTTAGAGATCTGCTCTGACTCCAACCCCTAAGCTGCTTTAAAGCTAATTTTCTGACTCTTTGCCGTGTGTGTGTGTGTGTGTGCGTGCGCGCGCGTGTGTGTGTATGTGATGGGATTGTTATCTATGGTAGGTTTTCAGATACACTCTGGGATATTTGGGTTCTCAGGGACACCTGCTCCTTGACTGGGTCTTACAGCCTTTGTCCATGGCCTGGCCTTTAAGGTTCAGGCAGTGGATATACACCCTTTAGTAACCTGGTGGGGAACCCATCACACTACACGGATTGATTCCAGTTAGAGTAAATTCACTACCTCCTCCAGGGCAAAGAAGGTATAGTATGATCTACCTACCAGCATCCTGTGTCACACGGGAGGCAGAGGATGGTGGCACTTTTAAGACCAGTGTCTATCTTTGCTGCTGCTGGATTAGAAATGTTGGCAGTGTTAGTTGCTATATCAGCGTTTGTGAAAAGGAGCCCATTTCTTGGACTCATGTATAGCCTCTGTATTCCACTAATAGTGACTAAGTTCATCGGCTTGTTGCCCCAGCACAGTGAGGGCTAAGAAGAGAGACCAACACCTGTGAGAGAAGTCATCCTCCAATGTAGCTGTTCAATCTGTTCGGAAAACCTTGTGGGGGTGACCATGAACAGGAGATGCAGATCCATCCAGCCACTGTGTGTCCATCCCAGGTTCAGTAAACTCCAAGATATCCTTGTCTTTCCCCTTCCTATTTGATTTACTCACTGTGTGCCCATCCCGAGTTCAGTAACCTCTTCCCAGATGTTCTTGTATTCCTTCTTCCCATAGTTTTCCTGCCCTGCTCCTGACCAATAAGTCAAGCCAATAACCTCTGCCCCGGAGCGCATGCCACATGGAGAGTTCTCTCTCCACGGGAAGGGGAGATCCAACTGCAGTGCTCCCAGATCTCTCATGGAGAGGAGTTTCTTCCACTGCTGCCATTTAGACTTCTTCCCAATCTGTCCCTCCTGCAACAGCTTCTCATTTTCTGGTAATCACAGTGCTGACCCCTCTCTGAATTAGGTACACATTCTTTCCTCTTTCATCAACTGGTCACAAAAAGCCCCTGGATCTTGGGAGTTGAGGAAGGTGTCAGTAAAGTAAAGGTGGATTACGAGGGAGTGGACCATCCGTATTTAATTTATTTATACCTTCTGGACCTGCACAGACTCTGTCTAAAATGTGCCATCTTTGACAGTGGATTGCTGATGGGCCCACAAGAACCAACGATCCAGTGGCACTGGTAATACCAACCTTCTAATGGACAGCCCCAAATACATGGTCACCTGGTAGCTCATAGTCTGCTGGTCGGGGGTGTCGGGAGTCTGTGTGACTACTTTCCTGTAGGGATTTTCCAGAGACTCTTGAGTTCATCCTGATCACTGACTCACAGGGCTATGTGGCCACGTGGTTTGCCCTGAAGTCTGGAGCTGCTGAAAATCTCTTATTTACCAGTTACCCAGGTAATGGCTCAGAGTGGCACTTCCAAGTGCAATGGATGCTGCCTGCAGGACCCAAAGAGACAACCATGCTCCCAAGTACATACCCCAGTGAGCTGACAACTTACATCTTCACAAAAACCTTTACAAAAATGTTTTAGCAGCTTTATTCATAATTATGTCAAAATGGGAAACAGCCAAGATGTCCTTCAATTTTTTCCAAGTTTATTTGTAGCTGCAATACAAATCCATAAACATCTTTGAGGATTTTTCTATGGCACTTAAGATAATTTTACAATTTGGATGGATGAAAAATGATCAAGAATGTCTAGGACACTTCTGAATATACATCCATATAACAAAATATTACTCTGAAGAAATATAAATGAGCTATCAAGTCATGAAAAGACATGGAAGAATCTTAAATGACTATTACTAAGTGAAAGAGTCATTCTGGAAAGACAACAAATTGTATGACTTCAACTATATGACATTCTGAAAAAATGCGAAACTATAGAGACAGAAGATCAGTTTTTGCTTGGAGCTTGGGGAGGAAGGACTAAACCGCAGAGGTTTGTTAGGGCAGTGAAACTCCACTCTGATACTGTGATGGTGAATAGATGTTATTCCACATTTGTCAAAACCCACAGAATGTGCAATACAAAGTGAATCTTAATGTTAATTTCGAGCTTAGTGATTGATAATATATCAATATTGGTTCATCAGTTGTAATGAATGTATAACACTAATGCAAGGCCCTAATAGAAAATGGTATGTCAGAGAGAGGGGATATATGGGAACTCTCTTTATATTTTGTATAATTTTTCTCCAAATCTAAAACTGATCTAAAAAGTAAAGTATACTAAAAACAAACCAATAAAACTCCAAAGAGATCTACCACTTGCCATTTGTTTTTTTTAGGATAAGGTTTGGGAGGGTGGAACAACTGGTATCTCAGAAAGGATATTCAGGTATGCCCTGAGCCACTGAACTCTTAGAACTTATCAATAAATTTAGTACCTGAATCTTAATGACATCTTCTGGCTTGAGAATACTTACCACTCCCTGTACTCTAGGCATAATGGTTTAATCAGTATTGGATCCAAGTGTGACATTGATATCATTTGTATATTTGTCTCCTCCAAATCTCATGTTGCAATGTGATCTCCAGTGCTGAAGCTGGGGCCTGGTGGCAGATGTTTGGGTCATGGGAGAAGATCTCTCCTGAATGGCTTGGTGCTGTCATGGCAGTAATGAGTGAATTCTCACTCTATTGGTTCCTGTGGGATCTGACTGTTAAAAAGAGCTGGCACCTTCCTCCTTCATCTCTCTCCCTTCCTTCCTCTTGCCATGGCCATGTGATGCCTGTTCCCCTTGCATTTCTGCCCTGAACCAAAGCTTCCTGAGGCCTCACTAGAAGTAGTGCTGGTTGTACAGCCTTCAGAGCTGTGAGCCAAATAAACCCCCTTTCTTTATAAATTACCCAGCCAGTTATTCCTTTATAGGGATGCAAAATGAACCAAGACAGATGTTCAGAAAAGTATTACATTAAATAGGATATCTGTGACCTAATTATAACAAAGAATAGAGAGTTGGCACAGATGGAGTGCAAAACAGTGAATATGTTTTCGGTTATGTGAAGATAAACTGCTTTTTTCTTCCTTTTGAGAAGAATGTGCTTACCTCAAGTTGCACATGAGCACCAGAGAGCGTGTGTTGGTCTCTTCTGGTGGTGATACCACATCTGGCACAATAGTATTAGGTTGGTACAAAAGTAACTGGTTTTTGCCCTTGAAAGTAATGGCAAAATACAAATAGCTCCTGAACTATACTTGGTTATGTTTTTGGCTGTGAACCATCATTCAACACAATCCAACCGATTTTTGAAGGAGTGAGAACAGCACATTGAATGGGGATAGGAGAGGGGATCCCAATCCTGCATCCTTTACGTCTTTGATGGTGTCAATCTCTGAAATTGTTCCTGGAATGCAGTATTGCTTATTTAGTAACCTGGATAGTAACCCTGGACTACTATATTGTCCAGGTTGTAGTTGATACCCAAGTCCCCACCCACTTTTGGGACCAAGGTACTTATACCCCCAGCTTCAGGGAGTGTCATTTGCTGATGGCCAACAGCTGAGTCCCTCTCTAGGATTTTCTTCTTTGAAGAAATTTCCTCTCACGTTACAGCCACACCTCACAGGTTCCCCCTTCTGGTTATTTGTACAGAAAAATCCCACAAAATCAATGAAAAATTTGTTATAAGTGTAGCAGGCATTTAGATGATCAAATCAAGGAGAAACTGTTTATAACAACATCAAAGGATATTTTATATATTGAAATAAAACTAAAGAGTTGATGTGTAAGACCTCTACAAGGAAAGCAGTAAAATGTTATAAAGAGATCTAAAGTAATATATGAATTGATTTGTAGTAATTATTTACAGATAGTTGATACTCCTTGTCACACGACCCTGTAATAAGCCTGAGTATTATAAAGATTCCAAATTCTTCCCAAGTTGATATATGAAGGCAATACAAATCCAATCAAAATCTTTGTGGTATTTTTTTTTTTTTCCATGGAACTGAGCGATGTAATTCTAAACTTATAGGAAAAATGGCCAAGAATGGGTAGGACACTTCTGAAGTAAAAAAGTAGAAAAGAAACTTGCCCTAATAGACTTTATTATAAAATTAATTATGAAAGTGTGATGTTGGCTCAGGATTATGCAATTGATCAATGGAACAGCGTTGCTCATAAAAGATCCATGCATGTAATATATCAGAACAGTCAGGAGAGATGGCAGGATATACGGAACTGGAAAAACAGCTATCATTATGAAGAAAATGAATTGGACCATGACCTCATACAATATACTCCACTTAACTGCAGCAGCATTAAAAAATTACATGAAAAACAAAATATAACTACTTTTTAAAAGAAAGTATAACTATCTTGTACATTTGAGTAAGGAAAGTTGTCTTAAATAGGATGCAAGAAGCTTTGTTTATGAATGAAAAAATAGCTAAATATGACTATATTAAAATTTAGATCCCTTGTATACCAAGAGTTATATTAAAGGAAGTGAGACAATTCATTAAACTTTCACAGACACACAACTTAGTATCAAGTGTGTACGTACGTTTACAAAATGTGTACCTAGAACATTTACAAAACAATGAGAAAAGCAACTCATTGGGAAATAGTTGCCAAAAGTAAAGAGGCATTTGATAGAACAGGAAACATATTTTGCCAATAGAACATAAAATGAGATTGTTCACATCATTCGTGATAAGAAAAATGCACTTGGATACCTCAGTGAGACAGTCTTACATGCTTTTGATTTGCAACAATTAAAAATTTGACATCGTATTACTCTGTTCTCACACTGCTAATACATACCTGAAACTGTGTAATTTATAAAGGAAAGAGATTTAATTGACTCACAGTTCAGCATGGCTGATGAGGCCTCAGGAAACTTACAATCATGGCGGAAGGGGAAGCAAACATGTCCTTCTTCACATGGCGGCAGGAAGTAGTGCCAAGCAAAAGGGGAAAATCTCCTTATAAAACCATCATATCTCATGAGAACTCACAATTACGATAACAGCATGGAGGTAACTGCCCCATGATTCAATTACCTCCCACCGGGTCCCTTTCATGACAGATGGGGATTATGGGAACTACAATTCAAGATGAGATTTTGTATGGGGACACAGCCAAACCATATTAGATACTATCAAGTTTTTAGTAGATATAGACCCACAGAATCTCTTAGATATTTCTGGTGACGATCTCAAATGGCACATCTTTGGAAAGCAGATTGGCTATCTCTTAAACCTTAATATTTATCTCACGACCTAGCAATTGCAATTCTGGATGTCTCTAAAAAAGACGTGTACATGTTCAACAGGAGACATGAATGAAAATGTTCACATGTATGAATGCTATTCACAAAAGTAAAGACCAGGAAACAACCCAACTGCCCATTCATGGAAGAATGCATGAATAAACTGGCAGATTTCACAATGGTGCCTCAAACAACCGAATTGCAAGTGGCACAGAGCAATGTGGATGGTTTTAGCTAAAAATATTACATGAAAAAGTAAATTCTGTAAGATTAAACACAGATTTTTAAAAAAGTAATAACCAAGTTTAAAAAGATACATATACTTTTGGGGAATATGTATATAGATGCAATCAGCCTCCATAAAACAGTAAGAAAGAATATTATGGACGTGGCTTCATGATGGTGGTTAAACTGGGTGAGGGAAGGAGAGAAGATGGAAAGTAGCTGGTTATCTTCATTGTTGTAGCATTTATTTTAGGTGGTGTATTTGAAAGTACCACATTGTGAGGGAGAGCTAATAAAATGCCCATTTATGGATGAATGATAAAATCATGCTGTGAACAAGAATTAGAATCTAATTCTGTTCTTTGAGTTCAAATGGTGGCAGAGGGAATATAGTTTCTATCTTTGTGCATGCATTATTTCATATATGTGTAAGTATATCTATAAACTATACCTGAAAGTAGAATTTTTAGTGAAAGAATGTTTTGAATTTTAAATGTTGGTAGATAATGCCCAAAACTCTACAGAGATTGAACTTACACTCCCTTCAGCAATACATGAGAGTACTGATTAACTCCCACTTCTATCAATACAAAATGTTGTCATAAAATTGAGATTCCTCAGTGTGAAAGAAGAAACATGCCTCATTGAAATTATTACTGTGCTGAGAATTATCTTTTATTTGAGAACAGTTCATGTTTCCTTCTCTGTAAAATGTCCAACTTTTTATCTTGTTTGAATTATTTCTTTTTGATTCTTAGATCTTTATATATTAAAAAGACTAACCTTTCCAATGTGGCAATATTGCAAATACTTCTCCCAATTTGTTTCTTTTCACCTTGAGTTCTATTTTTTAGCTATGTAGAAATTATGTATTTATTTTTGTAGTCAAATTTGTTAGTCTTCACTTTTATAACATTTGGATTTTATGCCTACTCAGAAATGTCATCTTGCTTATGACTTCTTGCTTCTTGATTATTTTAAAAAAATGTTTCTCCCTTTTAATATTTTAAATCTCATTTTCCAAGTTTAAATGTTTGTCCCAGCAGGTATTTCTTAGATGTCAGTAGTGCAATCGATCCTCATTTTTTCCAACATGTCTGTCTAGTTATCCTAACATCATACTACAATTTTCTCTGATGTTTTCAAAATGTCATCTTTATTATTTACTAAGATTCTCTATGTACATGCATCTATTTTTGCATTTTTCTACCATGTTTCATTGATCTGTTGGTCTGTTGATTGACAGTGTCACATTGTTTATTTTAGGCACTGCTTTATTGTCTGGTAAGCAACAGGTTTTATTATTGCCTGCATTGTATAGATTTTATAGATTGTGTGATAATTGGGATAGGTTTCATTTTTTTACACTTCCTTTTCATTTGAGGGACATATAATTTTCTGCTGTAATTGACTGGAATTAGCAACGTGACTTGCTTTGGCCAATGAACATGAGTGGTTCTGGGGCGCCCTGACCAGTCCCACTTGACAGAGGCATCTGTCCTGCCATTGTCTGGCTCCTTGCTATGTCACAGAAAGGGCATATCTTAGCAGGGAACAGGGATGGGAAAAATATCATTTGAGATTTGAGGCAAAGCTTACAAATACAGTGTAGTTCATTCTTACAACTTTTTAAGAATTTGGCAGTTGCTTCTCACCTGTTGATATGGTTTGGCTGTGTCCCCACCCAAATCTCATCTTGAATTGTAGTTCTCATCCCCACATGTTGTGGGAGGGACCTGGTGGGAGGTAATTTAATCATGGGGCTGTTTTCCCCTCGCTATTCTTGTGATAGTGAGTTCTCATGAGATCTGGTGGTTTTATAAGGGGCTTTTCCCCATTTTGCTTGGCACTTCTCCTTCCTGCCATCATGTGAAGAAGGATGTGTTTACTCCCTCTTCTGCTGTGATTGTAAGTTTCCTGAGGCCACCCTTGCCATGGGGAACTGTAAGGTAATTAAGCCTCTTTCCTTTATAAATTACCCAGTCTCTGGCAGTCCTTTATAGCAGTGTGAGAACGGACTAATATACCTGTTTATATGGATTAACTTTTAAAAACATGATTCGAGGTTGGATGTGGTGGGGCATGACTGTAATACCAGCACTTTGGGAGACTGAGGTGAGAGGATCACTTGAGGCCAAGTTTGAGTCTAGGCAACACAGTGAGACCCCATCTCTATAAAAAATGCAAAAATTAGCTGGGCGTGGTAGTGTACACTTGTGGTACCAGCTATCGGGACAGAATAAGAACGATGAGGATGAGTACTGCTGTACAGGAGTTACCATGATGTGCTACACGACTCAGACCATAGTCACATTTCTCCCAAGGCTTAAAGTGTTTTAGGGATTCCAGCAACTTTTAATTTTTACTTGTTTTCATAGGACCAATGCTGTGTTACACTTTCAGCTTTTTTCTGAGAGTGTAGACACATGATTGTTTTGATTTTTTTCCTAATTACTCTTCATTTCAGTTTCCTCTGCATAGCTTTACAGCATGAGGCCATGGTTTGACCTGGGGACATTCGGAATGACAGCCCTTGTCACAGCAAACATCAGAGCCCTGCCCCAGCTGTCAAACCTCCTCTCTACCCATGGCCTGAGGGCTCTGCCTGCTGATTCTTCAGCCATGCCAAACCCTTCTGCCTCCTGGCATGCACAGGCTGGTGGGTTTTTTTTTTTTTGTTTTTTGTCTTCTTTTTGAGATGGAGTCTTGCACTGTCACCTGGACTGGACTGCAGTGGCAAAATCTCAGCTCACTACAACCTCTGCCTCCCAGGTTCAAGCGATTCTCCTGCCTCAGCCTCCCAAGTAGCTAGGATTACAGGGGCCTGCCACCACGCCCGGCTAATTTTTTTTATTTTTAGTAGTGAGAAGGTTTCACTATGTTGGCCAGGCTGGCCTCAAACTCCCGACCTTAGGTGATCTGCCCACCTCAGCCTCCCAAAGTGCTGGGATTACAGGTGTGAGCCACTGTGCTTGGCCCAGGCTGTTTTTTAAATCTTGACTTTGACAAGCTGAAATTAAATTGAAATCAAATTTTTGTTCATAATGATGGAAATGACATAAAACAAGGTAAGAATGTCATGCCTCATCATTAAAAGCACATTTTAATACTATTGAAAGTTTTAAAAATTTTGGCTAGCATGAATGATCTGGAGTCTGTTGGCTGTTTCCAGTGTTATTTATTTCAGGCATCTTTGTCCCATGTTAAATGATGAATTTTTAAAGGAAAACAAGGTCATAAACCTTTTCCCCACAAATGCCAAAACATTGTGGAAACAACCTGCAACTTATATCTATCTGGTAATTTCAGATAGCACAATATTTATCTTTTCGTTAGGCAGGGCTAGAATGGCATCTTTTTAATATTTTCTGGCTGCCAAGATTTCAAATATGTGTGGAGTTGTGAAAGCAACCAGTGCTGCCATGAGCTAAAACATTCCTCAGGTGTGACATATTTGGAAAAGAAATGTTGGGAATATTTGAACCTATACTAATGGGATGAAGCCCCACCCCTTTAGAGTTTAGTTACCTTGTGTGGTAGGTATATGTACATGTGTGTATATGCATGTATGCAGAACATCTATTACAGACTGCCCCCCTGCCCTGAGACAGAGCCTTGCTCTGTCATCCAGGCTGGGGTGCAGTGGCACAATCTCAGCCCACTGCAAGCTCCACCTCTCAGTTTCAAGTGATTCTCCTGCCTCAGCCTCCCAAGCAGCTGGGATTACAGGTGCCTGCCACCACGCCTGGCTACTTTTTGTATTTTTAGTAGATATGGGGTTTCACTATGCTGGCCAGGCTGGTATCGAATTCCTGATGTCGGGTGATCCACCTGTCTTGGCCTCCCAAAGTTCTGGGATTACAGGCGTGAGCCACTGAGTCTGGCCTATTAAAGCCTTCTTAATGCAATCATAAAAATTTTTAGCTGTGCTAAAATACTTCCTATTTTTAGCAAGATTCTATAGAGTACATCATAGTCAAAGTTTCATTTTCATTTTTTAATCCATATTTTTGGCCCTTTCTTTGTCTACTGCACTATTCTTTCCTTGTTCCACTCTGTTTTGTAAGGGTCTTGGGCTTTTTATAAGAATTTCATTACTTCTTTCAAAGATGTCCCATTCTTTCTGTATGCATGCATTCAAGGGCTAAATTTCAGTTAAAATTGTCTCAAAACTAATTATAAGAAGTGCTTCTCATCAATGGCCCTGTACATTCTCTGTTATTTCTGGGAGAGAACTTCCCGATGAGAAAGGTGCAGTGGCTTTGCTACGTGACTGTATCTGCTCTGATGACACTGCCCTTTGATGTCTACATTTGAAATTAGCGATAAAAGTTTAAAGCCCTTAACCTCTCAGCTGGAGGATCATTTCAGGTTGGATTACAGCAGAAGTTGGCAGAATAATTGACTCTTCCATCTGTCCATTGTAACACTATTAAACATCTTCCCTAACTATGGTGGCCTAGCGTTTTACAAGGTGATGATTTTGTACCTGGTCATGATTTTCTTCTCAATAGATGTTTATGTTTGTGGACATGTAGCTGCTGCATCTCAGGCACTAATTTATTTTCATATTACTTCATTCCTTGGGCTTTATTCAAGGGCTTTTTTCCCTATATAGGGCCTTGTTCTTTCATCTTTGGAGATTTTGTAGAGTATACTATATTCAAAATTCCTCAAAGGGGCTATTTCTTCCGTGATAACTTTGATTATCAAGTAAAGTAGGTTTTCCCACAGGAAAACGATGTTTATTGAGTTTAATAATTACACTACTATTAGATGATTATCTCTCCTTAATGAAATATTTAAATGCTTAATGGAAAGTATAACTAACAATTATGAAGAGGTTTTAAATTCTTGAATGGGGAATGCTTCAGAACATGTGGTATTGTGTGTATTCTGTGTATTTTCTATTAGTCTAACATATGCTTGCTGCAGTACAAAAGAAAAAATTAATGACCAAACAAAAATAGTTGTTTTACTTGTTTCTTGCTTCTATTACAACCTAATGCAAGTGTGTGTATGTATGTGTGTGTGGCCTTCTAGGGTAACTCAGAAATCCAGGCACTTTTTTTTTTTTTTTTTTTTTTTAATGTGCTGCCATGTAAATACAAGTTCTTCAAAGTCTCTGTGAAAGTGGGAAGAACTGGGATGGTTGAGAGTGAGTTTTAGGGGCCAGGTGTCATGGCTCATGCCTGTAATCCCAGCACTTTAGGAGGCGGAGGTGGGCAGATCACTTGAGGTCAGGAATTCAAGACCAGCCTGACCAACATGGTGAAGTCCCAACTTTACTAAAAATACAAAAACTAGCTGGGTTGGTGGTCTGTCCATGCCTGTAATCCCAGCTACTTAGCAGGAGGATCACTTGAACCCAGGAGGCAGAGGTTGCAGTGAGCTGAGATTGCACCACTGCTGCACTCCAGCCTGGGCAACAAAGTGAGACTCTGTCTCAAGGGGGGAAAAAGGTGTGTTTTATGGCCAGGCCTGAAGTGGAGCACATCACTTCTGCCCCTAACTCACTGAAGCAGAATCCAAATCAGCTGTGAAGAAGGCAGGTGATGTAACATAATTGGTAATTATTTAGGAAGTCCCTGATACATTCTTGTTATGGGCTGATTTTTGTCCTCTGTTTCCCCATGAAAAATTCATGTGTTGAAATCCTAACTTCAGAATGTGACAAAATTTGAGAAGGGGCTTTTAAATAAGAGATTAAGTTAAAATGAGGCTTTGAGGGTGGGCCCTAACCCAACCGGACTGGTATCCTTGTTAAAAAAATATGAGGACACACAAAAAAGAGACACCAGAGGTGCAACACCACATGAAGATGAAGGGAGAAGGTAGCTGCCTGCAAGCCAAAGAAAGAGACCTCAGGAGGAACCAACCCTGCCGACACCTTGGTCTTGGACTTCCAACCCCCAGAACTGTGAGAAAACAGTTGGCTGTTTAAGCCTCCCAGCCTGTGGCACTTCCTTATGGCAGCTCTAGGAAACTAAAGACATTCCATAAAAGAATGACACATAATTTATAATTTGGGTAAATTGACAGTTCTGTCATAGTTCTTGCTGTTTAAGAATTTTCCATTTATTTAAGCCATTTCTTACGACATTCTGTATGGATCTGTAGTTTTCTCCATGTAGTTATCACATCTATTTTAAAGTTTATTTTCTTGTCAACATTTTTTAGTAGTTTTGGGGAAAAGGATATTTATCATGTTTTCCTAATGATTATCTATGGTATAAAGGGAAGCAGTTGGTTTTTGTATATTATTTTGTAATCCATATATCCTAGTGAGGTCTCTTATTAATTCAAACACATTTTCATTTGTTTCTCTTGAATGTTGCAAGTAAAAATTATATCATTCTGTTCATGTGGTAGCTAACCTATGCTGAACGCATTTTAATAGATTTTCTGTATTTTGCTTGTTTAAAATGCAAATGAGTGAGTGCACAAGGTTCCCTTTCATGCCTATCAATTTCTCTTTTTTAAAAATCAATTTTTGCATTGTATATTTCTATGCTATGCATTTTTGAAGGGATGTTTTTCTGTTATATATTCATAATGAACTATTATAAATGTGTTTTTAACTTGGAATTCTACATCTTTTTTTAATACTGTAGTCTTTGCCTTTTGGTTGTCATTGCTTGACATAGCTTATGAATACTTAATTTTAACGTTTGTCGATTGCTTTGTTTTGGTGATGTTGCTAGCTTATTTTGGAAATTAAATAATCCAGCCTGAGATTCTTGCCTTTGGAAGAGAAGCTTTTCCCATTTTTCCCACAGTCTTAACTGACAGTCTCTCTCTTTTTTGTCATCTTTTAATGCCTTCTTAGTCTTTTCTTATTCCTTTTATCATGAATGAGCTTCCTTACCACTCCTTTCCTCTGTCTGTAATATAGAAATGATATATGCTGTTTGTTAGGGACTGACAGTTTGGGTCACTCCAAAATTCATATCCTGAAGCCCTAACCCCAGTGTGGCTGTATTTGGAGTAAGGAAGTCATTAAGGTTCAATGAGACCATAATTATGGAGCTCTGGTCTGATGGGATTAATGTCCTTGTAGGAAGAGAAGCTGGAGCTCTTGTTTGCATGCTCGCTCTCCACCTCCATATCCCTTTCCACCCACTTCCCTGCTCCTCTTCTGCTTTACCTGCCTCCCTTCTTAGCTCCCTCAGATGCTCCAAAACAGGTCATGATGACGTATCAAGAAGGCAAGAAAGCAGCCATCTGGAAACCAAATGAGAGCGTTCATCAGAAACCAAACCAGTCAGCACTCCGATCTTGTACTTCCAGCCTTCAGAACTGTGAGAAAATACATTTCTGTGGTTTAAGCCACCCAGTCTGTGGTGTTTTGTTATGGCAGCCCAAGCAGATGAATACACTGTTTTTACTTAATTATTTTTATTTTCAATCATTTTGGGGAGTACAGAACCAAACATGTGGTTTTGTGTTACATGGATAAGTTCTTTAGTGGTGATTTCTGAGATTTTGGTGCACCTGTCACCCGAGCCATGTACACTGTACCTAATATGTAGGATTTTATCCTTCACCCTCCTCCTGCCCTTCCCCCTGAGTCTCCAAGGTCCATTATATCCTTCTCCTGCCTTTGCATCCTCATAGCTTAGCTCTCTTGTATAAGAGAGAACATACAGTATTTACTTTTTCATTCCTGAGTTATTCTAACAAGAATAATG
Organism: Chlorocebus sabaeus; assembly: GCF_047675955.1. Lineage (NCBI taxonomy): Eukaryota > Metazoa > Chordata > Mammalia > Primates > Cercopithecidae > Chlorocebus > Chlorocebus sabaeus. Next base: position 6,763,618 of record NC_132911.1, on the reverse strand, counting down.
GCCTCCAGCTCCAAGCAAGTTGCTGCAAAGGCCATTGTTTCATATTATTTTATGGCTGAGTAGTATTTCATGGTATATATATACATTTTGTTTATCCATTCATTGGTTGATGGGCATTTAGGTTGGTTTCATATTTTTGTGACTACGAATTGTAATACACTGTTTTATATTATGTAAAGTTTACCTATTTAAAAGCAAGGCAATTTTTTTTTCTAATAATATCAGCAATAAACTGTATTGACACCAACATGAAATTCAGGGCAATTTTCACACTTATTTATTTTAAACCAGTACTGGCTGTTATTGATCTGAAAATTGAGATGAATATTTTTTATTTTAGGTTACAAATCTTACATGTCAAGATGTAAAATTATGTTTGCATTCTGGTTTATAACCATACTATAAGAATTATTCAGATAAAAATAGTTTAAATGGCATTGTATGCTACTCATCAGTACTTCTATCCTTTGGCCCAATGGCAAAACTTAGCCAGTGCCACTGAGGGTGGTATATGTGGTTTGAGGGTATGACAGGCAGGTGTGGCTGTGTCTAGGATCTGCAGAGGGGCTCTCTGTAGAGTGAACCTACAAAACTCCCTCTAGACTGAGTCCTACAGCAGCACATTCTTACTATGAGGCACTCACTGTCACTGATCCATGGGAAGTTTTTGGAGGATGGGGCTGGGAAAGGGGAGAAAGAGGAAACATGACAGGAAAATACAAAATGTGCTCTAGGAGGCCAGCGCCCCTTCCTGGGACCCTGGACATTGGATAATTTAGGAGAAGAGTGCTACCCTCTGGGAGCAGAGAGCCTAATTTTGTTTTCTGGAACCCTGTGGCAGGATCCAATTGTAAGCAACCGAAATACAGCACCAATGCATCTGCCTTCCACTCCTTAGCAAAGTGCTTCCTGCCATTTAAGTATAACAGAATCATTTCTCTTCAACACCTTCCCATTTCCAGTGTTAGGAAAGTATCCTGGACTAATGCATCTAGCTTTTCGTATTAGCCATTGAAAGGAGGTCAGCTCGCTAAGGCCACAATCTCTACTCAGAGGACAGAGTGTAACAGATGCATGTCTGTTTGATTATTTTCTAGTTATATCACTTTTGCAGCTTTTCTACTTTGGAGTTCCTCAGTGTGATTTATCAGGGTGCATTCTGTGGATACTCCCCCATCAAGGGCTGTAGGAAGTCTACTTTCTAAGCCTTTTGATATGGTTTGGTTGTGTCCCCACCCCAAATCTCATCTTGAAGTGTAGCTTCCACAATTCCCACTTATCGTGGGAGGGACCCGGTGGGAGGTAATTGAATAATGGGGGCGGGTCTTTCCCGTACGGTTCCCATAATTGTGAATAAGTCTCACGAGATCTGATAGTTTATGAAAAGGAGTTTCCCTGCACAAGCTCTGTCTTCCCTACCACCATGTAAGATGTGACTTTGCTTCTCCTTCGCCTTCTACCATGACTGTGAGGCCTCCGCAGCCATGTGGAAGTGAGTCCATTAAACCTCTTTTTCTTTAAAAATGACCCAGTCTCAGGTATGTCTTTATTAGCAGCATGAGAACAGACTAATACACCCTTCTATTGTCTCCAAACATAAATGAAGATCTAAAAGTATAGCACTCCTAGTCCACTGTTTGGTACAAAAATGGTCTTTAATAATATTTGTTGAATAACTGAATATAGAATTTTAAGTCATGTGCTTTTCTATTTTTAACTCTGAAAAATTCTGATGTTAGGAAGAAGAAATCTGCATTCAGCATAATTTTTCTTTATGTGTCATTGATCTAATTTTTCCATTTTAATACTTCAAGATTATTTCCTTTCCCTTCAAGTGTAAAACTTTCATCAGATGGGGTCTACGTGTTCGATTTTTTGTAAAGGAAATTTTGCTGCTATCCAGAATGCTCTTCAACTAGCAGATTGAGATCTTCCATCCCAGAATTTCTTTTTTCCTATTATGCATTTAGTGTTGCTTTTTTGTCACTCTGTGTCTTTTCAAGGAACACAAATTACATGCAATTTCATGTTAATTATACCTATTTTATATCTTCTCTCAGCTTATGTTTTTAACTCTTTGTCTTTCCTATTCATGAACATGGGGTGGTTTCTTAAGCTTTTTATCTGCTCTATTGGTTCAATTTTCTACAGTATTGGTTCTGTTCAACTGATTCTAGTGTACATTATATTTCTATCATTAAACTTTTGCTTTTATTAAATACAAACTATTCCTTATTTAATTTGACTCTCCTTAGATTTTTGTTTGCCTCTTGGCCATATATTTTTAGTATCTGTCTATAGCCTTATAATCCAAGATTTCATACAGTTTTTTTGAAAGATATGCTTTCTATTGGGATTATGAAAGTAGATACTTCAGAAATGTCTTTCTGCGGTGAATCGTGTGTTCTCATTTTGTATTATGTTTTCCTTCCCTTTTTTCTTTTGTTTTAAAATCTTTATTAGGCCTTTCTTTTTCTGTTTACTCATTGTATATCATGTAAATTTTATCCACATCTGGTACTTTACTGGATCAATTCTTGTGGAATCTGTTACTGCATGTCTTTAGTGACCTAATCTTTGACTTCAAAAATGTGCTTAAAACTAGGAAGAGAAGGAACTCAATCTAGTCCAGAGGCCTTTAAACACCTCCTGAGTTCAGAGATGTCTGCAGGGCTTAAAGCTGATAAGCTGTTTGGTACACTTTATTTGTGATTAGGGCCTTAAGTAAAGCATAATCTTTTTATCAAATTAAAATCTAATTGTTAAAAATACATGGGTTATTTTATTAAACACTTGGTTATACTACTTGGTCCAAAAAGAAATATATAAGTTCAGACTGTATAAAAGGAGAATTTATTTTCAAGAAATTACTCTGAAATTATTCAGGGGTCACTATTCAGTGTGAATATTCACATAAAGAAATAACCTCTATGATAAACAATTAGAGTTCTATGGCACAGCTTCCCAGAATACATAATAACTACAGGTCAAGAAAGTGTGGTCATGGTTTAAACTGCATAAAATTTCAGCATCACTATTCTTTTTTATTAATCAAAAAGAAAGGATATGTGGAAATGTTATAATTTTATGAGAGAATGAAGAGCTCACATAGAATTTATATTCATATCTACATATCTGTAAGAGTATCTCTATATACATCTACATCTATTTCTGTACTAAAAGATAAGCTGACATCAGTCTGACTTCTGTGACTTTTAAACTCACCACTTTCTGTAACTTTTTAGTAACAGTGTTTTCAGGTAAAATATAGAACCACTAGTTGAATATAAATTTCAGATAGACAACGGATAACTTTTTTCAGTATGAGTATGTCCAAATATCACGTAGGACATATTATTTATCCTAATAAAATACTGTTTATTTGAAATTCTAATTTAACTGTATATTCTATATTTTATTTACTAAATATGGCACCCCATATTAGAATTGCTTTAAAAATCATTCAAAATGCTACTTATAAATTTATATTTAAGTATATTCCAGTTATGAAATTGGAATGTAATCTTATCTTTCCAAATCTAATTTTGAATTAAGAAAATAGAATTTCTAATGGAAAAGCCCACTGACCTTTGGATTAAAGCAGGATGTCATGAATAGTCAATAATCTTGTAGAATAGCATTCTCAATGAGATATGTTGTGCAAGAAAGATATAAAATTATATTCTTCTGATTCTGTAGGCTGTTTACTCTGTAGAGAGTTTCTTTTGTTGGTGCAGAAGCCTTTTAGTTTAATTAGGTCCCATTTGTCAAATTTTTCTTTTGTTGCAATTGCTTTTGCCATCTTCATTATGAAATACTTACCTTTGCCTATGTCCTGAGTGGTATTGCCTAGGTTCTCTTCTGGGATTTTAATAGTTTTGGTTTTATGTGTAAGTTTTTAATCCATGTTGAGTTGATTTTTATATTGATATGTGGTATAAGAAAGAGGCCCCATTTGACTTTTTTACCTATTGCTAGCCAGTTCTTCCAGCATTTATTACACAGGGAATTCTCTACCCATTGCTTGTTTTGTCAGGTTTGTTAAAGATTAGATGGTTGTAGGTGTGCAGTCTAAATGCCCATTAATGATAGACTGGATAAAGGAAATGTGGTACATATACACCATGGAATACTATGCAGCTATAAAAAAGAATGAGATCATGTCCTTTGCAGAGACATGGATGGAGCTGGGGGCCATTATCTTTATCAAACTAAAATGGGAGCAGAAAAGCAAATACCACTGTGAATATTCAATGGCAGTAATTTACTCAAAGTTGTGCTTTATTCTCTAGAAATCTTTCCTAGATCCTTCAAGCTACAGTGAATCTCTTCTCCTGGCTTCCATTTTGGCTTTTTTAGGGAAAAGAGGAATTTTTAGAGTGATTAGCTCAGAGTGGTTATATTAGTAATTTTGTATATTACATCAGTAAATTGTGTGCCTATTTTGCAATAGGCACTATGAAGTTAGTTCCCTATGGGACTAGGAAGTTAGACCATGAGATATTTGGTTCTCTAGATGGCTAGAAATGATAGTGCCCAAAGAATGAAGGGAAAAAGAAGGAAATCAACTAAAGACATATATAGCAGGGTGGGTAAGGACTCAGGTAGAGAGGACAAGCATAGGGGGTTGGAATCTCAGGTCCACTAGGTACTAGTTGGGTAAACTGGGGAAAGTTACTTGCTTTCTCTGCACCTCAAATGTTCTGTATGTAGAGAGACAATACATATATAATAATGAAGGCTACATACGCAGGTATACATACATGTATGTAATATATATACGTAATGCACTTATAACTAGTGAGATCGCAATAAATGCCATTATCAATACTTGACTTTAATATAATCAATACTTGTAAGTTAATTTGTATGAGGTTTTTAACTCTAAGCTTTCAAACCTGGATGATTTTGGAGTTTGTGTTGTGTGAAGAACTGTTAAGGGTCTGAGGTTTTACCCTGCTTGCAAACTAACAAATTAGCTTTCCATAGTTTCCCAGGTTCTGGTAGAAGCCATGAGCCTCTGGGATCAACAATGAAGGACAGGTTAGTACCCACAGCAAGAGTGGCAGTCAGAGAATTATCATTTTTATGCAAGTTCCCTGAGCCCTGATTCCCTCAGGATGATACGTGGAGTCCAGGTGTTACTTGCATGTGTAATGGAAGCCTGAGGTTGGGAAACCAAATCTTTTATAATGGGCAGTAAGCCTGCCTGCCCTTTGCTTTAGAGAGAGACAATCTGCCTTCTGAAGATATTTGCTATACAACCATTCCTGAGACAATAGTCTGGAACAAGGAGAAGTCACTTCCATACATCACAAGACTGACACAGAGACACAGGAGACCCATGAAAAATTGTCTCCCCACACAGAGGGAACATAGAATTAGGCTGAAGGGAAGGAGTGGGGTGGTATGAAAGCTAGGGTTTGTGTTACCCATGTAAAATAGCAGGTCTGAAGATGAAAAGATAAGGGTAGAAAAAGAATAACAATTTGAGATTATTGCTTTCTTGCACTACCTCTTTAAAATCTTGGCTCCAGGGCTGTTAAACTGGATGTTCCCATTTTCCACCAACATCTTGAGAAGTGTTTTATCTGAAACACCTTTCCATTTGCTGTATCTAAGAGAAGAATTAAAATTTTCCAGGTGAATTTTGCAGTATGCTAGCTTGTGGCAACATATCTTCAAAAGTTTCCTGTTACTTTATAATCTTGCAGATTATTGAGTTTCCTGTTACTTTATAATCTTGCAGAAATGCAACTCCACAAACTGTTTTCAGTAAAATGGAACATACTATCCCTTTTATGACTGCCTTTGTCAGCATACTATGACTACTACTAAGTATCAATGTGCTTAAAATCCTGTGATGTGAATATTAGGCAAGTTTTAATGGTAATCCATTTCTCTATTCTTTTTTTTTTCTTTTTATAGAACTTCTAAAGTAGTATTTACCAAGCTTGAGGAGTTTAGAAAAATTCAAATTATCTGATAAGGGAAGAATATGATAACATCAATAAAATGTGCTTAGAACCTGCTACTTAGGTTGACACCTAATGGTATTCTTCATCATGTGAATATCCAGGACCAGGCAGAGGAAGAGAACAGCTACTCCAAAGCCATTTTCCAATTTCATACAACTGTGCATGTAAGACAACATGGAAAGAACAGCTACTCCAAAGCCATTCTCAAATTTCATACAACTGTGTCCATAGGACAACATGTCAAACTCCATATAAAGTAACCAGATACAAAACAATCCTTGCTTAGGGTGAGCAAATTATCTGGACATAATTCTCTGAACCTGGCTTATATTTGGCCCCCATGTCTCTTGAGGGCAGAGAAGTATATGTTTCCACATTTAAAAATGTGGGCAGGAATTTCTTGTCTTTAAATTAGATCACAAGATGATTATAATTCCAGATAATTCATGTATATGAAAAAAACTCATTGGTGACCAAAGGTCAAAATTTATTTTCTGACAAGTATGGACAGAGGGAAAAGTAAACTGAATTAAGTCACAGACCTAAAGATCTTCCACCCTTTCGAAAGACATCATGAGAAGAAAATGCAGTGACTTTTAGATAACGCTTCAGGGTGCATGGTGCTTGTACTTCACGTCAGTTATGTGACATGGTATTATTATTAACAGCTACCTTTTATAGACTTGCAGCAGGTCACACCCACTTAGTGACCTACAAACATTAATCAAGGAATTTAAGGCGAAAAGTCATGCACTTTTTGTAGCTTTACTGTTTGCTTTTCAACTGTGTATGTGTGCATGTGCACATGTGTGTTTGTATACAGTTACACATGAATGGAAAGATGGAAGAATGTATGGATAGACAAACAGATATGGATAGGTCAATGGGGTGGATGGATGGATAGATGGATGGATGGACGGATGGTTGAATGAGTAGTTGGGTTGGGTTGGTGAGTAGATGATCACATGGTTGGATAGGTAGATGGATAGATGAATGATTTAATGAATGGATGAATGATTGGGTGGGTAAGTGGTTAGTTGGTTAGAGAGATGCATAGATAGGGAGATAGATATACCTCATGCCGTTGGAAGTTGCTGTGTTGCACTGACTCTTTTAGTATCACACATTGAATAGGATGAGGGAGAAGGAGGCAAATGGCTGGCTTTTTCACTGTGTTAATGGTGTCTTTTGATTCAGAGGTTTTAAAATTGCTGTTCCAATTCAGTGATGTGTCCAACACACATCACTTAATGATAGGGTTACCTTCTGACAAGTGTACCATTAGGTGATTTTGTCATTGTGGGAATATCATACAGTGTATCTGTATAAACACAGATGCTGTAGTTTCCTGCACACCTAGGCTCTATGGTATTTGAATGGATGGATGGATAGATGGTTGGATCAATAGTTGGGTTAGGGGATTGGTGAGTGGATGATCACATGGTTGGATAGGCAGATGGATACATGAATGGTTGGATTGCAGAATGGATGAATGATTGGGTGGGTAAGTGGTTAGTTGGTTAGAGGGATACATGGATAGGGAGATAGATATAGCCTATTTCTCCTAGGCAGCTGTAATGGAATACTTTATCTTAATCCAATAAACTAATCTGGGGCATTGTTGAAATCTTTCAATGTTTAGTCTCCCATTATCTTTTCAACCGTAATAGCAAATATTTGTTCCAATGAGACCATGCAGATAACTCTTGAAAACTATACTAGTAACTCTATGTTGTGAAATTCTAAGCTCAAATATCATTTTTTATCTAACTTGTCCTCTCTAAAAATTTTTGGCAGGATCAACTACTTCCTGTTTCTTTAACATGTGTAATGGTGTATGTATCTTTCAGAAAATAAAATGCACCGGTTTTAAGTGTACAATTCAATAAACTTTATAAAATTTGCTGAGTTGTGCAAACATCACCACCATCCAATTTTAGAAAATGTTTATCACCCCCACAATGTCTAGTGTGTCTATCAGCGAGTTACTCTCATGTCTACTCCCAGCCCCCGACAGCTATTACACTACTTTCTGTCTATATAGATTTGCCTTTTCTTGAATTTCATATAAATGGAATCATATGATATATGTGGCATTTTTGTCTCTCTTCTTTTACTTAGTCTAATGTTTTTGAGGTTTATGTATGTTTTAGCATGTATCAGTTCCTTGTTCCTCTTTATTGCCAAATAGTATTCAATGTTATACATATACCATGTTTGTTTATTCACAGATTAGTTGATGGACATTTGGATTGTTCCTACTTCTTGACATTTATGAATAATTATGCTATAAACACTAGTGCCTTCCCTTTGTCAACCTGGTGCCAACCTGGTGAAACCCCATCTCTAGTAAAAGTACAAAAAATTAGCCAGGCATGCTGGTCTGCACCTCTAATTCCAGCTATTTGGGAGGCTAAGGTATGAGAATCACTTGAAACTAGGAAGCGTAGGTTGCAGTGAGCTGAGACAAGCACCACTGCACTCGAGCCTGGGTGACAGAGCAAGACTCTGTCTCCAAAATAAATAAATAAATAAATAAATAAAATTAAATAAAAATAAATTGATAAATAATTTATCAGGTAGCTATCTAGGGGAGTAATTGCAGGATCATGTAGTAATTTGTATTAACTTTTTCAGAATATGCAAAACTATTTTCCAAAGTGGCTACAACATTAGACATTCCAGCCAGTACTTGCCTCCTCCCCTCTTTTTTGGGGGGGGGGTGGGGGAGTGGAGCTTCTGGGTCATCTCCCTGTCTTAGTTCACTGACATCAGCCCCTATTTCTTGGCTGCCTTTGATGGGCTGTTCTCAGGCCCCTAACATCTAAAATTGGAAGGATCTTGAAGTTCATTTTTTAGATATGCTTTCTTCTCTTAACTATAATTACATAGGAGGGGATTTCATCCAGTGTCAGGACTTTAAAAGCTTTTTCCCTGATAATTTTACGTATTTGTATCTTCGGGCCAGACCTTTCCCCATGAATGGACACTCCCTTCTGTCTACTGGATATCTTCCCTTCGATATACAACAGACATTTCAAAATCAGGGTGTTCATAGCTGAAATCATGATTCCTGCCCCACACTCTGCCTCCTAAATTCCTCTTTCTATATTCTATGTCATTTCTTTCTCAATAAATGCAAGCTCATCGTTAACAGTTGATCAAGCTAAACATTTCTTCACATTCAAATCTAATCTGTCAGCAAATCCTGTTAATTCTACCCCCCAATATGTTTAATCTGTTCCTTCCTTCCTTTCATTCTACTTCCAAATAGTTCCACGAATTCCTATTTTACTAAGAATAAAAGTCAAATTATTTACCAAAGTCACTGGGAATTACTACCTTACATGATTTGGGTTTGTTGCTAACCCTATTGTCCTTCTATAAGTTTTCACTTCCTCACTCCATTCCAGACACACTGACCTCTTCACTGTTACTTTAAATTTCCAATATTCTCACCACTGGCTTCATCTGCCTAAATCCCAACCCTCTGCCCCAGCCACCTTTATGACTTTCCATCTCTTCTTGCTCAAATATCACCATATCAGAGATAACTTCCCTATCTTTTATGAAACATCAACTACGTGCATCCTTCAGCCTTGTACTTTTTACCTTTCTCTGATAGATTTTTCTTTATTTTGCTAATTTTAAATGGCATACAGGTTGACCCTTATTCAAAATGCTTGAGACTAGAGGTGTTTTGGATTTTGGAATATTTGCATTTACATAATGAGATATCTTGGGGGAGGGAACTCAGGTTTAAATATGAAGCTTATGTTTTCTGTATACCTTATACACATAGCCTGAAGGTAACTTTATACAATAGTTTAAATAATTTCGTGCATTAAACCAAGTTTTGGCTGCATCCCATCACAAGAGATTGGGTGTAGAAATTTTCTCCTTATGTTGTCATGTCAGTGGTCAAAACATTTTGGATTTTGGAACATTTTGGATTTCGGACCCTTTCATTCCGATGCTTAACCTGTGTAATATATTTGTTAATTGTCTATGTCCTTCCATTAAAATGGAAGATCTATAAAAGCAGGGAAAGTGTCAGATTCATTCACTGCTGTATTCTCAGGGCTTGAATGATTACCGGTATTGTAGTTTCTTAATACATATTTATTGAATAAAAGATAAATAATAAACTATCAGAACAAGAATAAAAGAAAACTCAAGCAAAAGTAGACCTGGGTTAGTGCCCAGGTGATTAGGATGTTTTTAAAATCAAATTTCTATTTTACCTTCCTTTTCATAACAGCAGACTAGTTTGTCTTTGAATAAACATTCCTCCTCCATCCTAGAGTGCATGTGGCAGAGTCAGGAAAGCTGATTCATTTATAATATTTTTAGGACCCTCTAGACTGTTTTCATAGTGGCTCCACTAATTTACAATCCTGGCAACAGTGTACAGGGCTCCCTTTTCTCCATTTCATCATCCCACACTTGTTGTCTTTTGTCTTTTTGATAATGGCCATTGTAACAGGTGTGAGGTGATATCTCATGATGGTTTTGATTTGCATTCTCTAATACCGATGCTGAGCAGATTTTCATATACATGTTTGCCCTTTGTACGTCTTCTTTGAACAAATGTCTTTTCAATTCTTTAGCCCATTCTATAATTGGGTTATTTGTATTTTTACTTTTGGGTTGTAAGAGCTCCTTATATATTTTGGATATTAGCCCTGTATCAGATATGTGGTTTATGAATATTTTAAACAGAAGCACCATAGGATCCAACAATACTACTTCTAAGCATATATTCAAAGAAATTGAAATCAGGTTCTTGAAGACATAGCTGCACTGCCAGGCTCACCACATTGTTATTCACAATAGTCAGGATATGGCAGCAACCTAAATGCCCATTGATACATGACTTGATAAACTATGATATCTACTTATAATGATATATTACTCAGCCTTAAAAAATAAGGCAATCCTGCCATTTTCAGCAACATGGATGAAACTGGAGAACATTATGTTAAGTGAAATAAAAGAAAGCACAAAAGGATAAATACTACATGATAGCACATATATGAAATATCTAAAATAACCAAACACATAGAAGTGCAGAGAGGATAATGGTGGCTGTCAGAGGGACAAATGGGGAGGTATTAGAGTACGAAGTCTGTCATGCAAAATGAATAAATCCTAAGGCTCTGTGGGGCAGCATGGTGCCCATAGTTAATGATACCGTGTTGGATACTTAGACCTTTGCTAAGAGGGTAGATATAACGTTAACTGTTCTTATTTAAAAAAATAAATAGGGTGGGAGGAAACTTGGAGGTGATGGATAGGTTTATGGCATGGATTATGGTGACACACTGATGAGTATATACTTATCTCTAAACTTGTCAAGTTGCATACACTGAATATACATGCACTTTGTATATCTATCATATCTCAATAAAGTAGTGTAAAAACAAGTTGAAGTGTTCTGGGCAAATTGGAATAATTGGATACCCTGAAAAATAAAAAGGAAATTGACTCAGTCTCATTGTAGAAGGTTGGCACGTGATCCAAACTGGACCAGTTAGGTGCCCTCCTGGAAGTTTAGTGACACAAAGTCTGAAATCAACAGAAGCTTATTCATCCTGACAGTGGCATCTATCAATTATCTAAATCCCAAGAGCTCCTCTGACTTTGACTTTTGTTGAATCTTAAGGTTTTTAGCCTTCCTTTTGGTTCCCTTCGCTATGACTATCCTACCAAATAATATATATTTGTTTATTTCTACTGTTAAGTATCTCAACAGATATTAACAGATTAAAAAAGGTCAACTACATTTTCACAACTAAGTGTGAACTATTCAGGAGGTTCTTAGGGGAACTGAATGATTTAATGCCTCATTTGACATTCATGATTTCTTTGTTCATTCACTCAACATGTATTTACTGAGCCTCCATCATATACTGACAGAACACTCTTCTTTGTATGTACACAAATGGCTCTTTGATTAAGAATCTCAGAATCTAATAGAGAATAATCAAATTTCAATATCTATGCAGGGTACATAGTGTCGGTATGAAGACAAGAGTGATTGTCCTGGTGACTGAGAGGGCCACGAAGGACCAACAGAGTTTCCTGAGCTTCCGCTGGAGCCTGGGAAGATGAGTAGGCATTTTCAGGTAGACAAGGAAAGGCAGGGTAGGGAATAGGGAAAGGCTTTGCCTTCAGAGTGGGCATGTGGGATTTCCGGGAAGTGGGAATTCCAGGTAGGATGCTGGGCAGCATAGGGAGCCTCTTGGTCTTGGTTTATCTACATAGATACCTAAAATGAGGTTATAAGAAAATGGCATCTCATTAGTATCACTTTCTGCAGAAGATGGTGAGGGTGCTTGAAGTTCTCTGGAAGTTCAACATGCAAATCTCTCCTTTTTCCACACTGCAGGTCTCAGTACCCGATACAGTGAGACAGGGGCAAAAACCTAGGAAAGTGTATGGCAGATAAATGCCCATCGATTCAATATTTGGACAGTCATAGAGAAAATGATATTTTGTGAAATTATCTTTCTGCTGTATTATTCCTAAGAATGCTTAAAATGAAACACAAGCACTCTGAATAGCTTTGAGGACAAAGACAGAAAACTCTGAACAGCAGGTGGCCACTTACGCTTCCTTAGCACAGCTTGGAAAAAGCAACTCCTTGTATAGTGATATGATCAAAATAGGGATCTGATATGATTGAACTCATTTTATTGTACAGATTCACGTGACTGAAGACAGGACTTAATGTTTAGAAGCCATGCAGGAGAAATTAGAGAAGACACCTCCTGATAGGAATCATAGTACAGTTGAGCCCAGGATGCTATCGTAACCATCCATTTAAAAAAAATGTTTCCTAGTGAATTGTGTTTTCAGACCATACAGAAGTATGTCAAGAAAGATGTTTAGAAATGTGAGGAACCAACATGAAGTTCATTTTCTGGCATTTGGCTGAACTAGAGGGAAAGAATTTGATATGCCAATTTTTGATGAATCAATTTGTTCCCCTTGGAACTGGTATGCCACATTATTACCAGAATATAAAAGAGTTAAACCAATTTCCAATGCTTGACTTGTTGATCTTCTCTGGCATACAAGTGAAACATTTGTGAAAATAAAGAACAATGCACCCTCCACAATAAACTTATAATTAATTATTGAAAGGCACAAAATTTTTGTGCACCTGCCATGTGCCTGGTCTTATGCTAGGTCCTGGTGATACATGAATGACCGTGATACACGACCTGGACAACAAGGTCCTTTCCTTTCGCAGCTTCATTTTAGTGCTATGGAAAGTAAAAATTCTCTAGGAAAGGAAGCTTTCCTAAAACTACCTCCAAATTCAAAATCTATGTAGTAAACATTAAAGTTCCAAAACAAATATATTGTTTAATATACACTATACATTTTAATTTTGAATAGCTTATGCAGTTAATAGGTGAATCAGATGATTACTTATATAGAACCATGACCTAGGAATATGGAAATCTTTTTATGTGTATGTGATCATAAGATCTTCAAAACAAAGCGGGTCTCACAACTGCTCAGGAAGAGGAAATATATCTTTTCTTGTTCTAATGAACCTTGTGTGTTTTGTGACTGAAGAACATTGCCAAGAATTTTTGGTCCCTCTGTAGGGTTCATACTGGTAGAGTTGATTTTATGATCCTATAATAATAATTTTTCCTTCTGTTCTAGTTAAAGGCTTGTCAGGTTCTCATTACACTCAGATTCTAATTTCTGAATTGAGTCTGTTTCGCCTTGGCAAATCAACAAGCACAAATCACATCACAAATCATTGTTGGTTACAGCATTATGTCTCACAAACTATGGTATGGAGTTTTGGCTTCTGTACCTTTGTCTCAATTTTATGTCAGTTCTGTATAGTTTGGATTGCAGAGGGTTGTGGAGTGTGTGTGTGTGTGTGTGTGTGTGTGTGTGTGTATTTAAGCAAAGAGCAAGGTGAGAGGATTTTAAGAATAAAGAAGATGCTGCATTCCAGGTGGATGGTGGACAATTCACTTGGTACAATGCAAATCAATTTAAATAACAGCACATTAGAGGATAGTATTTAGAAGAATGGCAAAATTTAATTACCCCTGTTAAAAATCCATATTCCTTTCTTTCCTGTGAATTCTCATTTTGAGCAGTGAGATGGCATACACACATTTAATATATTATTAGCAGATAATAGCAGTGTTACTTCTGGATTGTCAACATTCTGAGTATAATGAAGGCAAGATCATCTTCTGTGTCTTGTGCAGCATATTGGAAATATGTCACGCATGACTCCTTTTGACCTTTTTAGGAAGAATTAGTTATATTCAAGGTGCTATTTTGACTTGTATTGCCAAGGGACTGTAGTTTGTTAGTAAAAATTATTGAGTGTTAAGGAAGGCTATAAAGAATAAACAGGAGAGGAGAAAACCCAGTGGGCATTGGCTGCATCTGCTGTAATCCCCTGGGATGAAGTGATAGCAGAAATGATAAATACTGGACCACTTTCCAAGAGTTCCAAATTACATGGCACCATACCCCAGGGGAAATTTAACTTCCTAGACATCTGTTGGGTTACAAATACAGCGATCCCATGCTTCCTAAATTATGCTGGGGACAGCTTTATGATGCAGCAAGTTAGAATCTAACCAGAGTTGAAGTCATTCTGACTTAACTTGAGAAAAACAAAGAGAACTTGTATCAAAGTGTTGGGCAAAAAGAGAGGTGGACGCATAGGGCTTGGAGCAGGTCTGGCTCATCAAGACAAGGGCAAGTTGACATAGGGGCTGGAACAAACATACATTTCAGCAAAGAAGTTCACAGAAAAAATTTCTTTGACTTATTTCTTTAGAAAATTACATTTTTGAGAAATCTGGATTAGTGACAGCAACGGCAACTTTTTCTCGTGAGGCGATTGTGAATATTACCAAAAAATCAATTTTTCAAGAAAATATATTAAGTCTGAGGAAAAGAATTGTTGGACAATTTAAAAATGAAATATTTATCTCACACAGAGTCTGTATCATTTCTGTGCTGCATTCACGCACGAATCCTCACATATTCCTGGAGATCTTTGGAAAAGGCATGTTAGACCCTATCAGTGGCAGAGATACTAAGATATGTAACAAGGAAGAGCATGCACATCATTTACTTACTTTCCTCTCTAGGTGTACGATTATTCTACCTATCTCAGCCTCCCTTTTTCAGTGTGGTCAGCACATGACTGGTTTCTAGCCAGGATGCTAAGTTGGCCAGGCCTAGTGGCTCAGGCCTGCAATTCTAGCACTTTGGGAGGTTGAGGTGGGTGGATCACTTGAGATCAGGAGTTCGAGACCAGCATGGTGGCCAACATGGTGAAACCCCATCTATATAAAAAAACTGTAAAACATTAGGGAGGGAAATGGACATGATGAGTGTGCTCTCTTTACCCACTGGCAAAACGCAAGGACTCTGAACCCCAGCAGGGGGCAGAGCCATGATGTGGGGGGAGCCTAGGAGTTTCTCAGTCTACCTGACAACCAGGAGTATCTCTTTTCAACTTTCTGTGGGAAAGAAAGAATTCTGTTGTTTCTAAGACTACCATATTTTATGGATTTATCTATTCTAGAAGCTAGTTGGTTTTGTTTTTCCCCCTCTAACTAATATGATTCTTAAATCAGACTTCCTGGGAAGGAAAATCTATTAACCCTTTTCTATTTCAAGGACATTGTTCTATCCATTTTACAATCAATTTTACCTCTGTTTATCTTGACTGGCTTAGGGATGTCTATTCAAATCAGGATGGAGCTGGAAGCCATTATCCTCAGCAAACTAATACAGGAACAGAAAGTCAAATACCGCATGTTCTCACTTATAAGTGGGCACTGAACAATGAGAACACATGGACACAGGAACAACACACACTGGGGCCTGTCAGGGGTGGGGTGGGAGGAAGTAGAACATTAGGAAAAATAGCTGGTGCATGCGGGCTTAATACCTGGGTGATGGGTTGATAGGTGCAGCAAACCACAATAGCACACATTTACCTTTGTAACAAACCCGCACATCCTGGGCATGTATTCCAGAACTTAAAATAAAAATTGAAATAAAGGCTGGGTGCAGTGACTCACACCTGTAATCCCAACACTTTGGGAGGCCAAGGCGGGTGGATCATGAGGTCAGGAGTTCAAGACCAGTCTGGCCAAGATAGTGAAACCCCATCTCTACTAAAAATACAAAACTTATCCAGGTGTGGTGGTGGGTGCCTGTAATCCCAGCTACTTGGGAGGCTGAGGCAGAGAATGCTTGAACTTTGGAGGCAGAGGTTGTAGTAAGTCGAGATCGTGCCACTGCACTCCAGCCTGGGTGACAGAGCAAGACTCTATCTCAAATACATACATACGTATATACATACATACCTACCAGTAAATATTTGGTTAGAGCATTTATCTCTCAAGGTACCATCCTTGGTGTTGGGTAGATTTCATTGGATAGACTATGAAGTAGGAAATTCAAAATTATAAGAACAAACTCAGAGGAAGTGGGTAAATAAACTGTCACCCAAGCATGCCTTCTCCATGACTACAAAAGAAAATGGAAGAAAGCAGTTTATAAATACACTATCAGGTTGTATGGTTTCCACTTCATGGATAGCATTTTCTTTTCCTATATGGTGTTTTTTATAGGCACCATTTTTAAACATGTTCTTTATAATGTTATTTTTTCTTTTTGAATAATTGTATTTTTTTCTAATATGTAAAAACTACCAATATTTCAGTTCCATTGTCTTGAGTAGACAACAGGAATCTCAGAGATTGTGTAATATTTATAGGTTTATCAAAAGGTCATGCCAATAATGGCACTAAATGACAAAATACCCTAAATGGGAACTATTTATGACAGATTAAAATACCTTAGTACCCAAATAAGCTGACTTAAAGGTGCAATAACAAATGGCTACATTTGAACTCTAAATATTTAAGAAATTGTGAGAGTCTTGTGTTTGCTTATTTAACAAATAAGGACTGAGCACCTAATTGCATGTAATGAATAGTGTTAAGCATTCTGTAGAATACAAAAAAAAAAAAAAAATAGAAAAAGGAAAATCATCTCCTAAAGCAATCATCTTGTACTTGTAAATCTAAAATAGGAGATTCAGGATACTCTAGCATAATCAAGATTTATTTCTAGTATTGTACTAGAACTGAAGAAAACATGCTCTGAGTAATTAAAGAAAAGAAAACATAGCTCCATGGTTGACATAGAAGAGGCCTCCTGTTGGAGAAGCTATTTGTAGCGCTGAGTAGTAAAGTCTAACACACTGGCCCCCAGTACTGATAGATTTCCTGTTATACAGCGTTGCTAGTGATGCAGATTTACTCCTAAAATTAGAAACCAGCCTAAGCAGAGGCTCCTCATGAGACCATCTGAGGCACTGCATCTGATGTCCTCAATGGGTCTCTCTCATTTCCCCCCACAAGGCACTGCTGCTCTATGGGTGTTAGTTATTATCAGGGACCTCCTATCCTACTGAGGTCACAGTCGATTTGAAAGTCTTTGGAAGAACACAGAAGTACAGAAGTATTATTTTTGTTCAGGTGACTGAGACTCAGCATCATTTTTTCTTTTTTTTTAAACAGGATCTTGCTGACACCCAGGCTGGGGTGCAGTGGTGCAATCTTGGCTCACTGCAGCCTCCAACTCCTGGGTTCAAGTGATTCTCCTGCCTCAGCCTCCTGAGTAGCTGGGACTACAGGCACCCACCACCACACCTGCCTAATGTTTTGCATTTATTTGGTAGAGATGGGGTTTCACCATGTTGGCCAGGCTGGTCTTGAACTCCTGATCTCAAGTGATCCACCCACTTCAGCCTCCCAAAGTGCTAGGATTACAGGCATGAGTCACTAGACCTGGCCAACTTAGCATCCTTCTTAAACACCATAATGCAATTTGACATGACTTGATCAGAGGCATTGGATGAAGAAAGTGCTTTGCAGCTAGGGACTCTTTAGAGACTGCAAATAATTGCCCCTGTTGATGTTGGGAAAGATTTGCAAAAATATATTTTGTGCTTTATGATAGAAATAAGATAATCTAAAAGAATTTAACCACAAATTGTCTGCTAACTGATTTGGGGGACATCAGAACTGAGAAACCAAATGGAATAATGGATGCTAGCTAAGTTCCAGCAGTGACATTAAAGACTAAGAAGAAAGGCAACAGGACACTATAAGTTAAAAGTTTGGCCTGAAATTTCCTCATTTATTTATCAGCTTACCGCTGTTTCTAACACTAAACTTTTTCCTGTTGTAAGATGCAAAACTTTTGCACAATACTCACTGAAATCAGGAGGAAAAGTACTTATTATATCTTGCTAAAAAGGCAAAATTTATTCCAGCAGCAGTAGATACATGGAGAAAGATACCTTCAAAGTCGGTTATATACATTTCAAATGGGGAGTTAATATATCTATCTCTTATTCCCTATCTTATTTTAACAAAAATGTTTCTTAAGGATTAAAATGTTATTTGAATACTTCGCTCGCTCATTTAGTGAATTATTTTATCTAGTCTTTCCACTTTGCTACTCGTATTTTTTGCGTCTTTTGACAAACCTATTTATACATAGTATTATATTAGAAATTAAAGTTTGATTACTGTTATAATTTATTCAACATCAGTGCTCTTTCATGTATATTTCAAGTAACTGTGACAAAAATTATATGAGGCAATCACCCTTTTCACAATTTACTCTTTTACGTCTCTTATTATCAGTGCTTGTAAAATTTGTATTTGTTATTTGAATTTATCATATCAGCCATCAACATATTGCTTAATGAAGAAAGTACTTTTGTTCAGAGAAAATGAATGTCTACCCTTTGATTAGCTGTTTCTTTAAAATGTGCTGATAAAAGCAAATTAGTTAGCTTTCTATTGGCTAATTTGCATGTTACCAACTTTAAAAGAAAATTAAACTATGTGTACATATTTACAAATGTGACTATGACTCATAATTCATCTAGAGGTCAACTGGCAGATGTTTTTAGATTGATAATGTAACTAAAGTTCCAACTTTCTTAAGATAATTTAAGGATATAAGGTGAGGTCCTAACATCTCAATTTTAGGCATTGAAAATTCCTTGGAATGGGACACCTTTTGGTTTTTACACCTTTTTTTAAAAATTAATTTATTATTATTATACTTTAAGTTCTAGGGTACATGTGCATAACGTACACGTTTGTTACATACGTATACTTGTGCCATGTTGGTGTGCTACACCCATCAACTCATCAGCACTCATCAACTGGTCATTTACATCAGGTATAACTCCCAGTGCAATCCCTCCCCCCTCCCCCATCCCTGTGATAGGCCCCGGTGTGTGATGTTCCCCTTCCCGAGTGCAAGTGATCTCATTGTTCAGTTCCCACCTATGAGTGAGAACATGCGGTGTTTGGTTTTCTGTTCTTGTGATAGTTTGCTAAGAATGATGGTTTCCAGCTGCATCCATGTACCTACAAAGGACACTAACTCATCCTTTTTTATGGCTGCATAGTATTCCATGGTGTATATGTGCCACATTTTCTTAATCCAGTCTGTCACTGATGGACATTTGGGTTGATTCCAAGTCTTTGCTATTGTGAATAGTGCCGCAATAAACATACGTGTGCATGTGTCTTTATAGCAGCATGATTTACAATCCTTTGGGTATATACCCAGTAGTGGGGTGGCTGGGTCATATGGTACATGTAGTTCTAGATCTTCGAGGAATCGCCATACTGTTTTCCCTAATGGTTGAACTAGTTTACAATCCCACCAACAGTGTAAAAGTGTTCCTATTTCTCCACATCCTCTCCAGCACCTGTTGTTTCCTGACTTTTTAATGATCGCCATTCTAACTGGTATGAGATGGTATCTCATTGTGGTTTTGATTTGCATTTCTCTGATGTCCAGTGATGATGAGCATTTTTTCATGTGTCTGTTGGCTGTATGAATGTCCTCTTTTGAGAAATGTCTGTTCATATCCTTTGCCCACTTTTTGATGGGGTTGTTTGTTTTTTTCTTGTCAATTTGTTTGAGTTCTTTGTAGGTTCTGGATATTAGCCCTTTGTCAGATAAGTAGATTGCAAAAATGTTCTCCCATTCTGTAGGTTGCCTGTTCACTCTGATGGTAGTTTCTTTTGCTGTGCAGAAGCTCTTTAGTTTAATGAGATCCCATTTGTCAATTTTGGCTTTTGCTGCTGTTGCTTTTGGTGTTTTAGACATGAAGTCTTTGCCCATGCCTATGTCCTGAATGGTACTACCTAGGTTTTCTTCTAGGGTTTTTATGGTATTAGGTCTAACATTTAAGTCTCTAATCCATCTTGAATTAATTTTCGTATAAGGAGTAAGGAAAGGATCCAGTTTCAGCTTTCTACTTATGGCTAGCCAATTTTCCCAGCACCATTTATTAAATAGGGAATCCTTTCCCCATTTCTTGTTTCTCTCAGGTTTGTCAAAGATCAGATGGCTGTAGATGTGTGGTATTATTTCTGAGGACTCTATTCTGTTCCATTGGTCTATATCTCTCTTTTGGTACCAGCAGCATGCTGTTTTGGTTACTGTAGCCTTGTAGTATAGTTTGAAGTCAGGTAGCGTGATGCCTCCAGCTTTGTTCTTTTGACTTAGGATTGTCTTGGAGATGTGGGCTCTTTTTTGGTTCCATATGAACTTTAAAGCAGTTTTTTCCAATTCTGTGAAGAAAGTCATTGGTAGCTTGATGGAGATGGCATTGAATCTATAAATAACCTTGGGCAGTATGGTCATTTTCATGATATTGATTCTTCCTATCCATGAGCATGGTATGTTCTTCCATTTGTTTGTGTCCTCTTTTATTTCACTGAGCAGTGGTTTGTAGTTCTCCTTGAAAAGGTCCTTTACATCCCTTGTAAGTTGGATTCCTAGGTATTTTATTCTCTTTGAAGCAATTGTGAATGGAAGTTCATTCCTGATTTGGCTCTCTGTTTGTCTGTTACTGGTGTATAAGAATGCTTGTGATTTTTGCACATTAATTTTGTATCCTGAGACTTTGCTGAAGTTGCTTATCAGCTTAAGGAGATTTTGGGCTGAGAAAATGGGGTTTTCTAAATATACAATCATGTCATCTGCAAAGAGGGACAATTTGACTACTTCTTTTCCTAACTGAATACCCTTGATTTCTTTGTCTTGCCTGATTGCCCTAGCCAGAACTTCCAACACTATGTTGAATAAGAGTGGTGAGAGAGGGCATCCCTGTCTTGTGCCAGTTTTCAAAGGGAATTTTTCCAGTTTTTGCCCATTCAGTATGATATTGACTGTGGGTTTGTCATAAATAGCTCTTATTATTTTGAGGTACTTTCCATCAATACCGAATTTATTGAACATTTTTAGCATGAAGGGCTGTTGAATTTTGTCAAAAGCCTTTTCTGCATCTATTGAGATAATCATGTGGTTCTTGTCTTTGGTTCTTTTTATATGCTGGATTATGTTTATTGATTTGTGAATGTTGAACCAGCCTTGCATCCCAGGGATGAAGCCCACTTGATCATGGTGGATAAGCTTTTTGATGTGCTGCTGAATCTGGTTTGCCAGCATTTTATTGAGGATTTTTGCATCGATGTTCATCAGGGATATTGGTCTAAAATTCTCTTTTTTGTTGTGTCTCTGCCAGGCTTTGGTATCAGGATGATGTTGGCCTCATAAAATGAGTTAGGGAGGATTCCCTCTTTTTCTATTGATTAGAATAGTTTCAGAAGGAATGGTACCAGCTCCTCTTTGTACCTCTGGTAGAATTCAGCCGTGAATCCATCTGGTCCTGGACTTTTTTTGGTTGGTAGGCTATTAATTATTGCCTCAATTTCAGAGCCTGCTATTGGTCTATTCAGGGATTCAACTTCTTCCTGGTTTAGTCTTGGAAGAGTGTAAGTGTCCAGGAAATTATCCATTTCTTCTAGATTTTCTAGTTTATTTGTGTAGAGGTGTTTATAGTATTCTCTGATGGTAGTTTGTATTTCTGTGGGGTCGGTGGTGATATCTCCTTTATCATGTTTTATTGAGTCTATTTGATTCTTCTCTCTTTTCTTTATTAGTCTTGCTAGCGGTCTGTCAATTTTGTTGATCTTTTCAAAAAGCCAACTCCTGGATTCATTGATTTTTTGGAGGGTTTTTTGTGTCTCTATCTCCTTCAGTTCTGCTCTGATCTTAGTTATTTCTTGCCTTCTGCTAACTTTCGAATGTGTTTGCTCTTGCTTCTCTTGTGGGCATTTAGTGCTATAAATTTCCCTCTACACACTGCTTTAAATGTGTCCCAGAGATTCTGGTATGTTTTATCTTTGTTCTCATTGGTTTCAAAGAACATCTTTATTTCTGCCTTCATTTCGTTATGTACCCAGTACTCATTCAGGAGCAGGTTGTTCAGTTTCCATGTAGTTGAGCGGTTTTGATTGAGTTTCTTAGTCCTGAGTTCTAGTTTGATTGCACTGTGGTCTGAGAGACAGTTTGTTATAATTTCTGTTCTTGTACATTTGCTGAGGAGTGCTTTACTTCCAATTACGTGGTCAATTTTGGAATAAGTGCGATGTGGTGCTGAGAAGAATGTATATTCTGTTGATTTGGGGTGGAGAGTTCTGTAGATGTCTATTAGGTCTGCTTGCTGCAGAGATGAGTTCAATTCCTGGATATCCTTGTTAACTTTCTGTCTCGTTGATCTGTCTAATGTTGACAGTGGAGTGTTGAAGTCTCCCATTATTATTGTATGGGAGTCTAAGTCTCTTTGTAAGTCTCTAAGGACTTGCTTTATGAATCTGGGTGCTCCTGTATTGGGTGCATATATATTTAGGATAGTTAGCTCTTCCTGTTGAATTGATCCCTTTATCATTATGTAATGGCCTTCTTTATCTCTTTTCATCTTTGATGGTTTAAAGTCTGTTTTATCAGAGACTAGTATTGCAACCCCTGCTTTTTTTTGTTCTCCGTTTGCTTGGTAAATCTTCCTCCATCCCTTTATTTTGAGCCTATGTATGTCTCTGCATGTGAGATGGGTCTCCTGAATACAGCAGAGTGATGGGTCTTGACTCTTTATCCAGTTTGCCAGTCTGTGTCTTTTAATTGGAGCATTTAGTCCATTTACATTTAAAGTTAATATTGTTATGTGTGAACTTGATCCTGCCATTATGATAGTAACTGGTTATTTTGCTCGTTAGTTGATGCAGTTTCTTCCTAACCTCGATGGTCTTTACATTTTGGCATGTTTTTGCAATGGCTGGTACTGGTTGTTCCTTTCCATGTTTAGTGCTTCCTTCAGGGTCTCTTGTAAGGCAGGCCTAGTGGTTACAAAATCTCTAAGCATTTGCTTATCTGTAAAGGATTTTATTTCTCCTTCACTTATGAAACTTAGTTTGGCTAGATATGAAATTTTGGTTTAAAATTCTTTTCTTTAAGAATGTTGAATATTGGCCTCCACTCTCTTCTGGCTTGTAGAGTTTCTGCCGAGAGATCTGCTGTTAGTCTGATGGGCTTCCCTTTGTGGGTAACCCGACCTTTCTCTCTGGCTGCCCTTAAGATTTTTTCCTTCATTTCAACTTTGGTGAATCTGGCAATTATGTGTCTTGGAGTTGCTCTTCTCGCGGAGTATCTTTGTGGCGTTCTCTGTATTTCCTGGATTTGAATGTTGGCCTGCCCTACTAGGTTGGGGAAGTTCTCCTGGATGATATCCTGAAGAGTGTTTTCCATCTTGGTTCCATTTTCCCCCTCACTTTCAGGCACCCCAATCAGACGCAGATTTGGTCTTTTTACATAATCCCATACTTCTTGCAGGCTTTGTTCATTTCTTTTTCTTCTTTTTTCTTTTGGTGTCTCTCTCGCTTCATTTCATTCATTTGATCCTCGATCGCTGATACTCTTTCTTCCAGTTGATCGAGTCAGTTACTGAAGCTTGTGCATTTGTCACATATTTCTCGTGTCATGGTTTTCATCTCTGTCATTTCGTTTATGACTTTCTCTGCATTAATTACTCTAGCTATCAATTCTTCCACTTTTTTTTCAAGATTTTTAGTTTCTTTGTGCTGGGTACGTAATTCCTCCTTTAGCTCTGAGAAGTTTGATGGACTGAAGCCTTCTTCTCTCATCTCGTCAAAGTCATTCTCCGTCCAGCTTTGATCCATTGCTGGCAATGAGCTGCGCTCCTTTGCCGGGGGAGATGTGCTCTTATTTTTTGAATTTCCAGCTTTTCTGCCCTGCTTTTTCCCCATCTTTGTGGTTTTATCTGCCTTTGGTCTTTGATGATGGTGACGTACTGATGGGGTTTTGGTGTAGGTGTCCTTCCTGTTTGATAGTTTTCCTTCTAACAGTCAGGATCCTCAGCTGTAGGTCTGTTAGAGATTGCTTGAGGTCCACTCCAGACCCTGTTTGCCTGGGTATCAGCAGCAGAGGCTGCAGAAGATAGAATATTGCTGAACAGCGAGTGTACCTGTCTGATTCTTGCTTTGGAAGCTTCCTCTCAGGGGTGTACTCCACCCTGTGAGATGTGGGGTGTCAGACTGCCCCTAGTGGGGGATGTCTCCCAATTAGGCTACTCAGGGGTCAGGGACCCACTTGAGCAGGCAGTCTGTCCCTTCTCAGATTTCAACCTCCATGTTGGGAGATCCACTGCTCTCTTCAAAGCTGTCAGACAGAGTCATTTGCATCTGCAGAGGTTTCTGCTGCTTCTGTTGTTGTTTAGCTGTGCCCTTTCCCCAGAGG
The DNA here is from genome assembly GCF_047675955.1 of Chlorocebus sabaeus. Classification (NCBI taxonomy): domain Eukaryota; kingdom Metazoa; phylum Chordata; class Mammalia; order Primates; family Cercopithecidae; genus Chlorocebus; species Chlorocebus sabaeus. The sequence continues at coordinate 6,738,926 of NC_132911.1, read as the reverse complement.
TGGAGTCTACAGAGACAGGCAGGTTTCCTTGAGCTGCTGTGAGCTCCACCCAGTTCGAACTTCCCAGCTGCTTTGTTTACCTACTTAAGCCTCAGCAATGGCAGGCGCCCCTCCCCCAGCCTCGCTGTTGCCTTGTGGTGAGATTGCAGACTGCTGTGCTAGCAATGAGGGAGGGAGGCTTTTGGGCGTGGGACCCTCCCGGCCAGGTGTGGGATATTATCTCCTGGTATGCCCGTTTGCTTAAAGTGCAGTATTGGGGTGGGAGTTACCCGATTTTCCAGGTGTTGTGTGTCTCAGTTCCCCTGGCTAGGAAAAGGGATTCCCTTCCCCCTTGGGCTTCCCAGGTGAGGCGATGCCTCACCCTGCTTCAGCTTTGGCAGGTTGGGCTGCAGCAGCTGACCAGCACCAATTGTCCGGCACTCCCTAGTGAGATGAACCCAGTACCTCAGTTGAAAATGCAGAAATCACCCGTCTTCTGTGTTGCTCGCGCTGGGAGTTGGAGACTGGAGCTGTTCCTATTCGGCCATCTTGCTCCACCCCCCTCGGTTTTTACACCTTTAACCATAAATAACATTAGTGGAGTCTCAAAATGTCATCGGAACTTGCACTTATATTTCAGCACTTGTTTTGGGCTCTTAGCATGGGATATATTTTATGTAGCTGATAGCTGTTAGCCTTACCACTTTCAAAGATGTAATTTTAATCTTGATCTAATGATACATATTTTTATTTGTTCTTGGCAAATGTAAAAATGCATTATAATCAAAACAATTTTTATACGTTGTAACTCTTGATTCAACCAATATTATGTTGGCATGCTAACAGCCACTTATAAGCACAGGATGTGAAGGCGATCTGGCTGTGACATCTCTCACCCCATTGATCACCAGGGTTGATTTGGCTGATCTGGCTGGCTAGGCGGGTGACCCCTTCCTCCTTCACCACACCATGTGTGTCCTCCTGAAGCTGCATGCTTGGTCGAAGAGGATGACCATCCGTGATAGAGGGTGACCGGTCTTCCATCAGGGGTATATGAGTAGCTGTGGTCCCCTGCTAGAACCTCCAAAGAAGCTCTCCAGAACAATAACCGTTAATACGTATAGATACGTACCCTTCTCAGTTAATATGGTGTCCTTAGGATGAACTGCTGCTGGATAATTAAAGCCATAGAGGTTATGTGTGGCAATCCTGGAAATGAGTCTATCAGCAAAATACCAGATACCAGGAGTGCCCATGTAGAAACTGAAACTCAAGGGAGAACGCTAGAGAAAAAAGAATGTTACAACAATAGTTATTGTAGAGGTGTGGAGGGGCATGTCAGACATCCGATTTCGGAGTTTGAGAGAGGAAACTGATGATGGAATGGATCTGGGACCATCATCTGACTCTGAAACACTTTGCCATCTCCATTGCCTTCGGTTCTTAAAGTGCTCCCAGCTGGGACGGGGACACATCACAATTCTGTAACTGCCTTGTGTGGTGTGTTAGGATTTGACAATAGGGCAGGGAAGAGGGAAGAGAGCTCTGAGCATGGGCATTGTCCAATAGGAGAGGTGTGGTAAGAACTTCTGGCCACGGTTGGAGAAGAAGGACAGGTAAAATATGCACCACCAGAGATTGAGTTTGGGAAGAACTATCCTGAAGGGGTGTGAGACCACAAGAAACCCCTGCGTGCACCAAAGCAGGGAAGAACAGAACCACAGTACCAAGAGTCAGGAAACTGGAGTTTTCACTAGCTGACTGGATGACCTTGAATGAAATCATGACATATTTCTTGGCCTGTTTTGTTACTCAAAAAATAAAGAGGGTATTCCTCCTTTACTGCTATATAATGAGTTTCCATAAACTTAGCTACTTAAAATGATGCAAACTTACTGTCTCACGGTTTCTGCTCATTATAAATCGAGGGAAGACATGACTAGATTCTCTCTTCCAAAGAGCTGAACTGAAATCAAGGCATCCTGGGTGCTGTGCTTCTCATCTGGTGCTTAGAGCCCTCTTCCAAGCTCACAGGTTGTCTACATAATTATTTCCTTGTACTTGTTGGACTGAGGGTCCCATTTTCCTTGTGGCTGCTGTCTGAGGAACACCAGGCTTGGAGAGGCTGCCTGCAGTCCTTGCCACATGGCCCCTATATGTAGCTCATGACATGTTTGATTTCTTCCTGGCCAGCCAGAGTGTCTCTCCCTCTGACGTTTTGTTCTGCAGCCAGCCGGAGCAAACCCTCTGCCTTTAAAGGGCTCATGAGGTTAGGTCAGAAGTACCCAGATAATCTCCCTGTTATAAGGAGCACTGATTTGGGAACTTAGTTACATCTTTATATTCCCTTTACATCAGCACCCAGATTAGTGTGACTGGGGCAAAGTTTGCGTACACCAGGAAGCAGAATATTGGAAGGTGCATCTTAAAATTCTGCCTCCTCCAAAGAGGTTTTCTTTTAAAACTCACTCTGATTCTAAATTCTATAAGTTTGTTAGTCAAGTAAGTACAGTGGCTTTTGTGAAAAGCATTGTGACGTTGAATCTAAGAGTTCATCCGCCTGAAGGTTTAGGCACCTGTAGTGCAAACAACGTCTTCAGACAGACACCAATATAGTCTGATAATAAAATAGATAATATAAAACTAGAAAACCTAAATGTGCTAGATTTCATGTTAAGTTTCAGAGAGGATGGCACTGAATTTGGCCAAGGTGTTGGGGTTGGTCTCACCTGTTAGTCTTTCTCTTATATTCTTCTAAGTTAGCTCCTACTTTTTTTTCTCAAAATGAAAGTATGCATTCAAATGGAGCAGAAATAAAAGCATTGATTTGTTCTTAAATGGCACATATGTTATTTAAATTATACTTTTACCATTATTTCTAGGCTCTTATTTCCTTCCTCATTTATTGGCATCTAATTTATATAGCTGTTGATATCACAAGAGATCTTGGTTTTAGAATCCCTAGATTCTGGTCCTGTTTCTTCTAATTATGACATATGAAAGTTGCTACATGACCGAAACTCAATTTCTTCTTTATTTACAAATGGAAATAATGCTACATCCTTCACAGGTTATTGTGAATATATGAGACAATCAACATAAACATTTATTTTTAACTATGAATCGCTCTACAAATATAAGGTATAAATAGTTACAATAGTCCTCTAGTATTGAAATTTTATCTCCTAAGTCTTTATGAATTAGACACGTCAATGGTTTAAACATAATTTAAATTCATCCCACATCTACAGAAACCTCCTCTGCTTCCATTTGCTAAGAAATCTTCAATGCTTACTCATTAAAGCCTACACAGATTTTTCTGGCATTAAATTCCTTCTGTTCCTGGCTCTAACTCATCCTCTGACCTTGTCATCTTCTCCTTCTCCCAGCCTCTATTCTGACTGGTCTTAAAGCAAACTCCATGTGAATGCTTCACTCCATTATCTCCACCTGTAATGATTTTACCTCGAATCCAAGGTATACCTCAGATATCTCCTATGGGAAGAATTCCTGGATTTTGGACAGTTAACCTCTAACTCACCTCTGCTTCTCATGCAGCCCTTCATACTTAAGCATTTCTTATATTTTGCTGGGAGGAAGGTTATTGGTTTATAGATCTTATCCCACAAGAACATAGGGTACTCAAACACAGGAGCCACGTCTTCATCCTCCCTGTTTCTTCTTCAGCCTAGTGCTCTTTTTGTGAAAGATGCCTAAGAAACTTTTAATAAATCGATTTGAATGAATAAGAAAGTCCACAAATTCTGGCTTAGTCATTGCTTTTCAACTGAGGTCAAATTTATGTCTCCAGTCTATACAGAAAGCCCATTGACTTTATTGTGTAATGAAGCATCTGGCTATGGAAGTCTGATGGTGTGGCGAAGGAATGTTCCTGCTTCTGAGAGTGGGAGGAGGCATTCGCTTTGAAGTAAAACACATATCTTCATTTTCTTATATGGCATTTTAATAGCCCACAAATAACAAAGATAAAATATGTAAGAATTAAAATTATCCAAGAAGAGGAAGACTTTTGTTATTTTTGCTTAGATCAGGGAATGGTTGCTTTAAACATGCATTATTTTGTTTCTAAGAATGCATGTGAGACTAGTGCAGTGATTTTCTGCAGGAAATGATGACTTTTTTGAGACTCAATGTGTGTGCAGATACCAAAACCCAGAAAAGTAGGGTAAACATGAAACACTCACTAGTTTAATAGTTAAAGTGAAAAATAGCACAGGGAGAAATCCTCTTAGGAGAGAGACCAACTGAATTATATTATCATTACAGCATAGGATGGAAATTGCCATGGGTGTTAAAGACATTTCCTATTAGCACTATGGCCAATTGTTTTCTTCCTCTCAGTATCATATACATGTGAGAGAAAGAAAACTGCATTTATTTTCCATGTTGCTTGCTAACAATTCTGACATATTTATTTGAATCAACCTTCCTCCCTCCCTCCCTCCCTCCCTCCCTCCCTCCCTCCCTCTCTCCCTCTCCTTCTCCTCCTCCTTCCCTTCCCCAATTTGGTATGGGCTCCTTTTCTCTATGGCTATGGATTTATGTCATAATTATTATAATTACAATATGTTACAATAGTAGCATGATATTTCAAATGGTTCCTCGTATCAGAGTCTAAAAGGCTCTTCTGAAGATTAAGGAAATGTAAAGCAAAGGGGCAGTTCTGAGTTTCTCCACGGTGCAAACCTTGCCATGTGGTCTCCCAGGTAAAGTCCTAGTTTGAAAGGAAAATGGCTGTGTATGTCTGCCAAGGTGAAGGACTTTCTACTTTGAAAAGTAAAGAGAAAGCAGCAGTCAGCTTTCCAGCATTTCCAGGGGAGTCAGGGAGAGGAGATGGAGGAATAGAGAGATGGAGGGAGGGAAAGACAAAGAGACATAAAGTTGCATGTATTTGTGAATGAATGCGTGTGTGGATGGAGGAACAGATGAGTGAATGGATAGAGAAATTAATGAATGATAGGCAGGTAAGATTTTAAAACAACCGATGACTTAATTGGTTTGAAGGACATGGGATTACAGGTAGAAAGCGGTTTAAATTATAATTGTCTTAAAACTCCAAAGTTGACAAAAAGTGAATCGATATTTACATTAACATAGCTATTAATTGTTAATAGATGACAGCTGTCTTAGTATTTCTCTCAAAATTAATTCCACTATTTCTTCCTATTGCACTTCAATTTCTCTTTAGTTTAAGTCATTCGTTTTTATTCACTTAATCATCCATATCTATTGAGCACCAACTCTGTGCTGGCTGCATGGTAACCATGGCCAGTATAACATGAGCATATCAGAAGTGGATGGCTCATAATTCACTGTTTTCATAGTTACTTTATCATCAACATAAACTCTTCTCCTTTGAGAATTACACATTCGAGAAGGAATCACAATGTATTGATTTGTGAGCTTTATCCCAACTTTTAGGCATCAATGCCTTGTCATCCGCTGGTGCAAATCAATGCTCTTTTGCCACCTGTAGCTGTTTCCTAAATCATACCCATGGCAGGCGATGAATCACATCAGCTGCTAGGGGAGCTTGCCTTGCATTTCAATACTATTTCTCATGAATACATCTCCTAGCCCCTTTACGATCTCAAGTCTCCCTGTTGTGGGTGTTGTAAGTCATGTTCTCCTTTGCACAGGGTCTTTACATTTTCTTAAGAACAGCCAAATGAAATTTTACCTACTACCTCCAAAAAATTAGGATCTGTATCTGAGCCCCTGAAGATGTGTTAATGAATATGTATAGTCAAGGCTGCCCTTATACGTCAAAGTAAATACCAATCCTAAACTATGCGGCTTAGGTACCAAGTAATTCCAACTATGTCTCAGCTGCTTTCATTTCCTCATTCATCATTTTCAATGAGAAAGTATGAAACAGGTCAGAGACTTAATCGTTTAACAGCACTGTCACTTAGAGATGCATGTGAATTTGAGATGTGGACATGCGATGCGCTTTTTTCTTACGGCATTTACCTGGAATATGTTCAGATAACTTCTGGAGGCACCGTCTAATCGACTTTCACCCTAGGCTCTTGAACAGCCTGACAGACTCTTGGGTAGGAAGTATACTGGCTTTATTTGCTTACTGTTTATTATCTTCCCGGATTCATTTCTTCCCACCTGGGAAGGGTGGTTGTATGATACAAGGAACTTACACTTTCTACTTTTTGTTTCTCTTTTGTGTATTTTAGTTGAATAGATTTGCTTTTAATTTTCTTTATCACATCTTCTCATTCAAAAGATAGCCATTAGGCAAGTACAAAATGCCAAGCACTGTACTATGTAATGCGGCTGCAGTGCTGAGCAAAATACCCACAGTGCCTGACCTCACGGAGAACTCTGTCTGGCAGAATTACCTCATTTCAGTTATAGGGCTAGCTGTGTTGTCCTGTGGGGAAAATTTTTGCATTTACACTTTTGAACACCATCCACTTTGCCTGAATAGTATCCCATCAAGGTTTATGGAGAAATGTCTAACCACCCTCATTTCAATGAGCTTATATACTGTTGCTGTATTCTTAAACCCATTCTCATCCCCGCTGCCGAGAAATCCACAGTGCTCCACGTTTCCTCCACAGCGCTGCGTTGGTTCTATTAGGTGTGGGTGGGCATTAGATCCACACAAAAGAGCTCGGGGACCTTCCTGAGGGCTTCAGGTGTTGCCTCAGGAGGAAGTGGACGCTGTGAGAAGTTCTAGAATTCCCTCTCCTACCCCCTTCAGAATAATTCAACCATTAGCTATTCATATATTCCTGTCCCACGAAGTTTCTGAACAACACTAACAATTCCACTGCAAATACAAAAAAAAAAAAAAAAAAAACAAAAAAAACACAGAAATCGAAAAATCAAGGTTTGCAAGCAATTTGCTAGGTGCAACACCCTCACATTGGAAATGTTGAAAAAGAATGGAGGTCTACAGACGTAAAGGGGCTGAATGGTGGCGAAGCCAGGGCTAGCCTACTTATATCCATTCCCTTTTGTTCTCATGGGCCACAGAGCATCCACCCTCAGCCCAGACACTGTGTTAAGTGTGGTCCCTGAGAAGAGAGCCCCAGGTGACATTAGCCACACTAAATTTTGAATGGTCCTGTCATCGTGGTCAGAGATGGGATTTGGAGAAAGAGAAACGTGTTTTTGAGTCTTTGCACTGCCTCCTCGCTGCCCTAACAGTGTCCTCTTTTTGCTTCTCATTTTTAACCAGGTACATACAATCAATTTAAAGCATCCAGGTGTTTTATACTTGGAAAGCTCCTCTGGCAGAGCCACTCTTCAGATCTGTCTCATCTACCTGGGTGTGTGTGTGTGTGTGTGTGCGCGCGCCTACATGATTCCAGGCATAAAGTCATGCCAGTGCCATCAGGCAGCACTGAGCAGCCTGCCCCTGCACGTTCCTGTGCCACCCGTGCTTCTTCCACAGCACAGATGGGCTGGACTCTCGTCTTTCTCTGCTAGAATGTGAGCTCCTTTAAGGCAGGGACCACTCCTATTTATCTTAGTCTCTCAGACCAAACTAAAGTACTTGGCTCATGGTGAGATCTCTCTCCTGTTGTGTCCGGAATTGGTGAGTTCTTGGTCTCACTGACTTCAAGAATGAAGTTGCAGACCCTCATGGTGAGTGCTACAGTTCTTAAAGATGGTATGTCCGGAGTTTGTTCCTTCAGAGGTTCAGATGTGTCTGGACCTTCTTCCTTCCGGTGGGTTCGTGGTCACGCTGACAGTGAAGCTGCAGACCTTTGCAGTGAGTGTTACAGCTCTTAAAGGCAGTGCGTCTGGAATTGTTCATTCTTCCCGGTGGATTCGTGGTCTCTCTGGCTTCAGGAGTAACCCTGCAGACCTTGGGGGTGAGTGTTACAGCTCACAAAGGCAGCGTGGACCAAAACAGTGAGCAGCAGCAAGATTTATTGTAAAGAGGGAAAGAAAAACGCTTCCACCAGCTCGGAAGAGGACCTGAAAGGGTTGGGGCTGGCTGATTTGGGCAGCCTGCTTTTATTCCCTTATCTGGCCGCACCCACATCCTTCTGATTGGTCTATTTTACAGAGAGCTGATTGGTCCACTTTACAGAGAGCTGACTGGACCGTTCTGACAGGGTGCTGATTGGGGCATTTACAATCCTCTCCCTAGACATAACAGTTCTCCAAGTCCCCACTAGTTCAGCTAGATACAGAGCACTGATTGGTGTGTTTATAAACCCTGAGCTAGACACAGAGTGCTGATTGGTACATTTACAAACCCTGAGCTAGACACAGAGTGCTGATTGGTGCATTTATGATCCCTTTGCTAGACATGAAAGCTCCCCAACTCAGGAGCTGGCAGCCGGCTTCACCCAGTGGATCCCCCACAGGGCCACAGCCGGAGCTGCCTGCCAGTCCCGCGCCATGCACCCACATTCCTCAGCCCCTGAGCGGTTGATGGGACCCAGCACTGCGGAGCAGGGGGCTGTGCTCCTCAGGGAGGCTCAGGTCAAGCGGCAGCCCAGGGGTTGGGAGTTCGGGCATGGCGGGCTGCAGGTCCCAAGCCCTGCCCCGTGGGAAGGCAGCTGAGACCTGAGGAGAACTCTAGCGTAGCACAGGTGGGCTGGCACTGCTGGGGCACCTGGTGTACCCACCACAGATGCTGACCCGGGTGCTAAGCCTCTCACTGCCCTGGGCTGTCGGCACTGGTGGGTGGCTCCCAGTGTGGAGTGCCCACCTGCCGGAACTCAGCGCTGGCCCGGGAGGGCCACGTGCAGCACCAGTTCCTGCCCACGCCTCCCTCTCACACCTTCGCCCAAGCCGAGGGAGCCAGCTCCGGCCTCGGCCAGCCCAGAGAGGGGCTCCACAGTGCAGTGGCGGGCTGAAGGGCTCCTCAAGTGTCGCCAGAGTGGATACTAGAGGCCAAGGAGGTGCCGAGAGTGAGGGCTGCTAGCACAATTGTCACCTCTCACCATGACGAGAGAAAGCTTGCTTAGCGTGGCCAATTTGGTATACCATTTTACTAATATACCAAATACATTTAATATTTAATAAAGATGTTAGTAATAAATACATATATTACTAAATATATACATTAATACAATAAACAGAATATTAGTAATATATATTTGTTTATATATTAATATATTATAACAAATATATAAGTATATTAATATATGTATTTATTAAATGACTCAATTCTGTCTTTTCCCAATATTATCTGTGGTATAATGAAAAAGTTAACTACTTTGATGCTGTTTTCTTAAAAGTGGGTGCTTTTAAAAAGTTTGTTACAATGATAAAAATAGAAAATATGTGAAAGTGCTTTGTGAATGTGTGTGTACATGTATCTATACATATACTTCTTCGAGTTTGTTTCTCTGCAATAACACATTTTAAAAAGAAAACAATTGTAAAATACTAAACCACCGATTTGTCAACCAAAAAAGAACAAAAAGAAAAACAGCATTCATGGTAGCAATCCTTCAAATATTTCTCTGCATGCAATCAACAAGCTGTGTTTGTTCCTTTCTTTCTCATTGGTCTCTTCAACTTCGGCATGAATTATACACCTTCCTCCAACAACTCTGTGCTCTTTGCAAAGTAAATCAACCGGGTTTGTCTCTGTCTTTGGTATTTTCTCTATATATTTTTCACACCAGGCAGCAAAGACAGTCTCTCTGTGGTGGGCTGGAGAGGAGGAGAGCCGGAGACAATGTTAATTCTGTTTTATGTATGTATAGACTCATATACCCCACTGCACCTCACACAAATGCAAGCAGGAAATGTTCACCATGTTATTACTTCTTTCCTACTGTTCTCTGTTTGATACTTGCTAGATCTATGGCCTTAAAACTGTAATGATTTCTTGTATCTGTGGGATAACTCATATTGAAATGTGAAGAAGGGAACATACACAAAGCAAATGTAATAATCAGGGAAGTATACTTTTGGGAACGCGTGTGTGTGACAGAGAACTGTTGTTTTAAATACGTGGTGCATTCATATGTTTAAAAGTCAAAACGATTAAACAAGGCATGGTCTCTTTTCTCCATTTCATACATACATGACAGCATGATATATGTACTGTTCTACCCCTTGCTTTGTTCAGTTTCCTTATCGGGACACAAAGGCTTTCTTGATTCTCTTTCTAACTGTACAGTATCTCTATAGTTTATTTAACCCTCTATTGAGGGGTTGCAGCCAATCTTTTGTTATTATGTACAGCACTGTTGTGTGTAACAAACACATTCAGTGTATGAAGGTGATTGTTTTCTAACTGGGAACTTTGAACAAGAAATACTTTATAATTTTTTTTTTCCTCTTCTCTCTCCATCCTATTTCTCTTCTCTTTTTTCATCTTGTTTGGCAAACTCCAGTGACACAATAGATCACAGCCTAAAATATTCTAAATATTTACACTTTTTGAGAGCATATGACATGAAACTCATTGTCTTTATTCTTTTTGAACATGGAGTCTTTCACTGTCTGTCTCTGTCTTCCCCTCTCCTCCTCCTCTCTCTCTCTCCTCTTTTCCTCTTTTCCTCTTTTATTGTACTGATCCCTATAGCTCCAACCTGTACCCAGGGTGATGGGAATTAGAGGATTCTTATTCCCCAGGATACTTGTTGGATCTTCATTATTGGTCCCTTCCTCTTCCTAACTCATCAGCAATAAGAAAATTTCATCATAAAGAATTGAATTTTTCTGCATTCTATTGAGCCTGTCTGCAAACTTTAAATAGTTTTAGTGAATTATATTTCAGTTCATTTATTAAACTTTTATTATATACAATGTATTGGGTAGAGGACCCAGTAGAGACAGGGTGAAAAGACAATAAGAAGCCATTTCTTGCTTTTCTTAAGCTCTTCTTCAGAATGGAAGACTTTCTTTCCCTATGTTATATATTTGAAGTAATGTTTTCAATAAATCAAACTTTTCTATTAAACAATTAGAAGCAATTAATGTCTGTACATATATGGAAATAGACAGTGGACTGTTTCACTCAAGTTAACTTTTCATATTGCTACAGTTTACCCTTAATGTGTTCAACCTTTTGAAGGTGCTCAACCATTTTGGATGGAAATTTTCCTAAAATATATTACAAATGTTTCTACCTTAAAAAAAAAAAAAACACATTATAATATGACCTTTTCTTTCCTCACTAAAAAGTGAGAAGGCTGTTCAGGGTGTTCTCTAAGGCCCCTGTGCTTTCAACGTTTTACAATTAGATGATGATTATACCATCCATCCTGCAGCAGGACTGTGATACTGCCATGCTCCATGGGCTTACTGTGGGCTCAGTCCTATTTGCTCCTATAATAAATGGCCCCAGATAACTCTGCTTCTAAAAATTACTAACATAAAGACGATACAGGGAGCAATTGGGAAATATTAAGATAAAGTCATAACATCCCACCAGCCTCACATTTTCTTTCCTTGACTTTTCTCTTTGTAGTCTAGATCTTCCTATGGGAGCACTTTGCTTCTTTCTCATGTACATTCTTTAGAATTTCCTTTAGTGACGTTTTCTCAATTTTCTTTTGGCCTAAAGATGCCCTTATCTGCTATGCGAAGATTATTAGGATTCTTCTTAGTAAATTCTTTCCATGCTTTTACTATATCATTTTACTTTTTTTCCAGTTTCTAGGGTTTGTCTTGAACAGTCTACACTTTGGTTCCTTTCCCTCATAGGTAATTGTCCTTCCCTGATAGGTAATTTTGCTCTTCCTTTGTAGGTAATCCTTTTAATGTTTTCGCTTTGTGTTTGGTGTTCTGTAACTTAGCAAAGTTTGAGACCATATTTTCCTTCATATTTCCTTTTGTCTTCTTGGTCATTATTTCCTTGAATTTTGCTTCTTCCAATGCCATTGGCACTTTCATAACCCATCCAGCTTAGTTTGGCCTCTTTCCTGTGCCCTTTCATTCTCTTTACTTCTCATCTAAATTCTTAATATCTCATTTTCTCTCTGTGCTGCATTCTGTGTTGCTCCTGATTAGCTACTAATTCCACTGTCGCCTTGTCTATTCTTCCACCTCTCCATTGTGCTTCTAACTGTATTTATACTTGTATCTTCTAAGATCTTTACTATTTTGGTTATCTTGTTAATTTACTTTTGAAGCTATTTTTTAATACATATAAACATTATCTTATATTTCATATCTTTTAATTCTATTGCAACCTCGGTAGGGGTGCTAGGGGGTCTGAATCTGTAGTCTTTGTTTCTGTAGATTCTTTCTATGGATAGACATCTTCGATTTTGTTCTATAAAAATCTAGGTCAAATTTTGATACATAATTTCTCTCCAAATCAACTTCATTGAGATAACAAAAAACTATTCATTTTTGAATTTAAGATTTGTTAGTGTATACCAACCAATCACAATGGGAGAGCATTTTTATGTGCTCATTCTCATTGATCATTCATATGGCTTATGTCTTATGTACTGGTGCAAATATTGCCTCGTTTTTACGGTGTCGTCTGCAATGTTTCATTGAGTTGTAAGAGTACTTTTTCCCATTCTGTAGCTTGCTCTTTCATCTTGAAAATGGACTCATTTAAGGAGAAAAATTTTAAAAATTTGGTAAAGTTGCCCATATTTTATTTTATGATTTATGCTATAAATCATAAAATTTATATGGTTCTATAAACCATGTAAGAAATTTATTCTTACCTCTAAGTCACAAGTATATTCTTCCATGCTTTTTTCTAAGGAATGTTATACTTTTAGGTTTCACCTGAGTTTATGATTCATTTTGAGGTTTTTTCTTTTTTTGAGACAGTCTCACTGTCACCCAGGCTGGAGTGCAGTGGTGTGATTTCAGCTCACAGCAACCTCCACCTCCTGGGTTCAAGTGATGCTACTGCCTCAGCCTCCCAAGTAGCTGGGCACCAGCCACCGTGCCGGGCTAATTTTTATTTTTATTACAGACGGAGTTTCACCATGTTGGCCAGCCTGGTCTCAAACTCCTGAGCTCAAGTGATCCTCTCGGCTTGGCCTCTCAAAGTGCTGGGATTACAGGCATCAGCCACCATGCCCTCCCTTTAAGTTTTTTATTTGCATGTTATATAGATCTAAGCTCTTTTTTGTCATATGAATACTCAATAATTCCAGGATCATTTGTTGAAAGGACTATTGCCTTTGCACCTTTGTTGAAAAGCAGCTGAGTATATGTCAGTCTAATTTGGACCCTCTATCCTCTTTCATTGATCTATTCAGTTGACCAGTTGAATAGTGTCCGGTCTTATTACTGTAGTTTTATAATGCTTGAAGTCAGAAATGTACATTTTCCAACTTTGTCCTACTTCTTTAAAATAATTTATTGGTTCTTCTATATTGTTTGCATTTCACTGTGACTTTCATTATACAATAGTCAATTTTTACACAAAACCCATTGAGATTTTGATTTCAATTGTATTGAACTTACATATCTGATAAAAGTTCATGTCAGTTATGGACCTAGACATATTCAGGGTTCCTCCAAAATTTATATGTTGAAGCCCTAATTCCCAGTGTGATGCTATTTGGAGATAGGGCCTTTGGGAGGTACTTAGGTACAGAGAAGGTCATGAGGGTGAGGTCCACATGATGGGATTAGTTTTCTTAGGACAAAAGACACCAAATAGCTTATGGTTTCTCTCTTTACATGTGCGGACCCAGCATGAAGGAGGCTGTCTATAAGGCAGGGCAAAAAGCCCTCACTAGGAATGAGTGCTGTCACCTTGATGTCACACTTCAAGCCTCCAAAGCTGTGAGGTAATACATCTCTTCTGTTTAAGACATCAGGTCCGTGGTATTTTATTATGGTAACCAGAACTTACTAAGGCAATATCTTAGCAACATTGAGGTTTTTGAGCCATGAATATGATGTGTATCTCCATTTATTTAGATATTATTTAATTCCTGTCAGCAGTGTCTTATAGACTTCAGCATATAAATCTTTTGTCAGATTTATCCTCAGTATTCAATATTTAATGTTATTGTAAATTTTATTGATTTTTACATTTTAATTTCCAATTCCTTGTTGTTAGCACATAAAACTAAATTGATTTTATATGTTGATCTTTTATCCTGCAACTTTGAGTAACCCATCTATTTATTAGCTCTGGTAATTTTTTTTGTAAGAGTTAGTATTTCTTTTTGAATGCTTGGTGAAATTTACAGACATGGAGTCTTCTTTCTGAACAGGTTTTTAACAATTCACTTTATTACAGATAGAACAATTTACATATTTTTCTTCTCGTGTGAGTTTTGAAAGTTTGTGTCCTTCAAGGATTTAGTCCATTCCATTTATGTTTTCAATTTTATTGTCATAACATTTTTTGTAATATTTTATTACTGTTCTTTAAATATCTGCAACACATATAGTAATGTTCTCTTTCCTAAAATTAAAAGTTCTTGTTTTCTCTTCTCTGCTAAGTTTTATGTGGAGGTTTACTGATTTTACTGCTACTACTAAAGAACCAGCTTTTATTTCACTTATTTTCTCATAATTTTCTAGATTTATTTTTACTTTATAATTTTTGTTACACTCATTATTTTAATTTTTATGCTGAATGTATAATTCTATGATTTTTTTTTTCAATGCATTAAAAATGTTCCTTTGTTGTTTACGTGGTTTCTAAGGAGAAATATGAAGTCATCTTTGTTTTTTCTCCTATGCCTTATTTCCTTGGTGGAATTTTTTTTTTTTTTTTTTTTTTGAGACAGAGTCTCACTTGTTGCCCGGGCTGGAGTGCAGTGGCCCGATCTCAACTCACTGCAAGCTCTGCCTCCTGGGTTTACGCCATTCTCCTGCCTCAGCCTCCGGAGTAGCTGGGACTACAGGCGCCCACCACCTTGCCTGGCTAGTTTTTTTGTATTTTTCAGTAGAGACAGGGTTTCACCGTGTTAGCCAGGATGGGGATTTTAAGAGATTCTTTTCATCACTGTTATAAAGCAATTTGATTTTAATTGTGTTTTATTCATATTTTTTGTGCTTGGAGTTCCTTGGACTCCTTGGGTCTGAAAGTTTCTAGTTTTCATCTAATTTGAAAAAAATTAGCTAATAATTCTTCAGATATGATTTATGCCATCGCTTTTATCTCTTTTCCTTCAGAAACTCCAATTAAACATTTATTAAGCTCTTTAAGTTATCTCATTTCTCATGAATGCTTTTATTCTTTAGTCTCTTTTCTCTCTGTTTCACTAAAAAGCTTTTATTACAATGTTTACAAATTCCTTAATCTTTCATTCTGCAATCTAAACTGTAATTCCATTCTGTGTGTTTTTCTACTCAATGTTACAGTTTTCATCTCTAGAAGATTGATTGATTGTTTACTATCTCTTGTCTCTGTTTATCCTGTTCAGCCATCCCTCTAGCTTCTTGAACACATGGAATACAGTTTTAAAAATGTATTAATGTGTCATGTCTCAGCTGATTTTAATTTATTGACTTTTCATTATCAGTTATGTTTTTTGGCTTCTATGTGTGCCTGGTAGTTTTTAACTTGTATGCCAGTTGTGCATTTTACCTTTTGAGGTGCTGAATACTTAAGTATTCCTATAAATGTGCTTAGCTTTATTCTTAGGATACAGTTAAATTACTTGGAAAGCTCTTTATACTTTTGGGTGTTGCTTTAAGCTTTGCTGGGAGTCAGCAGAGCAGCATTTGCTTTATGACTAATTTTGCCTGATTACTGAGAAAAAAACCGTTCTGATTACTGTTCCTGATGTCCTGTGAATTATGTTTTCTGCTGTGACTGTGGAAGCAGGAATTATTCCTGACTCTACATGAGCTAAGGGGAATGTTTCCTTTGATCCTTCTGGGAGATTATTTTCTTGGCTTCCTATAGTTTCTTTAGATGCCTGGGCTAATAAGAACTCACTTTAAGCCTCAAGAATACTCTCTTCAGATCTCTGGGTATCTCTCCCGTGCCTTGCTCCTCTCTGGTGGTTTTCCCTCAACACTCCAGATTCCTTACCCTCCCTGAACTCCCAGAGATACCACCAAGTTCTGCCTGGGGTTCTCTTCTCTGTGCCACAGCTTGGAATCTAACTCCAGACATTAAGCTGGGGCAATCATCGGGCATGTCTGCATCATTTGCAATCTCTGCAGAATCCTTGTCCTCTGTTCCCTGATGCCCAATGTCTTGAAAATATTCTTCATACATTAGATCCCTTTGAAATTGATTGTTTAGACTAGATTGTAAATCCATTCTGTTATTACTTCATCTTGGCCAGCAGGCAGGTTTCACTTTCGCTTTGAAGGATGGTCTTGCTGGATATAAACTTTTTGGTGCACAGTTTTTTTCCTCTCAGAGCTTTGATTATGTCTTTCCATAGCATTTCTGCCTATCATATTCCTAATGAAAAGTCAGCCATTAGTCATATTTTTGTTCCCTTTTTTGCAGTAAGTAGTTTTTGTCTTGATGCTTTCAATGTTTTATCATGTCATTGGCTTTTGGCAGTTTGACTGTGAAGTGCATGTGTGTGAATCTCTGTTTATGCTACTTGGAATGTGTTGGGTTTTTAGACATGTACATTAATGTCTACCATCTAACTTGGGAAGTTTTCAGCCATTATTTCTTTTTTTTTTTTTTTTTTTTTGAGACGGAGTCTTGCTCCGTCACCCAGGCTGGAGTGCAGTGGCCGGATCTCAGCTCACTGCAAGCTCTGCCTCCCAGGTTCACACCATTCTCCTGCCTCAGCCTCCCGAGTAGCTGGGACTACAGGCGCCCGCCACCTTGCCCAGCTAGTTTTTGTATTTTTTAGGAGAGATGGGGTTTCACCATGTGAGCCAGGATGGTCTCGATCTCCTGACCTCGTGATCCGCCCGTCTCGGCCTCCCAAAGTGCTGGGACTACAGGCGTGAGCCACCGTGCCCGGCTCAGCCATTATTTCTTCAAATTATTTTCTATCCCTTTTCCCACCTGTCTTTATCATATACATGTATGCTTGATATTCCTTGATGTGCTTGGTGTTTAACCATGTGGCTGTGAGGCTATAGTCATTTTTTCATTTTTTTCTTTTTCATTTTTAAATTGAATAATTTATCCTGATCTACCTTCAAGTTCATTTATCTTTCGTTCTGTCATCTCAAATATATTGAGTTCATCAAGTAAAATTTTCACTTTTTAAAAACTATTCAATGCTAGTATTTCCATAGATTTGATAGGTTCTTATTTTTTTTATCTTTTTGTTGAGTCATTGCATATTTTCTTGTAATTATGTAAACATACTTTTCATTATTTGAACATATTTGTATAGTTGCTTTAAACCATTATCTGCTCAATCCAACATCTGGGCCCATTCTGAGTTAATTTCTATTGACTTTTTTTTTTTTTCCTTAATTTTGCATCCTTGGTTATGTCTTCTGTTTCTATGTACACTTTGTAATTCTGTTTGAGAACTGGTTATTTTAGTTATTATATTGCAGCACTTCTGAGCTCAGAATTTTTCCCCCTTTTTTTTTTTTTTTTTTAAAATGTACTTGGACTTAAGACTCTTCCATGTTGTTTACAGTTGCTGAAGTCTGTGTTGTTTTTGAATTCTTGTTTTCAGTTTTCGGTCTATCTTTCTAGGGTTTGATCCGGTGTCAGTGTTAACTTAGTGGTGAGCTAATGATTCGGGCAGAGCTTGTGCTTGAACATCACAAGGCCATACATTTCCAGTCTCTGCAGATGGATGTGTATGTGTGAGAGACAAGTGGGTGTGTGTGGGGGGGAACACATTACATGTTTTCAGTTTTCTCAGCTTTTACTTTCCACTGGAAATTCTCAGTTCTCTCCTCCAATATGCAAATTGTTTGCCAGGCAGCTAGGGGTTTGTGGAGAGCTTTGATGGCTCTCTGATGTCCAAGCTCTTCCTGTTAAATTTCTGGCTGTCCTTCACTGTTGTAACTAAAATGGAAATCAGGCTAGCAGAGCTACAAGTTTTCCCCATGCATTACTCACAGAATTTGATAATTTTACTGATGCTGCTGTGGGTCTTCACTGACCACCTCAAGTAAACTTTGCTTCCCCTGGTCTTTGTCACCAGCTCTGCCTGATAAAATACCATTCTCTTCAACTAAATTTGGGGAAATGAGAGACTCCCCAGGCAAGAAGCCCCCAGACTTCCACTTTTCTTAACCAAAGCTCTACCAGCTCTTGAATAAAAACTTCTCAATTTGCCTTTTGTCAGTTTCGAGAATCTGAAATGTGGTGTTGCTGAAAATACTATAAAGTGTGTGTGTGCGTGTGTGTGTGTATGGGTGGAGGATACTTACCAATCTCTTCATGCTATAATAGCTCGAAATCTTATTTATCCTCTAAAGACACAGAAAATGAAAAGAACGTTATATGTATATGTAGATACAGATATAAATTTATGTATATATTAAACATCCTGTGATATATGTGTGCCTGTGTGTATATATGATTTTCTTCTTGTCTGAAGAACTTTATTTTACCCCTATTTCAGTGCAGACATGTTGATTAATTATTGCAGTTTTCTGGGGGTCTGAAAACATTATTTTGCTTTCATTTTGAAAGATAGCTAATTTGGAAATAACTCTAATGTAGTAGTTACTTTTCTTTTACACTGTTTTACCCTTGACTGCAAGGTTTGTGGTTTCTGATGAGTGATTGCTCACACTTAATTTTGTTTTTTCTATTTAATATGTAATACAGCCATCATCCACCAGTCTTTGATGGAAGTTTGTAGAGGTTTTCTCTTTATCACGGGTTTTCTGCAGTATAATTATGATTGCTTGGATTCTTTTTTTCTTATGCTTATTCTCCTTGGGATTTGGTGAGCTTCTGGAATTTTGGATTGATAGTTTTAGTCAAATTGGGAAAAAATGGTATTAGTTTTCAAAATTTTCCTTGTCTTTTCTCTTTCAATTATGTGTATATTTGACTATATGCTATTGACCCACAAGTAACTGATGACCTGTTTATTATTTTTTATCTTTTTTTCTTCTGCTTTACTTTGAATAGTTTCTATTGCTACGTCTTCTAGTTTGCGGGTTATTTCTTCAGGAGGATCTGATCTGCTATCCATGCCACTCAGTATGTTTTTTCACTTCTGCTATTGTATTTTTTCTTATCTACAAGTTCTATTCAGTTCTTTTAATTTGTTTCATTTGCTTCCTCATCATACTTGTATTTTTCTCAAGCTTCTTGAACATATGGAGCCTATTTCTAATTGCTTATTTTTGTCCACTGCTGATCTATCATCCCTGCCATTTATGGGTCTCTCTGTATGGACTGACTTTACTATTTTCTATGAGTTATGTGATTCTCCATCTTTGAATGTCTTGTAAATTTTGATTGAATGCTAGGTCTGGAGAATTTTACGTTGTTATATTATGTTTTACTTATATACTGCTGGTGTTTGTTTTGGCATACATTTAATATACTTAGAATCCTTTCAAGACTTGTTTTTAAGCTTTCATAGGGTAGGTACAGGGAAGCCTTCAGTCTAGGGTGAATTTATGTCTTTGGAAAGGCAATAAATATCCCTCTGAGGAACTCTTCTCATGTATTCTAAAGACTCTACCCAGTATGTTACCAAGTCCTCCACTATGGTTGGAGTCCCATGTGAGTTCTAGAGCTTGTTCAACCTAATCCTTTTTTATTGTTCTTTCCACATTTAAGATATTTTCTCCTTATGTGGGCACATCAGTACTCAGCCAAAGACTCAAGAGAACCATCTATGCATATCCAGAGTTTTCTCTGAGAATTCTCTGCTCTTCAGTGCTTTTATCCTGCAAATCCTTGCTCATTCCCCTCTTCCCAAACTTCAGTAAATGCCTCCTCAACTCATGGAAACCACTTGACTGTTTGTGTTTTCCTGTGTTCACTGTAACCTGGAAACTGCCTCCCAGACAGTAAATCGGTATAAATGTGATTCACCTTGTCTAGTTTCCTTCCCTCTATGATTAGAGTCCCTTCTTTTGTCAATATCTGCCATATTCTGTACAATTTCCTAGTTTACTATGGCTGGTGGATAAATACAGTTCCTGTTGTTTTGTCTCGGCTAAATGTGGAAGTCAGCTTGAATGATGGTTTAATGTCAAGCAAGCTCAGATTGCTAGAAAAAAAATCCTATTGTTTGTATTATCCACTTTATAGATTGTATTATATTTACTTATGACAGATTTTTACTTCTATAAACCCAAGGGACACTGATATGTAACATTATTTCCCCCATCTTTCTAATGTCTTTGTGTTTTTGATATCAGGATACTGGTAGCCTCACAAAACAAGTTGGGGAATATTCCAACAAAATAGAAAATTTTGTGAAAGCGTATATACAAAAAAGTTATTTCTTCCTTGAATGTTCAGTAGAATTCACCAGTGGAACCACCAGGGATTGACATTTTCTTTATGGGTAAATTTTTTATAATTGATTCAATTTCTTCAATTGATTTTCTTTTATTTTTGTGCTAAATTGTGCTAATTTTCTTTTATGTTTTTATGACAGTATCATGCTATTTTCTTTATAATAACTTTAGAATATATTTTGAGATTAGGGAGTGTGATGTCTTCAGTTTTGTTATTTTAGCTCAAGGTTGCTTTGATGATTTGGGGTCTTTTCTGGTGCCAGATGAATGTTAGGATTTTTTTTTTCTATTTCTGTGAAATAGGACATTGTAATTTTTGTATAAATTATATGAATCTATAGATTGATTTGGGTAGCAGAGACATTGTAACAATGTTAATTCTTCCAATCCATGTAGATAGGATATCTTTCCACTTATTTATGCCTTCTTCATTTTTTTAAACTAATGTTTTATTGTGTTCACTGTACAGGTCTTTTATATCCTTGGTAAGATATATTTCTATTTTCTTTTTGATGCTTTTGTAAATGGGACGGTTTTCTTAATTTCCTTTTTGGATAGTTCATCATGTATAGAAACACTATTGATTTTATATGTTGATTTTGTAACCTGTGGCTAAACTCAATTGTTTTTATTAATTCTAACCATTTTTGGTGGAGTTTTTAGGAATTTTATATATGAAGTCATGTAATCAGTAAACATAATTTCACATCTTCACTTCCTATGTACATATCTTTTCCTTTTTCTTTCCTGACTTCTCTAGCTATGATTTCTGGTATTGTGTTGAGCAGAAGTGGTGAGACTGGGCATCCTTATCTTGCTCATGATCTTAAGGAAAAAGCTAAGGGCTCTTTTCAGTTATACTCTCCAATGCAAAGCAACCCATCTATCCATTTTCATGTGTACCCAAACCTGAACAGTATCAACATGTTTTTGCCATCCATATGTGTTCTTTGATGACAGATCTGTTCATATTTTTGGCCCTTTATAATATTGGGTGTTTCCTTATTGTGCTTTGAGAGTTCTTCATATACTCTAGAGAGAAACTTTATCAGATATGTAATTTGAAAATATTTTTCCAGTCTGTGGTTTGAGATTTAGTATTTACAACAATGTCTTATGATTATTAAACATTTAATTTTCATGAAGGCCAAATGACTGAAAATAAATTGTGGCGTGTAATGTATCAAATATTTGTCTAATGTAAGTTCACAAAGACTGTCTCTATATGTTATTCTAAAAGTTGAATATTTTAAGGTTTTACACTAAGACTTATGGCCAATTTTGAATTATTTTTATGGTGTGACATTCTCATCAAAATGTACTATTTTGTGTATGGATAGCCCATTACTCCTGCATCCTTTACTGAAAACACTATCCTTTCTCTTCTCATTTGCTTTCATGCCTTAGTCAAAACTCAGGTCTATTTTTCTGTACTTCCTATTCTATTCCTTTCATCAGTTTGTCTCTATGCTCATATCACACTTTTTATTACTTTAGTTTATAATGATCTTTTATTGTAGGTAATTTTTGTCCTTCAAATTTGTTTTTATTTTCCACAGATGTTTTAGCTATTTTAAGATTATTTGGTGGTTGGGATTTTGACTGTGTTTATTCTTTAGATCAAGTAGGGAAATGTGAACATCTAAGAGTAGTGAGTACTCTGATTGGCAATGTTACTTTTAATGCTTTTGGGTAGTGCTTTCCCCTGGTTGGTGCGGTTTCCTAAAGTTCACGTGCTGATTACTACTCTGCCTACTCAGGGTGGACCTTCCCACAAGATCTGGAGTTACTGCCCTGTGCCTCTCCTCTTAGGTATTCTTCCTGCAAATTCTATTCACTTCCTTGAAACTCAGCAACATCTCCTCAACTCAGAGACTGCCAGACTCAGCTTCAGTTTCCCCTACCTGAATTGCAGTCTGGAAACTCAAATAAGTTAATTGAGAAAATCACAGAGTTCACCTTAGTTTTCTTGGCTTGGTAATCACTGTTCGTTATGGTGTGATATGCAGTGTTTGAAAATGATTATTTCATATTTTGTGTTCACATTTCATTTGTTAAATCTGTACACTATTTCTTGTTCTGAAATGTTATTTTTGATTGAAATCAAGTACTAAACTTGAAATATAAAAATTCGGGTGTAGTAACTTTCCACATCTACACTTATAAGTGACTTTAAGTGCTCTCTGCATGAATTTATTTATCTGTGAAATAAGAACAGTAATAGATGCCTTGCTTCACTCCAGAATTTTTGGCAGATCAAATGAATGATGTTGTGAGACCACTACTCAATAGTAACTCATTATACATTAAAAGGATGATGATGGTGATGAAGATGATGATGATAATGAGTTATACTTGAGTCATTCCGACAAGAGGGATAGCTAAGATGTTTGTCCACCAATCTAGGCTTTTGCCTTTCTGCAACAATGGAGATACTAGCAACTATTCTATAACAAAATTAAATCCATTCTTCAGTTTAATGAGAAGATTAGAGTTATATGTGTTTGAGGGATAAAATAACTTATTTGAAAGTTAAGGAAAATGTGCCTAGAAAAACGCAACTGTTTATCAAAAAAAAGAAAAAAACTAAAGTAAAACAAAATGAAACCAAAACCAGAATGAGCATTTTTGCTTCCCTGGTGAAAAAAATGTCAAAGCTAAAAGAGAAATGAAAACAAAAATAAGTAGTCTGCTAAGTACAGTAAACACACAGAGATTGGAAATCATTCCATGATAGTTAATTCTCTTTAAAACTCCATCAGATAAGAATTATTATCTCCATTTTTAACAGAGAGAGAAATTGAGGATTTTATTAAGCAGCTTGCCAGAGGTTACAAACAATAATGTTGGGCAAAATATCTTTTTCCCAGGTGTGTCTAGCTTTTGAGATATGCCTTACACCACTAAATTACACTGTAATTTCTCTTCCACTAAAGAGAGAGATACAAGTTGTGGAAAGAAAGATATCGTCATATAACTTTAAAATACCCATGGCTTTTAAGAAATCCTCACTCATTTTCCTCTTACTTGAATCAAAAGCAGCCCCTATTTCAGAAAAAAAGGTATTTCTTGTTTTCTTTAAAACACATCAGCAGCAGAAATTCATTTCTATGTATATTTACCAAAACCTAACATAAAAGAGATATTTACTAAAATTAGACGTTAAAAAAGTAACAATATTTTATGTTGTCTAGGCTAATGATTTTTGTGAACTTGTCTGACTTAAATATCAGATAATATAAGTAATTTACTATAGCTTAAATCGATTCTAAAATTATTTTTTTCTGAATTATAACTAAATATTTGATACATCAATAAGTAATATAGTGTGATATAATATCAAATTTCATTGTTTTTTGATATAAAAAATAATTTTAACTTAAAAATGCCAAAATACTAAGTATTCACTACAAACCACTATATGAATATAATCTAACCATGGCCTGTGGAGTTAGGCAGAAATGTACTCAAATATTTTTTTTCCCTTCTTACATATGTATATCCTTGAGCTTTTAATTTAAATGTTCTGAACTGAGACTTAAAAAAATGTATATGTTGCTGTAGACTAAACGTTTCTCTCTCTCTCTCTGCATTTATATGTTGAAAGCTTATCCCTAATGTGATGGTATTAGGAGGTGGGTGCTTTGGGAGGGAATTAGATCACAGTAGTAGGGCTCTAATAGATAAGTGTCCTTACAGAAGAGACCCCCAAAAGATACCTTGCCCCTTGCCTGTGATGACACAGGGAGAAGATGGCCATCTATGAACATGGGAGTGGGTCCTCACCAGACACCAAATCTGCCACCACCTGGACCTTGGACTTCCAGCTTCCAAAACTGTGACAGGTGTGTTTTTTATAAGCCACCCAGTCTATGGTATTTTGTAATAGCAGCCCAGACTGACTTGGACATTTTCCTAACTGGTGGCATTGTTTTGATAATCCTGAGACATGGAGAGTATTTACTAAAAATAAGTCCCCTTTCTTCTTTTTGTGGGGGGAAAAAAAAGGTTGAAGAACAGGAAGTCTACAAACAGCATAAAAACTTTACAGAGCACAGGACCATTGGGTGTCAACTTCTTCCTGATGATTATATCTTCCTGAACATGTGAAGAATTCAGATATGATTGTTTTTCATAATGGCACCTAACTAGAGAAATAGAAAGATAAGGCAGTAAATAATGAGAAAAATCAATGTTCTTTGCTAAACACTTACTGGGAAATTTTTCTTGTAGTTTTTATACATCAAGAGGATGATTTTTTTTTTTTTAACAAATTATTAGCACTACTATCATCACTGCCTGGCAGACATGACTTTTAAAGCAAAAAGAACATATGACTAAGGTTTTACAAAGTGCCACTTCTTTGCAAATATATGTAATATACATTAAAATAAGGTATTTACCCTGTAAGCAATGAAAGGAAATAATTTTATGAAATTTTAAACTTGCAACCCTCAACTCAGTAGACAAATACACATCCTCTAATTGTTTATTCTAAAAGAATGCAAATTTGTTGTAATTTACAAATAGAAAGTGGCAATTTTCCTTGCACACAAAAAAACCTCTATTTGTAACTACTTTCAGATAATTATACTTTCTAAAAACTTTAAGCCTGAAATGACTAATTGTGATCTTTCTAAAAATGTTTCTTGTTTCTCAGAAGTATCTTGTTTACTGATAAAATTTCTTCTCATTAAAAATCAATTGGGGCCGGGCGCGGTGGCTCAAGCCTGTAATCCCAGCACTTTGGGAGGCCGAGACGGGCGGATCACGAGGTCAGGAGATCGAGACCATCCTGGCTCACATGGTGAAACCCCGTCTCTACTAAAAAAAATACAAAAAACTAGCTGGGCCAGGTGGCGGGCGCCTGTAGTCCCAGCTACTCGGGAGGCTGAGGCAGGAGAATGGCGTAAACCCGGGAGGCGGAGCTTGCAGTGAGCTGAGATCTGGCCACAGCACTCCAGCCTGGGTGACAGAGCAAGACTCTGTCTCAAAAAAAAAAAAAAAAAAAAAAAAAAAAAAAAAAAAAAAAAAAAAAAAAAATCGGGAAACCTAAGATTTTAAAAAATTGATATGTGAGTTGAATTCTTAAGAACAATTTTATCTTGACTTGCAATGTCAACTGTTTTGAAGTTGATGGGCACATTTTTTATTAGGGAATGAAAGCTAAGAGTTGAAAAATATTAAAGAACTATAGAAGCCATGTAATCTATTTTAGGGTCTTTACAAATTAAGAAAAATTAGTCACTAGGTGGTATTCAAGAAAAAGTCTATTATATCCACACATGCACTTGTACACAAAGATTCATACCAACACTAGTTATAGTAGCCAAAATAATGAAAACTCAAACGTCCATCAACTGAAAAATAGAGAAACAGAATATGGTGCATTCATACAGTAGAATATCATTCAGAAATAAAAAGGAACAAATTACTGCAATATATAACAACATGGAGGAAGCACAAAAATTGTCATATGTAAAAGACCACATATCATGACCAATCAGACCAATAATATGTCTTTTATCAAGGCATAAAAGACCACATATCGTATGACTCACATATATGAAACATCTTCAAAATGCCAATCAATAGAGACAGCAAACATGTTAGTCACTACCTGAGACTAATTGTAGGAACATCGAAATGACAGTATTGCTATTACTGGTTGTAAAAACACAATAGGGTTTTTGTTTCATTTTGGATTTAATTGGCAGGACGGTTTATTGTTTGTTATTTTCACCAAAACATATTTTCCCAAGTATGTTAGAAAAATAAGTTGAAGGTTCATAAAAACTTAGCTTTATGTTAATATTTTATTAATGAATTCATTTTCTTTCTGGCAATGTAAGAAAAGGGAAGAAGACACTGATCTGATGAATTCAATATCAATTCATAAAATTATTTTTTAAAACTATCATTCAAAATATTAAGTATTAAATATAAAATGCCTAATGTCTGTGAGAACATTTTTTTATTATGCTTTAAGTTCTGGGGTACACGTGCAAAACGTGCAGTTTGTTACATAGGTATACATGTGCCATGGTGGTTTGCTGCCCCCATAAACCTGTCATCTACATTAGATATTTCTCCTAATGCTATTCCTTCTCCAGACCCCCACCACTCAACAGACCCCAGGGTGTAATGCACCCACTGTGTCCATGAGTTCTCATTGTTCAACTCCCACTTATGAGAACGTGCAGTGTTTGGTTTTCTGTTCTTGTGTTAATTTGCTGGGAATTATGGTTTCCAGCTTCATTCATGTCCCTGCAAAGGACATGAACTCGTCCTTTTTATGGCTGCATAGTATTCCATGGTGTATATGTGCCACATTTTCTTTATCATTGATGGGCATTTGGGTTGGTTCCAAGTCTTTGCTATTGTGAACAGTACTGCAGTAAACATACATGTGCATGTGTCTTTATAGAATGATTTATAATCTTTTGAGTATATGCCCAATAATGGGATTGCTGGGACAAATGGTATTTCTAGTTCTAGATCCTTGAGGAATCACCACACTGTCTTCCACAATGGTTGAATTAATTTACACCCCCACCAACAGTGTGACAATGTTCCTATTTCTCCACATTCTCTCCAGCATCTGCTGTTTCCTAACATTTTAATGATCATCATTCTAACTGGCATGAGACAGTGTCTCATTGTGGTTTTGATTTGCATTTCTCTAATGACCAGTGATGATGAGCTTTTTTTCATATGTTTGTTGGCTGCATATATGTCTTTTGAGAAGTATCTGTACATATCCTTTGCCCACTTTCTGATGAGGTTGTTTTTTTCTTGTAAATTTGCTTATGTTCTTTGTAGATTCTGGATATTAGCCCTTTGTCAGATGGATAAATTGTAAAAGTTTTCTCCCATTCTTTAGGTTGCCTGTTTACTCTGATGATAGTTTCTTTTGCTGTGCAGAAGCTCTTTAGTTTAATTAGAACTCATTTGTCAATTTTAGCTTTTGTTGACATTGCTTTTGGTGTTTTAGTCATGAAGTCTTTGCCCATGCTTAGGTCCTGAATGGTATTGCTTAGGTTTTCTTCTAGGGTTTTTATGGTTTGGGGTCTTATATTTAAGTCTTCAATCCATCTTGAGCTGATTTTTGCATAAGGTATAAAGAAGGGATCCAATTTCAGCTTTCTGCATATGGCTAGCCACTTTTCCCAACACCATTTATTAAATAGGGAATCCTTTCCCCATCACTTGTTTTTGTCAGGTTTGTCAAAGATCAGATGGTTGCAGATGTGTTGTGTTATTTCTGAGGCCTCTGTTCTGTTCCTTTGGTCTATATATCTGTTTTGGTACCAGTACTGTGCTGTTTTGGTTATTGTAGCCTTGTAGTATAGTTTGAAGTCAGGTAGTATGATGCCTCCAGCTGTTATTTTTGCTTAGGATTGTCTTGGCTATGCAGGCTCTTTTTTGGTTTCATATGAAATTTAAAGTAGTTTTTTCCAACTCTGTGAAGAAAGTCAGTGGTAGCTTAATGGGGATAGCCTTGAATCTATAAATTACTTTGGGCAGTATGGCCATTTTTACTATCTTGATTCTTACTATCCATGAGCATGGACTGATTTTCCATTTGTTTGTGTCCTCTGTTATTTCTTTTAGTAGTGGTTTGTAGTTCTCATTGAAGAGGTCCTTCACATCCCTTGTAAGTTGTGTTCCTAGGTATTCTCTTTGTAGCAATTGTGAATTGGAGCAAAGTCTCAGGATACAAAATCAACATGCAAAAATCACAAGCATTCCTATACACCAATAACAGAGCCAAATCATGAGTGAACATTTCTTAAATTATATGTATGAGAACTTCTAAGATACCGAGTTTCATCAAGAGCAAAGAATGCCTGACAAATCAATGCTAGCAACTAATGTGGAAAATAAATGGTCATACTCTAGACTAATGTATCTGAAAAGGCTTTTTTTCCCTGACAACAATCAAATTACATTAAGTGACTCTGAATCCTAAGTATTGTTTAACACTATATTTAAAACTCAGTTATCTTATTATGTAAATATGTTCATTTTAGAAAATAACCCCCACCCAGCTTCTCTTAGTGCGAACATCTTATCATAGTGATTTTATGCATACTATGAAATTAGAATTAGACAAAGCTTGGTGGCATGTGCGTGTAGTCCCAGCTACTCAGGAGGCTGAGGTCAGAGTATCACTTGAGCCCAGGAGGCAGAGACTGTATTAGCTGAGACCTAGCCACTGTACTAGTGAGACAGAGACGGAGAGAAAAGAAATTAGCATATAGTAAAATACTCATGACTAATTCTATAGGTTTTATCTGGATTTCACCAACATTTTTACCAATGTACCTTTTTGAGTTTCAGTACCGAATCCAGCAGACCATGTTCCATTTAGCCATTTTGTCTTAGTCTCCTCAATGTAAGACAACTCCTAAGTCTTTACTTGTTTCTTGCAACCTTTACTTTTCTAAATAGCCATTTAAATTAGACAATACATGAACAAAAGTGTGCACAAGACCCTGGTGGAAAAAGCACCATGTGAAAAATAGTTGAAAGTTTGGTATAATAAACATTTTACATCAATGATTATGAATTCTGGCTCTTCAATTCAGAATACAAATCATACCCTATTAGAAGGGTAAATATCAGACATTAATATAAAAGTAGAAAATATTTAGAGCATAGAGTAGCACCTTTAAATGTATTTTGGGTATACAGAGAGCTATCAAATGTTTCGTTGGGATTTGTCAATTATTCTAGTTTGTGTAGACAGTCACTCTACAAATGCATATTCATATAAGCAAATAGTGCCAGTGAATACTTATAGTCAATATCAAGTATTGACACAGTCTGGTGTCTAAATTATCTTTCCTGTAAGGTACACTTTATACACCCAAGAAACATTTTTTCTTGGTTTCCGTCTGTTGTCCTATTTTTAGGGTTGCTATCTTAGAGTAATTGTAGGTATAATTTGAATACGAATTCTAACTATAATCCTAGAAACCTTTAAGGTTTTTATGCAAACTGCATCTGCTGCATTTGATGATGGAGGATTGAGGTCCTTGTACACTGGGTTGGTGATTGACAGTAAACAAATGTTTAATAAACTACCACCTACACTGCTGGTGATTGTGGCATTATCATCTAGTTCAATCTCTAATGAGTCTTGGGAGAAAGGTATTTTCTTCATGTTTTCATTGCTGAGGAAACTAAGGTTCAGAGAATGAGGTAATTAAGTCATATGGCTAACATGCAATTGAGTAAATAGACCCAATTTTGAAAACAAACCCAGTTCTCCTTTCACTGCACCACAGAATCTATTTATTCTTCAAACCCTCTAACAAGGCACAAATATTTTTTTCCAGCTTATTTTTATTTCTTCCCCAGATCATAAATTGCATCTTCTCTCAGGATCCATTCTTAGGTATGTTGCATATATTTTCTGTCTTTAAGCAAGATAGAATTGCACCATGATGCTGAAATAAATGCAGTGAGTGTAGATGTATTATTTTCTGTGAAACATTTTTTTTTTCCCCAGTAATGACCAGAAAATGACACCAGTCTGATTCTCCTCCCTCCACCTTTTCCCCACATGTGGCTTGCTCTCTTCTGTCTGGGTTGAGCCCTCTCTCATTAGCACCTTCTTCTTTTACTGATGCTGTTACTGCTTCCAAGATCTCCCTAAATCTGAGGACTGATTCTCCATTATCTCTCAGCGTTTCTTTTCTTTCCTTTTAAAGTCCCCAAAGCCGTGGTCTTTACCTGCATGTTTTCTGTATATATCTACATTTCTTATTCTTACTATCTTTTGTTTTTAGCTTTTCATTTCAGCTCTGGTAACTGTTTATTGCAATATGATTGAGTAGTGTTTTTCAGGCAAAGTTCAGTAATAATATCATTGGAGATGAAGATAAAGATCATTTGATAATAAGAACAGGTGGCCATGGCTATGTTACAGGAAAATGAAATTCAGGTACAAATACCTTTAAAATGGAATTTAAAGTGCAAGTATTTATTTGCTTTTAATATTTAACAAACATAGGAAGAGGATGAAGTTTTTCTAAAGAGTGGAAAATATATATCCAAAGAACAACTGTGTGTTCCACATGGAAAACAAAATAAGCAGTTTGCTAATATTGTATATGGAGTAGTGTTGTCTAAATAACATATAAGCAAATATAAAATCGACGTGTAAAATGTGCTTGAAAGACAGTTATGCTGTAAAATGCAGCTGTCCAATCCTAGCAATTGTCCATACTTAAGGATTTAACAACTACTATATATCAGATAATTATTATTTCATAGAGAAATATGGAGCCTGATGAGATCGTCGATGTGGACTATAAATTAACTTTTAAAAGTTCATGTGCATTAATTGATTTCACAAGAGCCACAGTGGACTTTAAAATTAAATCCTGTAAATTTACAAAAGAAAAATAAATTGTACGTCTTAAAAATTTAAAAAAACTTTTGTTCTTCAAGACATATCAAGGAATTTTAAAAAACCTACAGGATAGGAGACATCATTTACAATTTATTGCATGTAACTAAAAGGGACTGTATCTAGAACATGTAAAGAACATTTGCAACTCAATAAAAAGGCAAATAACCCAATTTAAACATGGGTGGAGAATATGAATAGACAATTTTTTTTTTTTTTAATTTCCCTAGGTTACTGGGGAACAGGTAGTGTTTGGTTATATTAGTAAGTTCTTTAATGGTGATTTGTGAGATTGTGGTGTACACATCACCCTATTAATAATATACACTGCACCCTATTTGTAGTCTTTTATCCCTTACCTCCTTCCCTCTGAGTACCCAAAGTCCACTGTGTCATTCTTATACCTTTGCATCCTCATAGCTTAGCTGCCACTTATGAGTGAGAACATACAATGTTTGTGTTTCCATTCCTGAGTTACTTCACTTAGAATAATAGTTTCTGATCTCATCTAGGTCACTGTGAATGCCATTGATTCATTCCTTTTTATGGCTGAGTAGTACTCCATCATTCATATATATACATGTCATGTGCGTCTGTGTGGAGAGACCACCAAACAGGCTTTGTGTGAGCAATAAAGCTTTTTAATTACCTGGGTGCAGGCGGGCTGAGTCCGAAAAGAGAGTCAGCGAAGAGAGACAAGGGTGGGGCTGTTTTTATAGGATTTGGGTAGGTAAAGGAAAATTACAGTCAAAGGGGGTTGTTCTCTGGTGGGCAGGAGTAGGGGTCACAAGGTGGTCAGTGGGGGAGCTTTTTGAGCCAGGATGAGCCAGGAAAAGGAATTTCACAAGGTAATGTCATCACTTAAGGCAAAGACCAGCCATTTTCACTTCTTTTGTGGTAGAATGTCATCAGTTAAGGCAGGGGCAGGGCATTTTCACTTGTTACTTCAGGCCATCTGGGCATATATATATGCAAGTCACAGGCAATGCAATGGCTTGGCTTAGGCTCAGAGGCTTGACAATACATATATTGTTTTTATTTGCTTTGTCAAAGATCAGTTGACTGTAAGTATTTGGGCTTACTTCTGGGTTATCTAGTCTGTTCCATTGGTGTATGTGCCTATTTTTATACCAGTACCATGCTGTTTTGGTGATTATAGCCTTATTGTATAGTTTGAAATCAGGTAATGTGATGCCTCCAGATATTTCTTTTTGCTTAGTATCACTTTGGCTCTATGTGCTCTTTTTGGTCCCATGTGAATTTTATAATTCTTTTTTCTAATTCTGTGAAGAATGATGCTGGTATTTTGATGGTATATATATCATAGTTTCTTTATCCAGTTGTTGATTGATGGGCATTTGGGTTGGTTCCACGTGTTTGCAATTGCAAATCGTGCTACACACATGTGCAAGTATCTTCTTCGTATAATGACTTCTTTTCCTCTGGGTAGATACCCAGTAGTGGGATTGCTGGATCAAATCATTGTTCTAGTTTTAGTTCTTTAAGGAATCTCTCCATAGTGGTTGTACTAGTTTACATTCCCACCAGCAGTGTAGAACTGTTCCCTATTCACTGCATCCATGCCAACATCTACTATTTTTTGATTTTGGCCATTCTTTTTTTTTTTTTTTTTTTTTTTTTTTTGAGATGGAGTCTGGCTCTGTCGCCCAGGCTGGAGTGCAGTGGCCGGATCTCAGCTCACTGCAAGCTCCGCCTCCCGGGTTTACGCCATTCTCCTGCCTCAGCCTCCCGAGTAGCTGGGACCACAGGCGCCGCCACCACGCCCGGCTAGTTTTTTTTTTGTATTTTTTAGTAGAGACGGGGTTTCACCGTGTTAGCCAGGATGGTCTCGATCTCCTGACCTCGTGATCCGCCCGTCTCGGCCTCCCAAAGTGCTGGGATTACAGGCTTGAGCCACCGCGCCCGGCCGATTTTGGCTATTCTTGCAGGAGTAAGGTAGTATAGAATTGTGGTTTTAATTTGCATTTCACTGATCATTAGTGATGCTGAACATTTTTCATGTTTGTGGCCATATGTATATCTTCTTTTGAGAAGTGTCTATTCATGTCCTTAGCCCACTTTTTGATAGGATTTTTTTTCTTACTGATTTGAGTTTGCTGTAGATTCTGGATATTTGTCCTTTGTCAGGTGTATAGATTGTGAAGGTTTTCTCCCATTCTGTGGGTTATCTGTTTACTCTGCTGATTGTTTTGCTCTGCAAAAGCTCTTTAGTTTAATTAAATCCCAGTTACTTATCTTTGTTTTATTGCACTTGCTTTTGGATTCTTGGTCATGAAATCCTTGCCTAAGCCAATGACTTAGGGTTTTTCCAATATTCTAGAATTTTTGTAGTTTCAGGTCTTAGACTTTAGTCCTTAATCCATCTTGAGTTGATTTTTGTATAAGGTGAGAGACAAGGATCTGGTTTCACTCTCTTGCCTGTGGCTAGCCAATTATTCCAGCACCATTTGTTGAAAAGTGTATCCTTTTCCCACGTTATTTGCTTTGTTGAAGATCAGTTGGCTGTAAGTATTTGGGCTTATTTCTGGGTTCTCTATTCTGTTCCATTGGTCTATATGCCTATTTTTATACCAGTACCATGCTGTTTTGGTGACTATAGCCTTATTGTATAGTTTCAAATCAGGTAATGTGATGCCTCCAGATATCTTCTTTTTCCTTAGTATCACTTTGGCTCTGCGTGCTCTTTTTGGTCCCATGTGAATTTTATAACTTTTCTTCTTCTAATTCTGTGAATATTGATTCTGCCTATCCATGAGCATGGGATATGTTTTCATTTGTGTCATCTGTCTTTCCCTTCAGCAGTGTTTTGTAGAAGTTCAGTCAGGCTGGTGGGAAAAATTTTAAGATGGAGTTATAGGATGTAGACACAAATCTTGGAAGGCAGGAAGGTTTTGCAAAAGTCTCGGGACAGTCTAATCCTTACCTTGAGTAAATAAAGTGGGTACAAAGGAATGTAGAGTAGTTTATCTAAATAGCTTGTTTACTCATGTAGTCCTAAGACCAAGCTTTTATCAACCATGGGTGCATAATTGCTCTCCACTCAGGGGGTTGGAAACCAGGTCAATACCCTCCAGTCGTGTTTACTCAAGATCTTTGTCATTTAATCTGTACTGAATAAAATGCAAGCTTTCCCTGGCTGATCAGGGCCACAGGTGCTACTCTTTACAGCACCTTCCTCAGTGTCTGTGAGGGGCCCAGATCCTTAGCCGGACTGACAGGATAGCTGTGTATGCTGTTCATCTGTCACTGGGTCAGGGTCTGTAGGACGGACCCTGCAGCTGGTGCCCCATGTGAGGTACACTGCAAATGGAGCAGGATGGATCCTTTGAAAATGTAGGTGATGTAGGTGAAAAGGACAGCGTGGTCAGTGAATCGATGCCCACTTGGGACTTCCAAGTTTTGGGGGGGATTGTTTAGGCTAAAGTTTCATCAGGGGACAACAGAAACAGTATATAAAAGTATTGAAACAGCTGCTTAAGGCTCGTGGAACCTCAGTTTTGCAGGCTCAAATAAGGGACCTAATGCAAACTGTTGTAACCCATAATCCATGGGCCCCAAAAGAGGGTATGCTAAACACAAAGCTCTGGGAACAAGTGGGGAGAAATCTTAAACAACATTATGCACAAGGGCAGTGGGTCCCAATAACAGCCCTAACACTATGGGCCTTATTTAGTGTGGCCCTGGCTCCATTATACACAGAAGAGCCTAAGAAGGGGAAGGAGGAAGAACTGTCACCAACTTTACCACATCCTTTCCCTCAGCCCCGCTATCACCAGGTCAAAATAACAAAGAGGAAACAGAGTTTTTGCCTGAGCCCCCTCCTCCAAAATATACACTCCAGCTATAAGACCCTGTCTTAAGCAAGCAGCATTAAAACGGGAGCTTTTAGCCTGCCCAGTAATGCAATATCAACAAGGCAATTGGGCATATAGACCCAGTCTTTTAACGCTTGTAAAAAGATGAAAAAACAAAACAAAACATTAGAGGCAGGAGCCATGCCACCAGGTGAGCAGTAGGCAAAAAGGAATGCTTGGTGGCGGGAAAACTCACAAACCTGGAGCCAGTGAGTGGTCCTTGGG
The DNA here is from genome assembly GCF_047675955.1 of Chlorocebus sabaeus. NCBI lineage: Eukaryota > Metazoa > Chordata > Mammalia > Primates > Cercopithecidae > Chlorocebus > Chlorocebus sabaeus. The sequence continues at coordinate 6,704,144 of NC_132911.1, read as the reverse complement.
AACTCGACCTGTGCAGTGGCTGTGGTGATGGGAAGCCAGGCCTAGCACACTGGAGGTAGCCTTCTGGGGAGCGGCAGGAGGCCCACACAGGAAGGTCCACCTGGCCTGCAACAGTCGCCTGGAGGAGTGGGTAGGGAGCGGCACAGGTGAAAAGCAAAACAGTGCAGACAAAAAGCGGCAGCGCTTAAGGCTTAAGGAAGCACAACACGTCTGCTGCCTCGGGACCTGCCCGCTCAGCTCTCCATCTCTGCAGGTGGCCCATGGCAAAATTTCCTGTGTTCCTTGTATACAAGCAACATCCCAGATTATAATTCTTTGCTGAGATTTAAGTAAAATTTAAAAATCTGAAAGACCTATTTCTGATAATGGCCACAGCTGTTATCTCTCTCCTACCCTTGATGTGGCTCTCTCAAAATCCAATTTTAAGTAAAGCAGTAACCTTTAAAGGGAGAGAAATTACAAATTCTAATAAGCTGCAAAATCTGTTTTCTATCATAAAGGGCAATACAGCCCTAGATTCTCCCAGACATTTAACCCCTGCAGCAAAAAGAGAAATTGAGAAAATAGAACAGTCTGTCTCTCTAAGGCAACAAGATTACATAGATCCAGGCTACTCAATTCAACTGTTTATTTCCCCCCCCCAAACACTGCCCTACAGTGTTAATAGGACAGATGACCTCAGGAATACTTACCAGAATGGTTGTTTTGTGTACTTACTGGGACTAAAACACTGTCTCCCTACATCCAATTACTTAGGAAAGTCATCCATTCAGGTCACAAACGATGCAGTCTGTTGCTAGGTTATATGCTAATGTTATTAGGATTCCTTTAAGTTAAAAGCAATTTGAAGCAGTATTGCTAGTATCTTTCGATTTGCAAATAGCACTCTCCGATTACATGGGACAAATAGAACATGTCCTTCCTTTCTTATCTTGTACTCCTGTAATCTTGCCTACAAAAATAGTTCACTCCCCCATACCTAATGCTTTCATGGAAAAGTGACAGTCTGATCACTTGATCTGGGTTTACTAGCACTCAGAGAGCTGAGATTGGGGCCCTGATATTGGCATTGGAAACGTTCCAGTCAGCCCATCAGTATTGTGAGTGACTCTGCTTACTCTGTTTGTTGCAGAATCTGAGACAGCCCTAGTTAAGTCCACTCCAGAGCCTACCCTGTGTGCTCTTTTTCTCTGACTTCAGCAATTGCTAGATCAACATACACATCCTATTTTTATTACACACATTTGAGCCCACAGTTCACTGCCTGGTCGATTGGCTTATGGCAATAATGAAGCAGACCTGCAGGTTATGACATCACTGCTTGACCAAGCCACTGAATCATATCAATTCTTCCACCAAAAACTGGAGAAACTTATCTAAACAATTTCAACTTACCCAGAGACTAGCTAAACAAATTATCTTGCAATGCCCAGATTGCCAGCTCACAGGCACATCCCCCTCCTTCAACAGGTGTTAACCCTAGAGGATTAGAATCTAAACAGTCATGGTAAATAGATGTTACACACATTCCTGAATTTAGAAAACTAAGATACCTATATCCATTGATATCAACATTCATCTAATGAGTGCACACACCCTTCCTGGAGAGTCCATTCGATATGTCATTAAACATCTTTTAACTTTTGCATTTATGGGATGGCCCACAAAAATTAAAACTGATAATGGTCCAGCTTATGCCAGCTCACAATTTCAACAATTCTGTCGTACATGAAACATCTAACATTCCACTGGCATCCCATATAACCCCCAAGGACAAGTCATAGTAAAATGTGTCCACTCCACCGTTAAAGAAATGCTATTCACAATAGCAAAGACTTGGAATCAACCCAAATGTCCATCAGTGACAGACTGGATTAAGAAAATGTGGCACATATACACCATGGAATGCTATGCAGCCATAAAAAAGGATGAGTTTGTGTCCTTTGTAGGGACATGGATGCAGCTGGAAACCATTATTCTCAGCAAACTATCGCAAGAACAGAAAACCAAACACTGCATGTTCTCACTCATAGGTGGGAATTGAACAATGAGATCACTTGGACTCGGGAAGGGGAACATCACACACCAGGGCCTATTATGGGGAGGGGGGAGGGATGGCATTGGGAGTTATACCTGATGTAAATGATGAGTTAATGGGTGCTGACGAGTTGATGGGTGCAGCACACCAACATGGCACAAGTATACATTATGTAACCTGCACGTTATTGCACATGTACCCTAGAACTTAAAGTATAATTTAAAAAATGCTCAAAAAAGGGGGAGTATGGGTAAAGACCCTGCAACATTACTGGCACAAGCCTTATTTACCCCTAATTTTCTAAATTTAGATGAATTTCAATCAGCTGTAGAAAAGCACTTTTAAAACCTCTCAAAACGTAAAACCTGCAGTTTTATGGAAAAATGTAAACAATCATGTACGGTGTGGTCCAAATTTATTAACATGGGGAAGAGGGTATGCTTGTGTCCACACCCCCTCAGGTCCTCTTTGGATTCCAGCACGACGCATCAACCCATACCATGGCCTGGCTAGGACCCAACCCTGTACCAGAAATGAAGGCACTGACCCTACAGGATCCGCAGCCCCAGACGATGTGGCTTCCACGGACGACATAAGCTCTGGATGTTACCTAGGAGACGCTGAAGAAGACAACTCAGGAGGCTGAACGAATGCTGCTCCAGACACAGACACCATTCACTCCAGATAATTTGCTCCTTGCTATGCTTTCTGTTGTTCGTTGCAACTCATGTAGGATATCGATCCTTTTTATGCTTTTGCTTTGTCTGCAGCCTGTACCTGCTATACTCTATTGGGCTCATATCTTAGATCTGCTTTTCTTTCGCCCTGTCACCTGGGCAGACACCCCCTGCCCAGCCTTTAGTAATGTGACTCCTTGGCTAGAAGGGATAGATAGATTTGCCTGCAGTGGGGTCCCTCAGTCATGGCACACATTAGACTAAGGTGCCAGATAATACTACATTATCATCCCACTGTGTAAGCTATAAAGGTTCTAATCCTTATTGTGTACCTGGCCAAACACAATTAAGGCTATATTATAGCTATTATAGCAAAAAAAAAAAAAAAAAAAAAAAAAAAAAGCCTTAAAAGTCTTAGCAGGTCGCCTCAAACCAGGTAATGCAATCAATGCTGCTTTCCCAAACATTCCTTCGTGTGCTAAAGAACAAAGCTGGGAAAGTAATGGATTGCACTTTAGCTGGGAGGTCTGTAGGGGGAACAAGCCCATAGCCTCCAGTTAGGCAATTATAATATCTTAGACTGGAGCCCCTGCGGCCGTTTGCAGGGCCAACTTACTGATGTCCTCATCCGTCATGTCATCAATCCCAGTTTCATAGCCTCATCATATTCCCCTATGATTTGGGCTGAAGGGGCAATGAGACACTCTAGACTGCAAGTAAAGTCCATACCAGCCCAAGACACTTCATGGTACCTGGGACATCTTAGCACAGGACATAATTCCAGTCGCAACTTTACTATAACCTTTATTCATAATCACACTGTTCAGTGCCTAATTTGCACTACCCATCCATATGTTTTCCTTATGGGAACTGATATTTCCATTACACCTCAAAACTCTGTGTTTGTGACCCTGGGTGCAGGGACAGGCTTGGTTTCCCTCATGTATCACTAATTACAGCTAGTGTCATGGTATTAAGGAGACAATCTGAGGCATTCTTGCCAGTCAATTTGACACGTGATTGGCAAGGTTCCTCTGCCGTTGCCTTCTTGGAATGTGCCGTATCCCAGGTCAGACCCAAAAGATTCATAGGTGCACTTCTAGCCTTTATAATCTTAGCCGTAGTCATCCTAGCAACTACTAGTGTGGCTATACCATCTATTGCTGAATCAGTACAAACAGCTGCTTTTTAATAGATAATTTAGCCAGAAATGTGTCTAATGAACTTCTTTTACAGCGGGGTATAGATCAAAAGATTCTTACATGTCTGCAAGCCCTCGAGGCTGGGTTGGAATATGTGGGGGAGTGACAGGATGCAATGGCATTCCAATAGCAATTAAACAGCGATGGGGAGCATAAACATATCTGTGTCACTTCTCTTCCATGGAATCAATACATAATTGGGATGAGGTGGAACAACACCTCTGGGGAACCTTTCACGACAATTTAACAGCAGATGTAAAGCAACTTAAAACTAAAATTTCAGAATCCCTTCCCGCTATAGATCTATACACCCAACAAACAGCCATATGGAAGGGTGTGCAAGATCATCTTTCCTGGTTATATCTCCGTTCCTGGGTGTCACTCTTTGACTGGAAAAGAATGTTGCTAATTATACACGATTGTCTTATGTTATTTGCTAATTCTAGGATGCAAAGTTGGAATAAGAGCAATGACCATGCTACCTAATAGACCTGTTGCTGCACACATCTGTATGCTTCAGTCAACAGAACCCAAGCCAAAAAAACAGAAAAAGGGGAGATGTGGGAGTACAGTCAGGCTGGTGGGAAACATTTTTAAATGGAGTTGTAGGTACAAAGGAATGTAGAGTAGTTTACTCATGTGGTCCTAAGACCAAGCTTTGATCAATCGCGGTTGCATAATTGCTTTCTACTGGGAGTTGGGGGGTAATTGGCAACTAGGTCAATTACCCTCTAGTAGTGGTTACTGAAGACCTTTAATCTGTACTGAATAAATGTGAGTTTCACTGGCTGATCAGGGCCGCAGGTGCTACTCTTTACAGCACCTTCCTTAGTGTCTATGAGGGGCCTAGACCCTTACCCAGACTGACAGACAGAATATCTGTGTCAGTGTATATTTTTCATCCATTGTTGGTCAGGGTCTGTGGGACGGACCCCTGCAGTGTTTTGTAGTTCTCCTTTTAAAAGTCTTTCACCTCCTTGGTTAGGTATATTCCGAATTTTTGTTTCCCAGCTATTTTAAAGGGGTTGAGTTCTTGCTTTTATTCTCAGCTTGGTCACTGTTGGCGTGTAGAAGAGCTACTGATTTCTGTACATCTCCCATTTCATTTATTATTGAGCTTATTTGGATTTTCTTTCCTCTCTTCTTGGTTAGTCTTGATAATGGTCTATAAATTTATCTTTTGAAAGAACCAATTTTTTGTTTCATTTACCTCGTGTTATTCTTTGATTGTTTTATTTAGTTGCACTCTGATCTTGGTTATTTCCTTTCTTCTGCTGGGTTTCGTTTGTTCTTGTTTCTCTAGTTCCTTGAAGTGTGACCTTAGATTGTCTGTCTGTGCTCTTTCAGACTTTTAATGTAGGTGTTTAGGGCTATGAACTTTCCTCTTAGAGTTCTGTATCTTGAAACAAATCCCAGAAACACATCAAAACATAACCCCTTTAAAGCATAAATGTCACAGGACCTATAATACAGAAATACAATTTAAAAAACAAACAAACAAAAAAAGGTATACAGGCAACAAATAGCCCGATGAATGGAATGGTACCTCTCATCTCAATACTAACATTGAATGTAAATGGCCTAGATGCTCCACTTAAAAGAGAATTTCAGAATGGATATGAGTTCACCAATCAACTATCTGCTGCCTTCAAGAGACTCACCTAACACATAAGGACTCACATAAACTCAAAGTAAAAGGGTGGAAAAAACCATTTCATGCAAATGGACACCAAAAGCGAGCAGGAGTGGGTGTTCTTATGCCAGACAAAACAAACTTTAAAGCACAGCAGTTAAAAAAGACAGGACATTATATAATAATAAAAGGCCATATCCAACAGGAAAATAACACAATTCTAAACATATATCCACCTAACCCTGGAGCTCCCAAATTTATAAACCAATTACTAATAGTCCTAACAAATCAGATAGACAGCAGTATAATAGTGGGGGACTTCAATATTCCACTGACAGGACTAGACAAGTCTATTTTTACCAAGGTATAGTTTAAATCCACTGTTTCTTTATTGACTTTGTCTTGATGACCTAACATATATACAGAACATTCTATGCAACAACTGCAGAATTTACATTCTATTCAACAGCACATGGAATTTTTTCCAAGATAGATCAAATGGGTAGGCCACAAAATGAGCCTCACAATTTAAATTTTCTTAAATTTATTATCAAGCACTCTCTCAGACCACAGAGAAATAAAACTGGAAATCAAAAGGAACCTTCAAAATCATGCAAATATATGAAAATTAACCTGCTGCTGAATGATCATTGGGTCAAAAATGAAATCAAGGTGGAAATTAAAATAAATTCTTCGAACTCAATGATGATAGTGACACAACCTATCAAAACCTCTGGGATGAATAGACATTTCTTCAAAAACATACACAAGTTGCCAATAAGCACATGAAAAGCTGTATGTCATAGTCATTAGACAAATGCAAAATAACCAAAATGAGATAGCCCTTAACATGGACTAGCATGGCTAGAAGCAGAAGTCAGATAATAAGTGTTGCCACAGATATGGAGACAGAACTCACACACATTGCTGGTGGGAACACAGTCTACCAGTTCCTCAAAGGTTAAATGTAGAGCTGCCATGTGACCCAGCAAGGCCAATCCTATGTCTATAACCAAGACCAATAAAAACATAAGTCTACACAAAACTTATGTGCCAATGTTCACAGCAACATTATTTATACTAACCAAATGGTGGAAACACCTTACCTTCTCATCAGCTGTCAAATGGATAAAGAAAATGTGTTATATCCAAATGATGGAACATTAATTCCACCGTAAAAAGGAATGAAATACTGATACATGCCACAATGTGGAAGAACCTTAAAAACATATGTTAGGTGAAAGAAGCTAGTCATATACACAAAAAAAACCCCACATATTTGAATGATTCTGTACACACGAAATGTCTAGAGAGAGAAAAATAGGTTTGTAGTTGTGTAGGGCTAGGAGGCCAGGGATTGGGGAAATAGCTAAAAGGCACTGGGTTCCTTTCTGAGGTGATAAAATGTTCTAAAATTGACTGTGGAGATGGATGCAAATAGCTGTGACTACAACTACAATGTATATTTTAAATGAGTGAGTTGTATGGTGTGTGAATATTACCTTAATAAAGCTGTTAAAAATCTGAATTCAGAAAATTTTAAAAGTCCAATATCAAATTTCAATATTTAATATAAAATGAGGATCTCACAAATTCATTTCAATAGATATTATCAGTAACTTTATTAGAATCTGTTCAATTGGTCTACCTAATATAGTTAATACTACCTGAGCTCTTCTGTGGCAGGCACTATTCTAAGATTTTGCATGTAATAACTATTTTAATCTAAACAATTCCCTGGCAAAGTGGGTTCTGTTCATTATGAAAATTTAAAGCATGTGCATGCTAACATAGAAGAGGTTAAACACATGTTTCACAATTTTTAACTGGTAGAGCATCAGGACAATAACAAAAGTTATAATCTGCCTTTTGTTTATTATGCAGAAGTTTGGTCTCAATAAGGATTTTTAATTATTTTCCTCTTTGGGGAAATTATTGAGAGGGGGTACTTCTCCAAGACATATCAGAAAGCTGGAAAAGAGTAAGTTACAGGCTTGAGGACCTAAGGGTTCTGTGGAAGAATACTAGTAGAAGGAATCCACAAGATTTGGTGAAAGAAAATTTAAGGATGACAAAAGTTCAGCCGACCTAGAGCACAGCTGGTCCAAATTGACATTGAATTATACAAGATTCTAGGAATAGAGTGACTTCAGAACATTAAACTGAGAGAAAATACAAGCATTTGAAAAAAATCAAGGACAGTTACTTTTCAAGCAAACATATTAAAATAAATTAGATACATAGAAAAAACACAAAAATGCATGCACAGCCACAGAGGGAAGAAGAGAATTATATACTACTCAAACAATAAAACTTGTAAAATAAATGAAATAAATTATGGCATATTGTATGATTTGGCTGTGAATGTTTACATAATCAAAATAGTAAAAATAGTGAATTGTTTGCACAAAAATTATTGGTAAATATTAAAAGGATGGGATTAAGAGAAATGTGTGTGGCTGAGGGGAAAAGTTCCAAGGAAGATGAACCCATTGTTCCCACTGTGGAAAGTCAATAATGATACCCGTACACTAGGTATTATTGAAACATCAATCACAGTATAATCGTGTTCTAAAAATATAAATATATACATGGTATACATACCAACTGACATAGTTAAAAGGGGATGCCTTTGAAATTGAGGTGGGGACTACTGAGAAAATTTTTATTGATTTTGTAAGTTTATATGATTTTTGTAAGTATTTGACTCATATTTACATTTTTTATGTTTGATGAAAATTAAAATCTTGAAAAAATGAATTTGGAGGAGTACTACAAGAAATTCATACTCAGAGTTGGAGAGTCAACATTTTCATCCAGGATTTTCTCTATGCTTATCTATTTGTTTTAATACAATTTTACAGATAAATTTGAGGCCCATCTCTCCTCTCCATTCAAAGGTGATTATTATCAGAAGGGTGGTATGCTCCTTACCTTCTATAATTTTATAGTTTAATGTATGTTCTGTTCATGTATAAAGTTAGGTATTTTGTAGGTTTTATATTTTTACATAAACGTGACACACTGCTTCAAATGTGAAAGAAAAATCTTCTGAAAGATGTTAGCATATGACAGAATTTGAAATCATATTCAAAAGTTTTGCACCAAAGTTAAACTGTGATTTTACCACATAGTTAATATTTAATAAATTTCATGCATTTTACTTACAGTGAGACCCACCTGTTTTTATTTTATATCTATTGATATTTATGTTATGCAATACAAATTTCTTGCTGACATCATGTCTCAAGCTCAGAGCAGCTTAGCTGCCAGGAGAGTTTTGATAACAGGAAGCAGTAACAAACCAACTGCAAGAAATAATACAACTGAAATACCCAACAAAGGCATGAAAAATCTGCTTTCTGGAGTCATTTAATGGATAGGCAAATAGCTCTAAGTGCCTCAGTAGGATCTGAATTAGTGCCAAGAGTTATTTGATGTCCATAATGACTATAGTTTCACTAATAATAAAATGAGTGAAGTTCCATATACTCGAGGAAGATAGGAGACAGCGCAATAATGTTTAAAAAAGATTGACATTTTAAAGTTAATGTTTCCAATATACATCTTCAGAGTAATTTTTCCAAGGATGTCAGAAAAACAAAAGGTTTCTGTGATGAGCAAGAGTTTTAGAAGAGAAAGTTTCCAATGACAAATGTAGTATATATAGATAAGAGAAGACAAGATGTAGAACATGTAAAAAATCTTGCAAAAGTAGGAAATATGAATCTTCCATGAACATTCTTCAAGTAACATAAGGCAGGTCGAACTTATGAAGTAACATGATCAATAACAGTTGTTTCTTGGAAAACAAAAAGCAATTAGATTCATGAAACACTTATTATAAATGACTGCAAATAAAACACAATTCATGTAGGAAAATACAGAGCTAGCTCAAAGTTGGCCTTAGACTTCTTCCTTGCATTTTATCAGTGTTGACTTTTACTCTGTGTCTCCACTTAAAGCTGTAGCGTGTGATTTGCCCAACAGGCTGGATGGGGTTTCCTTTTATTGTTGTGGATCCTAATATTTATTCTGTGCTAGAACTGTTTGAGAATCTAAAAGAAGATAGAAAATTCTGACTCAGTAAAAAACACTCACAAATTATATGTATAATTATATATGTTATGTAATTCTCTATAAAATGTTCTATTATATAATTACCTCTAATTATAATAGACAATTGTCTCTACATATTATATATAATAGAATTATATATTTAATATATATAATTTATATAATTCTCTATACACATAATTCTCTAGATAATTTTATAATTTTCTGTATGATTTTGTGTATTTATAAATATATATAGAATTCTATAAATATATATAATTTATATATATACTTTATATTGAGAATTTTATATATATAAAAATTATAGAGATAATTTTTGATTTTTCCTTTTAAAAATTTTACATGAAAATAATTTTTAAATGCTTATTTGGTTAAGGGTATTGAGCTGTCTGGCCTTTTTTACAATGTTCACACATTTTTTGACAAAAAATTAATTTTCTCTCTGTATATATGTGTGTGTGTGTATTCTGTGTGTGTGTATATATATATACACACACATACATACATACAGAATTCTACATATATAATTTAGTGAGAGTGGTCTCTCTCTGTCTCTCAGGAAAGTCAAAGATCAAGGACTCAGAAAAGCCCCTTCTGTTGATACCAGGACATTTTATTTCAGTTTCTAATAGTTGAGGTAAAATATTTCCATGATTTGAAAAGAATGTGCTTTTATTGGAAAACCTCTGTTTAACTCAGTGGTCATCTTTTGTCGGAGCAGCTGAGAAAGCACAGAGCCAGTGTGTTACACAGTCACATAGCTGAGTGACCTATGGCCACCAATGGGATCTATTTATAGTGTCTTTGAGTTCCAAAGCCTTTATACCTCTGGTCGTCACTTACGTTAAATTGTTGGGTTTTTAAAAAATATTTTTTAAGTAAGTAGTATACTTCTCTGGGCTGAGAGGGGAGATGATTTGAATAAACAATGTAGATCCATCTTATAAGAGAAAAATGTCAGTTTGTATACTTATGATACTCTTCATCACATTTTATCCCAAGCTTACAAAGATAACGTTGGATTCTCTTGAAAATTTTCTGATTAATTTCTTTGTGCAGTTGAGCCTTTTTCATTTGTAATTGAAATAAGACAGGGAGGTGGGAATATTGAAAGAAAAGGGAAGAAGAGAGAAGGTAACAGTTAAAGATAAGCAAGACATCAAAATACATTATGTAACATTTGTGCAGTGAAAGACTCCACCTCCAATGACTCCTAGAATAACATACCATCATACAGAGACAGCTACACATACTCAATTAAAAGTATTGTGAATGATATTATCCCTTTTTATAATTATTTGGAGCAACACACACATAGGTAAGTTGTTACATAGACATTGATATTCAAACAACTTACAATGTACAAAATAACAGTGTTGTCATTTCTATATTAGTGAATTACATAGGATTTATTTTTCACTTATCTGCACTTTTCACTTATCTCAATTTTTTCCTTTTAATAAATGGAACAAAACTTGTGAACATTATAAGAGAAACCAGATAGTTCAATAACCATAATTGAATAAGCATTCTAAAAATTCTTATAAAATTTTAAAAAGGAAAATAATACTTATGTTTAGCCTCTCTGAACTAAGTTCAACTTCAGTCAACTAGTTTGAAAAATATATACCTATAAATACCATTCTGAGGACATTTAAAGACATTTCTAAGGATATACAGATACATAAAAAATCGATATGCCTAAATGTTATTTGATGAAGATATCACATTTTTTAAGGTAATGTACATTGTTGAGAGGTAGTACAGTTCTGAATAAAATACAATTTCCATAATACAAATGAAATGTGTATGGTATCTTCCTAGGACTTGAAAGTTAAAACTTACTATTGACTTTGAATTATACAAGTCATACATTTCTTTTACAGAAGAATATACTGAAGTCAAAGATTTCTTTGGGTGTTTTTTTATTAGAACATTATAAGCAACTGAAAAAAATGTGTTATAATGAAAATCAATATTCTATATTCTAGTGTAACCCATGTATCTCATATACACTGCATTTGAAAATGTAGATTTGTGACATTCATAACAATTGCTCCTTTCTCAAATGAACAGGACGAAGAGAGTATTAACTATAGAAGGCATAAACTTCTAACATAAAAAGTAAAACTAGTATTTTACTTCTTAATATTCAGAAAATGGCATGTAAATCATGGCTGTAGTTTCAGAGCTAAAGACATCCATCCCTGTCTGCATTTTGCATCTCTTACTGAGGCTTTTCTACTCTTCTAATATCAAATCCATTAGAATGTTAAAATAAATCTTAGAATGTTAAAATAAATCTAATGTGTTAATTCTAATAAAAATCATAACACAAAGACTGGGTTTTTTGCTTGTTTCTGCTAAAATATGTAGTGTACATATTGATCTTGTTCACTTATGCTTTTATGGGAAAACAGCAGATATTCCAGTGGATTCAGAGATAAATTATTTTTGACCATTGCACATTTGTTACTTTTCATTTGCAACCAACAAATTCATAGTTTGTTATTATAGAGTAACTTAAAGTATATCATCTCATGTTACTAATATAGTGCTAACACTATAGAATGTAAAAACTTAAGAAAATAATTTAAAAATTCCTTATAAAATATATATTAGATAAATATCAGAAGGACTGAGTCAAACTAAGCCAAACTGGTCTCTTAATACTACAACTTATCAGAACTTTAATGTATCATTGACATGAAGACCATGAATTTCTAAAAGGAGCCTGTTGTATACAATGTTCCCATAACATCTATGACCACAGTTACCTTTTGGTCAATAGGATTTACAAGACTCTCATCCTGCTCTGAAGCCAAGTGTTTAACAAAGCAATTGTTTCTTACTCATCTCTAAATCCTCAAATTTCATCAAATTCTTAATATCTAGTAAGCACTCACTAAATTCAGATGAATAAATGAATGAATCACATCTATATTGCCCCATAAAGTAGAATGACTACATGTTACCTGCCTTTGAGTCACCATATTAAATGACTTCAAAAGACCGATGACAATCATCCAAAAGGATGTAATTCTTTTCTTCCAAATAAAATAATCACTTTCGTAATCTTTTGGGATGCAGAGACCATGAAGTTAAATAGGAGGTTGGATTTCAGAAGTGTTTATTTGATGGTTACAAATGAGTGATCAGACATATAAAGCAGCTAAGGTATTAAATTCAAACAATTTTCTAAGTATGCATAGAAGATACTTCCATAAGTTTTTCTATTGCAGAAAATGTGCTAATTTTATCTAATATAATATGATAATAAGGTTTATAGAGTGTCACAGAATTATCTATGATAATCTGTTTATACAGTAAATTCTTATTAAAATATGAATTAGGTGAAGCTTATTACTTGTTTACTTGAGGGCTTGTTGATTCTTTCCCAAATAGGTGCCAATAAACACTGCCAGAAAAGAATCAGATATGTGTGGACTATCCTATTAAAATCCATTCATTTGTTTATATATTATTCATTCACTGTTCTCTTTCCTAACAGCTATTATTTATCAGACCCTATCCTAGGTGCTAGGGTGACAGAGATGAATAAGCCTAAGTCTCTGCCAAGAAGAAGCTCACAGATGTCAAATTATGCTGGAAAACAGGGGCCAAGATCTTAAAGAGCTGTGTTTGCCTTGATAGAACTTTGAAAGGTTGTAGGGAAAGGTAATAAAAACTTTTGACTAGAGGAGTTTGACCGAATATATTTGAAGGTGATAAAAGGCTGATTTAAAACCATATAAAAATAAAGCAGTGGATTGATGAGACTAGGAAGGAGTTAATAAGACTGCGATTATATGTATCTATGAGAAATATTTGCCAATATTAGGGTTTCTTCTGAGTTTCTTGATAAACTAGATAGGTAGTTGTTGCATGAAGTAAGGATCATAGAAGACTTGAAGTAATTATAAAGTCACAGAAATTATCTTTTGTTAAACACTTTTGTCAAATTAAATTTAGTGGAACTTATGTGAGCAGAGAACAATGCATAAATCAGTAGCCCCCAGAATCAGTGGAGGTTCAGAGAGCTCCACCCATAGCCAGTTTTTATAGGCTGAAAACAGAAGCAAAGTAGAGAAATCACTTGACTGGCTAGAGCTAGATGTGTCTTGTTTGGGCATGATGTGAGTTGGCTGTCTTTGATTGGCTGAAACAAGGCTACTTATGATTGGCTGAAATTTGCTATTAGGTTTTGGTTTATAAACTAAGTTACATTGCAGCTTGCTACTTATAAACTCAAGGTAAGAGACAACCTCAGCCTAAGTTGATTATTGCCTCAGGCATCTGAAGTTTATGAGACAATTCTAGACAAGAAAGAAAGAATTAAGCATGTGGAGGTTAAAGCCACCCCCCGCAATACACACACACACAAAGATGAGAGTCTGCCTAAAAGGTGAGTAACAAGTACAGAAACTTAGGGAATAATAACATTTAAGATTAGCATAGTGAAAATATGATTTTAGTGCTCAATACTTAATTTTTTAGATGATATTTGAAGTTTAAGACGCAGTACTAAGGATAATTAGCATAATTGTTTTAATCAGTGATGACATAGAAATAAAGTCACAAGGAGTCTTATTAGGCTAAACATTGTTTTTCAAACTTATCTATCTGTATGGAAATTCTGAGTTAAGGAGGACTAATAATTGACAGAGTTTTGTGTAATGCAAGGGAAACTATCAAACATGTTTATGAAGTTGAGTATTCTTTATATTAATTTGCAAAACATATTTCCATTGAATACATTTGATATCACAGGTCTCATTTCAGGAAGTAAAGATACCTCAATGAACAAAACAAACTTCATATTCCACATGGACGAAGGCACAAATAGCCAAGTACTTCAATATAATATGTGACATATAACATTTATCATATACATGACTTATATAAAATAACGCATCACATGCCATGCAGTAATAAATGCTATAAAAAATTAAGATAATAAAGGAAAGTAGAGTTAGTTAGGGACATGTGATTTTAAATGTAATAATCATAAACACCTTCTTTAATGACAAGCTGTTTAAGCAGGAGAGTGAATTTGATGAGGGAGTAAGTCTTGGGGAAAGAGCGTTGTAGGCAGATGGTAATATAAGTACAAAGGCAGGAGTATGTTTGGAGTGTTTATAAAATATGCAGATGTTTCTAACCATATTGAAACCGCTGAGGATAGGAAGAATATGAAATGACCAAGGGAATTTATGGCATTTCTGAATCCAGCACAAAGACCAACCAAATTTTGTAATTTATAAATACTTTGTGTACATAAGAGTAATATTTCTTCCTACAGCAATAAAGCTGTCCCATACTATGAACTTAAACTTTCTTAAAATGTGAACTCTCTTTAAAATGTTTAAATATAATCAGGTTCTGTTGAATGGATTCTTACTTGTAAAGACTCTTCTATGCTGTCTCATCAAGTATTCGTGTTCTGATCATTATGTCTCATTCTGGTTAAATATTTTCATGACTAACACTAAAATCTGGTTCTCCTACTATACCCCCCAACCAGAGTCAAAGCACATCAGCAGCAAAACTCGTTTTCACCATCTTGCCAATAAGCAATGTGTGGTATCTAAGACAGTGAAGTTAACCAATGAATGTGGTGTGTATTCTGACGGCTCTACTGGTCAGCCATTCTCCTGTCCCCTGTCCTCAGACCTCCCTAGTTCCGGAGACACAACGGTATTGAAATTAGGCTAATTAATAACCCTAAGATAGCATCTAAGTGTTCAAGCAACAGAAAAATTCCCGTATCTCCCAGTTTAAAAGCTAGACATAATTAATCTTAGTGAGAAGGCACATCAGAAGCTGAGATAGGCTGAAGGAAACAGCTTTGTTGCTGATATGGAGAAAGTGTGAATGGTCAGGCTAGAAGATCAAACCAGCCACGATATTCCCTTAAGCCAATGGCTAATTCAGAGCAAAGTCCTAACTCTCTTTAATTCTATGAAGGCTGAGAAGGGTGAAGAAGCTGGAGAAGAGATGGTTGAAGCTAGTAGATGTTATTCACAAGGTTTAAAAAAAGGAGCCATCTTCATGACGTAACAGTGCAAGCTGAAGCAGCAGGTACTGGTAACTGCAGCAAGTTATCCGGAAGATCTAGCTATAATATTGATGAAGGTGGCTACACTAAACAGCAGCTTTTCAGTACAGATGAAACAGTTTTCCGTTGGAAGAGGATGCCATCTAGGACTTCCACAGCGAGAGAGAAGTAAATGCCTAGCCTCAATGCCTCAAAGGGTAAACTGACTCTCTTAGGGGCAAATGCAGCTGGTGACTATAAGCTGAAGTCAACACTAATTTACCATTTCAAAAATCTCAGGGACCTTAAGAAGAAAATGATAAATCTAATTCTAATTCTATAATGCTAAATCTAACTCTGCCTGTGCTCTATAAATGAAATAACAAAGCTGGGATGACAGCACATCTGTTTACAGCATGGTTTAATGAATATTTTAAGCCCAGTATTGAGACCTACTGTTCATTTAAAAAAAAAAGTTTTTAAAAAAAATATTATTTCTCATTGACAATGTACCTGGTCACCCAAGAGCTCTGACAGAAATGCACAAAAAGATTAATGTTATTTCCATGCCTGCTTGCACAAATCCATTTTGCAGCCCATGGATCAAGAAGTAAGTATGAGTTTCAGGTCTTATTATTTAAGAAATACATTTCATAAGGCTATAGCTGCCATAGATAATGATTCCTCTGCTGGAATTTGGCAAAGTACATTGAAAACCTTTTGGAAAGGATTCCTCATCCTAGATGCCATTAAGAACATTTGAGACTCATGGGAGGAGATAAAGATATCAGCATTAACAGAAGTTTGGAAGAAGTTGATTCAAACCCTCATGAATGACTTTGAAGAGTTCAAGACTTCAATGGAGGACATAACTGCAGATGTGGTGGAAATAAGAAGAGAATCAGAAGAGCAGCCTGAAAATGCCATGAATTGCTGCAATGTCATAATCAAACATGAATGAATGAGGAGTTGCTTCTTAAGGATGAGCAAAGATAGTGATTTCTTGAGATGGAATCTACTCCTGGTGAAGATATTGTAATCATAATTGAAATTAAAACCAATAAGTTGAAAAATTACATCAACTTAATTGATAAAGCAGCATCAGTGTTTGAAAGGATTGACTCCAATGTTGAAAGAAGTTCTGAGGTGGGAAAAATGCTAGTAAACAGCAATGCATGCTACAGAGAAATCTCTCATGAAAGAAGAATCAATTCACACAGTAAACGTAGCTGTTGTCTTATTTTTAAGAAATTGCCAAAGCCACCCCAATCTTCGCAACTGCTCCGATCAGTCAGCAGCCATCAACATCTAGGCAAAATCCTACCCCATCCAAAAGATTATGGCTCTCTGAAGGTTCAGATGATCATCAGCATTTTTCAATTAAAGTACACACACTGTTTTTAGACATAAGGATATTGCACACCTAAGATATTACAGTAAAATGTAAATGTAATTTCTATATGTGCTAGGAGGCTTACTGAGAGGTTTCCTTCTTGGGTTCTGTAGTCTGCAAATTAAGTTACTTCAAACTCCCCGAACTCGGACCTTCTCTTTTCAACACATAACAGTTCTAATCTTGGATTCCTTTTCTCTGCAACATGTTACCGAACTTGCCTATTTTCAGAGAGCTTAGATGAGGGCCAGATTCACCTTTTTCCTTCCTTTCTCTCAGGGATCACAGGCTTGTTAGGTTATGTATCTGAAAATAATTCAGAGATTATTCCCAGGCACAATAAGCTTGTGATGTTCCCTCCATTCTGTGCTGTATTTTACTAATTTGTGGTGAGGGATTAATTCTAGGTCTCATTTCTCCCATGTGCACAAATCGCCGGCTTTGTGATATACTTTTAAATCTAAATAGAAATTCTCCTGAGCACTTTTTAAATTACATTTGATGGTCTACATTACTATAATATACCAACAAAAATTCTTAGATCCTAATACCAAATGGTGAGTTACAGTTAAATTATTGCATTCAAAAGTTATTATACTAGTCCCACTTAATTTGACCTAGGAAAAGCACATAGAAATAAAAATGGGACAATTTAAGGGAGAAATTTCAAGGTCATCGTAAACATGAATTATTTTTATTAAATAAACTTTTCATGTTTCAAAGGTCTATAGCCTACCTAAAATATATGAAATATGTAATTATATTTATAGGAAATATTACATTTGAAAATAAAGCAATACAGAAAAAAAAAAAACACCTTCCTAATTTTCTTCCCATGATATCTCAAAGTACATCCAATTTGGTTACTTGTATCTAACATACTTTTAGTTTAAAAGAAATGTCCTTACTTTTAGAGGCCCAAAGATTTAATCAACACTCTCAGGTAAAATAATAAGTCTTCAACAAAGAGATTTGTTGAAACGAATTGAAAAATTACACATGACCACCCAGGACCACAGAAATTCTAGTCTGATTGTGTTTACACATACAGTTATCTGAAGCTGTGGGTCTTAACTAGGAAAGAGTGGTGTGGTGATTCACACACACACAAGACATTTGATGAGGTCTAAAAGCATTTTTTGGTTTTCACAAATAGGGGAAGAATTACTGGACATCTAGGGACAGAGAATGGCATAACTTGAAAGAACCCACCATATTTAACCCCCAAATATGCCTCTTTGAAAGACATATTATTAAGATAGAGACACAGTGGAAACCGTGGTTACAGGAAAGAGCTGTCTGAACGACCTTTCTTTCCTATGGGAGCCCAAAAAATTCCCTCTGGAAAAGGTGCATGGAGGCCTGTTTCCCCTAATTCCTGCCTGAAGGCTAGGAGAATCTGGGAGCAAACTGTACTACTCTTCCTTAATTTGTCCACCTTTTGGAAGCCCTGAAACTGTGTTTTCTTTTGTTTTGCTACTTCTGAATTTATTCTGTTAGACTGCTATAGAAGCCAGGACTGTAAGCCACCATCTCAAGAGAGATTTTTGAACTGAGGTTTATTCCAGGTAACGTGCACAGCACATGTTAAAAATAAAAATGTTATTTTTCTCTTGTTAATCTGTCTTTTGTCACAGAGGTGTCCCAGATCTGAACTTATTAGGGTTGAAAAAATATATTTTTATCCCTTTTAGAATGAAGAAGTTGCAAATTAAATCATTCATCTATGTTATTTCTATATTAGAGTGACTTTTGCCATTACAAATCATGCAATAAAAATATTTAATCATGATATACTCTTCAAGCCACCCTGTTCCTATCCTTTTTAAAAATCGTATTATTTGTACCAAGACTAGTACCCCAAAATAATGTGTATTTCAGCAGGCTAATTTATTTTAAAGGTAAAGGACACATTTTTCTAATGTTTAATAAGTTTCAATCGTGGAGAAATTCATGTATCAATTATATAAGCTTATGCTTATGAGTGTTATCAGATATTAGATCTCAGTGGTATGAAAACTTCTCCAACCCATACAAATATTTAAGACAAGCTTATGTGAAATTACAGACTTCTTAGTCATGTGAAATGTTTCTGTGATGTGAAGGTTGAACATAATTATGAAGATGCAGAAATACTGCAAAACTCTTCTGAGTCTGAAAATTATCAAAAATATATTTATAACTGAATGGCATCACCTAAACCATGACCTTTTTTATATTTTCCATTCAACATCATTGATTTTTTTTCTATGATCATATATTTCTGAAGTAATAGAAATGCATTCACAAATAGGGTTTTCTCATATCAATTAATATTCTTTATTTTTGTTGGTTACTATTTATTTGATATGCACCCAACTTGCTCATGTTTTAGTCTTTTAAAAATAGAATATGAATTTGTTTTAAGAAAACATTCCATATAATTTAACAAAATTTGAACAAAGAATCAGTGTCCTCTTCCATTGTTCAAGTTTATCTTTTTAATTCTTAAGTGAGTTTCTTTATAAGTTTTGTATTTTCTTAACTAATTACTTGAAAAGAAAATGTAAAGAGTAATTGTATTTGACTTCAGGTTTCCAGGGGGGAAATCAATCATCCTGCATTTAATATTTATTTACTTAGTAATTATTAATCAGAAATCCAATGTTGTCTGGACGCACAGTCATCTGGGTTTCAGTTAATTGAATATTTTTAATTAAAGTAACTGAACTCCATCTATCCAACTTTAGATATAGCCCCAAAGGCAGTAGTTGTTTAAACAGTTAACCAAAATTAACATCTGAAGTAATGCACATACTCAATAGGTTTGCAAAGAGAATTAGTTCAGAACTTAATAATGGTGCCTACAATACAACGACTCAAGTTTAATACTGCTTTTTCTTGAAATTATTATTCAAATTGACTTTCATATCCAAGTATCAAAAAGTAGTGACCTAATTGCAAGTAAAATAATTTTTACATTGTGAGTGGTAATATTTTCAAGGCACAGAAAAATCTAGAGATATGTCCTGTGGTCTCTGGAGTTTTAAAGTGCGTTTTATTGATTCAGAAGATGGCCTGATGGATTCTGTATACAAATCAAAGTAGTTTGTATATGCTCTGAAAGTTTCTAATTTCAAATTTCTCTTGACTTACAATCTAACTTTGCAAAAGCTTAAATGTAATTAAGAAATAAAATACGGCAGACTGTGTGGTCATTCTTGATGAATGATGTGTCTCTGCTACATGAAGTCAGCAGCAGAGCCCAGGACATGAGTTCCACTGTGGTCGTTAATCAACCTATTCACACTATCTGGAGTTCCTGACTGTAGTAATAAATGGCACATAACACTTTCCCAGTTTCATATAGAAGATTAATTTTATTGAAATCTACCATCAGACCAAAAATAGATGGGATATCTAAAAATAATTTCAAATCGTAATAGGATTGGTAGTGACCTTCCCTGGTAAATAGCTGGGGCAACATTCTACATATAGAAAAGACAACAGCTTTAGTGATGAGTGTGAAGGATGATGTGAGGCAACATGCATAATAACATTTGTTATCATTTACCCAGGTAGCCCTACAATTTCAACCACATCCTCACCAAAGCTTTGGTGACTAGAGTGTTCTGGGATCCTGAGAATAAGAAAAGAAAAGAAGACCAATATTGAGATAGGACAAATTAAATTATTGAAGATCTTCATGTCTGATTAATTTGTTTCATGATTAGTTTTCAGAATACAGAGTTTTATGAGGAATAGACATAAGACAGGTACATTCTAAAGAAGAAAAAGAGAAACAGACCCGAAGAATGTGGGTATATGATCTTGCTGAGGCAGTCAGGCTAGATACCGAGAAGCTCCAAGGAGGCCCAGGGCAGGGGGAGAAGACTGAGAGAGGGCTGCGTGGGTGGGAAGGAAACAGCCTTCCAAGAATGAAGAGATAATGTGTGTGGTTTCACAAAAGGTCAATCTAAGAGAAAGCAACAACCATAGTGTTCTTTCCATAGATGAAATCCAAGGTTAAAGTGGGAGAGTATGCTAGGCACTTAGATGCTAATCATGAAACTAGATAAAACTTAAACAACTTTTAAAATATTTATTATTCATATGTACACACACACACAAAACTAGTAATTAGAATCTATTCAAGATCATAGACTACCTTTCCAGCCTCACCTTCTGCAACAATCCTCAAACACATCCTGCTATGTGTGATGGCCACATGGATGAATGGACATTTCCAAGCTAACAGCACATTGCTAAGTTTCTGTGGGCAGGTGAGCAGCACAAAGTCAGGGGCAGGGTACTGTTGTCTAGGAGCCTCATGAGTCCATTTCTCTCCAGATCAATGCTGCTGCTTTTGTAAAGCTTTCACAGATTCCCTAGGATGCAATTATCTTGCCCTCTTTGCTGCAGGAGATTGGTCAGGGTGGTGGGAAAAATTATAGGGAAAGACAGAAACCTTCTTGGAAGGCTGGGAAGTTTTGCAAAGCTTTGGGAGAGAATAAAAGCTGAAGGCAGCGAATTATCTTACCCTGAAGCAGAGGAAAAAGGGTAGATAACAAGGGAATGTAAAGACACTTATCTAGATAAATTGATTTACTTATGTCTCTGGAAACCAACCTTTGATCATTCATGTGTAGGAGACTGCTCTCTACTTGGGGGTTGACAATGTTAATTACCCACAAATTTTGTTTGCTCCAGGCCTTTGTCATTAAATCTGCACTCAACAAATACAAACAGCTCTGGCTTATTGGGGCTGCACTCTTGTCAATGGTGCTAAGCCATGCAGTTCCCCTAGCCACGCTCTCAGGAAAAATACCTGTGTCTGCGTACTCTTTTTATCCATTGCTCAGCGAGGGTCTGTGGGACAGACCCGGCAGGTGGTGCATTGTGTGAGGAATGCTGCAACAGATTGCGATGGAACCCCTGAAAACAAAGGTGAAGAGACTGTGCAGTCAGTAAGTCCTTGGCACCTGCTTGGGATTTCCAAGTTCAACGGAATTGTTCATGCTAGGGTTTCATCATAGGACAACAGTTATCAGCTCAACAGAAACAGTATGTAAAAGTATTGAAAAAGCTATTTAAAGCTAGTGGAGCCTTGGTTTTGCAGGCTCAATTAAAGGACCTAACGCAAACTGTTGTTTCTCATAAGCCATGGTTACTTGAAGAAGGGACAATAGATCTAGAGCTCTGGGAACAAGTGGGGAGAAATCTTAAACAACATCATATGCAAGGGCTTGGGGTCCCAGTAACATTTTTAAAGTTGTGGACCTTAGGGCTGCTTTGGCCCTACTCTACACACAAGAACCTAAAAAGGGAAGGGAGGAGGAACCATCACCTACCTCACCGCCTCCTCCTCCTTCAGCCCCACTCTTACTGGGCAAAAATAACAAAGAGGAAATGGAGGTTTTGCCTAAGCCCCCTCCCACAATAAATTGGAAGAAAGACAAGGGATACACTACAGCTATAGGACCCTGTCTTAGGCAAGCAGCATTAAAAGGGGGCTCTTAGCCTGCCTGGTAATTCAAAATCAACAAGGCAGTCAGATGTATGAACCCATTTCTTTTGGTGCTTATAAAGAGATAGGGAAAAGCTTTAGAGAAAACGGAGTCACTAGCCCATCTGTGAAAGGATTGAGACCATAGCAGAAAACCTCCATATGACCCCATGGGACTGGTCAGTGCTAGCTGAAACAACTTTAAAGGTCAGCCAATACCTCCTCTGGAGGACAGAATTTGATGAATTATGTGAACAGCAAACCCTTTTCTATTAATGGTCACTGTATTATCCCTCCATTGCCCCTGACATGGCTCTCTCAAAATCTAATTTGGGTAGAACAGTAGCCTTTAAAGGGAAAGAAATTACAAAGAGCCCATGAATTAGTTGAGGAGCAATTAAAAGCCACCCATATAGAACTATCAAACAGCCCTTGGAATTTACCCATTTTCGTCCCTCCCAAAAAGTCTGGTAAGTGGAGACTTTTGCATAACTTACAGGCTCTCAATGCTAATTTGCAACATATGGGGCCCCTTCAACAGGGGCTCCCTTCCCTCACAGTGGTTCCTTGAAGTTGCCCTATAGTCATCATTGACTTAAAGCACTGCTTTTATACTATTTCCCTTGCAAAACAGGACAGATAAAAAGTTGTGCTTACAGTACCAGCTATCAATAATGAAAGCCCAGCTCACTGATCTCATCAGAAAGTACTTCCTCAAGGGATGCTGAAGAGTCCTACCATGTGTCAGCATCATGTAAATCAAGCTTTGATCCCCAGTAGAAAAGAATTTCCTAATTGCAAATTATTAATTTTATGGATATTTTACCAGCAGCCCCAACAGAGCCAGTAGTTTTAAATTTATATACCTCTTTCAGAAGGAATACACAGTTAAGAGGTTTAATCATAGCACCTGAAAAATTACAAATGTTCTCTCCTTGTAAGTATCATGGATACATACTAACTTCTCAGTTATATCCCAGAAGATTAAATTAAATACTAACAACGTACATACCTTAAATGATTATCAAAAATTACTAGGTGATATTAACTGGCTTTGCCCCACCTTAGACATAACTACTGATAAGTTACAAAATCTGTTTTCTATCCTAAAGGGCAACACAGCCCTAGACTCTCCCAAGTATTTAACTCATGCACCAAAAAGGGAAATTGCTATTTCTCAGAGGCAACTAGATCACATGGACCCATGATATTCAGTCAAATTGTTTGTTTTTCCTACTAAACATTCCCCAACAGGATTAATAGGACAGATGGCCCCAGGGCTACACTTTCTAGAATGGGTTTTTTGCTCACATACTGGGACTAAAACACTATTATCCCCATATCCAGCTAGTTAGTAAAGTAATCTATACAGGACACAGACAATGCAATTAGTTGCTAAGTTATGGCCCTGATGTCATAAGAATTCCCTTGAGTAAAACAAAATCCAAGCTCTCTTGCCCTTATCTCTAGACCTGCAGATAGCCCTCTCTGATTATGCAGGCCATGTAGAACATGCCCTTCCTGCTGACAAATTACTTCAGTTCTTACCTCATACTCTTGTAGTTATGCATACAAAGGTAGTTCACTTCCCTCTATCTAACACTTAACACTTTTTGCTGATGGCTCTGGTAAAAATGGAAAAGCAGCTATTGGTGGGAATCCCCAAGGACAGGCCATAGAACGTGTCCACTCTACCCTTAATATGCTCAATATGCTCCCTCGTTCTAGATTTACTAGCACTCAGAGAGCTGAGGTTGGAGCCTTAATATTGGCCCTAGAAACATTTTCTGCTCAGCCCATCAATATTGTTGTTGACTTTGTTTACTCTATTTATTGCAGCACCTTGAGACAGCCCTCATTAAGTCTGCTCTTGAGCCCACCCTATGTACACTTTTTCTTTAACTTCAGCAATTGCTGATGTACATATCCTATTTTTATCACACATATTCTAGCCCACAGCTGACTGCCTGGCACACTGGCTTATGGCAATAATCAAGCATACCTGCAGGTTATGACGTTACTGCTTGACCAAGCCACCCAAATGCATCAATTTTTCCATCAAAATTGGAGAAATTTATCCAAACAATTTCATCTTACCCAAAGACTAGCTAAACAAATTATTTTACAATGCCCAGATTGCCAGCTCACAGGCACATCCCCTCCTTCAGCAGGTGTTAATCCTAGAGGACTAGAACCTACTCAGTTATGGCAAAGAGATGTTACACACATCCCTGAATTTGGAAAACTAAGATAAGTACATATATCCGTTGATACCAATTCCCACCTAATTAGTGCCCATGCTTTGCCTGGAGAGTCCACCCAATATGTCATTAAACATCTTAACTTTTGCATTTATGGGGTGGCCCACAAAAATTAAATCTGGTAATGCCCAGCTTATGCCAGCTCACAATTTCAACAATTGTGTTACACGTGGAACATTCAACATTCCACAGGTATCCTTTATAACCCCCAAGGACAGGCCATAGAATGTGTCTGCTCTACCATTAATATGCTCGATATGCTCAAAAAACAAAAATGGGGAAATATGAGTAAGGACCCTGCAACACTATTGGCACAAGCCTTATTTACCCTTAATTTTTCAAATTTGGATGATAAATTTCAACCAGCCATATAAATGCATTTTACCAAAGCCCCTCAAAACTTAAAACCTGTGGTTTTATGGAAAGATGTAAATAGTAATGTATGGCGTGGTCCAAATGATTTGCTACCATGGGGAAGAGGATATGCTTGTGTTCACACCCCCTCAGATCCTCTTTGGATTCCAGCATGATGCATCAAACTTTACCATGCCGTGGCTAGGACCCAACCCGGTGCTATAAATGAAGGGAATGACCCTACGGGACCTGCAGCCCTGGATGATGCAACTTCCTTGGATGATAGAAGCCCCAGACATTACCTGGGGGATGCTGAAGAAGACAACTCAGGAGACTGAGCAAATCCTACTCCAGACACAGACACCATTCACTCCAGATAATTTGTTCCTTGCTATGCTTTCTGTTGTACGTCACAATTCTTGTAGGATATTGGTTTTTCTTTTTGTCTCACTCTGGTTGCAACTGGTACCTGCTACAATCTATTAGGCCCATCTTCTAAATCTGCCTTTCTTCTGCCTAGTTACCTGGGCAGACACCCCCTTCCCAGCCTCTAATAACGTAACTGTTTGGCTAGGAGGGATTGACATAACCCCAGTGGGGCTCCTTAGTAATGGCACACATTGGACTGAGGTGCCAAGCAACACTACATACCACTCCTTGATTGGAAAATAAATGTTACTAATTATACTCATGCTTGTCTTATGTTAATTTACCAATTCTAGGATGCAAAGCCAGAATACGAGCAGTAACCGCTACACCAGACAAATCTGTTGCTGCACACATCTGTAATCTTTAATCAACAAAACTTGATGCAAAAAAAAAAAAAAAAGAAAAAAAAGAAAAGGAGGAGATATAAGAGATTGCTCAGGGTGGTGGGAAAAATTACAGAGAAAGACAGAAACCTTCTTGGAAGGCTGGGAGGTTTTGCAAAGTGTTGGGAGAGAATAAAAGCTGAAGGTGGCCAATTCTCTTACCCTGAAGCAGAGGACAAAGATAGCCTCATGTAGATAACACAGGAATGTAAAGAAACTTATCTAGATAAATTGGTTTACTTATGTCTCTGGAAGTCAACCTTTGATCATTCACATGTAGGACTGCTTTCTACAAAGGGAGTCAACAATGTTAATTACCCACAAATTGTGTTTGCTCCAGGCCTTTGTCATTAAATCTGTACTCAATAAATACAAATGGCTCTGGCTTATTGGGGCTGCACTCTCATCAGCAGTGCTAAGCTGTGCAGTCCCCTAGCTGTGCTCTCAAGCAAAATACCTGTGTCTGTATACTCCTTTCACCCGTTGCTTGGCCACGGTCTGCGGGATGGACCTGGCACTTTGCCATTCCAACATTTGTATTGTATTTAGTTCAATATTTGAGAAATCTCCATACTTTCTCATTTGTTTCTCAGTTCATGGAACTTAAAATGCACTCTTTAGTCAGCAGGTGCTGTATATCTCTGTGCCGAAGTGAATTGAATGACTCCTTGAGGCAACTTTAGAAGGGGAGTTGAATATAGGCTGTGCAAACTTTTCATCTGCCCCGTAGCTAACCATTCTTTTATTGGACTGGTAGCCTTCATCCATATCTGATATAGAGAGTCCTACACAGACCAATTTAACTTCTATCTTGGTCAAGAAAGAAAGATATGTGTGAGCTGGTGACTTCAGAGGATTAATAAGCAGGTACTGATATAACATATATTTTAAAGAGGTGAGGTTGCTTAGCATTCCCTCTGACAAGAATTCAGCATAGTTGGCTATGTTTTGTTATTGGCTACCATTTACTGCTGCTAAACTTGTGTTATTTTGTCACTGGCCAAGAAGAGCTAACCTTCAGGCAATGCCCTTAGTTCAATACATTAGTGGTTGCTTGGTGTGTAGGCAAAAGGAAGACTGCAAAGTAAAGTCTTTGTAGTTAAAAATGGAAGTGTAACTGTGTGTTGTAGTTCTTAAAAATATAAATACACATTTTTCACATTTTGCCATGTACGATGACACATGAATAATTAGTATTAACATTACTAATTACTAAAAGAGTTAGCTTAAATTTTTTATTTCAATAGCTTTAGGGTTACAGGTAGCTTTTGGTTACATGGATGAATTGTTTAGCCATGAAGTCTGAGATTTTGGTGCACCTATCACCCAAATAGTGTACACTGTACCCAATAAATAGTTTTTCATCCCTCACTGCCTCCTACCCAACCCCTTTCTGAGCCTCCAGTGTCCATGTACTACTCTGTATGCCTTCGCATACCCACAGTTTAATTTCTGCCTGTAAGTGAGAACATGTAATATTTGGTTTTCAATTCCTGAGTTACTTCACTTAGAACAAAAGCCTCTAGCCCCATCCAAGTTGTGCAATAGACATTTTGTTTGTTCTTTTAGTTGTATTCCATAGTATATATATGGATATATACCACCTTTTCTTTATTCGCTCATTGGTTGATAGGCACTTATGTTGGTTCCATATCTTTGAAGTTGTGAATTGTGCTGCAATAGAGGAATTACCATGCATATATCCAATTAACACACACATAAAATTTCTTTTCCATATAATGACTTATTTTCCTTTGGGTAGATAGCCAGTAGTGGGATCTCTGGATTGAGTGGTAGATCTATTTTTAGTTCTTTGATAAATCTCCATACTGTTTTCAATAGAGGTTATACTAATTTACATTCCCACCAACAGTGTGTAAGTGTTCCGTTTTTACTATATCTACACTAATATCTATTGTTTTGTTTTTACTTTTTACTTTTTAATAAAAAGCACCCTTATTGTGGCTGAGATAAGATGATATAGTTTCAACTGTATTTCACTCAGAAGTAGTAATATTGACCATTTTTAAAAATGTGTTTGTTGGCTATTTGTGTATCTTCTTTTTAGAAGTGTCTGTTCGTCATTTGCTCACTTTTTGATGGGATTTTTTTCCTTGCTGGTTTGAGTTCCGTGTAGATTCTTCATATTGGTCCTTTATTAGATGCATAATTTGCAAATATTTTCTCCCATTCTGTAGGTTGCCTATTTACTCTGATAATTAAATCTTTTTTTTTTCCCAAAAGTTTTGTCACATTTAAAGTACAAAATCAAATACACAGATCCAGATATGTGAATCATATATACATATCTATACAGCCATTATTTAGACCTATACAAACCTATATATATATATATATATATTCTAATTTATCTATCAATACTATCCCTTAAGTAAAAGGCAACATATCTCTTTAAAAAAACCTTAGGTTTGTTATCAGTAACACTGTCGAATGTAAATTATTTTCACTTTATCACTTGAAAGGGTAGAAATACGTACCTCCTAGAAATAGGGGAATTATCAAACATATATCCAATTTGTATAGATTTCTTAAAATACATTCTATATGAATAATTAACCAAAAAATCTGCCAATCAAAGTCTTTGGGCATACTAATTCTAACAAAACTTGAGTCATGGGAAGACAGAGTTAATTAATTGCATTCCAAGAGTTTTGTTTTGATTTTGGTTTTAAATGCAGAGGGAATTTATTTTGTTTAGTAACACAGAACACTTCCAAATCATATTTTCTGTGGAGTTATAGTGACAAATTTTTCAGGGCTACCTACAGCTATTAAAAATTAAACTGATCAATAATGGACGTATCTGATTTTTAACACTGTGTAGGTTATTTCAACCAAAATGCAAGAGCACATTCTTTAAGAGAAAGGTAGAACTTTTGGACTTCTAGATACAGAATGTACAATATGTCACTGAACACAGATATCCTGCTGATCAGGGGGACTAAGTTGTAATATCTTCTTTGTTCTAGGATGTCATCTATCTTCCATGAAGACCACAGGATACTAAGCCTCAAGGTACCTAAATGTCTCCATTCCAGGCACAGGATTTCATTAGTGCCTGTTCCCACAATGAGGAACACATACATGGAGAGATATAGGTCATTACCAAAGATTTATATTAATGGCTTTACAATAGCAACACAAAATGTACTCACTGTCACATTTCCAACTGAAAGGTTATATATACACTATACACTTCAGCCTTGAAACATAGACCCCCAAAATTCAATTTTCAGTAATCAGTGAATATGGTGAGAGTCCCACACCCTCAAATCCTAATTTAGCACAGCAAAAGCCTCTCCTTGGCTGCCAAGCACTGGCGGTGAACTTTTTCTTCAGCTCTTCATGATTTGGATGCCAGAGTTTCATGATGATCCTTTCAATGTTAAGGGCATAGATAGTATATGTAGGGATGACTTCCCTGTGTACCTGCAGAGCTTCAAAAAGTTCATACATGTTCACAGGAGGCAAAGAGACAGACAGAGTGTCTCCAGAGCATGCTAGCAGGAATGCAGCCTGCTGCGCCGCTTCATCAGGAGGTGGGTGAGAAGCTGGATTCTAACCAGCACAAGGAGCAGTAAAAGCTGGAGGGTTTTCTATTAACTTGTTGCCATGTTTTAGCAAAGAGACTGGTGGCATTTTGCCCCTGCCCTACAAATCTGTGGAACTTTAAACTTGAGAGAGATGATTTAGGGTACCAGGTGGAAGAAATTTCTAAGCAGCAAAGCATTCATGAGGTAACCTGAGTGCTGTTAAAAGCATTCAGTTTTATGTATTCATAAAGACACGGTTTATAATTAAAACTTACATTTAAAAGGGAAACAAAACATAAAAATTTAGAAAATTTGCCACCTGAGATGTGATAAAAAAGAATAAAGAAGAAATTCAACCAGGCTGCAGAAATTTGCATAAGTAACAAAAGCCAAATGGTAATTGCCAAGGCAATGGAGAAAATCTCTCCTTCAAGGCAGATCCTCCCATCACAGGCCCAGAGCTCTAGGAGGAAAAACTGGTTGGGTGGGCTGGGCCCAGGCTCCCCCGCTCTATGCAGCTTTGGGACATGGTACCTTGAGTCCCAACTGTGGCTCAAAAGGGCCAACAAGGTTTTCATATTGTCATTGTATCATATTTACATGCAGTAATTTGCACTGGGAGTTTGACCATTCCTATGGATTTTGCAACTACCAAATCATATCTTCTGCAGCTTTTTTCTTTTTCTCATGTTTATGCCTTTTACTTTTTCCCCGCCTTACTACATCAGCTGTGATGACCAGTTCAATGTTTAGCAAAAGTAGTGAAAGTAAACATCTGTATAATGTTTTGATTTGGGAAGAGAATGTTCAATATTTCAACCAGAAGGTTGACATTACTGGTAGGTATTTAATTCATGCAGCTTATCAACAAAAATTTTTTTCTATTTTTTTGAAAATCTTTGTTTTAACCCCGAATTCAAGATCATTAAATTTTATTAAATTAACTTTTCACCACTACTGAAATTAGTATAAAATTTTCCACTTTGATTTTTGTTTTTAAATAGAAGAAAAGTTTGTAAAAGCTGACCTAGCTTAAGCTTTCTGTTTTGGGTTGTATCAACCAGATATTTCTCTTTTCCCATAACACTGAATTAGCTTAAAAGTTATAGTCCTACTAATTTTCAGAAATGCAGGTTTTATTGTGCTTACTTTTATCAGCTCTATCATTTCAGTCACCAGGAGTGCACTAGGAGTTAATACCTTAATATCTGATCAAGGACCCTAATAGAATTTAGCCAATCTTGAACTTAAAATTCACAGTCATCCAAACTGCCAAATATACCTAAGATTCTGACCCCAGCTACAATTTCAGGGGTCTCCAGGCCCACCTTCACTTTGGGCCAGCTGGCTACAAATAGTAAGATCTTCATAAACATCTTCAATTTTGGTAGTTTAATAAAATGACTCACAGAACTTCAGAAAGTACTGTACTTATACTTACAATTTTATATCAGCAGGAAGATATAAATCATAAGCAGTCAAAGGAAGAAACCCATAGGGTAGAACCTGAGACTGGGAGGGTTCTAAATATGGATCTTCTGTGTCCTCAGTCATACATTACCCTCCTGGCATTGGTGCATGGCAATGCTCACATGGAGTACACCAGGCCAGGACACTCATGTGAGCTCCAGTGTACAGCATTCATAATCGGGTCTTATTGTGTTGATGCGGTTGATTGGATCATTGCCCATGTGGTTGAACTCAAACTCCAGTGCTTTCACCTCCCCAGAATCCAGGCTGATACCCCTCACAGGGATCAAAGTCCCAACCCTCCAGTCACATGATTGGTCTTTCTGGTGTGGCCCGACTCCACCCTGAGACCACTGCAGTAGCCAGTCTCAGTCCCGGTCATGAGTCATCTTATTAGCATAACCTGTCAGCTGTGGTCCAGGATTCTTCCATGAGTACAAAGGTACTCCTATCACTCTTGAAATCCCAGAGTTTAGAAGTTCCCTTCCAGGAACTGACATCAAAGGCTAGCCAATGCTTTACTACATAGAGGACATCCTTAATTTTATCATTTTTATCAGACTGTCAACATATCACTAAAATAAATATCTAATGATTTTAATTTATCTTCATCCATGTATGCCTTCCTCTAAATACCTAGCTCTGTCATAGTTACTTCTGGTGAGCAAAGTAGTGCCCATTAACAAACATGAAGAAAAGTGCAGGGACATTTTTGCTGTCATTTGAGTGGCATGAAAGTCTTCTATTAATTTTCTTGAATTTTGATGATGTTAACTCATTTACGAGTTTAGAATTATAGTGTTTATACCTAGAAAGCCTCACAGAACAGATATAATTTTATTTTTCACTTTCAGCTATCACACAGCTTTTTGTTTCATTGACTTTGACTTTTTCTTTCGAAAATAGTATGTATACCAAAATAGCCTAACAAGTAATAACAAATTATAAGGTTTCCAAATTTATATTCATCAGATACCTGAACATTTTAATCAGATATCATATTTAACATATGTAACATTTTTAACATGTTATATTATTGTGTTTAACATGATATAAACAGAAATAAAAACATATGTTCCAGTTTGAACCAATTACTGGGAAATAGATATGCAATATCTATTTGGCTTTTTGAAATACTGAAGTTAAATTTCATTCCCTAATTCATTACATTTGAGAAGTCAGACTTTAAAACCCCGAATCTAATCTAAATTCCTCATCTTGCACATGAGAGAACTGAATCTAAATGAAGTGAAAATAATTTTCTTAAGATTTTAGAAATGTTTAAAAATAAATTAATTAAAGGTTCTTAATCAATGTAATTAAGCAAGAAAGAAGTCATCCAATATTTTTATTCAGACTTTTCAGTAAAGTGTTTTATGTATAAGAAATACATACTCATATTTATACTTGGAAAGGATACCTGGGTCATATCTAAAGAGAATTATTACTGTACTTATGAAGACAGTGTGCTGCAATAATCTAGGAGAGAAACACATAAATCAGTTTAAGGCGCAGAGTGAGAGAAGGAATGAGAACTCTAAGAGTGTGATGTCATGAAAAGCAATGCCAGATAATATTTTTAAAAGAAAAGAGTGATTAAGAAGGATAAATGCAGGAGAAACACATAATTCAACATCAAGAAATATAATTGCTGAAACATTTCTCAATGGCATTCGATATCACTGTGTATGATGGCAGAAAGCAGTACAGTGTTGGAGAAAATTTAGGTTATAATGGGAACAGACATGAATGGGGGGTAAAAAAAAATAGTGAAATACGTGCAAATAACTTTCTCAAAAGATTTGCTATGAATGGGTTTGGAGAGCTAAGGGAGAAGTTAGAAGTAATTGCAGGGTTCAAAATTCTGGCTATTATTGATTTTAGGATCAAATAGTGTTGACCTTATTTAAATGCTGGTGTAAAGGAGTCAGGAAAATAAAAACTTAAAAATATAGGATAGGAAGAGTGAATGAAGCAAGGTATCTACAGCAGACCAGATGTGATGGAATCCAGGGAACTAAACTTCACTACACCATCATCCTAACACGTTGGCATAACTTCCTAGATGTGTTCCCTAAGTATGTCTTCTAGTCCTGTTTACAAGTGTTTTTAAAACAGTTCTACAGATTTTGCTCCTATGGTGTTATTATCATTCATCCTTCTTTATTCTTTGCTTTTGGCACTCTGTGATAGAACTTTACAATGGATTTCAATAGTAAAATATTTGATACAAATGAAATAATAAACAAATGCTAGTAAAATAATATAGTGATATGACTGCTGAAATGAACTGTGTTTCTAAGGCTATGAAGGAATTCACAACACGGGCATTCACAACAAAGAATCAGTTTATCCTGGCTGCTGATCATGGTTACAGAAAACTGCTTATTGCAGCCAATTCCTCCTTCCCTAATGGGCTGATTGGCCACCCTTCCAAGCTTCTCTCCATCTCTTTCAGTCTTGGTTTCTATCTCAAGGCTAAACTTCCTTGATACTGAAAATTTCATGGCCCCAAATTTCAGCTTATTCATCATTTTGACCTCTTTTATTAAAAAAAATTATATGTCAGTCACTATCTTTTAAATAAACATTTTTTGTTGTTGTTGTTCCTAAGAAAAAGAGTAAGGTTAACATGATGACAGTTTATAGCAAAACTAACAGACCCACACACTGATGCTTCTAGAATTTGATTGGCCAACAGACATTTGAATGAGGATTTGATATTGGCAAGGACCAGGTATTTTGACAGACTGTGTAATGCCGTGGCTAAGAGCTTGGTCTATAAATCAGATAACTGGACTCAGATCTCTCTCACCACTTACAAACCCTCGATAGTGAACAATTTGTCCAGTCCCTAGGCTTCAGTTTTTTCCTCTGATAACTGGAATGACAGCAGTGCCTAATTTACAGAAAATTGTTTTGTAAATTAAAAGTGAACTGGCAATAAAGGAGTGGACACACTCCTTAGTATACAAATACTCATTACAGATGAGATATAATGTTGATGATGATGATTACAAGAAGGAGAATGATTTTGTATAATATCAAATTTAAAATTAAACCATTTAAAAAGATTTTAGTAGACATGTGAATTATAAACACATTTGCAAAAGCAACTTCAAATGTGACAAAGAAAATTTCTCCACTAGTTACTTTCTGAAAACCATTCTTACAACATTTTTTAAATAAGTAATTACACATTCAGGTAATTTCAGTAGAATGCAAAGTACAGAAGATAACATAGGATCAAACTATGTAGAATAAGAGTAATTAAAGAAGTCAACTGCGTTGTAAGTGAGGAAGGACAAAATTTTAAAATATTTTTATAAACTTCCTTCTTTGCCACTTTATGACACTTAGCATCACGAGGGATGAAAAAATATTAACATTTATAAATAATATTAAATAGTCTTTGAAATATATTTAATGGGCCTCTGTATAATGGAAATATACTATATGCAACACACAAACCATTTAAGTTTCTATTTTGATAGACATCACACATAGGCCATTTAAATGATATTTCTATGATGTTCTCACTTAAAAAAATAAAGTCTAGAAGGATATAATAAATGTATTCCAGAAATCATTTCAATATTGTCAGCAATCAGAATATGAATCAGGTGTTTTTTATTTTATTATGTATCTAGTTTGAAGGGAAGTTATGGCTAAGTCTTCTGGACACAGTTGAATTTTACCACATTCAGTGTTTGCTGGAAATCATTTTGTTCTAACCCAGGCAAAACCCCTCACCTTATACAAAATTATAAGAAAAATAATATGAAAAACCAAATAAAAATAGGAGTAAAATATAGATCTTCAGATTCATTAATATCTTACTGGATTCTGCAAAGAAAGTTATGATACTAAGAATCTCGGTGCTTTTCTAAACTAAAACCCCTCCATTTAATCTTTCAAAGATGATATTGAAACAAAATGTCACCTTAGGAAGGGACTCATTGAATGTTTCAAAATAGAAAACAGTGTAAGAATATGATTGCAAATTAATTTTTAATAAAAGGTTTCAACCATTTCCTTTAAATTAGAAAGGTCAAGAGGGCTGTATTAGTATTAGTCTCTTACACACACACACACTCACTCACACACACACACTCACACACACACACACTCACACAGACACACACACACAGACACACACACAGACACGCGCACACACACACACTCTCTCTCACACACACACACACACACGTATGAGCTCATGTGAATGTGAGGTGGCAAATCTGAAATCCCCAGAGCAAACCGGCAGATTGGAAATTCAGGTAAGAAATGATGTGCTCTCAAGTCCCAAGAATAGAAACTCAGGTGGGATTTCTATGTTGCGGTCTGGAGGTTGAATTCCTTCTTTTGTGGGAAATGTCAGTCTGCTAAGAACTTCAACTAAAGGCTTATCTGTGTTACGGAAGAGAATCTGCTTTGTTTAAAGTCAACTCATTTTATTATTAATTATTATTATTATTATTATTATTATTATATTATACTTTAAGTTCTAGGGTACATGTGCATAACGTGCAGGTTTGTTACATATGTATACTTGTGCCATCAAGGCCGGGCGCGGTGGCTCACGCCTGTAATCCCAGCACTTTGGGAGGCCGAGGTGGGCGGATCACGAGGTCAGGAGATGGAGACCATCCTGGCTAACACGGTGAAACCCCGTCTCTACTAAAAAATACAAAAAAATTATCCGGGCGTGGTGGCGGCGCCTGTAGTCCCAGCTACTCGGGAGTCTGAGGCAGGAGAATGGCGGGAACCCGGGAGGGGGAGCTTGCAGTGAGCCGAGATTGCGCCACTGCCCTCCAGCCTGGGTGACAAAGTCAACTCATTTTAAGTGTTAATCACATTTTAAAAATACCTTCACGGCAACATCTGGACTAGTGCTTGACCAAACAACTAGGCATGTAGCCTTGCCAATTTTTCACATGAAGTTAACCATCACAAAAGCCTCTTCTCATAAAATGATGAAAATCAGTAAGAAAGATAGAAAACACATTGCATGTTAGTATACTGAAGTATTTAAAAAATCTATTGCATTTCATAGATTTTCCCCTAGAAGCATAAACCATTAGTTTAGCAAGAGATTTACACAAAGCTCTCTCAGTTCTCAATAGATAAGGCTGGCAAAAAAGTCTGTGAAATTACAGAAACTAAAATGAAATATTAACAAGCCTGACATAAAACCTACTTTGTATTATGGTTTATGAACTGTATTTTTGGTATGAATTATAAAATATATCAGAATTGTGTTATCATAAATCCTTTATTTTTTAATAACAGAAATGCTGCATTAGTCAAACTTGTTTAGTAGTTGCCTTTGTATTTATAAATATATGTCTGTAGAATAAATTCCTAGAAGAGGGATCATTGTGCTGAAGGATAAACACATTCTTTATTCATTTTTTATTTTTTCTTTTGAGACAGTGTCTCGCTCTGTCACTCAGGCTGGAGTATAGTGGTGCAAGCCTGGCTCGCTGCAACCTCTGCCTCCCGGGTTCAAGCAATTCTCCTGCCTCAGCCTCCCAAGTAGCTGGGATTATAGGCATGCGCCACCACACCCAGCTAATTTTTGTATTTTTAGTAGAGACGGGGTTTCAACATGTAGGCCAGACTAGTCCTGAACTCCTGAGCTCAGTTGATCCACCTGCCTTGTCTCCAAAGTGCTGGGATTTCAGGTGTGAAGCAGTATTGCCCAGCCTATTTCCATTCATATTAATGAATTTCTTCACATATGCTGTAGAAAAATTTGTACTCCTAATGCAAATGCAGGAGAGTGCTTACTTCTCTGGACCCTTGATAACAGTGTACATTGTCAAATTTTCAATTTTAGTTAATTCAATAGTTGGAAAATAGGAGCTCACTGTAGTTTCAATAGGGATTTCTAACATCCAGAATATAAGCAAATTTTCATACATTTAAGCAACATTTTCCCTGTAAAATATTTGCTTAGGCTTATTGCCATTTTTTTCTATAATATTTTTCTTTCACTTCTTTGTATCTGAAAGGCATTAATATACATTAAGAAGATGAGACATTTATGTATAAAGCTGGTGTATATATATCCCTAGTTTGTACTATGGTTTTAGACTTTGCATATGGTATTTTTGTCAATCCTAGCTTCTTAATCTTTTTTGTATATTGTGAAATTACACTTTATTTATTTATTTATTTTTGAGATAGTCTCAATCTGTCACCCACGCAGCTGGAGTGCAATGGCACAATCTCGGCTCACTGCAACCTCTGCCTCCCGGGCTCAAGCAATTCTCCTGCCTCAGCCTCCCAAGTAGCTGGGACTGCAGATGCCTACCACCATACCCAGCTAAGTTTTTGTATTTTAATAGAGACGGGGTTTCACCATGTTGTCCAGGCTGGTTGTGAACTCCTGAGCTCAGGCAATCAGCCCGCCTTGGCCTCCCAAAGTGCTGGGATTATAGGTGTGAGCCACTGTGCCCAGCCAAAATTATACATTTTTTTTTAACACCATTTACATTTATACTTCAAAAAGCCTTTGCCACTTTGCCATTATGTAAGAATTCGCCCATATTAACTTACAGTAAATTTTCCTTTTTTACATTTAAACCTTTGTATGAGTTAGAGTATACATTTTGATCTGGTCTTATTTTTCTATGTCAGGTGGATATCCTATTACATGAAATGAAGTTCCTGCTGATATAAATAAAAGATCAATAAATAACTGGAGGAAAAACGCAACCCTTCCTTACAAAAGAATTCTAAATCATATTGTTAAAAATACTCCCTCTAGGAGGTGGAGTTCAAATCCCCTCCTTTGAATGTGGCTCATACTTGGTGACTTACTTTTAAAGAATGCAGTATGGCAAGGGAAACACTGACTTTACAATAGAGAAATTGTAAACTTGATACCACGTGATCAGAGGGACTTCAGCTCTGAGGTCTCCTGCTGCAAAACTCCTGTCTCATTATGAGAAAGGCATCAGGCACACGTGAATGGAGGAAAATTCTATAGACCTAGCCAATATCCCTCCAAATTGTTTAAAAAAAGAAAAAAAAAAAAAAAAAAAAAGGACAGAAAAACAGGAAGACTGACACTATAACAAATCAGGTAAGACTAAGCAGACAGGATGACTCAATGCAATGTGGTAGCCAGAAATGTAATTTTGAACAGAAAGGATATTAGTGGAAAAATTGGTGAAATCTAAATAAAGTCTGGAGTTCCGTCAATAGAAATATACCAATGTTGATTTATCGGTTTTGATGACTGTACCACAGTAATGTGGGATGATGGCATTAAGAGAAACAGAAACTGGTGAAGGGTATACAGACACTCGAACTAAATCCACTTTCTCCTTCTCCTCCTTTGTTGAGAAAGCACTTTTACCACATTCTAAAATACTGTATTCAAGTTTCCTTTAATAGTTTTCAGTATAGTTGGTTTCATAGCTTCATCTGTGTATTCGTGGAAGAGGGCTAAACTGTTAGAGAGTTCAGGATACATTGTACTGTCACAGGAGATAGGAGGATAGTAACTTCATTCACTGTTTTTCACTTTGTTCACTTTTATGTTGCATGCATCTTGTTTTCATTTCATATAACTTTTAGATTCTACTTCTCTAGTTCCAAGCGATAAAACTGTTGATAGTTCAATTTATAATGGTTTATATTTATAAACATAATTAAGGATTATCATTTAATAAAATACTGAGAATGCCTATTCAAGAACAGACATGTGTTTCCCTGTGTGTAGGTCAACTTTTAGGTTCCAAGAGTGTCAAATGTTTTTTTCATATAGTTGTGCACATTTTTATTAAGCATATTTCTATTTGTTTTTATTTTATTGCTGTTTTTCTTTCATTATGTATTCCAAAGTGTTATTAAGTATAATTTCTATTGATATATTTATATGTTGATATATGTGTATTCATATTTTACTATCTTTTGTATTGCCTTGTTTCTAGATTATTGGTTATTTTTGTGTCTCTCAGAGTATAGCCATGTTATAAAAAATAAAAATAGTTTTATCTATTTCTTCCTAATTATTATGCCTCTATGTTATTTCTCTTAGATAATATATTTGATGATATTCATTAGAGTTAAAAAATCTTATTGGTATCGGGGGTGGTTTATCTATTTCATGGCTTTAGTAGTTATAAAACCACCATTTTGCTGGTGGATTTTTTGTTGTTGTTGTTAAATCTATGATAAATCTTTGCTCTCAAGGGTGCATGCATATGCATGTGTTATTTAAGATATTTTTATTGAGTTTTTTTTTTTTTATCAAGAGAATCATAACTTGAAACTTTTCAAATGCCTTTTCAGCACCCATGGAGGTGGTAACTGATTTTTCTCTTCAGATCTATGAATAAAAGTGCATGTAATATCTTCTGTGTAGCACTTCACATCCCCTTGGCCTTTCCTTGTGCTGGCCACTGCTCTACTGACCAACTGCAGCAGGTTTCGCTGAGCTTTGCACTGGTGGAACTGACAGGGGCAGGCCATGGCCCCATGTACTGGGGTACCCATAGGAACTACCTTTAGACATGCTCAGCCTAAATATGCAGGGCTGTTATGCCCAGCAGAGCCCTCATTGATTAATGGAGCATAAGAGCCAATGGCTGTGCTCCCCACTTTCTTAGGCAAGAAGAGGCAAGAGACAAACTTGATGAGACTCCTTAGGAGGCCTGTAGGGTCAAGTAAAGGATTGAAGAATATGTCACCCCAAAATATGTTACTTTGGCATAAAGATTATTTTGAACTGAAGATGGCTGAGAATGAGCAGATAAACAAAAAACTCTCTGCCTTCCCTCTATTTGCCTAAAATAAGCACATAAATGTATAAAGTATCAGTGTTCTGCCGGGAAGGATAGAAGTTAGTTCCTGGAGATCATTCTAGACTCAGCCTGGAGATGACATCACAGGAATCCACATAACAGGCTTTACTGATCAGCCCTCATCTGCCATTTGTTTCCCCATATATGTGCCTTCCCACAACTTGCCACACTAGAAACTCAATGTGTTTTCACTTTGTCTTGTCTGTTTCCCAAAAACGCCCTGTTCTTTTGCTAAGATGTTATATCAACCCAAGTCCTAACTACGCCTTTGAGTTACTCATCTCTGAGAGCTCTTATAGATATAAATGGTGCACATGTTAATAAATTTTTCTCTTGATTGAGATAGGAGGTGACTTTGACTCTGGAGGTGAGGCTTGACACTGGACCAGATTGAGGACTAGCTAAAACAGGGAAGAGGTTAAAGCAGCTCTCCTTAAGACACACTCACCAATGTGCCATGTGTTTACCATTGCCATGGCAACACCCAGAGGTTACCACCCATTTCCATGGCACTGACCTAACAACCTGGAAGTTACCACCCTGTTTCTAGACATTTCTGCATAATCTGCCCCTTAATTTGCATATGATTAAAAGCGGGTAAAAATGAGTGCAGAATAGCCTCTGAGCTGTTACTCTGGGACACTGCCTGTGGGGTAGCCCTGCTCTGCAAGGAGAAGTCCCTCTGCTGCTTCTGTGCACTGCTGCTTCAATACAAGTAGCTGTTTGACACCACCAGCTTGTCCTGGAATCCCTTCCTGGATGAAGCTGAGAATTGTCCCAGGAAGAGCCCAGTTTGGGGGTTTACCTGCCCTGCATCAATTCCCTCTGAAATTCCATTGTTTTTAGAATGTGCATTTTCTTATAATGCAGTAATATAGCATGTAAAGCACAGCTTCACCATCATTTTGTTTAGAGATTCACGCTTTTATCCTGTATGTACCTGAAGTGAAAGGTTTCTCTCTGGCACACACAGATTCTTAAAAGGCTGATTCTGCCCCCATATGTCTTGTATTTATAAGCATATGTGGGTCATCTCTGTAGCAGTTGTGATATTTTTGCTTCTCACAAAAATTGTCTAAAAATTTAACACATTTATAATGATAAGGGAATACAGGAGTCTATTGCTTTCTGAAAGTCCAATTTACATATTTGGAGTTCTATGTGAAACTGACTATATCTGAGGAAATAGAGTGGTAGATAGTTTAAAATTGCTAACTGCTCTCAAAAATGCCTGCCCATAGTTATTCTGACACTAAAACTAAGCAACATTTATAAACAACAACGTCAAAGCAAAAGAAACAAACAAAAATAAGCACTTAAGCAAATGTACACTTAACAGCATTTGTTTGTATGCATGTTTTTACACAGAAAAAAGACAAAAGAGAACTTTAATAAAATGAATGCTGAAAACTTGAGAGCAGAATGTACTAATATTTGTAATTTACCTAGAAATTATTAAAAAGATGGTGTTAAATATAGTGAACCCCAAGTTTCTCTTCAAAGAATCACTATGTCAGTATGTTCAGTTCTCTTATTCTTGGATTCTCCATTTTAAAGTCTAATTTCCTGGTTCTCTTCAATCCCTTGTTTTAGTTTAAGTAAACAACTTTTCCACCAGTCCTAATCAGTAGTTCACATCTGTTCCCTGGTCACCTGCTCCATCCTGACTCATCCTGGTCACCTGCTCTGACCTAAGTCATCTTTGATTACCTGTTCCTAACTGTGCTTCCCACCAAACTGCTCACTCTGCCACTCTGGCTCATACCCCTGCTCTCTTTAAAATAGCCAGTCGGAATTAGACTGTGCAGTCCAACCCTAGCAAATAGAGGAATGACACAGCAGTAGGGGCTACCTGTATCAGGAATAAGAACTCCTTCCCCTCACCTGTCCAGGTGTGCTCTCACCATTACTCCATTTGTGAGATGCACCCTTCTATAGAAGTAAAAATTGCCTTGCTGAGAAAATTAAATTTATGTTTGAGGGCTATTTCTTTGTGACACTGAGGAACAAGCATTTCTAACAGTTTGGTGGCCCATATGGGGAGCCCATTCTCCTCTGGGCATGGTCTCCGATCCTCTCTCATGAGGAGGCACCCCACTGCCTCATTGTAGCAGCCTCAAGGGTGAGGAACTAAGACCCACCTGGTGTGATGAATAAACCTGGAGTCTCAGCAATGTGGAAAGAAACCGGCCAGTGACCTGGGGAAAAGGATCCTCACATACTGCAGTGATCAGGTGACTCTGTGCACAGACCAAGGAAGGAAAAGCCACAGGAGCTGGCAAAGTACTTCTTTGGTGGTCGGGACCAAGGTAAGAAAACCATGGCAGGTATGGGGGCGGTGAAGCATTCCTTGGTTAGGATATCTTGGAAGTTGAAAGTATCAGGGAAATTGAGCCTTACCCCCAAAAGTGAGACTTTTCTGGTAAGGCAAATTGAGCCTTGCCCCAAAATGTGAGACATTTCCAGTAAGGAAAATTGAGCCTCACCCCAAAGATGGGAAATACCCCAAGCAAGACAGGGAGCAAGAAGGATAAAGATGGTAACAAAGATATTCCCCTTGATAGTCCCCTAGGTCTCATGTTAAAATACTGGAAGGATAATGAAAGGACTAAACATAAAGAGCAACAAATGACAAAATATTGCTATTTTATTTGGAACCCATCCCTCAAACCCTCAATCTTCTGGTCAAAGTTTGGGTCGAATGAAGATGCAATGTGTCAGTTTCTAATTCAACATATTAATGATAAAAGTCCAGTTTCTCAAGAAGAACTGGACTATGCTCTTTGTTGGAGAGAGGCAGGGACCTGTCCTCCTCTTTCCCTTAAAAACAACTAGGGAAGAACCCAATCTGGCACCTCAAAATGAAAAGTCAGGGGAGCCAGTTCCCATGCCTAAAGACTCCAAGACATGGGATCCCCTACACCATCTCCCCCTGCTCAGTGTCCCCAGTCTTTCCCCTCAGGCAGCCACTGTCACCTCAGATCCCATTCCAAATCCTTCCTCTGCTCACGTTATCCATCCTTCTTATAGCCCTAACTCTTGGGAATTGCCGTCCCATGAGCCTGCTCCCTCCCAGCCTAAATACCTCTTTGTAAAATAATGCTCTCCGGCGTGAGGCAGAATAATGTAAAAAAGATATTCGGAATTTCCCATTTCCCTCTGCACCTAAAGAGCCAGTTCTGACCCTCTTCCCCTTAAGAGGTGCTTCAAGGCAGGGGAGCCGTTGGCTTGTAAATGCTCCCTTAACCAATTCAGAAGTTCAGAATTTTAAAAAGGAGCCTAAGACACTATCAGAAGACTCTTACAGAGTGGCAGATCAAATTGCACAATTTTTAGGACCTCAGTTATACATTTGGGTGGAGTTAATGTCCATCTTGGGCATCCTCTTTTCAGAGGAGGAAAGGAGTATGATTCACGGGGCTGCTATGGTAGCTTGGGAACACGAGCATCCTCCCGGTCCAAACTTTCCTACCGCAGACCAAAAATTTCCTGCCCAAGATCCCCTGTGGGACAACAGCCTGACTCACTGGGAAAACCTGCAGGACCGGAGAGAAATGATAGTAAAATGAATTCAGAAGTCAGCACCCCAAACCCAAAATCTCTCTAAGGCATTTGATAGACAACAGGAAAAACATGAAGGATCCACGAGATTCCCAGACAGGCTGAAGGAGCAAATTAGGCAATATGCAGGCCTCAATTTAGAAGACCCTCTTGGGCAAGGGATGTTAAAACTCCAATTTGTCACTAAAAGTTGGCCAGAAGGAAACTACAAAAAAATAGAGAATTGGGAAGACCATCCCCTAAGTGAACTTCTCAAAGAAGTTCAGAAGGTATATGTAAGGAGGGATGAAGAAAAACAGAAACAAAAGACAGAACTTACGTTAACCACCTTCCAGCAGAAGGCTCCACACTCATGTACTCCTAAGCAGAGTTTCCAGGGGGCCAAAGACCATAAAGGGTCCAAACCCTCCTTTAGAGGACCTAAATCTCCAGCTAGAGGACCAAGGCCCTTGTTTACCAGGCCCTCCAAAGGGTATGGGGGAGCAAATTTAAATAATCCCAGAACTAAGAGGTAGGAAGGGCAAGATACATGCTACAAATGTGGAAGAACAGGTCACTTCAAGAGACAATGTCCCAAATTTAAAAAGGAGAGAGAAACCCTTCCACTCATGACTTTTAAAGAAGAATAGGGGGGTCAGGGGCTCTGTCTCTTTTATCTTGAGTCCCACCAGGAGCCCTTGATAAATTTAGAAGTGGGACCTAAACATGAGCCTGTCACCTTTTTAATGGACTCCAGGGTGGTCTGTTCCTCTGGTTGCTTCACTCCTTCTAATATTGCCTGTTCTTCAGAAGAACTATTAGTCTCTGGGGTAAAAGGAGAAGGGTTTAAAGCAAGAATTTTAGAGAATACAGAAGT
The DNA here is from genome assembly GCF_047675955.1 of Chlorocebus sabaeus. Classification (NCBI taxonomy): domain Eukaryota; kingdom Metazoa; phylum Chordata; class Mammalia; order Primates; family Cercopithecidae; genus Chlorocebus; species Chlorocebus sabaeus. Next base: position 6,659,915 of record NC_132911.1, on the reverse strand, counting down.
TAGATACCAGGATCAATGAGCTCATATTCAGTTTTTGTTAATCCCTGAAGCAGGAACTAACTTACTGGGGAGAGATCTCATGTTAAAATTAGGCATAGGCCTACAGGTCAGCCCAAGAGGATTCCTCACCTCATTAAACCAACTCACCATTGCAGATGAAAGATATATTAATCCTAACATCTGGTTCAAAGAAGGGAACCGAGGGAAACTCTGAGTCCGTCCAATCCACATCAAGCTAAAAACCCCTGGAGAAGTAGTAAGAAGCAAGCAATACCCCATTCTCCTAGGGGGTAGGATAGGGTTGAAACCTATAATTGAGGGTCTTATTAAAGATGGGCTTCTTGAGTCCTGTATGTCCCCTTATAACACCCCAATACTGCCAGTCAAGAAATCAGACAGGTCAACCAGCTGGTACAGGACCTTAGAGCTCTCAACCGAGAGACTACCCACCACATCATTGCCAATTCTTATTCCATTCTCAGTAAGATTCCATATGATCATCAATGGTTTACTGCAATAGATTTAAGGATACTTTTTGGGCATGTCCCCTGGCTGAAGATAGCCCAGATATATTCGCTTTTGAGTGGGAGGATCCCCATTCAGGGCAGAAACAACAATATCGATGGACAGCCTTGCCCCAAGGGTTCACAGACTCCCTTAATCTTTTTGGCCAAATTTTAGAACAAGTATTAGAAAAAGTTGTCATCCCAAAACAAATATGCTTGCTCCAGTATGGGACGATCTTCTTGTATCCGGTGAAGATATAAAGAAGGTAACTGATTTCTCTACACATATTCTTAACCATCTGCAATCTGAAGGGCTACAAGTCTCAAAAGGAAAGCTTCGGTATGTAGAGCCCGAAGTTAGATATTTAGGCCACTTAAGAAGTGCAGGCAAGCAAAAAACAGGGCTGGAACGAGTTGAGGGAATCCTGTCCCCACCCTTGCCTCAAACAAGAACTCAGGAAATATTTAGGGTTAGTTGGATATTACCGCTTACGGATTGACTCATATGCACTACACGGTAAACTGTTATATCAAAAACTTGCCCAGGAGAAGCCTGACCGCCTCCTGTGGACTTCTGAGGAAACTGATCAGGCTGAAGAGCTGAAAGAAAGACTCATAACTGCCCGTTTTAGCCTTATCTTCCCTTGAAGCCATTTCACCTTTTTGTGAATGTGAACAATGGAGTAACTTTGGGAGTGCTTACTCAAGAATATGGGGGTCATCGACAGGAGGTGGCCTTTCTTTCAAAAGTCTTAGACCCAGTTACTTGTGGATGGCCTCAATATTGCAGTTACAACAGTATTGGTCAAAGAAAATAGAAAGTTAACCTTTGGAGGAAAATTGACAGTAAGCATGCTTCACTAAGTTAGGACTATCTTAAACCAGGGAGGTTTAAGCAGGGAGGAGGTTTAAGCAGGGAGGTGGTCTAAAAGCAGGGAGGTGGCTCACGGACTCAAGAATCTTAAAATATGAGGCTATTTTGTTAGAAAAACATGATTTAACATTAACCACTGATAATGAACTTAATCAAGCAGGTTTCCTAAGGGGGGATCCCAATCTAAAGAGGGAACACACATGTTTAGACTTAATTGATTGTCATACAAAGGTCCAACCAGATGTAGGAGGAACTCCCTTTAGGATGGGATGACACTTATTTATAGATGGTTCTTCCTGGGTGATTGAAGAAAAAAGACACAATGGGAATTCAGTAATTGATGGAGAAACTCAAAGAAAGGGTCAAGAAAATTGCCTAATAATTGGTCTGCCCAAACTTTTGAGCTGTTTGCACTCAGCCAAGCCTTAAAGTACTTGTAGAACCAGGAAGGAAATTTCTATACCAATTTTAAGTACACCTTTGGAGTGGCTCATACATTTGGAAAAATTTGGACTGAACAAGGTCTCATTAATAGTAAAGGTCAAGACCTTGTTCACAAGGAGCTAATCACCCAAGTATTGAATAATCTTCAGTTGCCAGAAGAAACAGCTATTGTCCATGTTCCTGGTCACCAGAAAAGCCTTTCTTTTGAAAGTCCAAGAAATTACCTAGCAGATCAGATAGTCAAACAGGCTGCTGCATCCTAGAAAATGCCTATTTTCCACTTAACTTCCTACCTTCTTCCTCCTACCATAATCCCCATTTTCTCTTCCACTGAAAAATAAAAACTAATAAAAATATGTGCTAAAGAGAATTCAGAAGGAAAATGGATATTGCCAGACCAGGGAGAAATGTTGTCTAAACCCCTTATAAGGGAAATCTTATTCCAGCTATGTCAAGGGACCCATTGGGGGCCCCAGGCCATGTGTGATGCAGTTCTCAGAGTTTATGGGTACATACGAATTTATACCCTGGCCAAACAAGTTACAGATAGTTGCTTAGTATGTAAGAAAACTAACAAACTATGATAAGATTACCCCCTGGGGGAAGGAATCTAGGCTTAAGGCCATTCCAAAGTATCCAAGTTGACAACACAGAAATGCTTCCAATAGGTCAGCTAAAATACTTACTAGTGATAATAGATAACCTCACTCACTGGGTTGAAGCTAACCCTTTTCAAATGCAGTAGCCAATAATGTAGTCAAGGCCCTAATTGAAAATAGAGTACCCAGGTTTGGACTAATAGAAAATATTGACTCTGACAATGGAACTCATTTCACTGCACACATCATTCAAAAGTTATCCCAAACATTAGACATTAGATGGGAATACCATACTCCCTGGCACCCACCTTAATCAGGGAAAGTAGAAAGAATGAATCAGACTGTTAAGAACCACTTAACCAAATTAGTTCTAGAGACTCGGTTACCATGGACAAAATGCCTTCCTAGTGCCCTGTTGAGAATCCGAACTGTCCCATGGAAAGACATTGGTCTTTCCCCTTATGAGATGCTCTATGGGTTGCTTTACTTACACTCTACTGCTGACATTCCTGCCTTCGAAACAAAAGATCAGTTTCTTAAAAATTATACACTTGGTCTATCTTCTACTTTCTCTTCTCTGAAAACTAGAGGCCTCTTAGCACAGGAGTTGCCAGTGCATCACCATCAACCTGGGGATCACGTCCTCATCAAAAGCTGGAAAGAGGAAAAGCTCGAACCAGCCTGGGAAGGATCTTACTTAGTGCTCCTAACTACTGAAACTGCAGTCTGGACAACAGAGAGAGGATGGACCCATCACACTCAAGTCAAGAAAGCGCTGGTCCCTCCAGAGTCATGGGCCGTAGTCTCAGGAGAAAACCCTATCAAACTAAAGCTAAGGAAAGTTTAACCCTCCTTCATTTATTTTATTACTCGTTCTTCTTTCCTTGCTCTACTGCTGACCACCTCATTCGTCATGTAACCAGGTCACCTTTTCCTCAATCACATTTGATGCCTGTCTCGCCATACCTTGCAGGGATGTCCAAAACCAAAGGCAACTGGCCTCCTTAGAAAAACATCTCTGTCCTTCCAAAGTCATTTCTGACATCTGTAACCCTTGCTTAATGGAAACCGAGTCCCCCACATTTCTCACATTTTGGAAACTAAACAAGGACAAGTTTCCAGGACGGCACTGTCCCTCCTGGGACAATGTCCTTTGGATCACTGAGGAACAAGGGCAGACTTCCTCATAGGGCTGCACCTCTCTGAAACCATAACTCTGTTTCACCAAAGAAAGTGTTCCCTCTAATTATCAACAGTACCAATGCAATCCGGTGCGGCTCTCTATTCTTACCTCTACCGATCCTGACTCCACTTTAGGTTGCTTCTATCGCAGAGGAGCTAACTTGGCTGGCACATACCTCATAGGGTCTTCCGAAATGTGTTTTATTAATCCCTCACCCTCTTCATCCCCTTCCCCCTCTTGTCTGTTTGGACCTTCTTCTGATCAAACTGTCATCCCTCCCACACCCAATGATAGGACCAAAGTAGACACTGTAGAAGTAAATGATTTAAAACAAAGTTTAGCAATAGAAACAGGATATCAAGATGCAAATGCCTGGTTGGCATGGATTAAATATTCCATCTGCACATTTGAAAAAAAAAGAGCAATTGTTACGCTTGTGTGCATGGCAGGCCAGAGGCCCAGATTGTCCCCTTTCCACTAGGATGGTCCTCCAGTTGACCATGCATGGGCTGTATGGTAACTCTTTTCCAGGATTCCACAGCCTGTGGTAACAGGTCATGCCAAGCTCTCTGTCTGCTATATCCCAAAATTCAACACCCTGCAGGTCAGCCCCTGAGGGCCGTCCCGTCTCTGTCTCCTGACACTAAGTTCACTTCATGTCTCTCATGACAAGGAGGAAATTGTAGCATTCCTTGGAGATCTGAAGGGATGCAGTCAACTTAAGGCTTTTCAAGAGCTTACCAGTCAGCCCTTGTTCATCCTGAGCAGATGTGTGGTGGTATTGTGGTGGACCTTTACTGGACACTCTGCCAAGTAACTGGAGTGGCTTTTGTGCTCTAGTCCAATTGGCTATCCCTTCCACCCTTGCATTTCATCAACCAGAGGAAGGAAAAATACAACATCATAAAGCAAGAGAAGCCCCTTATGGGTCTTTCGATGCACATGTCTATTTAGATGCAATTGTAGTCCCACAAAGAAGACCAGATAAATTTAAATCTGGAGATCAAAAAGCTGCAGGATATGGGTAGATATTTTGGTGAGTGACAGCTAATAAAAATGTAAATTGGATAAATTACAACTATTATAACCAACAGCAGTTTATTAACTACACAAGAGATGCTGTTAAAGGAATAGCTGAGCAATTAGGGGCTACTAGCCAGATGGCTTGGAAAGATAGAATAGCCTTAGACATGATATTAGTGGAAAGAGGAAGAGTTTCGGTCATGATTAAAACTCAACGTTGTACCTTCATCTCAAACAATACCACCCCGATAGAAGTAATAACAAAGGCATTGCAAGGTCTAACTGCTCTGTCCAATGAGGTAGCCAAAAACTCAGGGGTAAATGATCCCTTTACAAGGTGGCTAGAAAAATGGTTGGGTAAATGGAAAGGAATCATAGCCTCAAGTCTTCCTTCTCTTGCAGCTGTAATAGGTATACTTATTCTTGTCGGGTGTTGTGTCATACCACGCATCTGAGGGCTGGTGTACAGACTCATAGAGGCAGCACTTATGAAAATCTACCTTCATTCTCCTCCAGCTTATTCAGAGAAGCTTTTTCTTTTAGGGAATCAAGCAGAACAACTAAGCCAAGACATGGTAAGGAAGTTTGAAGAGAAAGAACTATAAAAATTCAAGTTGGAGGATTGTTAAATATAGTGAACCCCAAGTTTCTCTTCAAAGAATCAGTACGTCAGCATGTTCCACTCTCTTATTCTTTGATTCTCCATTTTAAACTTTAACTTCCTGGTTCTCTTTACACCCTTTGCTTCTAGTTTCACTAAACAACTTTTCCACCAGTCCTAATCAGTAGTTCACATCTGTTCCCTGGTCACCTGCTCCATCCTGACTCATCCCGGTCACCTGCTTTGACCTGAGTCACCCCTGGTCACCTGCTCTGACCTAAGTCACCTTCGGTTACCTGTCCCTAACCTTCCTTCCTGCCAAACTACTCACCCCACCACTCCGGCTCATACCCTTGCTCTTTTTAAAATAGCCAGTCAGAATTAGCTTAGACTGTGCAGTCCAACCCTTGCCAACAGGGGAATGACACAGCAGTAGGGGCTACCTGTGTCAGGAATAAGGCTCCTTCCCCTCCCCCGTCCAGGTGTGCTCTCTCCATTACTCCATTCGTGACTCACACCCTCCTACAGAAGTAAAAATTGCCTTGCTGAGAAAATTAAATTTATGTTCAAGTGCTATTTCTTTGTGGCACTGAGGAACAAGCATTTCTAACAATGGGCAGTCAGAAGATAAAAATAGCTCTATAGATAGTCACATCATAGAAAGACCATAGTAAACTGTTACTGGTAGAATCTAGGTCAAGGGTGAATTCTCCCATGCACATAAGAAAAATAACACAAAGTTTATGATTTTGCTTCCAAATATCATAAAAGAGGACTTATTATCGAGGACAGCATAACCTTGATATCAGAAATTCATAAGGATGAAAAAAAACCCTGAAGTCCAAACTGTCCTAGAATATAGGTGCAAATTCTTCATATAAAATATTAACAAATCAAAATCATTAATATAGAGTAGAATATTGTATCACAAGTACAAATATCCCAATCCAAAAAAAACCCAAGAGTTAAACAGGTAATAAAATATATAAATAAAATTATATATTTTAAAAAATTAATATGTAGCTTTGCTGAAATTTTAGGAAAATAGAAACTCATAAATAAGTATCAAGCTTGTAATTGGTGTAAATATTTGGAGAGTAATGGGGAAATATTTACCAATAAAGGTCTCAAAATGTGCATGTAATTTATCTTACATATCTAGTGCTTTTAATTTTTCATGAGGAAAATTATGTAACTTTTACACATAAAATAGAACTTCTTAAGCTCCAATCTCTCCAATCTCTTCATTGATTAAGGGACTATCAAACACCATGAAACCATTTTATGGCTTTCAGTTTTAACTCACAATAAAAGGAATGATTATATACTGTCTCCCAGTGATTTGTAGAATTAAGTTGATTTTCTTGCATTAATAAACTAGAAAAACATGAACTTGAAGAATTGACTTTTGGATTGGAAAAAAAAAAAACCCACAAAATTTTAAATGTAATAGTAATGGTAAAATCCTAATGAGGAAAGAGAGAGACCCTCTCATATTGTTTTATATTGTTTTTATACTCAGTACCTGTTTTAAGAAAAAAACAAGGAAGTAAAACCAAAGACAGGCAGCATGGTGCCAGGCCCAAAACCAGGCTTGGGCCTGCCTGGCCTAAACCCAGCAGTTAAAAATCAACTCATAACTTAGAAACTCATGTTATTCATAGATTCCAGACATTGTACAGAAGAACGCTGTGAAACTCCCCGCCCTGTTGTTTCTCTCTGACCACCGGTGCATGCAGACCCTGTCACGTACCCCCTGCTTGCTCAAATCAATCATGACGCTTTCATGTGAAATCTTTAGTGTTGTGAGCCCTTAAAAGGGACAGACATTGTGCACTCGGGGAGCTCGGATTTTAAGGCAGTAGCTTGCCGATGCTCCCAGCCGAATAAAGCCCTTCCTTCTACAACTCAGGGTCTGAGAGGTTTTGTCTGCCGCTCGTCCTGCTACATTTCTATTAATCCTTAATACTTCTAATTACTAAACTAGGAAGGAATATAATTAAAAACAAAATCTTCCACCCCAAAAATACTCACTGCAAAAAGAAAAAAAAATTGTCTTATTAAATAAATATTAAACCAGAATTTGATTTGCATCATAGGTAGTTCAAAAAGAGAGTGTAAAGACAGGAAGAAATATCAACCTTTTGTACAGCTAAACAAAACTCGTTATATTACATACATATTCTCATGATAAATGCTGGATTTAACAGCACATTTTGTCACACAAAGTTCATCCTAGATTCCCCAGGTAACTGGAGTAGTCACCTTTCTGTGGAAGCTAAAATTGGCTTTATCAAAAGAAAAAATAAACTTCCTGTATTTTTAAAACAGAAGGTAGCTTTGTAACTTGGATTCAGGTGCCCATAGAAGTTAGTCTCCTACAGAAACTGGGAAACAGGGACTGTGTCTTTCTTGATAATTATTCTTAAAGAAAAAGCATTCAGGTCCTTGACAAGGCATTCCTGGGGTGTAAAACAGGAAAGAGGCTGTTCTACAAATTTACAATTCAAATGGGCAGAGAAAGAACTTGCAGTTACAGCTTTTTGAAGAAAATATTCTAAGAGGCAGTGGAGAAGTATTTCACTGTTTGTACTGGGGAATTTAATTTTTTTAATTTGTATTTATTCTTACACTAGCTGGTTATTAGCACTAAGGAAGGTCTGAAAAATATTGGTTTGTAATAGCAATCTTTCCCAATTAATTTATCTCTGCAAGTTATCTCTTGATGTGAGTACTAACTTTATATCATCTTAACTCAAATTGAAAATAAAACAGAAGTTTAATACATCATTTAATATCTATGATCTCGTGTGGATGATTACCAACTTCTCTAAGGTATTTCTAATTTTAAAAGCTCCAATTGCTATTTCCTATCTAGCTATCTTCATTTCCAGAAGAGCAAAGACTAACTTTAGAAACATTGATTTCCAAAATATTGAGAATCATATGTGCAGTAGGGAAACCTTTAATTGACTCAAAAACAGGAAACAAAAAAAGTCAGGAATCAAGTTAACTTGGAAGTTAATGATGCCATATAAGCAAAATGAAAGTGAGCTTCCCTGGACACAAGATCACACCTTAAACATCCCGTGGATAAAGTTTCCTTTCTGCAGGGCAGTGCTCAGCAGCACGGAGTCCAGAGCAGACTCAAGTTCTTAAACATCTCAACTTCTGCTTTAATTATTATCATAAAGACTTAAGTATGTTCAGACGTCAGGAAATAAAAATAAATTTGTTAAAATATTCTCCATAGTATATAATGGGTACTATTTATTATTTCATAACCATAAACTTCCTAGACATTTTGTTTTAGGTTCACAAAAAACTTGCTAAGTGGGTATTAATACACTCATTTTAAGATGACAGTGTGAAAGTGTCCAATTAGGCAACAATCATTGAAAATGTGTGGAGAAAACACATGGGTGCATGTTTTTGTTTTTTTTTTTGTTTTGTTTTGTTTTGTTTTGTTTTTGCAGCATTATTTCCAAAAGCAGAAGATTGAAAATCAAGATCTGCATACACAGAGGACACCCATCCAAGGAGGTATTATGCTCCTCTGGAGAAGAATGAGGAAGGTTTCCACACTTCAATGAAATCATCTTCAAAATTACTCAGTGAAAAAAGAATCCAGATGAGTGTTATAATTTTTGTAAACAAGGGAAAATTACATATATATATTAAGTATATGTGTAATTATATACCATATAATATGAATTATATATGTAAACTTGTTACTGCATGCATAAGACATCTGATTGTTAGTAGCCTTCAGGAAAGGAATTTTGTGGATGGGAACTAATACTGGAAGGAAGACTTTTAGTCTTAGAGTCTTGAACCATGTGAAAGTATTAATTCAAAAAAGTAAATAAAATTTAAAACAAAAATCTAATTTACATGTTTTTCGCACATAAGCCTTTGTTCTTTACATGTCATCTAGTGCCTTAAACATTTCAGAAATAAACGCAGAAGGGATTATTGTGGACGATCAGTCAGAGTGGCAGAAGAAATTATAGGAATAGAAAGGAGCAAACCTTCCTGGAAGGCCAGGGGTGGGGGTTTGCATAGCGTCAGATAGTTTGGCTGAAGGCAACCAGAGTCTCTTTTCAGAAGCCAAAGAGCTTAGGGTGCAGATACAAAAGATTGTAGAGTAGTTTATCTAAATAGCTTGTTTAACTCATGTGGTCCTAAAATCAACCTTTGATCATTTGTGGGCAGGATGGCTCTCTCTGTGGCAGGGCAACCAGGTTAATTATCCACAGGTGTGTTGACTCAAAGCCTTTGTTAATTAAATCTGTACTAAATAAATGTGACCATTGCCAGCTTGGAGGGACAGCAAACTCTCTTTGGCCCCTAGTGCCAGCAGCCCCCTGGCCCACTCTTTCACTCAGTATTGGTGTCTGAGTACGTGTGTCATCCATCGTGCAACTGGGGTCTGCAGGACAGACCCCCGCACATTATAAATAATAATGTATCTAAATGAATACATTCTTTCAAGTTTCCAACCATCCCCATCAGTCTAAAGCAGTGCATACAAAACATTATCATGGAGCCAGGCATGGTGGCTCACACTTTTAATCCCAGCACTTTGGGAGGCCGAGGTGGGTGGATCGACTGAGGCCAGGAGTTTGAAACCAGCCTGGCCGACATGACGAAACCCTATCTCTACTAAAAATACAAAATTAGCTGGGCGTGGTGGTGCATGCATGCAATCCTAGCTACTTGGGAGGCCAAGGCAAGAGAATCACTTGTACTTGGGAAGTGGAGGTTGAAGTGAGCCGAGAGCATGCCATTGCACTCTAGCCTGGGCAACAAGAGTGAAACCATGTCTCAAAAAAAAAAAAAAAAAAAAAAAAAAAAAAGAAAAAGAAAGAAAGAAAAGAAAAGAAAAAAAGATCATGGATTTCATTCTAGGAATACCAAAAATGTGTGTTATCTTTCAGGCATGTTATTGAAGTGACCAACACAAGCATCAATCTTTGACTAGCAAATGCATAATTAACTTTAATTCATCAGGGAAAGGTGCCATCTCCTAAATAGCACAATTCGTTCCTCAAAAAGAAACCATGCATTTTTCTCTCTGTGTTCAATCTATTAGCCTCGATGTTATCTAATGGCAATTCGGAAACATGTTAGGAAGATGCTATTATTTAAACTCATCGTTCCCAAAAGGTATATATTTTTTGTTGTTATTCATACCTAAAAAGAAAAAAAGAAACTAAATAAAATCAAAGTAAAATTTTCTTAGCAGAGCGGTTAATTGCATTTTTCTTTCCCTGGAGTCAATATGGATGATGGCTAACCTGGCTGCTAACAAAAATTTTATATCAGAGAAACACCTGGCATTTGAAGTTGACGTATAGGTATTCATGACATTGCATATGCAGTGGAAACAATCAGCTCATGATTCTGCAGGAGAAGCAGGTGACAGGTGAGCACCCTCCAACCCATCATCCAGGGATGCCGCCAGATGGATTCTACAGGTGGAACAATTAATTACAGACATAATTTAGGAATACTTTAAAACACATTATAAGAAACAAGAGTTTTTATCTACATCAGATTCACCTAACATGTAATGATCACAATTTATGTCTAGCTTTTTACAGTTAAAGAAGAAAAATAAAGGGAAAATTTTTTTCTTTTTTTTTTTTTTAGTTTATGTAAAAATTTATTTGACCAAAATGTGGAAAAAGTGATACTATTACATATGATACAGTTGCAAGAATCTAAACAAAAGTGTGGATTTGATTCCATTGCACAATTTGCTAGTGTATTTCCTGGGTAGTGTGGTGCTGAATAAATAGGAGTGGGGTGGTGGGGTGCGTAAGGGATTCAGATAAGCCAGTCGCGGGGTGATTTTTAGTCGGAACTGTAAACTTTAGTTGGCCCCCACACGCTGCTGGGGAATGTGGAATGTTCCAGCTCTGAGATGTTAACTGAGAAAAGAGAAGTCAAACAAAGCCGACACGTGCAGCCCTGTCTACAGAATCCTTCATTATCCAGTTTAATCAGGAGTTTCTTGGTGTTTTATTAATTTGGTCCCAAAGAAGGAATTCAAGTCCTAGATAAATCTTCAATTTGCTATTCCCCAACGTATGGAAATGAAGTTGGGCCCATTTTTAATCTCTGCTGCCAGAGAGGCCCTTTCTGCTAATAGATAGAAACGCTTTTGCTCAACTTATGAATGACTCGTCGTCTTTCGGATATGGTTGACCTGAATTGGACTGAACTCCACCATATTCCGGCTGAGTGGGTCATTACTGGAATGAGACATTTGCTCTTCAGAGAACTTTATTTTAATTTAATTTTTTTTTTTTTTTTTTGAGATGGAGTCTCACTCTGTTGACCAGACTGGAGTGCAGTGGTGCAATCTCGGCTCACTGCAACCTCCACTTCCTGAGTTCAAGTGATCCTCCTGCCTCAGCCTCCCGAGTAGATGAGACTACAGGCAGGCGTCACCATAATTTTTGTATTTTTAGTAGAGACAGGGTTTCACCATGTTGGCTGTGCTGGTCTCGAACTCCTGACCTCAAGTGATCTGGCCTCCGAAAGTGTTGGAATTACAGGCGAAAGCCACCGCACCCGGCCAGAGAACAACTTTAGAATGAAGGAAATATGCAAAAGAACATCACATCAAGGATCTATTAATTACCAGCTATTAATTACTATATGTGGGTAATTATGACTATTACCCAAGCATTCTACGTTGACTGCTTGAGAGGATGTTTTTTCCGCATGGTGGAGTGCGGAGAAGGGCCAGGATTCTTAGGTTAATCTATCTGCGGGTTATGACTTCCCACAATAGCCACCCCCGGCCCCCACCAGCCCTTTTACTGGCTTCGGATGGAAAATCCCTACCCATGAGATGGTCCCTATAGTTTGACCAACAGTTGACCCAAAAGGTTATGGTCTTCAGTGTTTTAATTATATCCACGACTAGATATTGGGGTATGTGTTCTTCAAAGTGTGGAGCTGCCTACACTCCCAGGAACCAAATGGCCTCTGTCTTAAGAAAGTATGCTTACTAGGAAATACCCTGCCTACCTTAGGAATAAATGCAACTCAAGGAAGAAATAAGAGAGCTGAAAAAGCTGGTGCCATTTGGGAAAAAAAAGGGAAGGAATGAGATTTAACTGATGCTCAAAGTTTCTCCGATACAAAATATTTGGTCACGTATTCATAATCTGCTTGACATTTCCAGCAAAGCGAAGATGGCAGTAACTAAAGGAACTTCATACAAGAGAAAAGAAAGATCCATGGAGCTCCGGAGTTTCTGTTGGAACAAGACTCTTCTGTTTTGCTTATATCCAGTTAAGTTCGTTTAGTGTCTGATCCAGTGTCTGATGCAAGCCCACGTTCTCTTCTTGGGCCTGGGCAAGTTTCTCTTCCAGGTCAATTGTCTTTTCCAGTTGTGCAACCGTTCTCTCTGCAGATTCAGCACGGGTCTCAGCCTCTTTCAGTTTGTCAGACAGAAGTTTAATTTCTTCTTTATATTTGTCCTCCTTTTCAGAATACTCTTCAGACGCAGCCTCCAGGGATTTCAGATTGTTAGTAACATTCTGGAGTGCTTCCTCCCGGTCACCACATTTTAGTTCAGACACGTCCGCACGCTCCTCTGCCCTCCCAGCTCACCCTCCAGGATGACCAGCTTACGAGCTACCTCCTCGTGTTTGCGGTCAGCCTCTTCCGCAGTGTGCTTGGCCTCTTTGAGCTGCATCTTCTGAATTTCCACCTTCTCCTCATCCTTCAAGGCCCGGTTTTCTGTCACCTTCATTCCTCTCACTCTCCTCTGCAGCCTTTTCTGCCTCCTCCAGCTTCTGCAGGGCCATGGCAGTCGTTCCTGAGCCCTGTCCAACTCCTCCTCAACGAGCTGCATGCATCGGTTGAGAGCGGCCCCATCACCTTCAGCTTTCTCGCCTTCCAGCTCCCGCTGCAGGCCCCGCGCTCGTCTCCCGCGTCTCCCGCCTCGTCCTGCTGCTGCTGCGGGGCCTGGATCTCGCGCTTCTCGGCTGGACTCGGCTCCGGCCATAAAGGGAAATTTCTTATCCTTCTGAGTGGTATGCTTTCAACACCCCTTTTCCATTTGTGTGTGTACGTGGTTTAGAAAGAAATGATTTGTGATGATCTGTGATGCTTTTCATACACTAATGTAATATATAAAAGGAAACAAAATGCGTGATATAAGGGAAAATGTCAGAAGTTTTAGATGCAGGGTAGATATATTTAAGGTTTTTGCCATTTGCTAGTTAATTATCTTTTGGAAAAGTAGAATGCTATGATATTTTAAAGATTTTACAACTAAATCTTTAAAATTTTCATTTTAAATCAGAAGCCAACATGGGTTCCCACCAAAGGATCCATGGTGTGCTTTGACTCAGACATGTATACTACTAAAAAATTTAAAAAAATAAAGATTTCTAAACTCAGCTGCCCGTCTCTCTAAGGAGAAATCTAAAGCCCAAGTTGGTTGACCTCAAATGATTTTCTGGATCCTAGATGGTTTTCTTTACATATCATGTCAAAATATCAAAGATTGAAGAGTAGTTTTCAAATACTACCCCAGAAACGATAAAGGGAAGTGATGGGTTCCTGAGCAAAGATGGAGCACAGATGCCCTTCTGGCCCTGACAAGGAGAGGAGCAGAGGGGAGGGAGCCTGAAGACACCAAGAGAAACTGCAGGTACCGTAAGTGTGACTCAAGAAGGCACAGATAAATTGTTTCAGGATGCCCAACATGAGATGTGAGCAGACTGAGAGCCGTCAGACTCAGAAACCCCCACTCACCCATCTGGGGAGTGCCCATGAGTTTACTTTTACCCTGTCACATGCCACCATCTACATTTAGACATGAACTTGTTCAGGCAGACAATGAAAGAGCACATTGACAGAATGAGCATTTATCAAGAGAAGCTGAGTTAATCTGATAAGGAACATTTTAAACACCACCACCAATCTATATAGGGTAAGGTGAAACCAGTTTTAAATGAACAAAGGTTTGTTAGATGGGTAAACCGGGTGTCATGGGGTTTGGTGTACAGATAATTTCCTCACCCAGGTAGTAAGTATAGTACCTGATAGACATTTTTTCTTGTCCTCTCCCTCCTCCCACCCTCCACCCTCATGCAGACCCTAGTGTCTGTTGTTCTCCTCTTTGGGTTCATATGTTCTTGTTTAGCTCCCACTTATGAGTGAGATTATGAAGTATTTGGTTTTCTATTCCTATGTTATTTTGCTTAAGATAATGGCCTCCAGCTCCAACCATGTTGTTCCAAAGGATATGATCTCATTCTTCATTATGGCTGTGTAGTGTTCCATGGTATATATGTATCACATTTTCTTTATCCGGTCTACCATTGATGGGCATGTAGGTTGATTCCGTATCTCTGCTATTGTGAAGAGTGCTGCAGTGAACATATGTATGTATGTGTCCCTATGGTGGTATGATTTCTGTTGCTTTGGGTATATACCCAGTCATGAGATTATTGGGTCAAATGGTAGTTCTGCTTTAATTTCTTTGAGGAATTGCCACACTGCCTTCCACAGTGGTTGAACTAATTCACACTCCCACCAGTCGTGTTTAAGGATTCCCTTTTTGATGCATCCAGTGTCTCGTATTTTTTGACTTTTTAATGGTCCTTCTGACTGGTGTAATATGGTATCTTCCTGTGGTTTTAATTTGCATTAGAAATCACCTTAGTGATAATTAGTGGTGTTGACTTTTTTTTCATATGGTTGTTGGCTGCATGTATGTCTTCTTTCCAAAAGTCTGTGTTCCGCAGTGGCTCGTGCCTGTAATTCCAGCACTTTGAGAGGCTGAGGTGGGGAGATCACCTGATGTCAAGGGTTTGAGACCAGCCTGGCCAACCTGGCAAAACCCTGTCTTTACTAAACATACAAAAATTAGCTGGGCATGGTGATGGGCACCTGTAATCCCAGCTACTCAAGAGGCTGAGGCAGGAGAATTGCTTGGACCCAGGAGACAGAGGTTGCAGTGAGCAGAGATTGCGTTATTGAACTCCAGCCTGCGTGACAAGAGCAAGACTCCATCTCAGGGGGGGAAAAAAAAAAAACCCAGAACGTATCTGGTCATGTTCTTTACTCAGTTTTTAATGGGACTGTTTTGTGTTTGTAAATTTAAGTTCCTTATATAGTCTAGATATTAGACTTTCGTTAGATGTATAGTTTGCCAAAATATTCTCCCATTCTGTAGACTGTCTGTTTACTCTATTGAGAGTTTCTTTTGCTGTGCAGAAACTCTTTAGTTCAATTAGATAAGAGTTGTCCAGCCCGGGCTACAGAGCAAGACTCCGTCTCAAAAAAAAAAAAAAAAAAAAAAAAAAAAAAAAAAAAAAAAAAGAGTTGTCACTTTCAGCTTTTGCTGCAATTGCTTTTGGCATCTTCATTCTATGTCCAGAATGATATTTTACCTGAATTGTCTCCCAGGGTTTGTATATTTTGGGGTTTTACATTTAAGTCTTTAAATCCATCTTGCATTGATTTTTCTATGTGGTGAAAGGAAGGGGTCCAGTTTCAATCTTCTGCATATGGCTAGCGCATTTATCCCAGCACCATTTATTGAACAGAGGGTTCTTTCCCCATTAATGTTTTTGTCAGCTTTGTCAAAGATTAGATAGGTGTAGGTGTTTGGCCTTATTTATGAGCTCTGTATTCTGTTCCATTGATCTATGTGTTTGTTTTTGTACTAGAAGCCCTGTAGTGTAGTTTGGAATCTGGTCATGTGATGCCTCCAGCTTTGTTCTTTTTGCTTAGGATGGCTTTGACTCTGGGCTCATTTTTGGTCCAAGGTGAATTTTATATAGTTTTTTTTTCTATTTCTGTGAAAAATGCCATTGGCAGTTTGATGGGAATAAAATTGAATCTGTAAATTGCCTTGGGCAGTATGGTCAGTTTAACAATATTGACTCTTCCTATCCATGAGCATCAAATGCTTTTCCTTTTGTTTGTGTCATCTCTGATTTCCTTGAGCTGTGTTTTCTAGTTCTCATTGCAGAGATCTTTCACCTCCCTGGTTAGCTGTATTCCTGGTATTTGATTCTTTTTGTGCCAATTTGAATGAGATTATGACCCTTATTTGGCTCTTGGCTTGGATGTTGTTCGTTTATAGGAATGCTACTGATTTTTTATACATTGATTTTTCATTCGTAAACTTTCCTGAAGTTGTTTATCAGCTGAAGGAGTTTTTGGGACAAGACTATGAGGTTTTCTAGATATAGAATGATGTTGTCTGCAAAAAGGGCTAGTTTGATTTTCTCTCTTCCTGTTTGGATGCCTGTTATTTATCTTGTCTAATTGCATTGGCCAGGACTTCCAATACTGTGTTGAATAAGAATGGTAAGACAGGGCATCTTTGTCTTGTGCCAGTTTTCAAGGGGAAATGTTCCAGCTTTTGCCCATTCAGTATGATGTTGGCTGTGAGTTTGTCATAGATGGCATTTATTATTCTGAAGTATGTTCCTTCAATGCCTAGTTTATTGAAGGTTTTTAACATGAAGCGATTTTGAATTTTATTGAAAGCCTTTTCTGTGTCTATTGAGAAAATTATGTGTTTGTTTTTAGTTCTGTTATGATGAATCACATCATAAATGTATGTATTTTTAAGTGGAGAATATAGAGTTAATTGAATAAATATTTATACAATTAATAACAAAGTAACAATGACATTGATTTCTGTTCCATAATGTGGTAGAAAGTTTACTGTTTTGGTTTCCTTTTGCCATAACTTAGGGTATCCTCCTTTTCCTTTATATAAAAGTCAAATTAAATACAGACAAAGCTAAATGAAAGCTTGACTTGCAGCTTTTCTCTTACCAAGTTCACATTATACTGATTCTTGATGTTGGTCCAATACAGAAAAACGAAGCTAAATATCTTCCCAGCAAAACCATTTTAACTTCTGGAACATGTAGAAATTTGTAGGAACAGCAGATTTTTGACTTGGAGGAATTATTTTCCAGCTCTACAAAAATGTTCATTCACTTTGTATCTACAGGCTTGTTTTGGTGGAACAGCTGTTTGTCATTCAGAATCTGCATCTATAAATCCATCATAAAGACTATCCAAATTTAAAACATCCATTGTTTGTAAACACTTCAAAACATATTGGATGTCATCAAAATAAAACCCCTCTTTCTCTGGGAAAATGGTTTTAAAGCACAGATTTAATCTGTATTAATGAAATTGAAGTTGGTTTCCAAATATTTTGTTTAAAAAACTAGAATTTCCTGTTTAATTTGGCTGCCCTTTACATGTATTTTTGAGTTCTGATGTAGTTTTATTTCTGCCAAAAATAAATCACTTTTTCATTGGATGAGTTTTTGTTGCAACCTGCAGATGGCATTGAACAACCCTGGGGGAGTGAGTTCATCCTTTCCTAGACAACTTATGGTATTTTCCAAGATATTAAACAGTTTTGGAAAAACAGCATGTACATTTCTGATTTTCTTTCTTTTTCCATAATCATCTTCAATGTATTATTAGAGAAAAATATTCTTTTTTCCCTGCATTTTGAATATATGATTTTATGGCAGGTATCTTTAACATCTTTTCTATGGCCAGCAACATTGATAACAAGCTTCTAGGCACATGTATAGGAGAGTTACCTTCTTTCATTTCTTTAAGCTAAAAAAAATGTTAAATCCTACTATGTATTTTGGGCAAACTGAAATGTGACCAAAATTTTTCCTTATAAAACACCACCACCGGTAAGCAAATCATTTTACACAAAAATGCATGCGGGCTATGGAGCAGGTAGCACTGTTTTATTTTTATGGGTAAGAAGTTTATAGACTAAATGGAATTGGCCAAATTTTACCCTTGCATTGTCTGCTGAAGATGCACATAGATAAGCGAAGTTTAGTTTCTAGGTGAACGAGATACCAACTATCTACAGGTTCACCATCTTCATGGATACCAAGAAGATCATTTGAAACTATATAATTTTTTCCTTTTGAGTTGATACATGGTAAATGTACAAATTTCTGGGATACAGAGTGATATTTTGATTCATGTATACAATGTAGAATGATCAAATAAGGGTAATTGGCATATCCTTCACGTTGAATACTTATCATTTGTGTTGTAAACATTCAAAATCGGTTTTTCTTTTTGAAAATACATCTTTATGATTAACCATATTTATCATACAGTGCTACAGAAGACTGGAGCTTATTTATCCTATCTAGCTATAACTTCGTATCTGTTCACCAACAGCTCCCTTTTCTCCCCGGCCGCCTACCCTTCCAACTTCTAAAGACCATAGTTCTATTGTCTACTCCTATGACCTCAGTACCTCATTTTTCTTTAGTTCCAACATATAAAATGAGAATGTATAATATTTATCTTTATCCCAGGGAATGGTTTCCCAAAACATGTTTTTTTCTTTTTTTTTTTTTTTTTTTTTGTGCTAAAACCAGGACAGTACTGGAAAAACCAGGTATGGCAGTCACCCTACATTCAGAGTAAAATACTAGTCAAAAGTGTAGAGCACGCTTTCAATGTATTTCCTATAATGTGGAACCCAGAGCCAATATCCAAGAAAAAAGAAATATGGGTGTGTTATTGGCAATAGCTTATAGTGTCTTGCAAAAAAACCTCCAAAAAAAAGTTCCTTAAATCGTACAAGTATCTTGAAAGTGCCCTCCTTTCTTTTGTTCTTCCTTGATAAAGGCATATTGGTGTCACCTTTGTTGTTTATGGGATGTGCAGTTGCAAGCCAGGAGGCGGCTGCTGCCCAAGCAGAGGCTGTGCTCTGTTTCAATCGGCAGTGACTGACCCATGAGTTCCAATGCAGAGCCCTTGGCTCTTCTGAGTAGCTGTGTCCTTCATGCCAGGGTGTGCCTGATGTGTTTCTTTCCTTGTAACATGGTCAAATCAGAAGATACTCTTCTTTCTTTCCACTGGAAGGATAAGAGATCACTTGTGTATTCTTGGAGTGGTCATGGGCTGGGATAAAATTCTGATACAGTGCAGGTGATGGTGGAGGTGGGTCTCTAAACCATTACTGCAGGACTTTTTCAAAAGTCCCTCATATGTACACCATCATCTCAAAGTCATGTATATGACAGTGGAAGCTCTTGAGGCTTTTGAAACATTCTTTCTCCCCACCTTCTCACTTTCTTGAACCCATACATTCAAGTGCTTTCCCAAGGTAAAATGCCAGTGTATTAGAATTGATGTTTCATATAAGGTATGCCAGGCACTTCAGTTACACTGGAGGAAAGGAAATAGCAACAGAACAGTTGCAGTCATGATTTTCCTGAAACATTTTGTACAAGTTTCAGTTATAACATTGCAACGACCATGTCAGCTACACCAGGTTATGAGAAAGAATTTTGAAAACATGTTAGCAAAATCTTTCGAGTAACCATCAAGAGAAAAGAGACTTAGGAAACTGACAGAGGAGACTCATATTGGGTGTGACTTCTTCGTATGTTTAATAAATCATTAAATATTTAATACATATCTAACACTCCAGGGTCTTCATATGTTAGTGATTTTCTCTTATACTTTGTATTAGGTGCCATATGGATTACTATGCTTGGACAATTTGATTAGAATATAGCAAAATTTATGCTAGGGGAGGTACTGGGCTCAATGAGACCAAATAGAATTTTAATCAGCAAACTGATACTATGTACAGAAATGTTTCAAATATTTTCTATTGCTGATATGTTTGTACACATTGCTCATCAGTGCAAATACAATACAATAAAGTGTTTAAAGTTCTTCAAATTATTTAATAAATTATGCTACTTATTTTTTAAAAAGTTATTTTCTAATTTTCAATGGAGACAAGTTTTTGCAAGAACAAGTCCTAAAAGTAGGAGAAGCAGAGTGATGTTGAAGCCACATTTTTCTTGATCTGGATTTTGTGGTGAAATTAAATACTTTCTCATTTAGCTATATGAGTAGACTTACATATGGAAAGGTATCAAGCATATATGTGAAAAACCCTAGTGTAGGTAGGATTAGATATGCATAAAAAATTAAGAGGTTTGTATAATGATCATTTTGTCATGGTGGCTTCAGGTGGGGGGAAAAACCTGTAAAACATTAGACTAGGCCAAAATTGAAGTGCTTTTATTTTGAAATCAAGAATACACAAAACTATCATGAAATAATAAAAGTATAGCCCAAAAGGTGACTGTTTTCTTAAAATAAAAATCTACATGTAATGGCATAGATGCAAGTTGATGAGTTTACAAACATTACCTCTGCTCTCCCCCTCTCTGCAGTGCCCTAGTTGTAGGCTGGACCTTGGCTTCTTGCTTTTGTCATTATGAAAAGTTTCCAGCCTCATTAGCGTTGGTGTGCTGGGAGGTGCTCACCTCTGGGAGGGTGGGTTGACACCATACTTTTGCCTTCCGTAGGGGTCCTTATCAAACAAATAAAACTTCCTCTGTTGGATGCATTTTCATAGCCACTTGGATAATTTTAATGTGGTTTTTGATGCATGGGACATTTATGTTGTCAGAACAACAGTTTTACATGATTTGTACAAGAGCTTTTTATGGCTTTTAAAAATGATTCTAAAATCCAGAAGAGGTTTAGCATGAGTGATGGGTAAATGGGCCCAGTAGGAGAAATTGAATATCAGGGAAAAGTCCTTTCACTTGTGAATGTAATTACTGTAACTTTGGTAAGGTCTAATCTGCTAGTTTTTAAGCTAAGTAGAAGAACTGGACATAAGATTATAGCTTATAAATAAATTATATATTTTGAACACAAAAGCCACCATTGGACTGTAATAATACATTACATTTGTACATAACTCATGGTTTTCAAAGTACTGTTACCTGCATTATTTAATTTGACCTTCACAATCACCTTGAGGTTCAGGCAGGAATAAAAATATTTGTACTATCATACAACAGATGAGGAGACTGAGGCTCAGATAGGATACAGATTTGAGCAGAATTTTTATAAACTTTTCTTGGGATTTTTAGAGTTGCTCATGAATGAAATAAATTTCACCAATTAAATCCGTAGGAATTCTTTTTTTTTTACTTTTTATTTTTTCTGATACGAAGTCTTGCTCTGTCGCTCAGTCTGGAGTGCAGTGGCGTGATCTCAGCTCACTGCAACCTCCGCCTTCTGGGCTTAAGCAATTCTCCTGCCTCAGCCTCCCAAGTAGTTGGGATTACAGATATGTACCACCATGCCCAGCTAATTTTTGCATTTTTAGTAGAAACAGGGTTTTGCCATGTTGGCCAGGCTGTTCTCAAACTCCTGGTCTTAAGTGATCTGCCCACCTCAGTTTCCCAAAGTGCTGGGATTACAGGCATGACCCACTGTGCCCAGCTCATAGGATTTCATAGATGGAATTAACAGAAGCTTATTCCATCCAGCAAGATGATCATCTATGTAGAAAAATTATTGAACAGTCCCTATTAATTAAATGACTCCACATTTAATAAAAAGTTATGTGGACGCATAAGAGAGAAGCAACAATTAGAAGAAAGGGATAGACCATGGTAGCGATTCGTTCTCTTGTCTGTGGTTTAGAAAAGTTTTATTCTAGCAGACATATTATCAAGAAGTGGTTCCCAAACTGTAAAAGAGAGCAAGTGATATGGTATTTATTAATTCTGAAGAGCTGAAGTACTATTAGCAGACAAGGGCTTAAGGCAGGAAAGTTGAGTGAAGTTGCAATATGGCAAAGAGAAGCATATTGCTTGAGTATCACAGAATTCCAAAGAAAACTGGAGGAAAAACAAACAAAAACTTTTGCTGGTATCAAATTTCCCTTCCAGAGACTGGATGTGTATTCACTATAGTTAAGATGTGAGGTTAGGGGAATAGGTCTCCTTTGCAGTTTATGGCTGGTAAGCAGGAAAACAAATAGTAGAATAAAAGCCAACGGGAAATTTGAGGAAGGTAGAGTTGGAGTCAGGGTCAAAGTAGTCAGTTTGAATTTGCTAACAGTAACGATTTGAGTAAAGGCTCAGGATACCAAATAGACCAGGGTAGTGGAGGCATTCATCATGTGAAGTGGAAGGTGGCTTTGAAATGCTTGGAAGTATTTGTAAGTAACAACAACAAAAGAAGACAAAAAAAGAAGGGTTTTGTATTTGGCTGAATCATATTAAATTTTCATTTTTGTAGGACAAAGTAGGTTGAATGACAGCAAGTTGATATGGTTTGACCCAAATGCATTTCTTCCGGATTGTGTTAGTTATTTACCTTGATAGAGAAATGATGCAAATAAACAGGAAGTGAAAGGCTCTGAAGAGAACGTAATATTTTCTCATCAATAATTATAGGATCTTACATTAATGAGAAATATTTACCATTATAAAAAATAGAGATTTAGTAATTCCCCTTTCCTCTCTCTCTCCACCCAAATTTGAGCTCAATCCCTGTACTTCATTCTCTTCTTTGAACCCCCTCCTTCCCACACCTTAAACACATTTCACTTTTCCTCTTCTTTACTTCTCTGCACTCCTTTCTAAGATTCAACGATCAATTGCTAAGAGCTGGATCTCAAGCAATGCCAGTGGCAGGGATGTGAACCTGTCCTGGCTCTGGATGAACTCACTAGTTAATGGTAATTTATGATATTGGCACATCTAAGTAGAGAAGGAAAATGCATTTCCGAATGAAAGGCTGGCATTTAGTGTTGTTCTAAACAATGTATTTACGGGGAAATAAAAATTCCTTTTCACTAAATACTAGAAATTGAGTTTTACTGTTTTTTTAAATACATAAATGGATATTTAGCAGACATGAAGCAGAATCAGATTATTGCTTGTAATAAGATCCTTTTCTATAACTGAAAGATAGATCCTTGTAATAAGATCCTTTAATAAGGATATTATCCTTGTAATAAGATCCTTTTCTATAACCTTAAGAAAAATAAAACAAATAACAGCAATTTTATCCAAAATTTGTTTTTACTTCATCAAATTATAGCATACATATAGAAAAGTTATAATGTGCAAAACTCCTAAATGCACCTGCAGTTGAGGGGATTTTCACCCCACCAACAGCAAGATGTGCATTATTTCCTACAGCTCAACAGGCTCCTTTGTGCCTATCCCTAGTCAATATCCCACAGATGCAGCCACTATTTTGAATTTCGTTATCGGAAATTATTTTTGTCTGAAGTACAAATAATTTTTCATTTGGAAACTTATTCTGTATAGCTTTGTAAGCATCTTCATGTAAATATATTCAGAACAAACATCTCAAAAACTAAATCAAAAACATTTGAGACACAAATGACTCAGAAAACAAACAATTTACCAGCATGAAGATTCAGATTTTTGATTGAGATACACGTCCTGCCTGTCTGAGATGACCTGAGATTCTGAATATGGAGGGCCTGCGCATTGTGGTAGCTGTTTTGGTCTTCAGCACCTGTGACATCTGTCAGTTTTTTAGAAGCCACAACACCTCCCCCTAGAAGGGAGCTGTCCGGAATGAGCCCTGTGCATCCCTGGAGGTAGATGAAGAGGAAGCAGGCATGTGAATTATTCATTACCAGTCTTAGTTTCTCCTCCTGATAAAATACATGGTTTCTAAGATAAGGCAATAGGTGACTATTTAAGCTGAATTTATGCTGGCACACCTGGTCTACCAGGAGGGCATTTGAGAAGAGTTGGCCAATCCAAATCATCCCAGAGAATCTGGGCTTTGTCATCTGACTATCCCCATGGCCAATTTATTCCCAGCTTCCAGGGTTTTGTGGACTGCAGCATCTTGGTATTAAGACACCAATATCTCAGATCTTAAGTTATGCTCTATATGTTTGATGTACAGTTCTTCCACTTATTGATAATATAATTTTGGGCAAGAAACTTACTGTTTCTTAAATTCAGTGTGATCCTCTGAAAATGCGAGTGATTCTATTTGACATTGTGTTAGAAATTTAGTGAATTAACACATGTATGATGCTTAGAAGAGTGTCCTGTGATATATGCCCGGTGGCCGGGATGTGAACCTACCCCAGGTTCTGGATGAACTCACTAGAGTTCATACCCTTTGCCTGAAAATCATTACACTTGCAACCATGATTGAGCCTTATCTTAGCCAGGCACTATGAACCCAGTTATTGAGGGTGGGGACTTCACATCTGTTCCCATTTCTCCTCCAGACCTCCAGATGTGAGGAGTCTCTCCTCCACCTATCAATACTTTGGGTCGGCTTTCTCCGTGTTTGCTGCAATCTTCCCTGTGAGAGCCTGGTGAGGTCCAAAGAGGAAAGCCGGCAGGAAGTTCCAAAACCCCTAGCTCTGTGGTCCCCAGGGCTTCACTTTCTCCTAACCCATATTCACCCTTTAGCAATTTGTTACAGTTGTTGAATTACTGAATTACTGACCTTCCTACTGGGTCTTATGGCATGCAGCAGGGTCTGTCCAAGTAAGTACCTGCTGAAGCCCTGTTCATCCCTGTAGGTGCCTGTCTCTCTCCAGGTTTTGAATTAATGATTTGCCATGTGACCTCGATTCATTGATGGGTTCACGACAATACATTAACTTGTGATTGTCTAGATTTTTCTTGTTATAATCACAAAAATGACTCTCCTCTCTATAATTCCAAGTTGAAGCTAGAAATCATTAATTTTTAATTTTCCTTTTTATTTTCCTAAAGTACTTAAAAAGTGATGTAAAGCCTCATAAATACTGTTTAGCTTAAATTCATAAGTTTCTCTTTGTAGCATTTTTGTTAGTGTTTCAATTCAAATACTTTTTATAATTTTCAGACTTATGTACAAATTAGAACATGATCTGTGGAACCAGAGTGTTTTGATTCATATTTTACTTTCCTGTTGTATGATTTTGGGCAACTTATTTAACTCTACTCATTGGGTTTTTCATTTGTAAAATGGTCATAAGGATAGTAATACACATGTGGTAATTTAGAAAATTAAATAAAATGATACATGTAAATCATTTAAAAGAGAGGGTGGCAGTATTAAGAAGGTAATACATTTCAGTATTATATTTATTATTTGGAACACATTTAATAATAACAATACAACAGCATATTTTGCTCATCCTTTTTGATCATATTATCTTTCATTATCATTTATTATCATGTATTTGGTAATATTTTCTTCCTTTTTAAAATACTATTGTGTGGTTATGTTATATAATTTTTGTATGTTTATTAAATTATATAAAAGTAGCATTATATAAAATACATGTATTTCATAAATGTATAATTATGCAAGAGCCTTTACATTATATCATTTTAGACATAATTTTATATTTGGATACTTATCCATATTGATGCAGGTAGACAGTACTGATTTTACCTGTTGTATAATATTTTGCCATGAGACTATTTCATAATTTGTATATTTATTTCCTTGATGGAGTTTTAGATTATATCAACAATTTCCTTATAAACAAAGCTAAAATTAGATCCTTATACATGATTTCTATTCACATGTGGATATATTATGAAGCATTTTAATGTCACAAAATAGAAACACCTTTTTAAAATAGGTATTTCCATATCTTTTTTGGAGTGTTTTAACCTATCAGCTTTATATGTGGATTCCTGTTTCTACACATCCTTGTTCATATTCACATTAGTAAACAAGAATCTCTATATATTCTGGATTTACATATATCCTTCATTGAATTATTCAACTCATTGTTGCACACTATTTAATTTCAGTAGATGTTTTAGGTAAATTCCCCTCCTGACTTCTTTATCTTTGACTTTTGTTTGTTGGCCGTTACTGTTTTGTATAAATTTTGAAATGAGTTTTTTCAAATTCTAAAAAAATTCTTGTCATAATTTCTCTTGGGACTGTATTGAAGTTAAAGATTATTTGGGGGATAGCTTTCTTTATGGTAAAGTCTTTGGTGTATCATGCAAGTATTAGATTATTCTCTTTATAATCTTCTATCACTTTTATTCATGAAGACTAATATAATTGTCTTAGAACAAGTACCATGAATGTTACCCTATTTTGACCAATACTGTTGTAGGACATCAGTCAGAGTGGTGGGAGAAACTATAGGGAGAGGAACAGGCCTTCTGAAAGGTCAGAAGGCTCTGCATAGCTTCAGGGGAGAATAAGCTAAAGGCAGCTGTTCTCTGACCCTGAGGCAGAGGGCAAGGACTAGGTACAAGGAAGTATAGGGGAATTTATCTTAAATAGGCTTGTTTACTCATGTTGTCCAAAAACTGACCTTTTATCATCCACACACACTACTCCCTGAAAGGGGGAACAATGTTAATTACCTACAGATTGTGTTTGCTGCAAGCTTTTGGCATTATGTCTGTACTGAATGAAAGCAAGCATCCCCAGGTGTTTGAGACTGCTCACTCTTTGGCCACTACTGCCAGGCAGTCCCCTAGCTGCCCTTACACTGCATACCTGTGTCTGAGTACTCCTTTCATCCATTGCTCGGCCAGGGTCTGGGGGCTGGAACTGGCAGCTGGTGCTCCGTGTAAGGAATGCCACAACAGATTGTGACGGAACACTCGAAAACAAAGGTGAAGTGACTGTGCAGTAAGTAATTGGTGCCTGCTCAGGATTTCCAAGTTCAAGGCAATTTTCAAGCTAGGGCTTCATCATGGGAAAACAGTTATCAGCTAACCAGCAACAGTATGTAAAAGTATTGAAACAGTTGCTTAAAGCTAGTGGCACCTTGGTTTCGAGGCCCAATTAAGGGACCTAATGCAAACTGTTGTTTTTCATAACCCATGGTTTCCAGAAGGCAGCGTGCTAGACCTAGAGCTCTGGGAACAAGTGGGGAGAAATCTTAAATGACACCATACACAAGGGCAATGGGTCCCAGTAACATCTTTAACCTTGTGGGCCCTAGTTAGAGCTGCTTTTGCCCTGCTCTACACAGAAGAGCCTAAAAAAGGAGAGGAGGAAGAACCATCACCTACCTTACCATCACCTCCTCCTCCTCCCTCAGCCCCACCATTACCAAGTAAAGATACCAATGAGGAGACGGAGGTTTTTCCTGAGTCCCTTATCCCAATAAATTGGAAAAAGACAGGGGATACACTATAGTTATAGGACCCTGTCATAGGCAAGCAGCATTAGAAGAGGAGCTCTTGGCCTGCCCTGCAATGTAAGATCAACAAGGCAATCAGGTACATGAACGCATTACTTTCAACATTTATAGAGAAATAAGAAAGAGCATTAGAGAAAACGGAGCCACTAGCCCATTTATGAAAGTATTAATTGAGGCCATAGCAATTTCCATATGACCCTGCGGGACTGGTCAGTATAAGCTGAAACAACTTTAGAGGTCAGTCAAAACCTTCTCTGGAGGGCAGAATTTGATGAACTGTGTGAATAATAGGCCAACCAGAATCAATTGGCTGGGCAAAACGTAATGGCTGCAATGCTCCAGGGGAGGGGTCCCTATGTGAATACACAATCTCTAATCATGCCCATCCCTGTTAATCTTTGCAGATGGGACCTATTAGCCCAAAGAGGGGTCAGCCTCCAGACCCCTTCCTAATAATGACCACTGTTGTGATTCCTCCCCTACCCCTGACATGACTCTCTCAAGATCCAATTTGGGTAGAATGGCGGCCTATAAAGGGAGAGAAATTACAATAAGCCGATGAATTAGTTGAGGAGCTATTAAAATCTGGCCATATAGAACCATCAAACAGCCCTTAGAATTTGCCCATTTTCATCATTTCCAGAAAGTCTGGTAAATGGAGACTTTTGCATGGCTTACATGCTATCAATGCTAATTTGCAACCTATGGGGTCCCTTCAACAGGGACTCCCTTCCCCTGCAGCAATTCCTCGAGATTGGCCAATAGTCATCATTGACTTAAAAGACTGTTTTTATAATATTCCCCTTACAAAACAGGACAGAGAAAAATTTGCATTTATAATACCAGCTATTAATAATGAAAGGCCACCTTGCCAATTTCATTGGAAAGTACTTTCTCAAGGAATGCTGAACAGTCCTACCATGTGTCAGTATCATGTAAATTAAGCTTTGATCACCAGTAGAAAAGAATTTCCTAATTGAAAGATGATCCATTATATGGATGACATCTTACTTGTGGCCCCAATGGAGCTGATACTTTTGAATTTATATCCCTCTGTCAAAAGGAATACATAGTTAAGAGGTTTAATCATAGCACCTGAAAGAGTACAGATGTCCTCTCCTTGGAAATATCTTGGATACATACTAACTTTCCAATTAGTAAGACCTCAAAAGGTTAAACACTGACAACTTTCACACCTTAAATTATTATCAAAAATTACTGGTTGATTTTAACTGACTTCACCACACCTTGGGCATAACTACTGATAAATTACACAACCTGTTTTCTATCCTAAAGTTATTTGTATTTCCTACTAAACATTCCCTAACAGGATTAATAGGAGAGATGGCCCCAGGGCTGCACTTTCTAAAATGGGTTTACTCACATATCAGGATTAAAACACTATCTCCCTCTGTCCAGCTAGTTAGTAAAGTTGTCTAAACAGGCTGCAGACAAGGCAATCAGTTGCTAGGTTAACACCCTGATGTCATAAGAATACCCTTGAGTAAAAAGCAATTCGAAGTAGATTGCCCTATCTCTGGATCTTCAGATAGCACTCTCTGATTATGCAGGCCATATAGAATGTGCCCTTCCCGCTGACAGACTACTTCAGTTCTTATCTCTTACTCCTGTAGTTATGCCTACAAAGGTAGTTCACTCCCCCATACCTAATGCTTTAACACTTTTCACTGACGGCTCTGTAAAAATGCAAAAGCAGCTAGCTGGTGGGAACTGCACAACTCCTTCACTCGATCTGGATTCACTAGCACTCAGAGAACTGAGGTTGGAGCCCCAATATTGGTCCTGGAAACCTTTTCCGCTCAGCCCATCAATATTGTTAGTGACTCTACTTATGCTGTTTATTTATTGCAGAACCTTGAGACAGCCCTCATTAAGACCATTCTTGAGCCCACTCTGTGTGTACTTTTTCTTTGACTTCAGCAGTTGCTGGATCTATGAACACATCCTGTTTTTAGTCACACAAATTTGGGCCCACAACTCGCTGCCTGACCCACTAGCTTATGGCAATGGTCAAGCAAACCTGCAGGTTATGACATCACTGCTTGACCAAGCCACCCAATCACATCAATTTTTCCAACAAAATTGGAGAAACTTATCTAAACAATTTCAGTTAACCCAAAGGCTAAACAAATTATTGTGCAATGCCCAGATTGCCAGCTCACAGGCACATCTCCTTCTTCAACAGGTGTTAGCCCTAGAGGACTAGAACCTAATCAGTTATGGTAAACAGATGTTACACATGTCCCTGAGTTTGGAAAACTGATATGTACATGTATCCATTGATACCAATTCCTACTTAATTAGTGCTCATGCTTTTCGTGGAGAGTCCGCTCAATATGTCATTAAACATCTTCTGTGTTTATGGGGTGGCCTACAAAAATTAAAAGTGATAATGGTCTGGCTTATGCCAGCTCACAGTTTCAACATTTTTGTCACATATGGAATGTCCAACATTCCAAGAGTATCCTGTACAACCCCAGGGACAGGCCATAGAACATGCCTTAAAAATATGCTCAGAAAACAAAACAAAGGGGGAATATGTGTAAGGACTCTGCAACACTACTGGCACAAGCCTTATTTACCCTGGATTTTAAAAATTTAGATGGTAAATTTCAATCAGTTATAGAAAACCACTTTGCAAAAATCACTCAAGATATGGCACCTTCAGTTTTGTGGGAAGATGTAAATAGTAATGTATTGTATAGTCCAAGTGATTTGCTAACATGGGGAAGAGGATATGCTTGTTTTCACATCCCCTTAGGTCCTCTTTGGATTCCAGCACGAGGCATCAAACCTTACCATGTTGTGGCTAGGACCCAACTTGGTACCAGAAATGAAGAAAATGACCCTGGAGGACCTGCAACCCTGGATGATGTGGCTTCCTCAATGACACGGGCTCCAGGCATTACTTGGGAGATGCTGAAGAAGATCACTCAGGAGGCTGAGCAAATCCTACTCCAGACACAGACACCATTCATGCCAGATAATTTGTTCCTTGCTATGCTTTCCATTGTACATCGCAACTCTCATAGGGTATTAACCTTTTTTATTCTGTTACTTTTCCTGCTACCTGTACCAGCTACAGGGCCCATCTTCCAGATCTACATTACTTCTGCCTTATTACTTGGGCAGACACCCACTTCCCAGCTTGTAACAATGTGACTGATTGACTATGAGGGATTGACATACCCCTGGTAGGGCCCCTCAGTAATGACACACATTAGATGGAGGTGCCAAGTAACATTACATATCACTCCTTGATTGGAAAAGAATAATACTGATTATACTCATGTTTGTCTGTTATTTACTAATTCTAGGATGCAAAGCCAGAACATGAGCTTTAACTGCTGCACCTGTCAAACCTGTTGCTGAACACATCTGTACTCTTAAATCAACAAAACCTGATGCAAAAAATTTAAAAAGGGGTAGATGTAGGAGATCAGTCAGAGTGGTGGGAGAAGCTATAGGGAAAGGAGCAGGCCTTCTGAAAGGTCAGAAGGCTCTGCATAGTTTCAGGGGAGAATAAGCTGAAGGCACCTGTTCTCTGACCCTCAGGCAAAGGGCAAGGACTAGGTACAAGGAGGTATAGGGGAGTTTATCTTAAATAGGATTGTTTACTTATATTGTCCAAAAACCAACCTTTGATCATCCATGCATGAGACTGCTCCCTGAAAGGAGGGACAATAATGTTAATGACCCACAGATTGTGTTTGCTCCAGACTTTTGGCACTGTGTCTGTACTGAATGAAAGCAAGCAGCTCCAGGTGTTCAAGACTGCTCACTCTTCGGCCACTAGTGCTGGGCAGTCCCCTAGCTGCTCTAACACTGCATACCTGTGTCTGAGTACTCCTTTCATCCATCGCTTGGCCAGGGTCTATGGGACAGACCCAGCAACTATAAATGAAAGTGTTTAGTTCCATCTATTTTATTTATGTGATCATATATGATATATAAAAAAGTTACCAAATTTCATAATCTTGAATTTTATCTAAACATCATACCAAATGCTTTTATAAGTTATAAAGATTTTCAGTTTAACATGTAGAGAATCAAACTGAGAATAGGTTTTCAAATCTGTCATTCCAAACATTATACAGGTGTGTGTGTGTGTGTGTGTGTGTGTGTGTGTGTGTGTGTGTACCTATTTTTTTTTTTGGCTCAGTTCTCTCACACAGTGTTGATGAGGGATAGTGATATCATGTACCCTGCATTATTTTTGTCTTTAACAAAAATATCTCAAAAAATTCACTATTAAATATAATGCTTCCTGTGGTTTTTAGTAAGCAAATTAGAAAAGCAACTACTTAAATATATGTACGTATATATAATGTATATGTATACATATGTGGAGACATATATATGGAGATAAATATATGTACATATACACCTAAATTGCTGATTAATATTACCAAGGAATTTACCCTATGTGGAAAAATATGATTTTCACCTTGGAAATGTTATCTTTTGAATTACATCTGTGTTAAATTAGAGGAAATTTTACTTTTCATAATGCATTTTATATATACCTGTTATATTAAAATATATTATTTTGGTATCCATTAACAATTTGTAAATAATAAAGGTTGGGTTTTCATTGAAGTTTTAGTGAAATGTTTATATAAAACCCTCTGTACCTGATATTTTTTATAGCTGAGATTGGAGGAATAAAGTTTAATGTAATTACCATTTCAAAACGTATTATATGTTAATATAACCCAATTCCATTTCAATCAATTATGGTAATTTTATATAAAATTCTCCATTTTAAAAAATTATACAAAATGTTTTGAAATTAATTTTTTACATCTCCACTTTCTTTGAATTTATGTCCCCTTTTTTTTTCCTCTCCTTTTTCCTTTTTCAGTTTTTGTAGATATTTGTATGTATCTACTTTCTTAGTTTTTGAACTAAGGGACTTTTGCAATTACTGGTCTTTGCTATTATTTCCTTATTTTCTATCTGATCAATGTCTCTTATTATTACTTTCCCTCAATCTGTTTTGAAACAGGTATTATTTTTAAATTCCTTAATACTTTTGCCATTAATGTTCACTCCTTTTTTCCTGCTTTTTAATCTGTTAATTTTCTGGGGCATATTTTAACTGCATCCCATAGTTTGACACTTACACTTTCATTATCATTCAATTCCAAAACATACACCATTTTCATTAACCTTTTTAAATATTTAATTAGAAGTCACTTCATTTAAGTTTCAAGACTTGTGATTTGTGCTATTTAAATAATTTCTAATTGTGTGACTTTGTGTTAGAAAACACATTTGTTTCATCGATTCATTCTAATTTAATGAGGCTTTGTGACCTAGTATATTTTATTTACAAGTATACATAGGAGTGATTATATCTTGTTAAATTTATAATTCCTGTTCTATGAGTCTTATTTTTGATATGCATCATTCATTTCTAAAGGAAGTTTGCTGAGATCTTTCACCATGAAGTTCTCTATAACCTTGGATGTCTTTCAAGTCTGTCTTACATATGTTCAGATTACTTTTTAAAATCATCTTTATGAACAATAAACTGAATCTAGTTAAAGTGCACAAGGCAACGCATTTTGACAAATGTCGATATCACGAAACCACCACTACAATGAAAAATCAGAACCTTTCTAAATCACCAAAAGATTGTTCCTTCCACATAGAAGTTGATCCTATCCTCTGAATCCTCAACAAATGATTTACTTGTCACCATAGATGATTTCCAGGGTTTCATATTAATGGAACCACATAGTATGTACTCTTTTTTACTTATTCAATTCTTCATAATAATTCTGACATGCATTCATGTCTTTGCATGCATCCATAGTTCCTTTGTATTTTGTGGTGGTACTCTATTTTGTTAATGAATTCACCTGCTGCTGGAGGTTTAGGCAGTTACCAAGTTGAGGCTATTGTAAATAAAGGTATTGCTGAAACAGGAGAAGTTCTCTTATTTCCCTCACAGGGTGTGCAATAGGGATGTGGTTCACTTCCTCGGTGCCCTGCTGCTCAAACCCCTATGGGGAGCGTGCAGATGGGCAGGTAGTGGCAGCGTCTAGGGTTCAGTGTTTACAGTTCCTGAAGCCCTAGTTGGCCTGTGTTACAGTGTGCTCTTTCAGCTTCACCATCTGCAGGTGGCTCAATTAGACCCTCTGCCTTATCACAAGGACAGAGGGCTTTCTGTGTCCCAGGTTCTGGCCCTTGTGTACCAGCGACATAATTGGATCAAATGTGGGCTTGAGAATGAGCGCAATTTTTTTTTTTTTTTTTTTTTTTTTGAGAATCTAGCTCTTTCTCCAGACTGGAATGCAGTGGCACAATCTTGGCTTACTGCAACCTCTGCCTCCTGGGTTCAAGCAATTCTTCTGCCTCAGCCTCCCGAGTAGCTGAAACTCCAGGCATGTGCCAACACACCTGGCTAATTTTTTATATTTTAGTAGAGATGGGGTTTCATCATGTTGGCCAGGATGGTCTTGATCTCCTGACCTCATGATCTGCCCACCTCAGCCTCCCAAAGTGCTGGAATTACAGGTGTGAACTACCGTGCCCGGCTGAGTGCAAGGTTTTATCGTGTGGTGGAGGTGGCTCCTAGCAAGATGGATGGGGAGATGGAAGGGGATGGAGTGGGAAGTGGTCTTCCCCTGGAGTCGGCCATCCAGTGGCTGGACTCTCCTCTGACCGCCCCTGGCCAAATGCCCCTTGGCATCTGTGTCGTTCTGCTGTCGATGGCCTGCTGGTGTCTGCCAGTGTGTTCTTCTTCTCTCGACATCCAGTCATTTGTGTCTGTTCCCTCTAGGTCTTGGATTTTTATGGGCACAGGATGGGGAGCGTGACAGGCCAACCGGCAAATTTTGGACATGAAAACAGAAATTGCTATCCTCATTTAGGTCGACGGGCACAGGTCTGAGGGTGGAGCCCCTGCCATGGACCTCACCCTTCTCTACCCAGTACTTCCCTGCCTCCTTCCCATATCATTACAAATACTTGAGTATACATATTTTTATGGCAATATATGGTTTTATTCCATCTTTTTAAACACATAGACTTTTGCACTTCACTTGTCCTGTTAGGTGTGCATTTGTATTTCATTATTTTCATGATTCTGATAGAATTATTATAATGATTATTTTTGATATAACAATTATTTTTATGTGACCTTTGTGAGCTATTTATTGTATCACAAATTTGTCCTGGGTCTTCTCCCAGTTCCTCTAGTTGGCATTTGCAGTTTCCTGGCCATGCCGTCACTATGGATACTCTCAAAGAAAGAGGAAAAAACAGAAAATCCATTTCATGTAGGTCAATTCCTCCAAGTCTGTACTATTGTCCACCCTTTTCTAATAACTAAATCACTGAGTAAAATTTACCTGCTCCTATTCACTCTCTAGCACCTTTCAGAAATTTTTGTTTGTTTTGTGGTTGTTTATAGATTTTATAACGTTTTACTGTAAGTTACTCCTCCATAGCACAAGTGGAACTCGGGTGACTCCTTCATTCTACTTTCTTTTTGTGTTTTTGTGCAGGATGCTGAGCCTATCATGCATTTTAAAATTTTGAATGCTATAATAATGGAGCTGTGGAAGCTTTCTCTGTAGATGAATGAGTTAATTAATGCCCACTCCCTACTCCCACTTCCCAGTCCTGTCAAGCAAAACTCTAAAGTGTGGCATATGTATGTGATGCAACTGAAACATATGATCTTGTAAAATATGCATTGTGTGGTGTTCACCCATTTTCAATTTCTGTAACTGGCATGATAGTATAGCTGTCAGGCTAGTCCCTTTTCTTCCATGATGCTTCACAGTTGTAGCATCTAGTTACATCTCACTACGTACACATAACATGTTTATCATATCTATTGCCTAGACATTCATACTTTTCATCTCTCATTTTTAATTTCTAGTCACCCACTGATAGACAAAGTAATTAACTCTCCATTAGCATGAATGACATGTGGATAAACATCCTTTTAAACCTTGACATTTGAACCCATTTGAAATGATCTGAGTTCTGCAGTCAAGAGTGAGTTTAGATTAGCTGGTGTGTCATAGAATGTGTACATACTTAATTTGACTAAATCAGGCTAGATTGTCCTCTACAATATGTGTGGCATATGGTTTCCAATCATCCCATGATCTTGATGTATTTTTCTATTAATACTCAGCAATATTCCTCTTAATCTATATAAATGGTTTTCACTTTAAATTCCCCTTTGGTTGATACTAATATTTGCTTTCATTTGCATTTCCCTGAATTGAATTTTCTTTCCAATCTATGTCATTATAAACAGTAGTGCCATTTCTAAATAGTATATAGCTAGATTTAAAATTCAAACTGTAAATGTGTTATTAGGCAAATTTAATTCATTTATAGCCATGGTTACAATGTCCCATTTGTAGCATTTAAAAGTTAGAGTTATCAAATAGGCTTTATTTCTGTGATATTTCCTCTTCATTCACAGTCCACTTTTTGGGTTGTCTATTTTTGTAAATCTCTTTATCGAAATTATTTTGTGTTCTTGAACCTGCCTCTCAGGTTCAAGCAATTCCCTGCCTCAGCTTCCCAAGTAGCTGGAATTACAGGCACCTGCCACCACAGCTGGCTAATTTTTGTATTTTTAGTAGGAATGGAGTTTCACCATCTTGGCCAGGCTGGTCTTGAACTCCTGACCTAGTGACTCACCCGCCTTGGCCTCCCAAAGTGCTGGGATTATAGGCATGAGCCACCACACCCGGCCTATTTTGTGTTCTTTAGACTACAGATCCTCCCTTTGCGTTAAAACCTACAAATTCCTTCTGAGAACACTGTTCTGAAATGCACAAAAAATACATGTATCTTGTGTACTATTTGTTAATTTTAACCCATCTTCATTGTCTTGGATTTCTGCACATCTTGTGTGATTGTTGAAGGTCTGCTCCTCTTCCTATTTGAGATTCCTTATTTGTTGCCAAGTCTGCTTTTTGTTATTATGTTGCAAGGGCATCACATGCTTCTGGTAGCTTTGTCAGCAGCTTGTCTTTCCAGCAGAGGAACCTCCTATTCCTGATGGGACACCACCTATGACCCTGTTTCATTGCTCCATTATTCTCTTCTCAGCAGCCTTACTTACTGCTCTAACTTTTGGTGGACATTTACTGAAATCTACTGACACATACACACACACACACACACAGGCAAGAAAGAATGGAATTCTACCAGCTATTTTGATTGCAACTACTAAATTAATTTCTTCTCCACTTTGCAAGAAGTATAAGTCTTCAAAATACAATAGAAGTATAGTCAGATTCTATATAATGGCCAGTATTGTTGGTTCAGTCATTTAAAATGAATGTCTTTTTCCTCTTCATTCAAAGTTACTTCACTTGTAGTTTTAGCTTCATGCTTCTGTTACAGGACAGAGGTCCCAGTCTAGATCCCAAGAGAGGGTTCTTGGATCTTGTGCAAAAAGAATTCAGGGCAAGTTCACAGTGCAAAGTAAAAGCAAGTTTATTAAGAAAGTAAAGGAATAAAAGAATGGCTACTCCCTAGACAGAACAGCCCCATGGACTGCTGGTTGCCCATTTTCATGGTTATTTCTTCATGATATGCTAAACAAGGGGTGGATTATTCATGCCTCCCCTTTTTAGACCATATAGGATAACTTCCTGATGTTGCCATGGCATTTGCAAACTGTCAAGGCACTGGTGGGAATGTAGCAGTGAGGACGACCAGAGGTCACTCTTGCAGCCATCTTGGTTTTGGTGGGTTTTGGCCAGCTCCTTTACTGCAACCTGTTTTATCAGCAAGGTCTTTGTGCTCTGTGTTTTTGGGCTTACCTCCTATCTCATCCTGTGACTTAGCATGCCTTAACCGTGTGGGAATACAGTCCAGTTGGTTTCAGCCTCATTTCACCCAGCTCCTATTTAAGATGGAGTTGCTCTGTTTTAGTTTTAAAATAGTTTTAGAAAAATAAACAAATTTTTAAATAATCTGCCAGTGAAAGCTAGACTGTTATAGAGAACTGATTTGAAAAAAAAAATTTACCTCCCAGTTCTTGGAACAGTTGTTAGAAAGATTATGAGGGTCAAGCAGATATCTGATCTGAATATCAAACACATTCTTAAGACATTCTTAATGAAGATGAATGATGGTGGAGTTTATTAATTTCTAAGGAACCACAGACCGTAATTAATGCCAATTTCTCCACCTAAAGACTTCTGAACGTCTCTCTACAGCGGTCCACTTTGCGTGCTCACCTGGGCTTGTTCCTGTAACAGGAACACATTTTCCTGCTATCACTTTTGAAAGCTGGGTTAATTAATTTACTGAATTCTCCATGTGATAAACTAGGAATGGGAATCTTCACAAAACGGTTTAAGCGAATGCAAAAATCAATAGGTGGGAGCCTAAGAGCTATTAATTGACAACTGAGCTTTCCATTCTCAGCTCTCTGCTCTAACAACTACCTTTGTATTAGGCAATACAAAGAAATACCATTGCAGATTGCAAGTATGTTAGGTGTGAAGAAAGAGGCAAGACACCAGTGGAAAGTATAAAACTATATTCTCTTAAGCAACAAGTTTCAACTTGTCATTTCACTGATTCAGTTGTTCAACTGACCTTGGTTCAATTCTTGGTATTGACTTGCGTGGTTGATCCTAGGTACGCAGGCTCTGACTGAGACAAACGTTTTTCCTGCCATCTGGCTATTTCATAATAACTAGCAACAGAGTTACTTGATTACACTTTTCCAGGAGATATAAAGTAACATGTTTTTTACACAAACCTATTTTCTAAATAAGCATAAAAACACTGAAAGAAATGATGTTTTGGTTTGGCTGTGTTCATGAAGATATAAGATCAGACGTGATTCTTGCTACTCTGAGCTATAAGAATGTCATACAATATTATTCATTCTCAGTTTACTCTCAGAATGATAAAGTCACAAGTTATTTTTTTGTCTTAAAAATACCTTTATAATTTCTCTTAATCTGGCAGCCTCATCTCTGATCGTTATGATTATAAATTTAGCTTTAACTATTTTCAGTTCTTATCAATTTCCAGGGAAACTTCACATTGTGTGCTAATTATTGAGAGTACCTACCAGCAACAGCAAAATTCACTTATACATAAAATACCTCCACATACACTGCAGGTAAGACACACACACACACACACACACACACACACACTCCAGGATCTCATGAACCTGCAGTTATGGTGTCAGTCAGTGCTGGGGTCTTTTATCTGTGGGCTGATTTGAGGAAGTCCCTGCTTCTAAGTTCCCTTAGTGGTTGTTAGAGGAAGTCATTTCCTCTTTCAGGGTTGGATCAAGGGCTGCATTTTCTAGCTGGCTTGGCTGGAGGGTACCCTGAATTCATTATCAAATGGGCTTTCTCTGCCTAGCAACTTGCCTTATCAAAGCCATGAAGGGATAGTCCTCTAGCAAGATGGAACTTAAAGTCTCATATAATGCAATTATGGAAGTAACAACCCATCACCTTTGATGTATTCTCTTCATTCTAAAGAAGCACAGCTCTAACCCATAATCTATAAGAGAGGATTATACAGGAGCATAAATACAAGCAAGGACAGTGGAGATCATTGTGCAGCCTGTTTTCCACAAAATGAAAAGCTGAGTAACGTAAAAATGACCTCCAAGAACCAAGAATCAAGATGATATACTAGGATACAGTGTGTTTCAGGTTAAGTGTAAAGTTTAGCTAATAAAACAGTGGTAATAAAAACAATCCCACTTTAAAAAAAAATCATGGTAAAATACAAATTTAAGTTGTATATTGAATAATCATATAGTTTTACATTTCTATCAATGGTATTCACAATTAAAACTGTAACATGTGTGTATTATAAAGATAAGAAATGATATTTTTATCCCTTCTATTCCAAAGTGCTTATTGAATAATTAAGGAAACAACTGCTACTAATATGGCTTTAAGCTTTGACTTTTTATTATCAAACAATTATTTGAGAGTTGTTCATCTATGCCTATATAATATGCAACCATATATACACAACACTCATCACAGATATACAAACTCCACTGTGCAAGAAAGAGCTAAATGGTTAAACACACAATGGACTTTTTCAGTGCAAGTCTAACAACTTAAAGTAGAATAAGGAAAAATACCACAGAATACATCAAGAAAAAGGGGAGAGAGTGGTGCTGTTTTTCTCATATGTACCTATATCATTTATATAAATGTATCATCTGAGAGCATTTTGTAAACCCTTTTTCATTACTTTTTCACTTTGCTCACCTGAATAATCTTTGTATTCTCAATATTTATGCAACTGTTTTCTTTTTCTAGTATTTCCATGTTCTTAAATCATTTACTTTAGTGCTCATTTTTTCTTTCATGTGTCTTACACGTATTTTGGCAATTCTCACTCATCTATCTCTTTCTAAAGAAAAATAAGCCTGTACTACTCCTCAACACTCTCCCACATCCCCAAACTGACCTCTATTATGACCTATAAAAACAAAATGTATTCAAAGTGTCTTTTGTTAGTGGCTTATACATATTTTACATCTACTTTTCTAGCATCTTCTTAGTGCTGCTAAAAATAAGATAATTGGTCACATGATAAAGAAAAAGATATGTGTGTGCATTATGTGTGTGTGTGCCTGTCACAGAATCAACTTTTTTCTTATAAAATTATGTATATTTTTATAAGAAATTATATATTATTTATATATAATTATAATATATACAATTATAAATATATATTATATTTATATAATATATAATTTATAATGCAGTTATATATTATATATTATATTACACATATTATATATGTATATGTACATATCAAAGTCATCAAGGGATAGTCCTCTAGCAAGATGGAACTTAAAGTCTTATGCAATGCAGTTATGGAAGTAACGACCCATCACCTTTGGTATATTTTATTTGTTCTAAAGAAGCACAGCTCTAATACACAATCTAGGAGGGGGGATTATACAGGAGCATAAATACAAGGAAGTAAGGACAGGAAGGAAGTAAGAAAGGACATACATATAGTCTGGCCGTGTTGCCCAGGCTGGTCTCAAACTCCTGAGTTCAAGTGATTCTCCCACCTCAGCCTACCAAAATGCTGGGATTCCAGGCATAAGCCACTAGGCTCAGCCAAGGAGTCAACTCTTTAAGGTGATATATAGTATTATCAGTTGTCAGGAGAAGTCCGTGGGAATATTGACCAAAAAGAAAAAAAAAAAACACACACATAAATATTAACTCTGTGTATTAGAAATTAGAATTTGTATCTATTTTCTTATTTGTTTTCACATTCAAAGAGATAGCCATCTTGCTGCTTTACACTTTTTATCCAGTCCTCCCGCTCCCGTGTGGAGGCAGCACCTAGTAATGGTGAGCCACTGAAGTTTAGTATCCTTTGTAGCCCACATACTGAGTGTGTTCTCATGGCTTCGTATGATTTCTTTGGTTTCTTAACTGCTTCAATGATAGACTAATGCCCTGAGCCTAATGATATGAGGATGCTGTTGCATGGACGTAAAGGTCAGTTCCCAGCTCTACTCTATCCATGCTCCTTGGAGCGCACCTTCTTCAAACTAGTGATACCATGTCAGCCTACTCCAGGCCCACCTCCATGGCTCTGAACACCGACCCTGCAAAGAACTGATGAGGCAGGCAAGGAGGTGTATATGCCTTCTGATACCCATGAGTGAATATTTATGTGTTTGTATGTAGACAGATTGAGTGGAGGACAAAGGATATTGTTGTGATAATACGATAAGTAGTTTAGCAATATTTTTCCTCTAGAAATAATTATTCCTTAAATTACTCCAAAGTAACAAAAATGGTTAAGTTAATGTCAGCTTTCTATAGGTGGGAGCATTTGTAAAATTACAAAATATGCTTTTAATTTAAAAATAGCTTAATTAAAATATACTAATGATCTGCATTGATATAACTAAATCTATAGCTAGAAATGGCATTTTTCCTGTGTACAATGGACCTACAGAAGTGGAATGTGTCCACTAGCCTGTGGAAATGTATTATGGATTTAGATTAAGTGTTAAGTCTATATAGCATCTTACAGTTCAGATCCTTCAGGAGAGCCGTATTTACTGAGGGAGCATGGGACATTGTCACCTTTCAATGAAAGTGCCTCGGATGTCACGTTACCACTTTGCCTGTAGAACTTGCTTCATTGCTTTCTGGTAGGGTTATTTTCAATAAGGTATAAAGAATTTATTTAAAAGGCACAAAAAGAGTATCTATGGTGTATGTTTATGTATGTGTTTCTATATATTAGCACAAAATATCTCTGCATGTATTTTCATATATTAGCACAAAATGCCTCTCTCATGAGTGTGTGTGTATGTACATATAGAGTATTCACTGGCAGAAATTTAGGTGATAAAATGTGGAAAATTGAACATATTTTTAGCTGTGTTGGGTGGTGTCATTGGAGCAGTCTCGAGGTGTTTCTGCAGTTTTGTATTACGTTGATTTTTGGTTGCCTTGTTAAGCGAAGTTTCTGATTGCATATACTGCTGAAATATCTGCCTCGGTCATCAGCTCTCCTACTTCATTGTTATTCTCTTGTTAGAACTTAACTCATGCAAAAGAAGAGAAAATGAAATATCGATGTTAAAATTGTTTTGATTTAAGGAGAGAGATTTTACAATTCTGAAACATTTTCTGTTTTAAACCCTGGTTTCTTGAATGCTTATATTTTCTTCTTCAGCCATTCTTCTACAGAAATCTCGGATAAAAGTAATACTCAAGTTCTTTAGATAGATAGTTTATCTAGTATTGCTAAAACAGTCATGTGCATTAAAAATATAATTTATTTTAGGAATATAGTTAGGGAAATGTTTTTCTCCTCAGAAATATTTTGCCTATATACATAGAAATGGAGTGCTACTAATTGATTATAGTTAAAAAGATGTGATCCAATTAATTGATTATAGTTAAAAAGATGTGATCCACAACGATTGTAAGTTGACATATTAAATTATAGAACTATTAGAGCACACCAATATCTACAGAATAATAAGACAGGAGCACCCATTTCTAACAACCAATAAAAAATGCAACTTATGAGAAAAACTTAAATGAAGCAAATTAAAAGTAAAGTTAGTAATGTAAAAATGTGTAGCACAAAGAATCAACATTTTAAATTTTTTAAATAGTCTCAAAATATAAGTCCTCAATTATATCAGCCATGTATTGGGTAAAGACAAATTTTAAGTCTTAAATATCAATTTTTTCTCACTCAGTGAAAAAAGGATAATTTCTAACTGAAAAGATTTAAAAATAATGTAGAAAATTATCATCAAAAAGAGGCAAAAGTAATTAAATGTTGTTTAAGAAGCCGAGAGACATATCAACAAGGTTGTGGAGCAGAAGATCCCAGCCTTCCTCCCAGATAAAAAGTTAGTTAGACAGCTATCCATGAAGAAAAACAGCTCTGGGCAAGCTCAGAAGTCCAGTTGAGAAGGTGCAGCAGCGTAGCGGGGCAAAATTATCTAAGAATGACACACAGAGACTGGGAATGACAGCTTCATGTTGCTTGCTTCATCTCATGCTCCACGCCACCCAGCTCAGCACCATGGACTTGACTGGGCCTGCAAGCTCCCCTCTTGGGGCACAGGAAAGCAGAAGGGGCCACCACTTCCCTGACTGTCGGGCTGTCAGTGAAGGACCTGCTTTAGTTTCTTCCTGTTGAGATTGTATGGAAGATGGGCACAGTCAAGATGTCTGGAGCTTGCTAGGAACAAAGAAGGGTGAAGCTACCAGGATTAACCAGGAGGAAACCACCCTGGTCCCCAGTGACCTGCTCTTCAGAGAACCCCAGCAGTTTACCTCTGAGTACATCAATCATTCTTATGGCAACTGAGGACACCACAACAGGTGGACCCCAACAGCCTAAAACTTATATGCAATCGCAAATGACCACAATGAGCCTAAGCAATCCTTCACAAGAACAGCAAAGCTGGAGGTATCAAATTACCCCACTGGACTTCAGGTTATTGCAAAGCTGTAATAATCCAAACAGCATGGTACTGGCACAAAAACAGACATACAGACCACTGGAACAGATGAGAGAGTCCAGAAATAAACCCACACACACATTAACAGACAACTGATCCTTGACAAAGTTGCCAAGAACACACAATGGGGGCAGGATCATCTCCTTGAATAATGGTGTAGAGAAGACTTGAGGTCCAAGTGCAGAAGAATGAAACAAACCCTTATCTCACACCATAGACAAAAATCAACTCAAAATTAACTAGAGATTTAAATGTAATACTTGAGTGCTTAAAACTCCTAGAAGAAGACAGGGAAAAACCTTGACATTGATCTTGGCAATATTTTTGGGGGGAATATGATACCAAAAGCACAAAAAAGCAAAAATAGACAAGTAGGACTACATCAAACTGGTATACTTCTGTGTAGCAAAGGAAACAATCGAAAATACATCCTATATAATGGGAGAAAATACTTGTATTTCATATACTTGATAAGAGAATATACAAAATATATAAGGAATTTATACAACTCAATATGAAAAAAGCCAAATAAATATGATTAAAAGATGGGCAAAAAGCCTAAATAGAAACTTCATAAAACAAGATATTCAAATAACCAACAAGTAAATCATATGGTACTCAACATCTCTAATCACCAGGAAAATACAAATTAAAACCACACTGAGATACCCACTCAGACCTGATAGAAAGGGTCTTGTAAAACATTCAGAGGATGGCAAGTGTTGGTGAGGACATGGAGAAAAGAGAACCCTTGTCAGCTATTGGTAGGGATGTTGATTGGTGCAGAAACTACGGAAAAGGGTATGGAGGGTCTTCCCAAAACTAAAAATAGAACTACCATATGATCCACAATCCCACTTCTGGGTATACATCCAAAGGAAATGAAGTCAGCATGTCAAAGAGACATCTATACTCCCATGTTCATTTCAGCATGATTCACAATAGCTAAGACACTGAAACAAAATAGACACGCGGGATTACATCAAACTAAAATGCTTCTGCACAGCAAACAACCCCTCAGCAAGCGAAAGGATAAAATGCGGTATA
Source organism: Chlorocebus sabaeus (assembly GCF_047675955.1). Classification (NCBI taxonomy): domain Eukaryota; kingdom Metazoa; phylum Chordata; class Mammalia; order Primates; family Cercopithecidae; genus Chlorocebus; species Chlorocebus sabaeus. The sequence continues at coordinate 6,615,599 of NC_132911.1, read as the reverse complement.
TATACACAATGGAATATTATTCAATCATATAAGAGAGAATATTCTCTCATTTATGACAACATGAATAAATCTAAAAGACATTATGCTAAGTGAAACTAGCCAGACACAGAAAAACAAATGCTGTATGATCTCACATACATGTGGAATCTAAAACAGTCAAACTCGTGGGAGTAGAGTAGAATGGAAATTACCAGAGGCTGGGAGGAGAGGCTGATCAGAGTATCCAGTTTCAGTTATGCAGGATGATTAAGTTCCAGAGATCTAATGTACAGCTTGGGAACAACAGTTAACATTACTCTATCATGCACTGGAAATTTTCTCAGAGCAAAATCTTCAGTCTTCTCACTACACATATACACACACATGCCTGCACACATACAAATGGTAATTAAAGGTGATAGGTATTTTTAATTATCTGGCATGTGATGATTATTTCACAGTATACACTGTTAAACAAAAATTATGGGAGACCATTATTTGGGACTGAACTCCTGCATGAGGCCCCAACAGACCAGACCAAACCAGACAGAGCACAGTAGAGTCTCTTGCATTATCAGACAAGTAAACTTTTCTGAACTTTGAACCAGGCCAGTTTTCAAAACAAACAAACAAACAAACAAACAAATGAGACTTAGAGCGACTACTTAGGAGGGACCCCAGTTTCCCTGTGCCTGCGTAAGAAAGTTCTGTTTTAATCCCATAGCAAAATAACTTTGAAACCACTAATCTTTTTATTCCTTATTTCTGCTTCCTTCTGCTTAAAAAGCCAGGTTTCTTTGTTTAAGTCATCAAAATACTAATTTTATTTTGTAGATTAAGGTTTTGCCCACCTAAGCTATATTCATTTATTCGTGATCTAGACCTACAAATAAAACCTATAGGTCTTTAAGCTAAACTTGTTGTAGTTTTGTCTTTTGACGATACATGTATCAAAATATCCAACTGTATGCCATAAATATATATAATTTTATATGTCAATCATATCTCAATAAAGCTGTTAAGAGAGACAAGCAAAAAAGAAACTTCAATAAGCTGCATGCAGTTCTAATCTCAGCCAAAATAGACACTCGTCAAGGAAACAGAAAGTTCATTATAGTGTGAAATAGAATATTACACACACACAAGGTCTACAGAGAAGCATCCCTGTCCAAATCATCTCAACACGGACTGTACAGACTAGACTTGCAGGAATAGTTAATAAGATTAATAAAGAGAGCTTTTGTATTAGTCTGTTCTCACGCAGCTAATAAAGACATATCCGAGACTGGGCAATCTATGAAGAGGTTTAATTGACTCCCCGTTCCACATGGCTGGGGAGGCCCCACAATCATGGCGAAAGACATAAGAGGAGTAGAATCATGTTTACATGGCAGCAGACCAGAGAGCCTGTGCAGGGGAACCATCAGATCTCCTGAGACCCATTTACTTCCATGAGAACAGTATGGAGAAAACCACCCCCAAGTTTCAATTATCTCCACCTGGCCTTGGCCCTTGACACATGGGGATTATTACAATTCAAGATGAGATTTGGGTGGGGGCACAACCAAGCCATATCAGCATTTAAAAAGTAAACAGGTCTGGAGAGTGGGCAAGGCAATTATATAAAAAGCTTTATTAAAGCCAGAAGGGCAGTCATGATAAGAGGCCATTAGTAAACTATCTCTTCTACCCAGATTTATCTATATATTCAGTGCAATCTTGATCAAAACTACTTTACATTCTTAGTAGACATTAGGAAGCTAATTCTAGAATGTATATTGAAAAGATAAGGATCTAGTTTAGCCAAGATCCTTGGCAAAGATAATATTTGCAGATAAAATATTACAGGTTTTAAAGCATTTTTCCTAAAGAGAAAATCAATTAAAAGGTATCTCTGAGTTTTGCCACTTCAAACGCTCAGAAATAAAATCCCTTTTCCTTACGAATGCTGCAAAGAATGTGACATCCAACCTATCTGAGAGGAAAATACCTCAGTCTATTAATCTATTACATCACCCGCAGACTCTCTTCCCTGGGCCTCCACTGGTTTCTTGCAAGCAAGATGGAGGCAGGTCTGAAGGCCTGAGACTCTTATTGGTCACAGAGGTGTGCAGGAGGCAACAGCAGCTGTGATAGGGAGCAGGAATGCAAGGCCGTGCCTGTCCCCAGAACGTCTATGTAAGGAACAATACATTAAAGGCTCTGGGGAAGAGACAAGAAGAAAAGTCCTGTTGCAGCAGAGGTAGCTCAAAATTTTAACATCAGCCAGTGTAAGTTACCGTATCAGCACACTGAAAAACAAAACACATACGACCCTCTGAATAGATTCAGAAAAAGCTTTAGACCACATGCAGCACCTGTTCGTGATGAAAAACTCTCATAAAACTCAACTTTCTCAACCCTAAAAAGCTCTCTAAAGAAATGATCAAATAATTACACACACACACACATATAATCTTGCTCTATCCATATATATGTATATATACACACATATATATGCCTATACACATATATACACATGCATATATGCATATGCATACATATACATGCATATATGTATATATGAACACGATGTGTTTATGTGTATATATGTATATATGTATATGTATGCATATGGGTACATATATGCATATATATGTGTGCATATATACATATATAGAGCAAGATTATATATGTATGTGTGTGTAATTATTTGATTATTTCTTTAGAGACCTTTTTAGGGTCTCTATGTATAGATATATATACACACACATATGCATATATACGTATAAACATATATATATGAAGAAAAGGCTGAATGCCTATGTCCTAGGGTCATGGAAAAGATACAGCCATAACCAATGAAATGAGATAGAGAAAGAAATAAAGATGTAAAGTTTAGAAAGGAATATATATATATACATGTAAAACAGAATTATATATGTGTATATATATTTCTATATATACATATATAAGACTGTTTTTATTTGCAGCTGACATGACTGCCTGTGTAGAAGTGTTGAAACTTTTTTTTTTTGGATAGAGTCTCACTCTGCTGCCCAGGCTGGAGTGCAGTGGCATGATGTCAGCTCCCTGCAACCTCTGCTTCCCAGGTTCAAGCAATTCTTGTGCCTCAGCCTCCTGAGTAGCTGGGACTACAGGTATGCACCAACACTCCCACCTAATTTTTTGTATTTTAGTAGAGATGGGGTTTCTCCATGTTGCACAGGCTGGTCTCACACTCCTGACCTCAAGTGATCCACACCCCTGGGCCTCCCAAAGTGCTGGGATTACAGGCATGAGCTACTGTGCCTGGCCTAGAAACTGTTTTAAAAGCCTGTAAAAAAACGAACTATCACTTATATGTGAGCACAATAAGAATTACAGGATACAAGGTTAATACATACATAATTCATTGTATTTCTTCATACTAACACTGAATTATAAATGAAATTTAAATGACAAAGTACCATCATCATGTGCATCAAATATATGAAATACTTAGGGACAAATTTAATAAAATATTTGCAAGATTTTCATGCTGAAAATTACGAAAACTTAATGAGATAAATCAAAAATCTAAATAAATTGACACATATACCATATTTAGGAATCAGAAGACTTAATTATGTAAGGATCTCTCTTCTACCCAGATTTATCTATATATTCAGTGCACTCTTGATCAAAACTACTCTAAATTCTTAGTAGACATTAGGAAGCTAATTCTAAAACGTATATTGAAAAGATAAGGATCTAGTTTAGCCAAGACAATTTTGAAAAGAATAAAACTGGAGGACATACACTATCCGATTTCAAGCATTGCCACATCACAACAATCAAAATAGTGTGGGATTGGAGAAAGAAAATTTGTAGCAATTAATGGAACAGAACAGAATCCAAACAGGGATCGACCCACAAATACATGCTTAAATGATTTTTGATACATGTGCCAAAATATTCAAGGAAGAACAGATAGTCTTTAAAATAAATACAAGTGCAAGGATTGGACAGCCATCTGTGAACAATCCTTAGCCCATATCTCAGACCATATGACCAAACTAACATGAAATAGACCATGGAGCTCAATACAAATCTATAAAACTTGAAGAAATCATAAGAGAATGGTTGTGTGACTTCTGATTATGCTAACTTGCCTCAGATAGGATATAACATGCATGAAAAATACAAGAAAGAAAGGATGGAATGAACTTTATCAAAACTAAACTTTTAACTCTTCGAAAGACTGTTAACAAAATGAAGATAAGCAACACACTAGAGAAAATATTTGCAAAACATATAGCTGATAAAAAGTTTGAGTGACAATGCACAAAGCACTTTTACAACTCAACAATAAGAAAGCATCCTATTTAAAAATAGGCAAACACATTTACATAGATATTCATTTAAGGAAGAGAAACAGGAAGTACATGAAACAGTGCTCATCATCATTAGGGAAATGCAAATTAAAACCAAGATAATCTACTACTACACCCCAATTAAAACCCAAAACTACAGAGTGTTGGAAAGATGTGGAACAGTAAGAACTCTCATACTTTGTTGGGAGGAGTGCAAAATGGTACAGTCATTTTGAAAAATAATTCCGCAGTTTCTTACACAGTTAAAAATACATCTGCCGCATGACTTAGCAATCGCAGTCTTAGGTATGTACCTCAGAAAAGTGCTTAAACATATGTGGGACATTCAGCAATTCAGGGATGACAAAGAACCAATAATCAACATGGAGTAACATGGACACATCTCAAAGACATTCAGCCGAGTCATAGAAGCCAGACTCATGGGGCCTCCTGCTGTATAATTTTATTTATACAACATTTTGAATCACGCCAAATTGTAGGACAGAGCTCAGATCAATCGTCGTCCGGGACTGCTGGTGGAAAGAGATGACTTACATAAAAAAGTGAGAAAATAATTTTTAGTAGGATTGAAACTTTTATATCTCAATTGTCATAATGGGTACCTGATTGCGTATGTTTGTCAAAATTCATAGAACTGTGTGCCTAAAAATGGTGACTTTAATGAATGCAAATTTTACTTCAATAAAACAGACCCCCAAATACTTAGAGGATTCAGTCAGACTTTGAAGTGCCTTCTGAATCATCAGGGAAGACTTCTTCAGCAATTTAACACGTACAACTAAGTTTTATCACATCTACTGTAACTTTTCTGGAGTGCTGTGCATACTTGAGGTACTCAAACAGCAGTACTAGTTATTCTCTCACTAGAAAACACCATGCCACAGCCAAATAAGTTTTCAGAATGTGTACAGTAGCATTGAGGTAGGAGGTGGCACTCAACTCTGGAGGCAGGGCTCAGACACAGGACCAGATTGAGGACTAGCCAAAACAGGGTATCAGCAGCAGCAACTTTCCATAAGACACCCCCACCAGTGTCCACGCCACTTTACCATTGCCATGGCAAACCCTAGGAGTTACTTCCCCTTTCTATGACAATGATCCAGTGACTCAGAAGTAAGTACCCCTTCCCTAGAAATTTCTCCATAAACAACCTAATCTACATGCAGTTCAAAGTGGGTATAAATATGACCGCAGAACTGCCCTGAGCTGCCAATCTGCCTATGGCACAGCCCTGCTTCTCAGGAGCAGTCACAGAGCTGTAACACTGTCACTTCAATAAAGCTGTGTCCTTCTACCTCTGGTTTACCATTGAATTCTTTCCTGGGTAAAGGCAAGAACCCCCACGTGCTAATGCCCACTTTGGGGCTTGCCTTTCTGGCATCAGAATAATGAGGATTTAACAATATATTATCTGTTCAGTTGTTTTCGACAAGAATATATAAACATGCATATTCATAGCTTTTAGCTTTATTACCTTCAAAGGTGAACCTAATCTAGCTAACTTCTGAACCCTTGAAATGTGGGTAGGATAATGCCTGGTGGAGCTTTGATAATTAGATTGGTTGAATGGACGAACATTCCAAAGTGCAAAGAATTAGAAGAGAGGTAGAAATGCTATATTTGAAGCAGATTAGAATAATTTGCAGATAAAGAATAAAGGCATCTGGGATCACCTAACAGATATCTTAGGCATATGTGTGAGCTTCATGAATTGGATCCTGCTTTGGTAATTCTTAAGAGGATAAAGAAAAGGAATAAATTTCATCAACTATTCATTTGTTGCTTACTTACCGACATAGTATTTCATTACTCATTTTCCAGACTGAAATTTCTTTGACTTTTTAATCTTAATTAGGTTCTAATGTGTGGTGGCCTAACTTTACATAGGCAGTTTTTTTATTTATCCAGAGAACTGTTAATGTACATTTCTTATGTGCGAGAAACTCAGCTAGTAAACAAGGCTATTATTATGCATGCAATGCAGTTCTACCCTTGAAAGAACCTGATTATGCTGGAAGTGGTGGGAATTGGTGATAGACCACCAGGCTGTGATAGAAGTAACTGTGGGGCTGGGCGCGGTGGCTCAAGCCTGTAATCCCAGCACTTTGGGAGGCCGAGACGGGTGGATCACGAGGTCAGGAGATCGAGACCATCCTGGCTAACCCGGTGAAACCCCGTCTCTACTAAAAAATACAAAAAACTAGCCGGGTGAGGTGGCGGATGCCTGTAGTCCCAGCTACTTGGGAGGCTGAGGCAGGAGAATGGCGTAAACCTGGGAGGCGGAGCTTGCAGTGAGCTGAGATCCGGCCACTGCACTCCAGCCTGGGCCACAGAGCCAGACTCCGTCTCAAAAGAAAAAAAAAAAAAGAAAAAAATTAAGAAGTAACTGTGGGATGTTGAGGGTTTCGTGGACATGTTAACATATGATGTGGTCTGGGAAAAGGGTTCTAGCATTTGTGCCAAAGAACAAAACAGTGAAGAAGGTGAAGACTTGATGAAAGACATTCTGAGCAGACAGAAAGGCATGCCTGGCACCTCTGGTGTAGATCAGTATGAATGGAGGTATGGGAAGTGAGATGCAAAGGATAAGGGCTGGCTAGGAGAGGTGTACAGAGGTCAGGTCACTAAGGCTGTGTATTCCATGCTGGAGAGTCTTCCCAGAGCCTGAGAGAAGTCACTGAAGGATCTCATCAAGGGCAGGGCATGATTTGATTTGTGTGTGAAAAGTTCAAGGACAGGCTGAAGGGGCTAGAAGGGGATCAGAAAGTTTGCTTTAGAGGCTGTTGGGATAAAAGAGAACTGAGACATCCTACCCCAAATTGATGCAGGCCTAATAGGAGATTTTAAAACTCAGCATGAAACAACTTCTGGATTTCATATGAAACAATGACAAGCTATAATTACATTTTTTTTTTTTTTTTTTTTTTTGAGACAGGGTGTCTGTCACCCAGGCTGGAATGCAGTGGTGGGATCAAAGATCACTGTGGTCTCACCTCCCGGGCTCAAGCAATCCTCCCATCTCGGCCTCCCAAGTAGCTGTGACCACAGTCACAGGTCAACATGCTGGGCTAATTTTTATTTTTATTTTTGTAGAGATGGGGGTCTCCCTATGTTGCCCTGCTGGTAAAATTACGGAAATTTTATAAAAGTATGCCTGCCAAAACAATACTTATTGGAATCTGCAATATGCATTTAAAGTAGTGATCAGAGGAAAACAAATAACCCTAAGTATTTAATCAGTTATAAAGGGAAGACTAGGCCCGGCACAGTGGCTCACACCTGTAATCCCAGCACTTTGGGAGGCTGAGGCGGGCAGACCACGATGTCAGGAGAACAAGACCATCCTGGCTAACATGGTGAAACCCCATTTCTACTAAAAAACAAAAACAAAAACAAAAACAAAAAATTAGCCAGGCCTGGTGGCGGGCACCTATAGTCCCAGCTACTCAGGAGGCTGAGTCAGGAGAATGACATGACGTGAACCCAGGAGTCGGAGCCTGCAGTGAGCCAAGATTGCACCACTGCACTCCAGCCTGGGCGACAGTGCGAAACTCTGTCTCAAGAAAAAAAAAAAGGGAAGACTAAAACTGGGATTAAATTTCCACCTCATAAAAACAGTAAAAAGAGTGACACATTAAGCCAAAGAAAACATAAGGAATTACATCATAAAAATAATCATGCAAATAAATGAAAAAAACAATAGGAAAACAGCAAATCTAATTCATGAATTTAAACGTTGTATTTGAAAAAAACAGCAAAATAGACCACTACCGAATTTAATCCATAAAAAAGGATAAAAAGCAAATGTACAAAATAAGAAATAACTAAAGAAAATGAAGGCTTGATAAAAAATCATGAGACTACTTTGATGACATTTATGCAAATTAATTTTATATATTGCTCGACGATAGGCTGCTGGAAAATTAGAAAGTTGAGGAGTTACACGGACCAATTTCCATGGAAGAAATAGAGAAAACTATAAAGAAATGAGAAAGCAAGACCTATAGTTTCAAAGAAGATTTCTACCAAATCTTAAAACACAAATATTCCCAACGGTCTAAAATTATTCTAGAGCAATAAAAGAGAAGAAAACCTTTGTAACTTATTTTTATGAGGCAAATATTATATTGATGCCTAAAAGAGATGAAGCCAGTACAAAGAAATGAGGGTACAGACCAATATATTTTATAAATATCAGTGCAATAATTTTAAACATAACCTTAGCCATTTGAATCCATCATCGCTATGAAAAAATAATACTCCATGACCAACTTGCATTCCAGAAATGAGAATTCAGTTCAATATTAGAAATTCAGTTATATGTAATATTAATACATCTAAGGAAAAATATACGGTCATCCTCAAAGTTGTGTAGAGGTCTTTTGCCAAAACTTAACACTTATTTATGATAAAACACTAAGAAAACAGAAACTGTGGAATAGTTTAACAATGTATGTATATAGGTATAATTTTATGTGGCTATAGATATGTATGTACATGTACATATTCTGTGCGGTATATACTTACTGCATGTACAGCACTGTGTATGTTTGCTGTAGATGTATGTTTGTGTGCATATGTGTATTTTTATATCTTCATCTTAAAGCTAGTATCTTATTTACTGGAGAAAAAAATGCTACTAGAATCACAACTAAGATCCAAAACAAGACAAGCATACCCTGTATTGCCAGGATGATTCAATTTGATACTGAAGGCATTAGCCAGTATAACTGAATAAAATAAACCAATCAGAAATATAAGAATGTATAAAGAAAGCATACAGCTACCTGTATGGCAGATGTTACGATGGTATACCTAGAAAATCCCAAAGAATGTGTAATAAAACTTACAGAACACTAAAATAATTCAATGAAATAACAGACTATAAAATTAGCATACAAAATCTCACAGCCCTCATATAAATAAACGTATACAGAGAACGGGAGAGAAAATATATATTTAAAGTAGCAATAAAGGTGAGTAAAACCTAGAAATAAACTTAACAAGAAATATAAAAAATCTTTTACAAGGTAAATATAAAAATAGTTCCTGAAAGACAAGAGATGTGAAGAAATGGAAAGCTATCCCTTATTCTAAGAGAAAAGGACTCAACATTATAAAGATGTCAATTTAAGTTCAATTAATTTCAATGCAATCCTAATAGAAAACTCTACAAGCTATGTTATGAAGTTAGATAATTTGATGCAAAAGTTCATATGGAAAAACACACATGAAAGAATAGCTAGGTGTACAATGAAAAAGAAAAATCTATGAGTGGGAGCCAACTTTGTCAGAGAGTTAAACAGATAGACTTTAAAGTCAGATAGACTTTAAAATAAGTCTCCGGTATTTAAATATCATGGCACTGATTCACGAATAGACAAATATACAAGTAGAATTGAAGAGCAAGTCCAGAGTCAGACCCAAATACTTATGGAAACATATAATATGACCAAAATGTTACCTCGAATAACAGAGGTAAAGATGGATTCTTCAATGCATGGTGTTTGGACAAGTGGGTAGTCATTTGCAAAAATATAATGTTACATCAAATATTAGCCCATAAACAAAAACAAACACCAAGTAGATTAAGGATATAAAGGTAAAAATCAAAGCTATACAAGCACTAGAAAATAACGTGAATTAATTCATCGTTAACACTGGTGTAGGAGATGACTCTCTAACAATAAATAATCTATAGCTGATAAAAAAAAAAAGGATAAATTCAGCTACAGAAAAATTTCTTTTTTAAAAATGAATGACTTTTAGAACTTAATTCACTTTTTAAAAAATAAAAAGTATTCCATTCTATCTACGCACCACATTTTCCTCATCTCTTTATCTGTTGATGGACATTTAGGCTTCTTCCTGTCTTGGGTATTTTGAATAGTGCCACAACGAACATGGGCGTGCTGACATTTCTTCAAGATCTCGATTTAAATTATTTTGGATAAATACCAGACGTGGGATTGCTAGATCATATGACAGCTCTATTTTTAAACTTTGAGGGCTCTTTATAGAATAATATTCAGTCTCAAGAAATAAAGAAATTCTGTAATATGCAACACCATGGATGAGCCTTGAGGAAATGCTAAGTGAAATAAATCAGTTACTTAAATAAGCCAGAAAGGCAAATACTGCATGATTCCACTTATATATCTAAAATAATCAAATTCATAAAATCAAAGAGTAAATGGTGGTTGTCTGGGGCTATAGAAGGGGGAAAATGGGAAGTTGCTAATCAAGGAGAATAAAGTTTCAGTCCAGCAAAAATGAATTAAATTCTAAAGGTCTCCTGTCCAACATTGTACGTTGACGATACTATATTTTACACTTAAAAACATGCTAAGAGGATAGGTCTCGTAGGTGTTCTTATCAAAATATAAATTAAAATAAATGCATAATAGAAACATTATAAGCATAAGCAAAAGCCAGCTTTCATTCTGGGAAGAAAAAGTCTCCACATACACCACAGGCAAAGGGTTAACACTCCCAATCTAGGAAGAACACTAAAATATTGTGGGCAAAGGACTAAAGATGCAGTAGAGAAATGGAAAACTGCAATGAACCATTAGGTCACCAAAACAGAGATGACAATTTCCTTTAAACATACCAACAAAATATTCACTTATAGTTCTCATTTTTAGAGAAATACAAGTTAAAACAACCCTGAGATATAATTTCTCACCCGTTAGACTGGTACAAATTATTGAAAATTAAACAACACATTCTGCTTGTGAGGCTGTCAGGAATCAGGCATTCTCAAACTTTATTGATGAGAATGCAGACTGTTTCAACCCATCTGGAAGAAAACTTGCAGATACTTAAAAGAGTCCAACCAAAAAAACGACCTACATCTGCACTTAACCTTTGACTCAGCAATCCCACCTCTAAGAATCTACCCTAAAGCTACAGCACCAACAGTACAGAAATACAAATGCACATGGTTATATTTTGTAGCATTGTTTGGAATTACAAAATACTGGAAACATCGGTTCCTATATATGGAGGGTGTTTCAGCAACTAATAATTAATGAATGAATAAACTGAGGTGCCTCTACAAAACAGGGCATTTTTCAGCTGCTTAAAATAATCTTTATAAACTCATATGAAGTGGTTTATACCAGGACATAATGTTAAATAAAAAAGGAAAGCATAAAAGGCTACTTACAGGATGCTACCCTTTATGTAAAAAAGGACGTATAAAGTATACATTTATTTGCTCATTTATACAATGAGAAATTCAGGAAGTATACATGATAAGGGGATTGATTACCTACAGTGTGTAGGAGGAAAAGGCATGGGGAGAGGTGTGAGTAGAAATGGGAGGGAGGAGTAGGGATGAAGAGAAAGGGATGCATCTCTTATAGCTCTGACTTTTCAGGGTTCCACTTATCCTTCATATACCCAGAATTAAACAAAGAACTAAAAGCCACTAGCATGTGAGCTGAACCACAAATAAAGTGTTAAGATTAACAAGTGAATCTATCTGAATGAGTAACATGAGTGCCCTGAAAGGGGTGGCTAACTTTGTAAAGGATACCTTGACTGGATATTGTAAAACTGAAGACTGTTTTACCTTAAGGATGTAATCTAGTGGATGCTTTTTCCAGAGATATGGGTGAACAATTCTCAAACTATATTTATTGTGAAACTCAACAAATAAACATATTGTAGATAATAAGAACTGGGTTTGTTATGGTGAGATAATAAGTTTACAACTAAGAAAAGGGGAGGGCCGGGCACTGTGGCTCATGCCTGTAATCTCAGCACTTTGGGAGGCCGAGGCGGGCGGATCAAGAGGTCAGGAGATGGAGACCATCCTGGCTAACACGGTGAAACATCATCTCTACTAAAAAATACAAAAAAATTAGCCAGGCACGGTGGCGGGTGCCTGTAGTCCCAGTTATTCAGGAGGCTGAGGAAGAGAATGGCCTGAACCTGGGAGGTGGAGCTTACAGTGAGCCGAGATCCCGCCACTGCACTCCAGCCTGGGCGACAGAGTGAGGCTCTGTCTCAAAGGGGAAAAAAAAAAGGGTGGGGGGAGGTACTGGAATGAACTGTGGGGCCTTGGTGTAGAATTTTAGTAATCCTGCCCTCAGAAGACATGCATATATACACAAATGCATGCATACACACAGAAAGATGATACAGAAAAGAGGCATACGTGTGTAAGTGAGTTAGTATACATACACGTATTTCATAGCTGTCTGCTGAGAAGGCCTGGAAGAAATGGCATGCTATGATTTCTCCTATCTTAAAAAAGTCAATAAAAAGCGATGTCTTGACCTGCAGCTCTGCATTTGCCTTCTCTCCTTTGTGGCAAAGCTCAATAGAGACATCTGTACTCATCTATCTTCAATTCCTCTCCTCCCAGTCTCTGTTAAATTTATAGCTATCTGGCTTTCACCTCTACCACTTGAAACCGAAACAAACAAACAAACAAACAAACGTTCCTGTTAACATCATCAGTAACAGATGCTTTCTAAAGCACAAGGTCAGTCCCCAGTCCACGTCATTTTTGACTGGCCAATATCATTTGACACACTCTGGAACTCCAGGTTGGCATACACAGCTGTGTATACAGCATCTGCCCTTGGATCTTCAATACAGGTCTCCCAAACAACCTGTCTTCAAACCAGCTCTCTGATACTCTACTCAAAACCTGTTTTTCCTACAGCCTTCACCATCTGAATACGAGGAACTTCATCCTGCAAGTTGCTCAGGCCAAACACCAGCATCATTCTTGATTCCTCTTTCTCTCCCAACCCATCAGCAGGGGTGCTAGATCGAAGCTCTCCCATGGCCTCCAGCACACAGCCCTAGTCCAGGCTGTCTTCACTTTCTCCAGTTTTACTAGAATACCTCTCATCCTCTACTCTCATCCTCTTTGCCAACTCAGTAGCCATAGTAAACTTTTAAAAGTAAACTTTATATTGAATATGACATATTTTGGCTTGATGGATTTTGCAACGTGAACACTCTTGGGTGACCATAACCCAGAGGAAGAAATAACATGTTACAAGCTTCCCAAAACAAATGTTAGGCCCAGCATCTTCACAAAATAATAACTATGCTAACTTGTCTCTATTGGTAAGTTTTTTAAAAATCAGGTTTGAACCTTGAATAAATGGAATTATAAAATATATAATCTATTTGGATTCCTTAGAACAAAATTATTCCTGAGATTTATTGATGTTGTTCAATTAAAATAGAAGTTAGTTTTATTTTCTCATTGAGGGATAGATTCCATTTTATGACTACTCCAAAATCTATTCGTCTACATGAACCATTTTTGTAATTTATTTTTAACTGACAAGTAAAATTGTATACATTTATGGTGTACAACATATCGTTTTAATATACACACATTATGGAATGACTAAATCAACTTTTATTTCTTTCCAGTTTTAGGCCACTCTGAATTATTTTGTTACTGGCAATGTATAATATCCTTCAGTTAATAAATATATGGTTTTGAGTATTTAGTGGAAGTGGAATGTTGGCCTATAAAATAGACATCGTTTCAGTTTTGTAGAAACTGCAAGGGTTGTCCAAAGTGTTTGTGCCAATCTATCTCCCGTCAGTAGCTGCTTCTCACCCTCATGAACACTTGGTATGTTCAGTATTTAATTTTAAGCCACTCTGGTGGGTCTTAATTTCTCTGACTCCAATAATTTAAAAAGTCAGCATTTTATGAATGTGTCGACTCTTTATAAATCTTGTTCTGCCTATATTTCTATTAGGTGATTTGTTGCTAATGGGGGTCTGCAGGAGGAATTCTTTATATATTCTGTTTCTGAGTGGTTTTATTTAGGTTGAGAATTACTAATATCACCTCTCGTTCTGTGGACTGAATTTTCACTCCCTTAATACAATCATTTTATGATAAAAAGTATCACTTTCATGTATTTTATAGGTAGTTCTCTTTAGGTTAGCCCTTTTATTTTTTATCCTATGTAAGAAATCTGTGTCAATGCTAATTTCATAAAATATATGGAACTGGAATAGATTTTTATGTACAATTTGATGTGTCAAGATTTTTGAAAATGAATATCCAATTGGCCTCATTTGTTATAAAAATCTCCTTTCTGCACTTCACTGCAGTACAATCATTGTCACAAATCAAATTATAGAACATTTGGGAGTTTGGTTCAGGGCTTCTTCTTATTCTGTTCTGTTTATCTAATGCTCAACGAATGCTCAGTGGTTTTAATGATTTTACCTATATTACACGACTTGATATTTGGTACCATAAACCCTCTAATTTTGTTATTCTCATATAAGGTTAGTTACTCTTGACCCTTTGAATACACATATGAATTTGAGAATCAGTATGCCAATGACAATAAATAAATAAATGTAAACAAACAAATACGCAAACTACCTTCTGGTATTTTCATTAGAGCTGCATCATATGTTTTGATCAATAGGTGCAGAACTTTGCATACTAAGTGAAGTTCTGTTCATATTGAGTCTTCCCATCAAAGAAGTTTCTCTATATAGACTTTAATTCATGTTCATTGTGTTTTGTAGTTTTCTGCTTATAGAATATGAACATCTTTGTTAGTAGTATCATACGTACTTGGTGCTTTATATTTTAAATAGTATTAGTTTAAAATTTCATTTTCTAATTATTTACTATAGCAATACAGTATTTACACAGAAACACAATTAATATTTAGGCTGACCTTATATTAGGTTTGTGCTAAATGTATAGTTTCAATTTATTTAGATTGCATATTGAGATATTCTAAAACTCGTATTTTTAGTTCTTACTTTCAAATCACTATAATTTAATTCTTTTTTTTTCATGCTTTATTTTTCTGGCTGTGACTTTCATACAACGCTGGATAGAAATGGTGGGAGGAAACATCCTCGTTTCTATCCAGACCTCAGAAGAAACATTTTTAGTAATTTATGATTAAGGGAGTCTCTTTTGCCTCCTAGCTTGTCAATGTGTTTATAGTTGCTAACTGTTGACTTTTTCATATGCTTTCTTGGCATAGATTGAGATGACCTTAAATTTTGCTTTTTTATTTAATGAGAAAATATATATCAAGTGATTACCTAGTATTTAAAAAAATAAAAATAAATGCTTTCAGAAATAAGCTCACGTGATTATGACTTGGCATCCTCTTTATATATTGGTAAATTCAATTTGCTATTATTTTTTATTTTAAAATCTATTTTCATGAGGAAAATTGGTTTATAGCTTCTGGTTTTCCTACCTTGTCATGTCCTTGTAATATTGTGGTTTTCATAGATAAGTTGTTTCATGAAAGAAGTTGAAAACGTCTCCCCCTCTTTTATCATTGTAATTTTTGTAAAGGAGTGTGAAAAAGAATGTTGTTATTTCCTTCTTAAACATTTGGATGGACTCACTAGTAAAGCCAACTGGTCTTGCAGATTTCTTTGTGGGAAGTTTTTAGCATAGTTTCAAGATCTCGAATAAGTGTAGAATTGTTCAAATTTTTCTATTTCTTTTTGTGCCTGTAAAAGTATGTTTTTTCTATGAATTTGTCTATTTTATCTTTAAATTGGTAATTATTTGTGTATTTTCTTATTTTTTAAAGTCTGCAAAAATTGCAGGATTTTTTTGTAGTCCACTGTTAAATCATAAATATTAACTTGCGTTTTATCTCTTTATCAATGTTGCTAGGGTTGATTGATTTTTATTAGTTTTCAAAGAATCAACTTTTTACCTCAGTGATTTTTATATTGTGTATTATCTTCTGATTTTATTAATCTATTTTGTTTATTAAACATCATTTAGACAATATCTGTCCTTTGAGTGCCTATTCCATTTTTATCACTGGCATATTACAGATTATAAATATTTAATGTTTATTTTTCATCCCAACTACTCTTGTTTTTATCTCCTTTCTTACTAACCAAGCATTTTTTAAAATTATGCCACAACAAGCTTGTAGTTGTAATTTATTTTCCCATTTCAGTGTTATTACTAGTCATTAAATTTGCACCTTTGATTTAATAAAGACTAACATAAATCATTACTTTAACTTCATCCTTCTATCATAGACATAATATTCCTATGTCTCTACCACCTTCTATGAAATAATTGTCATAAAGCACTAAAGCAGAAAAACAAAGATTAAAAAACAATTCCATGGCTCTGGAAATCAAGCAGAGGAAGACTCAAATTCAGAAGCATTTATTTTTGAAAGAACGACTAGATTTTTCAGTAAGGCCATATGTTAGGCCGAAGAAAAGTCTTAAGAATGGTGAGAATCAGAGGCCTTGCCATGCCCAGCTCTATCAATTATGGATGTCTATTTGTCTAGGATAAGATTTGGTGTTAGATGTGGTAAACTATTTGAGTTGGGAATGTAAACCCATGACTTTCCGAGCTAAAATTCAGAAATCATCTGATGGCAAAAAACTCACTGGTAAAAGTAAGTACACAGACAAACTGAGAGTATTATAACACTACAGTTGTGGTGTGTACACTATTCAAATCTTGAGTAGAAAGACTAATGAACATATTAAAAATAATAACTTCTCAAGACATAGACAATATAAGATACAAATAGAACACAAATTTAAACAGCCAGAGGGATGAAGTTAAAATGTAGAACTTTTATTAATTCTCTTTGCTTATTAGTTTATTTGTTTTTGCAATCAGTGTTAAGTTGTCATCACTTTGAAATAATGGGTTCTAAGATGTTATTTGCAAGCCCCATAGCATCCTCAAGTTTAAAACCTACAACAGTACCACCAAAAATAAATGAAAACATACTACCAGAGCAAACCACCTTCACAAAAAGGAAGAGGAGAAGAAGGAAGAAAGACCACAAAACAATCAGAAAGCAAATATTGATATTTACTTATCAATAATACCATTGAATGTAAATGAATTGAACACTTTGATCAAAAGATACAGAGTGGCTGAATGTATTAAAAAAATACAAAACCCAATGATATGTTGTCTACAAGAAATACATTTCACCTATAGATATACACAAGTAGCCAGAAAATAAAGAGATGAAAGAAAATATTCCATGCAAATAGAAACAAAAAAAGCAGGATTAGCTATACTTATAACAAAATTGGCTTCAAGAGAAAAAAACATGAAAAGAAACCTAGAAGGTCATTATATAATGATAAAAGCATCAACTGAGAAAGGGGATATAACAATTGTAAATACATATGCACGCAACATATATATTATTTGTTAATAAAACAAAAAGTTGGTTTTTTTTGAAAAGTTAAACAAATTGACAAACCTTTAGCCAGACTAGGATGAAAGAGAGAAGACTCAAATAAAATCAGAGATTAAAAAATAGAAATTATAACTGATACTGCATAAAGCCAAAGGATCATTAGAGATTACAATAAACTATATGCCAATAAATTGGAAAACCTAAATGAATAAATTTCTAGACACATACAACCTACCAAGATTGAATCATGAAGAATTCCACAGTTTAAATAGACCAATAACATGTAATGAGATCAAAGCCATAATAATAAGTCTCCCAACAAAGAAAAGTCTGGGACCCAGTGGCTTCACTGCTGAAGTCTACCACACACTTAAAGAACTCATAGCAATCCTACTCAAACAATTTCAAAAAATAGAAGAGGAAATACTTCCAAACTCCTGCTATGAGACCAGTATTATCCTGAACCCCAAACCAAAAAAGATATATCAAGAAAACTGCAGACCATATTTCTGATGAATATTGATGCAAAAATCCTCAACAGAATACTAGTAAACTTACTTCAACAGTGCATGAAAAAGATCATTCATCATGACCAAGTGGGATTTATTCCAGGGATGCAAGGATGGTTCAGCATATGCAAATCAATCAATGCAATATGTCATATCAACATTATAAAGGACAAAAGCCATAAAATCATTTCGGTTGATGCTGAAAAAGCATTTGATAAATTCCAACATCCCTTTATGATAAAAACAGTCAAAAATGGTAGAAGGAAGATACTTCAACACAATAAAAACCACATATGACAGATCCACAGATAGTATTATACTAAAAGGGAAAATTAAAAGCCTTTTCTCTAAAATCTGGAATAAGACAAGGATGCCAACTTTCACCACTGTTACTCAACATAGTATTAGAAGTCCTAGCTAGAGCTATCAGATAAGAGAAAGAAATAAAGTACATCTGAGTTAAAATGGAAGAAATCACATTATACTTTTGCAGATGATGTGATATTGTATTTAGAAGAATCCAAAGACTCCACCAAAAAACCCCACAACTATTAGAACTGATAAACAAACACAGTAGATTTGCAGGATATAAAATCGCCATGCAAAAATAAGTAGCATTTCTATATCCCAACAGCAAATAATCTGAAAAAGAAATCAAAATAATCCCATTTACAATAGCCAAAAATAAAGTAAGATATCTAGGAATTAACCTAACCAAAAAAGTGAAAAATTTCCACAAAGAAAATTATAAGACATTGATGCAAGAAATTAAAAAGGACACAAAAAATGGAAAGATATTTCATATTTATGGGTTGGAAAAATCAATATTGTTAAAATGTCCACACTACCCAGAGAAGTCTACAGATTTAATGCAATTCCAGTCAAAATACCAATGACATTCCTTACAGAGGTAGAAAGAAAATACAAAAATTTATATGAAACCTCAAAGACGTAGACCAGCCTAAGCCATTCTGGCCAAAAAGAATTATATTACCTGACTTCACATTATACTACAGGGCATAATAATCAAAACAGCATGGTACTGGCATAAAATCAGACACATCGACCCATGGAACAGAATAGAGAATCCAGAAATAAACGTATATACCTACAATGAACTCATTTTTGACAAACGTGCCAATGACATACATTGGGGAAAGGACAGTCTCTTCAATAAATGTTGGGAAAACTGGATATTCACTTGCAAAAGGATAAAACTAGACCCCTATCTCTCTCCATATACAAAAATCAAATCAAAGTGGATGAAAAACTTAAATGTAGGACCTCAAACTATGAAAGTATGAAAATAAAAGTTTGGGGATGCTCTTAGGCCACTGGTATGGACAAAGATTTCTTCTTTGAGACACAATCTCGCTCTGTCATCCAGTCTGGAGTGCAGAGGCATGATCTCAGCTCACTGCAACCTCCACCTCCAGACTCAAGTGATTCTCCTACCTCAGCCTCCCAAGCAGCTGGGATTACAGGCACAGGCCACCATGCCTGGATAATTTTTGTATTTTTAGTAGAGACAAGGTTTTGCTATGTTGGGCTGGGCTCGAACTCCAGGTGATCTGTCCAGCTTGGTCTCCCAAAGTGATGGGATTACAGGCACGAGCCAGCATGCTTGGCAAAGATTTCTTGAGTAATATCCCAAAAGCACAGACAAACAAAGCAAAAATTGACTATTGTGATCACATCAAGTTCAAAAGCTTCTGCATAGCAAAGGAAACAATCCAACAAAGGGAAGAGATTGCCTACAGAATGGGAGAAAATATGTGCAAATTACGCATCCAACAAGAAAACAATACTCTGGATATATAAGCAGCTTAAACAACTCAATAGGAAAAAAAATCTAATTATCCAATATAAAAATGAGCAAAAGGTCTGAATTGACATTTCTCAAAAAAAAAGACATTCAAACAGCAAACAGGTATATGAAAAGATGGTCAACATCACTGATCACTAGAGAAATGCAAATCAAAACTATAATAATTTATCATCTCCTCCCAGTAAAAATTGCTTTTATCCAAAAGAAAGGCAATATTGAATGCTGGTGAGGATGTGGAGAAAAGGGGAACCCTTGCACACAGTTGCTGGGAATGTAAATTGCAAGGGAAACCCTTGTACACCGTTGCTGTTATGGAGGTTCCTTAAAAACTATAGATTGAACTACCACAAGATCCAACAATTCTACTACTGGGTATTTATCCAAAGGAAATGAAATCAGTATGTTGAAGAGATATCTGCATTCCCAAGTTCATTGCAGCACTATTCACAATAGCCAAGATTTGGAAGCAACCTAAGTAACCATCAACAGATGAATGGATACAGAAAATGTGGTACATATAGACAATGGGGTACTATTCAGCTATTTAAAAAATGAGCTCCAGTTATTTGCAATAATATAGGTGAAACTGGAGGAAATTATATTAAGTAAAACATACCAGGCATAGAAAGACAAACTTTGCATGTTCTCACATATTTGTGGGATCTAAAACTGAAAACAATTGAACTGACAGAGATAGAGAGAATGATGGTTACCAGAGACTGGGAAGGGTAATAGGTGGGGGAAGTGGAGAAAATTAATGGGTACAAAAATACAATTAGATCGAATAAATAAGATTTAGTATTTGATAGCACATCAGGGTGATTACAGTAAATAATACTTTATTGTAAATTTAAAAATAATGAAAATAATATAACTGGAAGGTTTTAACACAAATAAATGAAAATTGCTTGAGGTGATGGATGCCCCATTTACCCTAATGTGACTTTTATGCACTGTATGCCTGTATCAAAATACTTAATATACTTCATATATATATATATACACACACACACACACGCATTTACTAGGTACCCATAAAATAAAAAATATAAAATAAACTTTAAAGGGGAGGAGAAACAGAATGAGGAAGAATACATACTCAAAGAAATGCTGAATGGAAACTTTACACATTTGAATAAAAAGCAAGTGCTTATCTTGAAGGTCAATGAGCCCCAAATAAAATTAAGAGAAAGAGAGTTACATCTACATACATTGTAGTCAAATTGCCAAAAGATGAAAATACTAAAAATGGCAAGAGAAAAATTATTACGACCTAAAGATAAACAGCAATAAGTGTAACAGCTGACTTTTCATCAGAAACAATGGAGACCAGAAGGCATCATGATGACTTACTCAAGGTGCTGAAAAAAATAAAACATTTGGCAAGAATTCTGTCCATTAAAAATAGTTTTCTAAAATGATTGTAAATAAAAGAAATTTCAGGGCCAATAAACATTAAAAGAATCAATTGCTAGCATAGCTATTCTAGAAAAACTATGAATGGAAATCCCTCCTATGGAAAGGAAAATGACTCTAAATGATAAAACAAATTCACAGGCAAAAATGAACACCAGAAGTACTAAACATCTGCATTAAAAAATACTTTTACTATTTTCTTTATGTAGTTTTTGAAATACAAGATTATTTAAAACAATTAAAACAGTATATTTTTGGATTTTAACCATCTATGTGTGTGTGTATGTGTATGAATGTGACATATATGAAAATAGTATGAAATAAAGGGGAAAGGGTAGATCTATATTGAAACTAAGTTGCTCTATTTTGCCAGAATATAAACCACTTTTAACTTGTAGATGTTTTGTACTTATTTTTAAATTTATTTGTATATTTATTTAAAAGAACTTTTTAGAGTAGCTTTATGTTTATATCAAAATTACTTTGAAGGTACAGAGATTTCCCACATACCTGCTGTCCCCACATAGCCTCCCTGGTTATCAACATTCCCTACCAAAGAGGTACATATTTTGCAATTGATGAATCTACCATGATACTCCTTTATTACCCCAAATCTACAGTTTACATCAGGGCCCACTTATGGTGTTGGACATTCTGTGGATTTTGACAAATATATAATTGCATGTATCCACCATTATAGTATAATACAGTAGTGTATTTTCACTGCCCTACAAATTCTCTGTAGTCCATCTATTTATCTCTCCCTGCCCCGAGCCCCAGGCAACCAGTGAAACTTCTCCTGTCTCTATATCTTTGCCTTCCTCAGAGTGTCATAGAGTTGGAATTACACCGCATGCAGCCTCTTTATTTTTTTAGAGTTAATAACGAGGAGGACAATTATCAGATTACATGGTAAGAGTATGACTAGTACTCTTATGTTAGAAACCACCAAAATAGCTTCCAAAGTGGCTGTAATGTTTGGCATTCCCACTGGGAATGAATGAAAGTTCCTATTGTTCCACATCCTTGCCAGCACTTGGTGTTTTAAGTGTTCAAGGTTTTGGTCATTCCAATATGTGTATGGTGGCATCTTATTGTTGTTTGAATTTGCATTTTCCTCATGACATATTATGGAAAACATCTTTTCATATGCTTATTCTCATTTGTACATTTTCTTTGATGAAGTGTCTGTTCAGATCTTTTGCCCATGTTTTAATTAGGTTGCCTGTTTTACTGTTGCTGAGTTTTTAGTGTGCTTTGTATATTTTAGATAACAGAGCTTTGTAAGGTATGCCTTTTGAAAATATTTTCTCACAGTCTCTGGCTTTTTGTTTTCTTGAGGTTCTCTTTCATGGAGCAGAAGTTTTTAATTTTAACAAAGTCTAGCTTATCGATTTTTTCTTACATGGATCATGTCTTTGGTGTTTTATTTAAAAACTCATTGCAAATCCCAAGGTCATCTTGGTTTTCCACTATGTTTTTGCCTAGGAATTTTAAAGTTTCACGTTTTATATTTAGGTCTGTGGTTTGAGTTATATTTTGTGAAGGGTATGAGGTGTCTAGACTCACCCTTTCTTATGCAGATGTACAGTTGTTCTAGCACCATTTGTTGAAAAGATAATATTTTCTCTATTGTATGTCCTTGGTCCTTTGTCAAAGATCAGTTGACAATATTTATGTGGTTTTCTCCATGAGTTCTCTATTCTGTCCATTCATCTATTTGTCTAAGTCTATTCTTTCACCCTAATCATACTATCTTGATTACTGTAGCTTTACAATAAGCCATGAAGTTGGGCAGTGTCATTCCCCCAACCTTGTTTTCCTATAATATTGTGTTGGTTATCCTGAGTCTTTTGCCTCTCCATACAGACTTTAAAATCAGTCTGTCTTGCCAATATCCACAAAATAACTCACTGAGATTTTGGTTATCCTGAGTCTTTTGCCTCTCCATACAGACTTTAAAATCAGTCTGTCTTGCCAATATCCACAAAATAACTCACTGAGATTTTGACTAGGATTGCATTGAATCTGTAGATGAAATAGAGAAGAACTGACATCTTGTCAATATTGACCTGTGGTAGATTTTGATAACTTACACAATTATACTGTAATGCCTCAAGAAACCACTAAAACAATAAAGTGACATGACTAAAAGAAGCCACCGAGGAAATAAAGTGACACTAAAACATATTTGTATAACACACAAAAATGCAAATAAAGGAAGAATAAAAATGACAGAAGATATGCAATTCAAATAGCAAAACTGTAGGCATAATTCCAACCAGATCAGTAGTTATATCAAATCTTAATAAATCGAACACCCACTGAAGATGTGGAGGCTATGGAACAAGCTCAAAATAAATATCCTACTACACACTGCCTTCAAGAGACAACTTTCACATTCAAAGATGCGAATAGGTCAAAATATAGAAATTTAAAAATCATATTTTTTACAAACTGTAAACATGAGATGATTATTTGTTTGTAAGTTTTTATTTGAATTTACCCAGCCTGTTGCACTGCTTTCAGTAAGTTTTATTCTTCTACAAGTTAGTCTTTTTTACCAAGAGCGGACGTTCTTCAGAATGATGTTTCTAAAAATATTAATCAGACTATGTTACTCAGTCCCATTCAAAACTTACCAATGGCTTCCTATCTCATTCTATGTAAAAGTCAGAACTCTTCCAACAACAGCTATCAGCAACCACAGTAGCCATAAAGCTCACCCTCCACCTGTTGACCTTATGTCAGACAATATTCAACTCACTCACTTTGCTCAGCTGCACCGGCTTTCCTGCTGGTCTGCAAACCCTTATCTTCGAGACATTGCATTGCCTGTATTTACTGCTGGGACGGTTCTTCACCCACATCCATATCCAACTGCTTGCTCCCTATCCACTTTCCTCTTTTCACATAAATATAACTTCCTCAGTGGGGCATTTCATAACCACCTTATTTAAACTTTTACCTACTTACCACAGCACTCCCTATCCCTTTACTGTTCTTTATTTTCCTCCAGAGCATTTACTGCAATCTAGCTGAGTATATGTTTTACTATTTTGTACCTTATCTAACAACCCGAATGAATGAATCCAGGCTGAATGAATGGTCCAGGAACGTGCAGGTTTTATTCTATTCAAGTCATTTCAAGATCATTCATGCAAAAACAGTACAGGGTACTTTTTAAGTTTTCAATAAATATAACAAATGGAATTCTGAACTATTAAAACAGTATTTTAAATAGTAGATGCTTTTTGCATTCATTCAATTCACAGGGTATGTTTTATTTTTGCAGAACCTTTCTAATTATTTTCTCATTGAGCAGAGTCTACTAAATATGTGAATTGAGGGCCTAAAAAATATTCTACTATGAGGTGGGCTAAACTGCTAATGTCTTCAATAATATAATGTAAATAGCAATGAAGCCTGGATGTCTACATTTTAACATCTAGATCTTCATCTGTGTCTATCTGTCTATCTATCTACCTACCTACCTACCTATCTATATGTATGTATATGTTTGTGAGCTTCATATATATGTGAAAATTATAAAATAAAATATATAAAACATAAATATATTAGTTTTAAGTTCACAGCAAAATTAAGACAAAGTACGGAGTGTTACCATATGTCTCCGGACCCCACACAAGCACAGCCTCCCCACAGCCACGTTCCCACTGAAGCCATGCATTTGGCACAATCATCTGCTTGGACATTTCTTTGTCATTCAAAATTCACAGTTTACCATAGGGTTCACGCTTGGTACTGTACATTCAATGGGTTTTGACACATTTATGATAACAGGTATCCACCACTGTAATATCATACAGGGTATTTCACTGCCCTAAAAATCCTCCACCTATTCATCCCTCCCCTCTCTCTACCCCTGGCAAACATGATCTTTTTCCTGTCACTGTAGTACTGCCTTTTCTAGAATGTCATAGAATTGGAATCACACAGTATGGAGCCTTTTCCTATTGGTGTCTTATATATATTGAAGTTTCTTTTATGTTTGTTTATGGCTTGATAACTTCCTTTCAGTACTGAATAATATTTGTCAGGATGTCCCACTTTCAGTATGTTTTAAAATATTCATTACTTCTCAACACTCTGGTTGTTGAGAAACTTTTAATTTTTTTTTTTTTTTCCTCAAAAGCACCCAGAAGCACTGGCATGACAGGCATAGTGTAAGTGAGTACCAGGGTACTTCCAAGTGCTTAAATAACTTTACTGTCAGAGATTAAATTACACAGTTACATGAATCAGGCTGCCTTCTTAACTTACATGAAACCACCATTTTTTGAATACTTTTTTCCCCTCAAGATCTTGTTCACGTGTTAAACATTGCATGGAATCACTGCATTGATACGATTTGGTCAACAAGAAGGTGCTGAATCTGTTGGGCCCTTCTTTTTTATTCTGTATTATTATAATATTCCCTGTTAGGCAGACCAGAGTATTAATTCCAGGAGATGCTACATTGTCTTCTTTGCTTTTAACATATATTTAACTGCCCACGCTGTTGCTTTGAGGTATCTCCGAAGTGGATAAGCTTTTCTTATAACTGAAATTAATTTCTCTTTCTGTTAAACTCATTCTATCACTATATGAACACTAAGCTAGATGGTTATCACACAAGGATTTAAACTGTAATTCAGCACATATTATAGGCTTAAAATTATAGTTTGTAATATCTTCCACATTTGTCTTTCCTTTTCTTTTTTCTCTTTCCTTCTATGAAAACACAAAATGATTTTTAAGTCTACATCTGCAATCTTTTTTGAAAATCTGTTAAAATCTGAGGTATTGATAAGTTAGATGCCCTTATTCCTTCACTATCTAATTTATGGCAAATTCATCAGAACTGTTATATGCCAAATAGGCAAAATAAAAAAAAATTAAATACTGAAGGATCAACTGACATGTAAATCACCTAGTTTGCCAGGTAGCTGTAAAAATCAGTAACACAGGCAAAAGCATTTTGTTGTTGCTTTTGAGAAAAAAATAAAGTCGATATCTGAAAGCCTAGTCTTATTTCAAGAAAATATATCACAGAATTACTGTATTTTTTTCTAGTGGAATGCAATGAAGGGCCATGAGGATATGAGCTGAAGAGAAGGATCATAATCATGGCCTTGCTTATTAAATAGTTTATGTACTAAGAGATTTCACTTTGTTTTAATCAAAATTAAATTAATTTGTAGAAAATGTGGCACAAGATAAAGAGAACCGCCTTAAAAACCTGTTGCAATGATCATTTTATGACACTTTGTTTCTCCTGGCAGTACTTTGCTGGGGCTTGATGGTAAAATTTGCTGTCAGCACTGGGGATTTGGGTGGCCCCCTTTGTGAACTTAGGCACTCTTGACCTTTGGTTTGAATGCAGATCAGTCATTTGATGTTTTATTTTTGGTTCTGATTTCCACTGAAAGTGTGAACCTCAGGGCAAAGGTGTCCCTTGGGCATTTAATTTTTCCATGAGATGGGGCTACAAAGTCTGACCTATTTCACAAGGATTTCTTTAGGATGAATTCTTGCAAAAAAGTTTAAGGTGCAAACTAGCTGCAAAGTGGTTTGCATGGTTTGCCTGGGGTGAGGTAGCTCGTGGCAGGAACATAAAGACAAGTCCAGTATACTGATCAAAACCCCTCATCACTCATCATTAGCAAGTCAGTGGGGGGCTTGGAATCTCCATGAAGTCACAAATTTTGAGTGCATTCTACTTTTCCATAGACATTCAAGCAATATTAACAAAGGAGCTATTTTGAACTTTGATGAGAGTTATTATACATGTAATCTACATTCACCTTAAATCCAGAAGTATAAAAAGAGAAGGGGGGAACATTCTTTAGAAACATCTCAAGGCAAAGACTTTTTAAAAGTTTACATTTACTATTATTGCTTTAAATCACTCAAAAACCAATTCTAGAAACGTAAAAATTTCTAAAATCTAAAGTTTAAGACAGCTGAAGAGTTTTCTGAAGCAGCAGTTAATTCTGGCAAACGGATCCACTGTTTAAAACTAGCATCACCATGTAATTTTAGAGCTGGACTAACATTCGAGATCATTTATTCCTACATCTTAATTTTAATGCTAACAAAACCAAGAGGCAGAAAATTGATGACCTAAGGTTACAGTCCACTTGTTCCAAGATGGGATGGAGCCTTGGCCTTGGGTTCTACTCACTACACCATGCGGACGGTCCCTGAAAGTCATTGTCAGCACAGACGCCAGTTTCAGGATAACACAAGGGTCTACACTAGAAAGGCAAGAGACTCACTTTCAAAAACATTTAAAAGAGGAGAATAAGTTTACTTAATACAAGTAAAAAATATTAGGAAACTCTTCATACTAGCCATTGGGGGAAGGAATGGAGGGTCTGTTTAGTGGTTACTTTATTTCTGGCAGTAGACAAAAGCAACACAGCAATGCTGACATGTGGTCTCCAAGATTTAAATACGGCCTGTAAGGGTGACTTTGGAGATGTTTTAGGTTGCACAGTGCTTTGGGTGTCAGAGCTCTAATGCTGCCATTTTGTGTCTGAGTCTCCAAAAGCCCCTTTGTGAATTGGGCAGAGCCAGTAAGTATACCCCTGATGTACAGATGAGCAAATCACTTGCCACCATCCACAGAGCAGATTTACAACAAATGATATCCAGGGATATCAGAGTTCAGTCCAGTCCCCTAGCCAACACACCCATCCAACAAATGACACTTGAGTGTACAGGAGGTAAGAGGCTGAATGTTCTGTAGCTAACACCAGAACATGAAGCGTGTTCTTCAGCATGCAAACAGGTCAGGACATTAGACGTCAAGTATATTGATCCCTATATGAACACACTGCAAAAAAAGAAACTGGTATCACGAGTTTGAGAGAGAATGGGACCTACATGCATATCTTTCCTCCTTATAACAGGTGTGTTTGTGAAATCTGTGGAGCACACACATGCACAGACACTGTGTGCATGGATGTGTATATGTGTACATATGTGTGTATATATGTAAGGTGTGTATACATATACATACACATATATGTGTTGCTTGTGTGTGTACATCTGCGTGTATATATGTACACATACACATGTATAGAAATATATATTATATATGTAATATAATATATATGTATAAAAGGCTCATGCTCTTTGGGGAACTCTAAGGCATTTTTCCTCTGAGCTCAACTGAAGTCACAAGGTCTGTATTGTGAAAGTCAAAGGAAAACACCAATAGTAACACTGTCCTTGCCATCTGCCTTCCTCTTTGCAGCACCCATGATCCATATCACTTTTCTGACCAGGGACAAGCAGGTCTGGAAGGAGAATAATGCAGGAAAAGCATACTTGCCTTCCTTCTTTCACCCGGGCCCATGTTCATCATGAGAAGGGCTTGCACGTTACGCTCAGCTCTGCACTCAGAGCTTGTAAGGGGAGCATGCTTTCAAGAATCCTTGTTCATAAGACATTTTACTACTTTCAAGAATCCTTGTTCATAAGATATTTTTAAGGGAATTTCAATTTGCAGCTTTTAATGAACAGCCTACCTCATTCCTACAGAATTGGTTAGTGGCCCATTTATCAAACTGCTAATACAAAGTTAATTAGTTACTGAATTTAGCTGATTTGGGAGCTATCAACAGAGATTGTGGCACTGTTGTAAATCCTCTCCTGAACTTTCAGACAAATAAATTAGAAACCAAATGTTTATATCTAATTTGCAAGATAGATTACTTATTCATGTAGGGCCCTATGGTGTTATGGTGGTATTCGAAGTAAGTCCACCTCACTCCTCTCTGCCCTATTTTTCGCTAATATTATAAAAATGGTGTTTTGTTTTATGCCATGGGAGTTTCCCATAAGCACCCAATAACTTATTGAACAGTTAATCTAATTCTGTGGCTGTTGCTTATTATGGGAAAACTTTGCAGAGATTTTACATACGAAGTGCTACTCCATCCTTAGCACTTATATATGCATGCATCTCCTCCACCAGATCAACTTGAAGCTTGCAGCTCATTTCATTTCCCACTTGAAACGCATCTGCACTGAGCTGACTCAACTGTCCTATCTTGCTGGCCAGCTAACAGAAGTGATTCACAAACCAGAAAAGGTTGTCCCCACTTAGCCAGAGGCAATGAAGCATGGCTTTCTAGAGCAATGTGTTAGCCCATTTTTGCCCTGCTCTAAATACGTGGAACTGGGTAAATTATGAAGAAAATAAGTTGAATTGGCTCACGGCTCCCCAGGCTGTACAGGAAGCATGGCTGGGGAGACCTCAGGAAACTTACAGTCATGGAAGAAGGTGAAGGGGAAGCAGGTTTGTCTTGCACAGACAGAGCAGGGGGAAGAGAGGGAGGGGGGAGGTGCCACACTCTTTAAAAAACTATATGTTGTGGGAAATTACTCATTATTATGAGAACAGCACCAAAAAGGAAATCCACCCCCACCTATAAGTGAAGCCAGCTGGACTTCCTGGGTCAAATGGGGACTTGGAGAACTTTTCTGTGTAGCTAGCGGATTGTAAACACACCAATCAGTGGTATGTGTCTAGCTAAAGGATTGTAAATGCACCAATCAGCACTCGGTAAAAAAGCATCAATCAGTGCTCTGTATCTAGCTAAAGGATTGTACCTGCACCAGTGAGCACTCTGTAAAAATGCACCAATCAGCGCTCTGTGTCTAGCTAAAGGATTGTGAATGCAGCAATCAGCACTCTGTGTCTAAAGGATTGTAAACACACCAATCAGCACTCTGTATAATGGACCTATCAGCGCTCTGTAAAATGGACCAATCAGCAGGATGTGGGTGGGGACAAATAAGGGAATAAAAGCTGGCCACCACAGCCAGCAGCCCCAACCCACTTGGGTCCCCTTCCACAGTGTGGGAGCTTTGTTCTTTCACTCTTCACAATAAGTCTTACTGCTGCTCACTCTTTGGGTCAGTGCCACCTTTATGAGCTGTAACACTCACCACAAGGGTCTGTGGCTTTATTCCTGAAGTCAGCGAGACCACAAACCCACCGGAAGGAAGAAACTCCAGACACATCTGAACATCTGAAGGAACAAACTCCCGACACACCACCTTTAAGAGCTGTAACACTCACCGTGAAGGTCTGCAGCTTCATTCTTGAAGTCAGCAAGACCAAGAACCCACGGGAAGGAATAAATTCTAGACACATCATGATCTCATTACCTCCCACCAGGCCCCACACCTCCAACACTGGGAATTACAATTCTACGTTTGAAGGGGGACACAGACCCAAACCATATCAAGCATATATAACTGCTCCAGCCTCAAAGCAATCCTCAAGCCATTCTCCTTCACCCAAAATCGTAAGCAGTTCAGTTTAGCCATGCAAACTTCCGTAGCCAACTGATGTCAGAATTTGAATGTGAAAAATATCCCTGCAATACATACTGAGAGGTATTTTTTCGATTATCTACTAAAAATGTTGAGTAGTGCTTATTCCTGTGGCTAACTTTGGTATCTAGAAAGAATTAAATGCACATCTGCATTTTTTTGTTGTTTTTTTGTTTGTTTTTTTGAGATGGGGTCTCTGTCTCCCAGGCTGGAGCCCAGTGGCGCAATCTCCGCTCACTGCAACCTCTGTCTCACAGATTCTAGTAATTCTCCTTCCTCAGCCTCCCGAGTAGCTGGGACTACAGGTAAGTACCACCATGTCCAGCTGATTTTTGTATTTTTAGTGGAGACGGGGTTTCACTATGTTGGCCAAGCCAGTCTTGATCTCCTGACCTTGTGATCCGCCTGCCTCGGCCTCCCAAAGTACTGGGATAACAGGCGTGAGCCACTGCCCCCGGCCCACATCTTAATCTGATTTTCACTCTAATGGTAAGTGAAGGTATTTGCAAGAATGTGGAAATACTGGAAACCACTCTATGAATGGTGACTGTGTCAAGTATTACCTGAACAAGGACTATTTGTTTCCTTCCTCTTTCTTTATTTCTGTTATTTCCTGATTTGCATTGGATGTTTGTCTCCACCAAGTCCCACGTTGAAATTTGATCCCCAGTGTTAGAGGCAGGGACTGGTGGGAGGTGTCTGCATCATGGGAGCAAATCCCTCATCAATAGCTTGGTCCTGTCCTCAGGACAGTGAGTTCTCCTGAGACCTGGTTGTTTGCAAGCGTGCGGCACATTTTTCTCTCTTGCCCCTGCCTTGCTTTATGCCATGATCGGAAGCTTCCCGAGGCCTCGCCAGAAGCTGAGCGGGTGTTAGCGTCATGCTTCCTGTACAGCCTGCGGAACTGTGAGCCAGTTAGACTTCTTTCCTTCATAAATGACCCAGACACGGATATTTCTTTATAGCAATGAAGATTGCCCTAGGACCCTTCCTTCCTTCCTTCTTTTCTCCTTCTCTTCCTCCTCATCCCTTTTTGTTTCTCCCATTTCGTCTTTTGTAAATGGCTGAGCATCTACTACCTGCCAAACACCAGAAATCACTGGCACACAAGAGTCAAGCAGTCGAGATGCCTGCTGTGCTGCAGCTCAGAGTAGAAAGGTAAATAACTCAGGTAGGGGGTCAGAAGACAGGGAAACTGAAGAAGCCAAAGGTCAGGCACATGGTGGTAAATAACAATCAACAGCCCAGCAGAAAATGGGAAGAAACAAGTGATAAAAATGCCAGGTGTGAAGTCAGCTCCGGGGATGTTCTTGCTGAGTTTCAATCCCCAGTTCAGCCTTTGCTTCTTGAGAAGCCAAAGACTTGACTGATCCTAGACACCTACCAATACTTGACCTGCCTCCTCCTAACTCAGCCTGTGCCTTTGTCAGGAGCAGGGGGTCCCTGGGCCTCTGCTACCCTGGTATTCACCATCACAAGGTAAGTTGAGGAAGGGCCAAGGAGATGCTGAGGTTGACGGACAGGAAGCTGAGGGGGCTCATCCTTCAGGCTGAGGCTGACACACAGGGCTGCAGCTTCTCAGCTACCTCAGTGGGACAGAAACTTGTTGTTTCTGACCATAAGAGAGTGTGGGCTAAGAGAAGCTTTAACTGATCGTGGAGGATGGTCTATTAGTTACTGTAAGGAACAATTCGCAAACCTTAACAACCTGAGTGAACAACCGACGCAATAAGTTGTGAGAACACACTGCCCATAGTTGAACTGTTGAGTTTCAACCCAGAAGTAACTTTTGTGCTGCAGAGAATGCAACATTCAACACATAGCATCATATGCAGGAGCACCAGATAGTATTCAAACAATGCTCTCTCTTTCCCTCACAGATTCTGCTGTCCAAGACAAACAGAAATATCCTTCCAGAACTACCTCCCTTGGGGAAATGGGCATGCTCCTGTTCATTTTCTTGCTTCAAATTAAAGAAGTCATTGACTTAAGTGTTCTCACCACAAAATAGAACAAAACAAAACAGAGTGATACCTAGGTGAAGCCCATGGTATGTTAACTACATTTTGGTAATCATTTCACCAAATATAATGTATGTCCAATAAAGAGCATCTAACTGTTTTTAAAAAGCAAATTCCAAAATGAAAGAATCAGGAAAAATTTTATCTGTGATTTTTTACTTTTTAGAAAAGATGTGAAACAAATCAAAGTATTAACATGTGTTGAAAGTTGATAGAGTACAGGGATGTCTATTACCTTCTTCTATGTACTGATGGAGTACAGGGATGTCCATAAACTTATTCTATGTACTTTTCTATTTGAATTACTGTATCATAACAATAAAAATTTTAGGTGCATATCCTGAAAAATTGAGAGAAACATTTTTGAGCAAGTTATATAAGCTAAATGGACAATTCCCAGTTGTTTTATGAAATTCTGACTCTTCCAATAATCAAAATAATGAATTGGTACAAATGTATCACAACAAATGAAAATTATAATTATAAACAATATTACATAGTGGATTTAAAAATATGGAGGTAGAATAAAATTGATTTACTTTTGACTTGAAAAAAATGACAAAGATCTGAAAAGGTAAGTGATCCATCAGTGCTCTCATTTGAAAGCAACTTTAGCCCTGAAAACTGTGTGATCAGGAGTCTGTGTTTAATATTTACATGTGAAAATCTCAAGCTTCTCTATTTCCTTTCAAATCACAGTCATTTTTTCCCAGGTAGTATGATCATTGTCATATCCCACTGATGCTGAGCATGGCCTCTCCACAGTGCTTCTGAAACCTCAAAGGAGATTTGACGCCAGTGTGCCTCACACCCCTGCAGACAGGGCTCAGAAGGAGCTTTTTGTCTTCAATATTTCACACAATGTTTGGATTTCCCCTATCTTTTCAATTTTGTCGATCACATTTTAGTAGTAAACTCTCAAAACTTCACTGTAGGCCAGGCACGGTGGCTCACACACACCTGTAATCCCAGCACTTTTGGCGGCCAAGGCAGGCAGATCACCTGAGGTCAGGAGTTCAAGACCAGCCTGGCCAACATAGTGAAATCCCTTCTCTATTAAAAGTACAAAATTTAGCTGGGTGTGGTGGTAGGCATCTGTAATCCCAGGTACTCACGAGGCTGAGGCAGGAGAATTGCTTGAACCCGGGAGGTGGAGGTTGCAGTGAGCCGAGATTGCACCACTGCATTCCAGCCTGGGCAACACAGCAAGACTCTGTCTAAACAAACAAACAAACAAACAAACAAAACAAACTTCATGTCTCCTGCTGTTGATGTCCTGGTAAATTGGATAAGGTTGGCTATAAATAAATCGGAAAGCCACTTGGCTTTTTCTTTCTCCATAACCTAAAGCAGTCCATCCTTTTTCTCACCACAGCCCATATAAAAATAAACATCCTAACAGCCCCCGCACCTCACCTGAATTCCCACTAAATGTTTCTTCTCTCCATTCCGTGACAGTCAGTTTACAGGTGAGGAAACTGCATCACAGACTTTTCTTCACTTGTCCAGTATTTCTAAATAAAGCAATGGTACAACCAAGAGGAACGTCCAATTTCATTCAATTCCAAACCCATTTTCCAACTATGTCACATTTCTCTCATCTTTGTTTTTTTGTTTTTCATATAAAAACATCACACAAACCTATGACTTTTAAAGCTAAGGAAATTGACAGCAACATCTGCCCTTTTTATACCTCTGCAGTGTAATATTTCCCTGTCATATTATAGAATTTTATAATGTTTTCATCGTAAAACACATTCTTTGTAATACTTTAAGTGATTTAGCAGCTCTAGGATACAATCTGCACAAAATTATTTCCATCTTACAGATATAAAATTGAAACCATCTTTACCAAGTCCCACATTTTAACAACAACGAAAAAGAAACCAGCTCTCAAGTTCAATGTTCTTTTCCCATTATCTAATGGCAAAAAACAGCAATTACGTTTGCACTAACTTAATAATATGGGAATCTCTGCCATCTTTTAATTTATCTGCAATTTTTCCACATTGCTTCTCTCACTTATGGTTCAACCAGATGTCTCTGTTTAGTAATTGTGATGCTTTTTGGTACTGCTCTTTAGGAGATGGTGATATCGAGGATAGAGCAGGGAAAAGTTGCAGGAGCTCTCTGGATTTGGCTTTTCTTGCACCCTATCAGACTATACTTTCTTTTTCACTGTTGTTAGCTCTTCCTTCTTTTGTGCTGTACATATGAGCATTATTCAATCTCTCTTCTTTTTTTCTCTCCCATCTATATATCTCATCTCCTACTTTGTCTTTAAACAAAAATGCACAAATTAAATCTCCATTTTTCCCCTTGGCTATAGACTTAATTTTTTATGTCTTCCCTAAAATTTGTATGTTGAAGCTCAAATTCTCCATGTGATGGTATTTGGAGGTAAGGTATCTGAGAGGTGATTGGGCATGAAGGTGTAGCCCTCATGCATGAAAGCAGTGCCAGTGTAAAAGACACCCTGACAGATAACTGGTCCGTTAAAGCCATAGGAGGCCACAGTGAGAAGATGAATCAGAGAGTAGGGCATCAGCAGACATGAAATCTGCTGGCACCTTGAGTTTGGACTTCCCAGCCTCCACGACGATGATAAATAAATTTATGTTGTTTATAGGTGATATGGTTTGGCTCTGTCCCCGCCCAAATCTCAACTTGAATTTTATCTCCTAGAATTCCCGCAGGTTATGGGAGAGACCCAGAGGAAGGTATTTTAAGAAGGCCGGTCTTTCCCATGCTGTTCTCGCGATAGTGAATAAGTCTCACAAGATCTGATGGGCTTATTAGGAGTTTCCCTTTCGCTTCCTCATTTTTTTCTTGGTGCGATCGTGGAAGAGGTGCCTTTCGCTTCCCACTATGATTCTGAGGCTTCCCCAGCCACGTGGAACTGTGAGTACAATTAAACCTGTTTTTGTTTCCAGTTTCAGGTATGTCTTTATCAGCAGCACAAAAAGAAATGAATACAATAAGTCACCCAGTTTATGTAATTTTATATAGTAGCCTGATGCGACTAACACCCCTCCGTCTCAATATCTAGTCCAACACTGTCAATGGGATAACACCTGAACTTGAAAGCCATCCTCATTGCCTCCCACCCAATGAAACTTGTTTCTGACTGCTTTGTTTCCAAAAATGTTACTATCATTCATCCCAATACTTTAAGAACTATGAAATTTTCTGTGTTTTCTTCTTTATTCCCCATGTGTCATCCACAGGTAAATCTTACTCCAAGGTGGTGCTAACACGTACAGGGCAGGATATAAACACATTGCTTGTCTTAACAGGAGCAAAAGTATTTGCTATTTTTTTAATCATCTTTTTATATTAAGAGAAGAGTGTGCAATCTTTTACCATCAATGCCTGTAAGAAGTGACAGATCATTTCCTTTATGCTTTTTGTATAATAAAAGGCCACAAATAGGAGAAGTACATCTTCTAGTTAGGCCAGGACAATCCCAATTGTGCTTTGTACCACTGTAATTATTAATAGTGCTCTGCTTTATTTTTTTTTAAAAAAAGTTCTAGCTGGGTCTTTAAATGACATGCTTATCCAGCCACAATGTTCTTTTGAAAAAGAGAGATGATTTTATGTGTCATCTGGTTAGTAGTGATGAGAGTGGAGACAAAACCTGAGACAGCTGGAGGAGGTGAGAAGAGTTACCAGATGGAGGCTGCAATCTGGGAAGCATATCTCAGGGAATCCCAAAAAAGGAGAAGGCCCACCACCTAGGAAGAGCCACATGGAGGATCATTGCATAGAATGAACATGAAGGGCTTTGCTCGATTGCCCAGCAATCTCCGAAGAGTTGATACTTGCACTGAAGACATCCCATCCATCCTCTTGTGAGCTGAATGATGTTCCCTCCTGCCTCAATTACTTCCCTGCTGCATTGCTACCTTTCAATGATGTGTCACTATGTTTTCCCTTTCTTACTGAGTAATTAGGGCAAACAAGCACCATTAAAAATAATTTACTCCTGGCCATACGGGAGTTGAATTTCCATCAGCTTCCAGTAAAATGCAAGTCTACCATTCCCTGCATTTGAGATTATGGTAGCAGACTCTCCTTGTAGGGAGCAGGGGAGGTGCCACAGGTGAGTCAGCATTTTCCCCTGTCATCAGGCAGCAGGAGTGATCCTGCTCACTCCAAGAGATGCAGCTCACTTTGGATTATCCCATACTGACACTCCCTGCGATGTCCAAGACAGCCATAATTCCAAAGGGAATGGGACACTATACCCTTAGTTTAGAGGTGGTAGGAAAACCTCAGGGTTATGTAGAGAAATCTCAGCTGTAGAGTCTGTAAGCCCTCACTTTCCTACAACCCAGCTCAGGCTTTATCCTTTCATACGCCTCCTCTCTGCCTTGTCTGACCCACCTAACTCTCTCTCTGATGATACCCACACATGCTCTTGTGAGCTGAATCACGTTCCTGCCTGCCTCGGCTACCTCCCTGATGCATGACTACCTTTCAATGATATATTACTATCTTTTCCATTCCCACTAAATCATTTCCTTGGCAAACAAACACCATTAAAAATAATTTACTCCCGGCTACCCTTAAATACTATTCCATTTAATTACTCCTCTTTATTTATAGAAAAGCTTCCTGAAGGAGTCATTTATACTTGAAAGCTTTACTTCCTCTCCCTTCATTCTCTCTTTGGCCCACTCCCATCAGTCAGTTCCCCATCCTCGTCTGACTTAAACTCTCCACAGCATCTGACACAGGTGACTCCTGCCTTCATTAAACCCCATCTTCCTCTACCCTCTGGGAACTTCGCTGTGGGTTCTTCCCCTGCCTCACTGGCTTTGCCTTCTCTGTTTTCTTTCTTGGGAGTCTTTTCTTCTCTATTTGTATACGTTCTATGCAACAGGCCTCAAGCCTCTGAACTGTCTCATCAACAGTCACTCACCTCTGTTTGATTCTTTTGTTTATCATGTGTGCACTATTATTATTATTATTATTGAGACAGAGTCCTGTCTCAAATTGTTCTCTTGCCCAGCCTGGAGTGCAGTGGTGCGATCTTAGCTCACTGCAACATCCACCTCCCAAGTTCAAGCGATTCTCCTGCCTCAGCATCCTGAGTAGCTGGGATTACAGGCACACGCCACCACACCTGGCTAATTTTTGGACTTTTAGTAGAGATAGGGTTTCAACATGTTGGCCAGGCTGGTCTCGAACTCCTGACCTCAGGTGATCTGCCTGTCTCGGCCTCTCAAAGTGCTGGGATTACAGACGTGAGTCACTGTGCCCAACCTCTATGTGTGCACTATTGAAGTCCAAATTTCTATCTCTAACTGCCCACACATCTCCCCTGAACTCTTGACTAACATGTACAGTTTCCTACTCAATATTTCTACCTGGGAATCCAATAGGCAACTTAGAATTAACATATTTAAAATCAAACCCTTTATTTTACTCTGTCTTCCTCCACTGTGTGGATTTCTCTTCATCTTATCTGCCACCATGAATGGTTGCTTGCTCATACAGAAAACTCTGGAGTCATTCATGATTGTCAAATTCACTGAAATTCCAATCACATTTCACTAGCCAGTGCTATTGGCTCTATCTTTGAAGAAATAGACGCTATAACCACTTATCCTCACATCTGTCATTACTATTTCATCATTTCATCATTAATTCTTCCTGTTCCAGGAGGACTGTTTCAGTAGAGTGTAACTGGACTCCTGCTTCTTTCCTGTATCCTTCAGTCTATTTTCTACCAATTTATACTATTATTCTTTTAAAAATAAGTCAAGCCTTGTCAATCTTCTGTTGAAACCCTTCTGAAGGCTTCCCGTCTTAGTAGGTAGGAATGAGGTGCAATGGCATTACCTGGCCTGGCAGACCTACCTGATGGTACCATGAACCATCCCTCTGATATCGTTTGCTACAGTCTTTTCCCCTCTCACGTTTACTCTAACAACATGGGCCTATGTCTCTCAGTCGAATTTGCACTCCCATCGGGGAAGCTTTGTACCTGCTGTTTCCTTAAACTGAAAACATTCTTTGTCTTCATATTTTCATGCATTTCATTTTAGTCTTTGTTAAAACACTAGCTTGTTAGACAGCCT
Organism: Chlorocebus sabaeus; assembly: GCF_047675955.1. Lineage (NCBI taxonomy): Eukaryota > Metazoa > Chordata > Mammalia > Primates > Cercopithecidae > Chlorocebus > Chlorocebus sabaeus. The sequence goes on along the minus strand of NC_132911.1, from coordinate 6,576,864 downwards.
GTGACTATCCTATACAGAGTAGGTATCAATTTCCATCAATCTCTATGCTGCTTAATTTTCTTAATAAAATCCATTCCCACTAGACATATTATGTGTTTATATTTTTTATTGTCTGTACACCTGCTGTATCTCCTCATTAGAATGTAAGCTTTATGAGGGAGGAGAGATTGTCTGCTTTATCTGTTTTACTTACTGCTGTAGCCCCAGTCTGCATAGCAGTATCTGGCACTTTATGGATGCCCAATAAACATTTGCCAAATGAATGAACTCATTCATCTTGCATAGCAGATGTCAGATTACTCTCTCAAAAGCACACATTCTGCATCAACCATCTTCTATTCAAAGTATTTCCTAAATTCTCCATTCATGCTGAATTAAGTCTAAAAAAAGTCTTAACCTGGCATTTCAGATACTGTGAAGTGGAAGGGGAAGAGAATTAACAGTATTTGCCAATAAAATAATAAATTTTATATATAAGAAACTAATTTACATGGGAAGGAGACAAAGTTAAGAGGGATTATATAGCTTTAAAACATAGTAGAGGAAGCTGGGTCAAAACCTGGAAAAATCTCATGCAATAATAATGACATTGACTATAATAAAAATGAATTGAAACCTGTCAGGTTTCATATCAAGGAAAGACCTTGATGAGCAAGGCCACTAAAAAGATGACTTGTGTAACACCATGATCAATCTGAGGTATATTAAACACATTACTGACAAATAAAGAGCCTATTTCAGCAGAACATTGGGAACGTATTGTACTAGAAGCAGTACTAAAATTAGGCCTCCTTCTCTTCCATCTTCCATAGAGAAGAGTTAGAAATATGTAAAATCTAATTTCAAAGAATAATTGATGAATTACTATACATAAGAAGAAAAAAAATGTGCAACATCAGAGAACAGAAATACATCCAGTAGTTTTTAACAATAAAGAAATGTGTTCAATTAGTCTAAGAAAACCAGTTGAAAGATTTCTCTAAATACTACAGTTGCAGAAAATGAAAGGAGGATTTTTAGGCATCTACATATTTCAAAACATTAGCAGGGATACCAGGAGGGAAGGCAGAAGGTGACAAAATGATTTAAATGTGTTACAAATCTATGAATACTCTAACTGCAAGGGGTTGGGGGAAAAGGTACTGACCTAAGAAACTTTGGAAATGAATGAAATATATAAGAATGAAGGCCAAAGGAATTGTACAAAAGCACTATGCTCTGGTAGGTAAATTTGTTTCCCATGGGGTACAGGTTAACATTTCTTACACCACTATGCATGTGTATCAGAATGGAACAATTAATAGGAACTCCTTTGTAGCTTAGATACTGATGTTTACATTAACAATATCTGAAGATATGTGTCTCTGCATGGGGTAGTCTATGCCAGTATATTTTCCTGCTCTCAACAGAGTGCCTGGAAACAATGAGAGCATTGTATGGTAGCAGTGAGCACACTTAGCAAGCAGATTTTGGTTTCTAATACCATTCTCAAAGGAGTCAAATCTTCTTAAAGTAATGGATAATTCTAAGACTGACATGGAAAATATACAAGATAAGCCTGGGACATTTTGTGGTTCCAGAAAGTACACACAAAAAAAGTTAAACATCATTCTCAAATTGTTATAAATTACAAGTTCACTTTAAAAAGTGATTAGCTATAATGACCAATGAGATTTCCAGGACTAGAAATATTCAAGTAGAGGGAATGTCTGGATTGAATCTGCGGTTGAACAGGACTCTAATTTCGTATGGGACTCTGTGTAACTAAGTGCATCACTGTCATATTATTAATCTTTCTTTTTTCTTTTTTTTTTTTTTTTTTTTTTTGGTATAGCTCACTGCAGCCTTGACCTCCTAGGCTCAACCAATCCTCTTGCCTCAGCCTCCCAAGTAGTTGGGACTATGGGAACATACCAGCACACCAGGCTTTTTTTTTTTTTTTTTTTTTTTTTTTTTTTTTTTTTTTTGGTAGAGATGGGGTCTTGCTGTGTTGCTCAGGCTGGTCTCGTACTCCTAGGCTCAAGTGATCCTCCTGTCTCAGCCTCCCAAAGTGCTGGGATTACAAGAGAGAGCCACAACACCTGGCCTCATATGACTGATCTTATACTACTTCTTAGTGGGAGGTAGAATGCCATTGTTGTTAAAGGCCCAGGCTATGGGCAGAATGAAGGCATTCGAATACTGTCCATCAGTTATCATCCAGGTGCCCTCGTTGGGTTTCTAAGCTTCCCTAAGCCTGGGCTGCCTCATCCACACAAAGGGTATAATGATAGTCTGTGTGTCTGGTTGTAATAAACATTACATAAAATATCCTTTAAACCAGATGTGAATATTAGATAAAACAATCCCCAGATTTATTAAATAAAATAATAATCTCCAGATAATTGACTCTCTTTTTATCTACTCATCTTTCATGCATCTATTCAGGTGTCTTTCTATTTAAAAATAAACAATTATTTATAATATCTTTCAAATCTAATCTAACCCAACATGATCAACTATATCAGCATTTTGGTTCTTAATTTGTCCATTCTTCATTCAAATTTAACTTCTCTCAATGATTCTAAAATTATCCTATGTTTTACATTACTGTGTATGCTTTTACTCATATCACTCTCTTAATTGTATCTGTAGTCAATACCTAGATGAGATGTTTAAATACCCAGTTCAGATGCCACCTCATTAATAAATCATGTCCTCCTATTTCCAGCTAGCTCACTTCCTCATCCCAATTAGCTTATCCCGCTGTTTTCATAACTTTTATTGTACTCATTGCATTGTGCTGTGCTTTATGGCTGTGTGCAGGCTTTATTTCAACTATTAGATGCTGGACAATAAAGCAGAATGTCTGTGTGTTTTTTCCTGCATTTCTTTTATAGCACTGAGCAAACTTCAGGCTCTGGATTCGTTATAGGTGCTCAATGAATCTGAATTAATAAAGGCTGTTATATTTCAGAAGACTCTGGTTTCATATGGTCAATATCTCTGCAAAAACTTCTGTGTATTTGTAAATTCTTGAGCTGATAGATACTTAAAATGCAATCACTGTCAATTTGGCTCCAAGCTTCATTGCTGCACGATGAAGACTCACAGGCAACATATGCCTACCAATGATTAGCTGTCAAAATTCAAGCAAAGATTACAGCAGAGAGCAAGACAAGCCACTTGGAAAACATCATTTTGTGTTTTTAGCTTTTTTTGTTTACTGTCTCTTGTTGGGTCATTGCCAATTGGTGGCAACTTTGCAACAGTTCATGCAGGAATCTACCAAGCAGAAAAATCTATATATTTTAATATGTTTCTCCTAGTTTTGAGGTAGCAGTTATTTATCTACAACAACATTGGTTCGGAAAATTGGTGTCGGTCATTTTGCTTGCCTTTTCTCAGTGATTGTGTCACGTTCCCTATGGAAACTAGGTCACAATGGAAGATCAGCATCACTGAAAGTCTTCTGATTCTTTGTTTCAATGGAAATGTACTCATGTTGTATGATGATACTCATTTCTGAAACAACACTCCCCACATTCCTGAAAACAAAATTCTTAAAAGCATTCCCACAGTCAAATGAACTCATGAAGACTGGAATGTGTGTTCTGATTTGTGGTTCAAGAAACCTTATTATAAAGAGTATAGTTAGATTTCTACCATAATAAATAATGTAGATAAATTGTTTTAATATACATATTTTACTACCTGACATCATCAATTTGAAGTTTCATTGAGATATGACACTGACAAAGAATTATCTTGCTGATAACAAACACAACTGCACCAAAAAGACCCCCATAAGATCTAACCTATGTCAAATGACTTATATTAAATGCTCTCCTTTCCACACTCTTTAGAAAAAATCTGAGATACATTAACCAACACTTAGCTAGTTAATACAACACATTTCAAACAACATAAAGTTACATATATATGGTATATTTTATGCATTTTTTTGAAAAGAGAATCAATTATATAAGTACCCTTCTGATAGAATATTTGTTTTATGAACAATAATTCAGTATATTCATAACAAAGCATTATGTAACATATGACTATAAATATTATCTTTATTTCCATAATTTTAAGTCTGTATCATGTACTTACATTAGTAGACTTAAAAATTAATATTTAGCTTTTTATTATGTTCCCTATAATCATCTTCAAACTCTTATTTATATGCATATGCACATCTCATTGAGAGTTATAAACTTTTCACATGTCAGGAGTTTTTGGAATCATTCTATCAAATCTATTCTCTTTAGTGGTGATAAAACAGACACTTAAAAACAGGCTGACCTGCTGAAAGTCAAACAGTTCTATTGATTCATAGTCATAGTACTATGACCTGATCCCTTTACCAAGAAAATAAAAAAAGTAGACAAAGAGTAGCTTAACAACAATAAAACCAGCAGTAAAATCATCTCATACTACAGTCTTATTTTTGAGAGAATAACATCAAAAATCTATTTAAATGGAATTGCAAACATTTGGGTCATTTTATTTCTGAGCCTGTGGAACCCTGAAAGAAACAAGTTAAAAGTTGGAGGCATAAGGGGTGTAGAGACTACTATGAGCAACAAGAAATGAGGTACGCAGCATAGGCGACCAAATATCATAAAACTATAGACAAAGGTGCTTTAAAAAATTCATCATTTGGGGACCATTCAATGTAGGGACAAGTCATCCTGGACACTTTAATAACTTCTGCAGTGAGTTGCACATGCAGTTCAGTACAATAATTGTGGAGCATAGAGAGACCATGGAGGCAGAGAGAAGGGGAGACATCGTGTTTGGTGCATGCTTTTGTAGAATGATGGGTGGTGAATATCAGCAAGTTTTCTATCCATAATGGGTAACACCAAAAAATTTCCTAATAACTTTTTTATTCTGAAAATGTATTTACATGCACCATCTTACTTCCAGACAAGGCTGGATAGATAAGGTCATAATTTATCACATGCACACCTCTGAAGGTTAATGAACTGAATAATAGAAAATGAGTAACAAAAGAGAGAAGACCAAATCGAACACTGCCATGAGACTGAATATGAACATATTGACTATCTTTGTTCTCTGTGTGTAGGGATGAGGGAGTGACAGGAGAGAGAAGACTTGGGAATGTATACAAAGAATCTTAATTACTGATTTATTTCTCCTACTTGATGTACTTCCCAGTAAGGTCTGCTAGAAAAAGAAGACTACCGGCCAGGCGTGGTGGCTCACACCTGCAATCCCAGCACTTTGGGAGGCCAAGGAGGGCGGATCACAAGGCCAGGAGATCTAGACCATCCTGGCTAACACGGTGAAACCCCGTCTCTACTAAAAACACAAAAAACTAGCCGGGCGTGGTGGCGGGCGCTTGTAGCCCCAGATACTTGGGAGGCTGAGGCAAGATAATAGCTTGAACCTGGGAGGTGGAGCTTGGGGTGAGTGGAGATTGCACCACTGCACTCCAGCCTGGGGGACAGAGTGAGACTCCATCTCAAAAAAAAAAAAAAAAAAAAAAGACGACTAACTAGCCTGACTCAAGTTTGCAAATGGGACAAGAATGGCTTATCTGAAACAACACATGCAAGATATATTCCATTACTTTATTAATTCACCTTCACCTTCTTTTTTCACCTACGCTTCACTTTCCTCAAGAACTATACTGGATCCTGCTAGACTTTCTAAAACGGAATCCCTACATCTCTATATAGTTTACACCAAATCCTTGAGTAGATGGGCAATATCTCCTTTTCTCCCCCAAAACAGTAGAAACCTATGTTGTGAGAGAAGAGAGGGGATGATGAAAGAACAGGGCAATGTATGAATTTAGACATATTAGGAAATTTGCTGAAAAATCATCACCAGGAACAGCATGGGAGGTGGGGGAAATAGGATGGAGGGGAGGAAGTGAGGGTTTGACAGAAAGGAGCAGAAAAAACAGGGATGTTTTTGGGATGAACTGAAGCTCATTTTAAAGAGCAAGATTCAGCGAATTTATCTCAGAGACATCAATCCTACCTATTTCTGAAATAGTCTTTGTATTTTATCTACTTATTTTTATGCACATAAAGATTTTAATATAAAAATTAGCATAATTTCTGTAAGAAATTTTAAAGAGCAAAATTATGCTTCTTTGAAGCTATCTATACTCTGGCATTATTTTCTTCCAGGTAGAATTCTACTGTAAAATGTAAGTACCAAAGTATGAGAGTATATGGAAATACCTAAGCCGTGATAAATTGTTACAAAGATCAGGATTTGACATGTGAATGACATCATTCATAATTTCATAACTCTGTGTTTTAACTGTGTTAAACATTACTTTTACTGGGTAATTTAATTGGGAATAGATTTTGTCTTTTCTTTGTTTAAAAAAATTAAATAAGAAAAAAATATTTTAAAGCTATTTAGTACTAGACATATTCCTTTATCTCTTCATGCCCCTTCAGTGCTTTTGTTATAATATCCACCCTCTCCAAAATTCAGGTATGGGTTTGGGTGTGTCCCCAGTCTGTCTGGGACCAGATGAAAATTTACAAACCTAACTGGATTATAAATGTTCCAGTGCACTGTGCCTGCAGCATTGGATGACAGCCGAGAGTCGGGAGAGGGAGCCTTGAAATTCTGACTCAGAGTTTGCAGACTCCAGAGGCAGGTAGAGTCTCAGTGGTAACTGTTATGAAGTTGCTTGACAACAGTCAGCTTCAGGAAATGCCTCTTTTCTTTATTTTTCTAACCAAATGTCATCTGTCTTAAGCACCCATTTTTCAGGATGGATCGGAAGCTCAGGGTCAGTCTCATGTGAGTATTTTCATGGCTCAGTGAGATCATGAAAGACACGCAGGGTGTAGGCGGTTCCAGAGCAAGGAGGTGTCGCCTGGGCAGAGTTTCAGGCAGGTGCTTCCCCTCTTCCTTTCAGGCTCTGCTGCTCTATGCAGTGCAGAGGGAGCCTCTCCCCTGGGGGAGGTTTCTCACTGCGGACCCTCAGAGTGTTCCTGAACATGTGGGCTTGGGGGTGCTGTCTTTGAGAGTTTGCCAAAGCCAGGCCAGTCCTGTCAGCAATCCCACCACACCAGACCAAGGCCCAGCTTCATGGAGGTGGGACCAGGGCAATCTGGGGGGCCCTGGGCTCTGAAGGTTTCTGCACTTAGGGATTGATGATCTATGGTTGCAGTTCTGAATCCTTAATATTTCATCTTTGAAATTGTGCTTCGGAAGTGAAATCTAATGGGACAATGCAGACTGCCGGGAGACTCGGGGCCTCAGTTTCTAGGAGATCCCATCTGCAACCACAAAACTATCTCCTCTTCTGAACTTTTCTCAGCTGCTTGTTCCCCGACCCTGTGGACCTTGAGTCCCACCCAACTTCCCCTCCCTCTCCAAGCCTGAGCAGGGGCTCGGCACGGGTGCAGGACAGTGAGTGCACCCAGCACATCTGGTTGACGTGCATGAAGGTGGTTGTCCCAGCCCCGTTTGCAGCAATAGGCTGGAGGAAGGCTCCCAGCCACCTCTACCCCAGATCCAGCATGTCCCAGCACTGCATGGAGCCCCTCATGGGCACCTGTCTGCTGCTGGGGCAGGGATCCTGGAGGAAAGGACAAGCCTCCTCTGCAGGCCTTTCTTTATCCTGACCTCCACCGCCCGTATTCTTCACAGGTTCTTCCTTATGAGCATCATTGTTTTTTGTGTTGAAAATAAAATAAATTTGTTAACTTATAACTTTTAATTAAAAAATGTGTAATTGTCTAATGAGTTTAATTAATAAAGAAAACCTAACATACCAGTGCCTGCTGTGTGTCAGGCTGAGTTAGACACGGGGGGAAGGTGATGACTGAATGTGACCTCTACTGCCAAGGGTTCAGAGCCTGGGAGGGGAGAAAGCCCAGCAATCCACAGCTCCCAGTAGCATGACATGTGCTTGAACAGCATCTATGGACCTTTCCTACCTGCTGAATCCACACAGGATGGTAAGACCGTGCCACTTCAGTAGAAGAGGGAAATCTATCTAGTCAAGGAGGTTTTTGTAAACAGCATGAATATGAAGACAGTAGGACACATCAGAAGGAATTTTTTTTCAGCCTCAAACCATGCCCTTTCTTGGGATATTATTTAGTAACATGCCCAATAGCCCTCAACTCCTAATGCTCTTCTGTTCTATTATTGTCTATTATTCATTCGTAGTCTTATTTATTGTATTTTTTACACATTTATTATCATCTGTCCTTTGTCTCTCAAATTCAAGATTAGAGTATAAGATTTTAAAGTTCTGGCCAGGGTAATCAGGCAAGAGAAAGAAATAAAGGGTATTCAATTAGAAAAAGAGGAAGTCAAATTGTCTCTGTTTGCAGATGACATGATTGGGGTTTGCTAAATATACATTGTCTCAGCCCAAAATCTCCTTAAGCTGATAAGCAACTTCAGCAAAGTCTCAGGATACAAAATCAATGTGCAAAAATCACAAGCATTCTTATACACCAATAACAGACAGAGAGTCAAATCATGAGTGAACTTCTATTCCTAATTGCTACAAAGAGAATAAAATACCTAGGAATACAACTTACAAGGGATGTGAAGGATCTCTTCAAGGAGAACTACAAACCACTGTCAAGGAAATAAGAGAGGACACAAACAAATGGAAAAACACTCTATGTTCATGGATAGGAAGAATCAATATCGTGAAAATGGCCATACTGCCCAAAGTAATTTATAGGTTAATGCTATCCCCATTAAGCTACTATTGACTTTCTTCACAAAATTGGGGGGAAAAACTACTTTAAATTTCATATAGGACTAAAAAAGAGCCCACATAGGCAAGACAATCCTAAGCAAAAATAACAAAGCTGGAGGCATCACACTACCTGACTTCAAACTATACTACAAGGCTACAGTAACCAAAACAGCATGATACTGGTACTAAAATAGATATATACAGATATACAGACCAATGGAACAGAACAAAGGCCTCAGAAATAACACCACACATCTGCAACCATCTGATCTTTGACAAATCTGACAAAAATAAGCAATGGGGAAAGGATTCCCTATTTAATAAATGGTGTTGGGAAAACTGGCTAGCCATATGCAGACAACTGAAACTGGATCCCTTCCTTACACCTTATACAAAAATTAACTCAAAATGGAATAAAGACTTAAACATAAGACCTAAAACCATAAATACCCTAGAAGAAAACCTGGTCAATACCATTCAGGACATAGGCATAGGCAAAGACTTCATGACTAAAACACCAAGGGTAATGGCAACAAAAGCAAACATTGATAAATGGGATCTAATTAAACTAAAGAGCTTCTGCACAGCAAAAGAAACTATCATCAGAGTGAACAGCAACCTACAGAATGGGAGAATTTTTGCAATCTATCCATCTGACAAAGGGCTAATATCCAAAATCTACAAAGAATGTAAACAAATTTACAAGAAATAAAACAACCCCATCAAAAAGTGGGTGAAGGATATGAACATACACTTCTCTAAAAATGACATTTATGCAGTCAGCAAACATATGAAAAAATGCTCATCATCACTGGTCATTAGAGAAATGCAAATCAAAACCACAATGAGATACCATCTCACACCAGTTAGAATGGCGATCATTAAAAAGTCAGGAAACAACAGATGCTGGAGAGGATGTGGAGAAATAGAAACGCTTTTACACTGTTGATGGGAGTGTAAATTAGTTCAACCATTGTGGAAGACAGTGTGGCGATTCCTCAAGGATCTAGAACTAGAAATACCATTTGGCCCAACAATTCCATTACTAAGTATATACCCAAAGGGTTATATATCATTCTACTATAAGGACACATGCACATGTATGTTTATTTCGGCACTGTTTACAATAGCAAAGACTTGGAACCAACCCAAATGCCCATCAATGATAGACTGGATGAAGAAAATGTGGCACATATACATCATGGAATACTATGCAGCCATAAGAAAGGATGAGCTAGTGTCCTTTGCAGGGACATGGATGAAGCTGGAAACCATCATTCCTAGCAAACTAACACAAGAACAGAAAACCAAACACCACATGTTCTCACTCATAAGTGGAGTTGAACAATGAGATCACATGGACACAGTGAGGGGAACATTATACACTGGGGTCTATGGGGGATGGGGGGCGGCAGGGGGATAGCAGTAGGAGAAATACCTAATGTAGACAACGGGTTGATGGGTACAGCAAACCACCATGGCACATGTATACCTATGTAACAAACCTGCACATTCTGCCCATGTACCCCAGAACGTAAAGTATAATGATTAAAAAAAAGAGAAAGATTTTAGTGAGATGTCTTAAGTAGTCTTCCAATGGTAGTGATGGCAAAGCTCCCTTTCCACAAATTTCTGTTCATCCCTGTCCAGACCATGGCTGAACTATCCCTGGTGTAAAAGAAAAAAAGAAACCAGCTAGCAAAGAGAAGCCTGGAGCAGCCTATATTTGTTTTGCCAGTCCCCGGCCTGGAAGCACTGGCTGTCACTGATCTTTCCCGCCTTCCAAGGCAGAGATGTGCATGAGGCACTAGTCACACTGGCGTATCTACTTAGTGGGCATAGTGCAGTTCCAGTTTTTCTTTCCCTTTGCAACCCTCACCACACACACACAAATGTGCAGAAGCATTTTCCTTCCTTCTTGGCTGTTACAAACAGTCCTCTGATTAATCTCAGTCATTGGAGAAACCTAATTTGTCTTTACTGTCCCATGCTCCTATTACATGAAAAGTTATTTTCCTGGTAATTTTGCTTGAATCCTTGTTTTGTCAAACAAGTGATTTTTCAGTGAAACTTAAAAAAAATCTCAAATGTGTAAAGTCAGTCTCAAGACTTAAAATAGATTTTAGAAAAGATAATTGGGTTGACTGAAGGATCAGGTGGGAGGAGCCAGTTGGTGCAACCCTTTTTCTAAATCAGTGTGGAATGAGCCAGGCAAGAGGTTGTATAGAATACAGAACCAAGGTTAGGGATCCTTTAATCTGCTCTGAATCTCTTTCTAACACAATATGTGACTTTCATCACTTCATCTCTTGGGCTTTTCTTTGTCTGCCAAACACGAGGGCTGTACCAGGTGGTCTCCCTTCTAAGTTAATTTTATGCATCTAATATTTTATGATGGTCCACGGCATGCCCACTTAACATACATGCTCCCAAGGAACACCACCATATTGACAGACACAATTTCCCGGGAAGGCTACCATCATAGAAAAAAAGGTAACTTGTGACCATTAAAAAATAAATTATTTGGCCAGGAGTGGTGGCTCACACCTATAATCCCAGCACTTTTGGAGGCTGAGGTGGGCAGATCACAAGGTCAGGAGTTCGAGGCCAGCCTGGCCAACATGGTGAAACCCTGTCTCTACTAAAAATATAAAAAATTAGCCGGATGTGGTGGGAGGCCCCTGTAATCCCAGCTACTCGGGAGGCTGAGACCGGAGAATCACTTGAATCCAGGAGGCGGACGTTGCCGTGAGCTGAGACCGCACCACTGCACTCCAGCCTGGTGACAGAGCAAGACTCTGTCTCAAAAAAATAAATAAATAAATAAATAAATAAATATATGTGTGTATGCATATACACGTATATACACATATATAATGTATATATATACACGTATACACACACACACGCACACACACATATATATATAAAATGTCGAAACATAGCCCATGTGCCTTTAAACAAACACAGCAGGCCTGGTGCAGTGGCTAATGCCTATAATCCCAGCACTTTGGGAGGCCGAGGTAGGCGGATCACTTGAGGTCGGGCGTTCGAGACCAGCTTGCCTGACATGGTGAAACCTCATCTCTACTAAAAATACAAAAATTAGCCAGGTGTGGTGGTGCATGCCTGTAACCCCAGCTACTCGGGAGGCTGAGGCAGGAGATTCACTCAAACCCGGGAGGTGAAGGCTGCAGTGAGCCAAGATAGCACCACTGCAGTCCACCTGAGTGACAGAGCAAGACTCCATCTCAAAAAAGAAAAAAAAAGAACAAATACAAATAAATGAACACAGCAGTATTTGGTAACTCAATCATAAAAGTAAGCGTGAAGGACAGAGGGGAGAAGAAGGGGTGATGAAGAGCACTAGAGGCAAGCAGTTGATGACCAGGGTGGGAAATGCATCACCCACACCCACAGCAAGCCAGGGGCGGCGGCAACCATAGAGCAATGTTTCATAAACTGAAGGAGACCTGGGTGTGTATTACCATTCACTCACTTTTGTCAGGAACACTTGCTACAGGAAGCCGGAGAGAAAGACCACTACTTGGTTCCCATCAGACTTGAACTAGAAAATTGTTTTCATCTATGGCAACCACATATGAAAATAGAAGTGAACTTTAATCTAGATATTAGTAGCTACAATGATAGAGGGGATTGAAAGAGTTAACACTATTTTAACGTTTAGCTTGGAGAACCATATCGATGAAGATACAATAGCTGTCTTTCATTCTCAAATATCGGCTTTTTATCAGATGAATTACCTGAATTCTATTTCACCTTAAAAGGAGATACTTAAAGTGGTTAGTTGAGCAGGGAGATGGAGTGTCCACACAACAGAAGATGTTCAAACAGCTTGATGACTACTTCTAGCAGAAGTTACAGGAAGATTTGAAATATTGGATATGGAGTTAGACAAGATAAAATCCAATGTTGTTATTGTTTCATTGATCCAAGAAAAAATAGCAAAAGTATCTGTTTATCACCTAAGATTCAGCTGCATGTGAGAAAACCCACAAAAAAATGACATGAATATGATTTGCTTTTCTTGCCCATGTAAGTAGAGTGTAAAAACAGGCTTCCTGTGGATTACACGGAAAATGTACTAAGATATTTAAGGTCCTGAGCCTTTCAGCTCACCAAGAGAAAGACCTTGTTCTCCCAGTCAAGAATGACTGCTAGTGTGCCAGTCCTTACACCAGAACTCCCAGCCTTCCCCCTTTGACACTCATCCCAGGAAGACCAATGAGGAAACGAGAAACAGGCAAAGTGTGCATCAGAAGGAGTTTTTCAAGTTTAATATTTACAGGTATAGACCCTTGACTCTAAATCACCATATCATCACCTAACAGCAATAGGAGCTAGAAACTAAAGACTTAATTCTGTGCACCCATGAGCTAAACTAAAGTTAGGGGAAGAAGAAAGAAGGCAAAGTTAACATTGAGATAGGCAATAATATTTTCTGGTGCGCCATCTAAACAGTAGTTGATACGCTGGAATAAACCTCTCATTAGGTAATGAAGGCATTTCTTCCCACAAGAAAAAACAGTGAAGGCTGCAACGCACTGCTAGAAATGGGAAAACAGCCTGGAAACAGCACAGTAATTCAGATAAATAAACAGACTTTGTAAGCTGGCAATTCTTCTGAGGTAATCCCTGTTAAAGGTTGATTGATGATAGTGCAAGAGGGTATAAATAAAAATTAGCAAAAAATTCAAATCAGACATAAGAAAGCAGTTTTTCATAAACAAAAAATAAACATTCTGAAAAGCCAGTGGGTAGCTTTTTAAATGAAAATATTAATGCATATCCAAGAAGCAATTAGATACTGTCATGAGAAAGCAGTGCACAGAAATTGATGGGCGTCACTGAGCCAAATAGTTTGTTTACATTTTTCTACCTATGCATTAAGCACAAAAACTCTTAATTATTTTTTAAAACTATAAAAATCCTTCAAAATGAATAATTTACCAATTATAGGGTGAAAAATAGAACTCCATTGATGACTGTGTTGAACAGCACTATGAAGCACTTCGATGATGAACAACTACTGTGAACTTCATCAATAATAAGCCACTTACGATTGTGTGTCTAGAGGGTGTTTCCAACCTCTTTTTCTAGCCAGAAAGCAGCAAGAGATATTGGAAAATGTATAATATGAGGGTTATGATCAGGTGGATAGAGCAGTGATTAAAGGGTAAAGTATACATTTTAAATTGTAGACACTTAAAACTCCAAATAGTGGAGGTTCATTCAAAAGCCTATCCAGGCTTCAGGCTGGAGTTTCTTAACACTGTTGTCACTTACATGTCACTTGTAAGGACCCACATTTAATAAGCTGGAACTCAAAGTTCATTTTCCTGTTAGGACATTGTAACAAGATGTGCCACAGTAATACCCTACAGAGTGCATTTAAGAAACACGGTAGCAGAGATGATCACAGCATGGTGTATAGAACCTGCTTTAGGGATTAGGCAGAGCCAGGAATCTTCAGAGTTGATTCTGATATCTGGCATCATGTAAGGCTCCACTTAGGAGCATTGAACACTACAGCTAAAGTAATTCCCCATTAGTTAGTTTTCACAACAAACACATATAATCAAAGCAACATTTCCTAATTATAAATGACAACACTCGGAAGCGGACGGATGACATCTTCACATTTATAAAGAAGCACAGCCAATGGAACAGACAGTAGGGCAATGATGGAGTTTGCATCAGGATTGGGCTTGAGGGCCTATTAGAAATGCCATAGACAGCGTTCAGTTCTGCCCGAGTGGGATGGTCATCGGAATGCTGAAAGGAGACACTCGCTTCTGTAAAGTCAGTATTGATGGTTCCAATAAAATAAGCTGAGTCTGACTAAGAAGAGGAGAAATATTCTGTGAGGGTATTCAGGATTTGCGAGGAAGGCTGGAGAAGCAGGCTTGGGCTCGGCCCCACGGAGGCAAAGCCCAGCAGAGTCTGCCTCAGGAAGGACTGTGTTCCATCCACAATGCTGCAGGCACCCACTGCCCTGGCCACATAGCGCTGCATGCCAGGTCATCACCCTTGATCTCTTCCATCCACGACTGGAGCCAGCAAACACGATGCTGCAGGCACCCACTGCCCTGGCCACTCAGTGCTGCGTGCCAGGCCATCACCCTTGATCTCTTCCATCCACGACTGGAGCCAGTGAAGGAATCTCTGGCTGGTTCCACTGGGTTCTGACCTGTGTCAGGCTCTGTAAGGAATATCCCAGGTACAAGGTCCTGCAAGACAGCATCCCAACCTGATGAGGCACTGGCTTCTGGGGGATGCCACGGCTGCATGTCCCACAGCCACAGCTCTGCATGGGACGTCGACTTCCTCCAGAAAAGTGTATGTTATGGTGTTTAAATTACCATGACAGCATTGAGGAATTCAGAAAATGTACAAGAGCTGATGCTGGCAGAAAGAGAAAGCAAGTCCACATCCAGAATCCATGCTTATATCAGTGAGAGATGACCAGTGCTTCTGTCCCAGAGCAGCCTGGTGTCACCTGGGAGCCAATAGCCCCCTGCACTGTGGTGCCACACTGGAGCCTGGACATTGGTTTCCTCACTGGTAAACAAGTCTCTGCAGGGACAGCAGCTGGACTGGCTGTGGAAATCTCATGACTGAACTCAGGCCAAGCCCCAGCAGCCTTGCAAGGCTGCTCTGCTCATGATCCCATGGAGGAACACTGGAATGGGGTGGAGCAGGGCGGCTGTCATCAGACAGCGAGGGCGTCTATCACCCCTCAGAGCATCCTCCATGCAGGCAGTGATTCATGAGTACTCAAATGGGAGAGTGTTCTCATCCTCCAGCAGAGTGACCAGCAGTCCAACTGGACCTGGAACTGAGGAGTTTTGTAAGACGCAGAATATCATGGCTAACAGAAGCAAAGATTCAGAAAGTTCGAGCAGGTAGATAGGTCACCCTTCTCTCTGGGCTCATTCTGAAGCGCATCTGACCCCTTCTGTTGCAAGCCTCCCTGTTAACAATCTTGTGCTCTTGCCTCTCCCAAGACTTTGAGCACAGGGCCCTGGTTTATGCTGTTGTCCGTACCCTGGGCCACTGTTTGAGACAACACGATGATAACCGTAGTTCAGAATTCTGCCAGGGAGAGGGTTTCCCTTTTACCCTAGTCTTCAAGTTACTGAGAAGAATTATAACAACATAAGCATTCACTTTCAGCAGATACCAGCAGACCATGCCAACTCATCTGAAACCAGATTTATTTTTCTCTGCATTGCGATGGATTAACAAACTTAGAAACTCCCACAAAGTCATAGCAGAGGGTTGAAGAAAGGCCATGGAGGCAGGAACAGGGCAGGAGGGACGAGCAGAAGATGAGCTCCTGTGAGTCAGTAATGCCCCCCACACCTGCATCGTCTGTGCACCATGTGCGTGACGTGACCCCCTTGTGTGATGGATGCTGCTCAGTTTGCAGAAGAGAATATCAGTGTCCTCAGGGGTTTAGGAGGACTGGACATTGGCTCAAATCTGGCTATTTACAAAGTAACCAGATGCTCCTAAGTGTGCTGCTCCAGACTCACCAGTGGCAGATTCATCTCGCCAGTATTATCAATAAAACACATTTGTAGATACAGGCTGACACAGACAACTGGGAGGGCTGACAGTTACTGTTAGGAACATAACTACGCCTATGAGCCAAGCATGCCTTGCTCCTGACTACTGGGAAAAGAAACAAGCAGTCAAGCAAACAGACTGGCAAAGGTGGAGAGTTTTAATCTTCTATGAGCCTTCCTGCTTAGGAGTGAGCACACACACACACACGCACATGCACGCACACACGCACACACACAAGCACACATACAAGCACATGAGCACGCGTGCAAAGCACACACTCATACAAGTGCATGAGCACGCGTGCACACACACACACACACTGATTTGCACCCTTTGTAGAGCGCTTCAACTTGTCCTAGCACCTTTTCTCACCCGAGGAGTGGCAATTAAGCGATCGAAGTGGCTCATATCCTGCACCGTTCCTGCAAAAATCACAGACCTTCCTCTGCTCTTTCTTCAAACCTGGGAAACAACTGACGTCTCAATGGCGCCCTCCCGGAAGGACCCTGTGTCTCATCCGCGGTTCATCTGCAACACCTGGGGACCATCAGGTTACCCACCAGAACTTGTTTTTCCATTTTACAAAATTAACAGTTGCTGCTTCTACACTAAAAAAATAAAGAGTTCAAACAGAGGTGTGGGTGAACATAGCTCTTCTAGAAAGAAACACAAAAAGGAAAAATAAAAGAACAAAGAATGGTGCACCCAAATGGGCCATGATAAATGAGGTGCTTATTATCTTGAAAGATTCTATTTTTTTTAAAAAAAAAACTATTTTAAAAAAAAATCTAAGATAGTGGTTCCCATGAAAATCATTGTTAACAGACAATATTAAAATATGACTACAGTTCATTTTTAGTGTTTTTGTAACAAAATATGTATTGGCATTTTGACTCAATGAAACAATCAAGATTTATTTTTCACTTGAGATAAATATTGACCTTAATAACCTCAATCAAAAATGCCCCTTTGGGATAAATGCAACTAGGTATTTATCTCAGCACAAGTCAATAATAGTTTTTCTGCAGAGTGCATCAAATGCTTTTCCTTTACCAATTTTCTACATTTTATATTCTCAATGATATTTCTAATTATTCAAATTTATTAATCTAACAACTATTTGGATTTACATTTGTCTGACTTATAAAAGCTTTTTATTCTAATCACTGTTAATGCATTCAATAAACTAAACTCATTTGTACCTTTCAAAATGAGAGGTTTTATTGCTAAATATTAAGAAATAACTAATTTTCATAACAGGTCATGGAAAGTTTTTAAAAATTTCTCTAAGAATAGATTAGTACAATTTGTGTCAGATTAGAATGCGTTGTACCACCTTTTAACCTGAGACAAAATTTAATCGAGGAAAATGACTTAATAACAAACCAAAGAATTATTCATTTAGATGAGCTGACTGAATGTCTGATCTGCAATAATCAGTATCACTTTTTTTAATAGTGAACAGGGAATAATATATTACAAATGTAGACGTTTAATGCTTGGGTTTTTCTGATTCTAAGAGGAAAAGTGGTATGTTCAGAAAGATCCCATTCTATAAAGATAAGGTCTAAAGTTCAATTTTGAACATTTGACCAAGGCTATAAATGCTATTTACATTATTTTCAGTATTGTGGGTTATATTTAAATTTTTCCTATAATAAAGCACACTTTTATAATTAAAAAATAAAGTATATAGC
Source organism: Chlorocebus sabaeus (assembly GCF_047675955.1). Classification (NCBI taxonomy): domain Eukaryota; kingdom Metazoa; phylum Chordata; class Mammalia; order Primates; family Cercopithecidae; genus Chlorocebus; species Chlorocebus sabaeus. The sequence goes on along the minus strand of NC_132911.1, from coordinate 6,558,867 downwards.
TTCCAAATCTGCTCAAATATCAGTTTCTTTGCATTCTGCTTAAAGCTTGTCAACCTTCCATATGTTCACAGTAGCTGAATATAACGTGTGTCATCCCCAAGTGTGTGACACAGAGTACCTACTATATCATACTATGTAGACCCTTGTCAAGGAAAAATAGATGTCTTCTGTTGCCTACAGCTGAGGTCAAGTCCAATTGAGAAAAAGCGACCTTCATGCAATCCACCCATTCCTCAAGATTAGTTCCATCCAATAAAACGGTCTGCAGTGACAAATATTCTGTGTTGTCAGATGGGGTAGCCATGAGGCACATTGAGCTGTGGCCAGTGAGCCCTTGAGTTGGCTAATGTGGCACAAGAACTGAATTTTTAACTTCGTATTCTTTGCTTTACATGCAGACATCCACATGTGGCTGTTGGGTGATGCAGCTCTGCAGAATCTAGGTTTTAGCCTCACATGCCATACCTTGGAGACCTACATATTCCGACCACCTCAACCTAGTCAGGTGGCACCATTCTCTCCTCATCGCTGTCTCCACCTCCGCCTTTCTCTCACCATTACACTTATTACTGGATGTATTGGAAATAGCAGTTCTCCATGACAAAGACCATCAGAACATTTTTGCTTTTATATCTATTCTGTAACAGCCCTAAAAAATGACATATCAATTCACACCTTTTAAGATGAATCTGAAAAGTTTCTAATTTACTGAAATAATTACAAAGAGTATAATTGCTGACATTGTAAATATTGACGTTTTATAATAAAACTGTTACGTCATTTGTGAACATATCCACTGAAATCTAAAATCCATAGCAATTTGAAAGTCACCAATTTCCATTTAAAAAACAGGAACAAACTCTTCTTCAAAGAAATTATAGATCGCTACATTTCCTCATTGAATTTGTAGTTCTTTTCCATTTAGCTTATACCATTTTATCCTAATGTAGTTTTATACTTTAAAGCCTTTATTGATCATTCCATCCTGCTCTTATAAAAATTGATTTTATATTTCATGTGTCTTTAAGGCTTTAACATTTTTTAAAAAGTAATTCGTCTAGATTAAATTATAGGCACTTGTTCAGCCAAACTCGGTTTTGCAAAGATAACCTATGAAATTTGAGTTTCACAAACTTCATTCTCTTAAAGACATCCTGGCTTGGTATCCTGTAGAAAGTAGTTAGCACCCCCAAGCATGGTCATAACCAATCTGAAGAACCTGCCTGGTGACTCTAGAAGGGAAACTTGAGAAATCTTTCAGACTTGAGTGGCAGGTGTAGCTCAGTTTTCTCTGAGGAATGATGAGTATGAATTTCTCGTGGATGCAAATCTTATCACAGAGAAACCCCATTTCATTGTGTGGTCCTTAGATTTTGTTACAACTCAGTGTTTCTGTTCTCCAAATTTATAGGCTGAAATCCTAATCCCCCAGGTAAAGATGTTAAGAGGAAGGGTCTTTGGGAGGTGATAATGCCATGAGGGGGGACCCTGTGATTCAGATTAGTGCTCTTAGAAAAGGGATGCCAGAGAGCTCCCTGCTCATTTTTCTGCCATGTGAAGATGCACGGAAAGGCTGCTCTCTGCAACCGGTAAGAGGACCCTTCCAGAACCCGACTACCGTGGCAATCTAATCCTCCCAGGACTGTGAGAAATCCATTTCTGTTGTTTATAAGCCGCCCATTCTATGAGAGCATTCCACAGGCACTAAGACATGCTCTGAACTACACTGAGAGGCCATCATTAATCCATTACTTTCTTATTTCTCTATCACTTTCATTCTTTAACATATCTATAGTTTTCCCAATCATTTTACCTACTTGTGGTCAGCCCCTTATTAACTGGGTAAACATAAGAAAAATGTCACAAATAGCCCAGTAATTTTTTTTGAGACAGAATCTCACTCCGTCACCAGTGCTGTAGCGCAAAGGCACGATCTTGGCTCACTGCAACCTCTGCCTCCTGGGTTCACAGCCGGCTAATTTTTGTATTTTTAGTAAAGATGAGGTTTCACAGTGTTGGCCAGGCTTGTCTGGAACTCCTGGCCTCAAGTCATCTGCCTGCCTTGGCCTCCCAAAGTGCTAGGATTACGGGCATGAGCCACTGCATCTGGCCCATAATTTAAGAATTTCTTAATTTCTTAATTTCTCAGGGTGGATCCTGGTAAGGTTGGAGTCAGCCTTTGCCTAATGCTTCTCAGGACACCAGATGTACTGCTAGTCTCTGCTACTTCACCTGCAGGGCCTTACTGTTGATTAATTTGCAAATAGAATGCACCTAGACAATTTAGTAATGACTGTATTTTTTGTTCCTTTGTTAATGTATGCATTAATGGCAACCACTTCAAAACACTTGTTAGATATACAAGGATAAAAAATATGTAGATGAGAAAAAAGAGAAGAGACAGGAAATAAAAATAAATTAATGTATATACTCAACTAAAGAATACATTTTCTTGTAAGAATGAAGAATCATAGTATTATTTTACAGGTAAAGGGGTCAAAAATGTTACTGAAACTCACCACTCCTGTGTTCAAGGTTTGTATTTTATCAATGACCTCAAAACTTCTATGGGACAATTATAATAAAATATTTACTATCTAGGAACAAAACAATGAGCTGAACAATATGAAGCCTTCAACTATCAAAACACTTATGTTGTTGTTTTGTGCATTATTGACAAAGCAATGAGAAACAAAAAGGAAAAACAAAACAGAAAAATGTAAAAATCACAACCATTTTAAAATGTAAAATGATTATTGATGTGTATTCAACATCCCTAAATAATGAACAGGCTATAATGGTGAACTTATCCTAGGAGGATGCAGATTTGTAAACAACTAATAAATCCAATGGCCCCTGTCCGTTTATTTGGAAAAGAGACACGAATTTACTCTGCAGCAAAGCTAGCTTAACTGCCTCTCATTATTTATTGATTTTTCTATTTTCAGCTTTTTATACCACTTAACTAGTACATGGCTAATTATTTTCCAATGGCTAGGAACACATGATTTATTTTCAAAGAATGTTGATGTACGGTATGTATCTGAAAAATAATGTCTTTGGAGTTGATAGAAGAGCATATTTATTTATTTAGTGTAGAGGTCCATAGTCATCCAGCTTCTAATTATCTATGAACGGATCTGCTGCAATGCACATCTTTCATCTATCTCTGTGAGATGAGGCTGGAAAATAGTCCAGCCAGCTTTGAACTACTTGCTGAGATGACACTCAGCTAAAAAGAAAAGACCCACTTCCCCCGTAAAATTAGCAAAATGCAATACCCTCTCATACGGCCCTGTCAACTGCATCAATCTCTTGTGTCTGGTTTTTGTAACTTTTGTCAGGGTTGAAAGTGCTAAGAGGGCTTTCTAATTTGAGTCACTGCTGACATAATTTAAAGTAATCCGGAAAAAAAATGGAATGCACTATTTGCCATTAGTTATTCATCACAGACTTTCGGAGCCTTCATCCTCTTCCAGACACTGACCTGGAAATTTGGCATATAGTATCCACTAGGTTTTATTCACCAGGTGAATGTTTTGTGAATTTTCTACTCAAGGAGTGTCTATTAAATACTTTATCTTTTAAACTACTATTTGTTGATTTGTCACTACTGTAACATACAAAAGACATAGAGTCTCTTAAAAAAAAAAAAATAGTATTAGTTAAGTTCAATGAACCAAATAGTAGCTGGCCAGACCTTATTACATACACCCAAAACTATTTTTAAGAAGTATCTGATGCCCCTTCATGAGGGAAGTTGATGCATTCCTTCACCATTGTCAGGCTTGGCCGTTTGACTTACGTTGGTCCAATTAAATGTGAATGGATCGTGTGAGCATCACCGTCGGTCATTCAGAAAACTTTTATCAATGGAGTCACACCAGGGGTAGAAAAGGGGTTGGCATGTAATTCACAAAATGCAATTTGGTTCTCTGCGGACAAAACTCGAAGGGTTCATATTTTGAAATAGTCCTTGTCATTGAGTTTAGAAATCTTCAGCTCTAGCCAGTTGCAATTCTTCCATGTTCCCTTCCTTGGCCTCCTTGAAAACAGTGTCCCCTTCCCTCCTTGCAATTGAGTTCTCTGTATCTGGAGTGCAACAATCTCAACCTGAAATTAATTCTTTACATCATGATTTCCTCAACCACATGGCCAGTCACTTCCAGAAGGGCTAGTCATTACTGTGGCCTGCATAGCACTTAGCACGGTGCTCGGCACAGAGGAGTTCTACCATGAATGTGCACTTCATTCAACTCTAAAAACTGAATTTTGTGATATCGGCTGACATTTTCAAGTTTGTAAATTTTGACTCATCGACATGTTAAGAAAATCATCAGAGTATGAGCAAAGAGGCTTATAGAGAAGCATCGTAATCTCTCATAGTACTAAATTCAATGGCAGAGAAAGTTCTGTATAAATTATTAGGACTTGAGACGGTCACTGCAAAAGCAGTTTCTAAGGTAGCCAAACTCAGAAAGTAGCATGGTAGTTGCTAGGAGCTGAAGGGAGGAGGAAGTGGGTAGAGAGCTTCAGATTTGCAAAATGAAATAGTTCTAGGGATCTTCTGCCCAACAGCGTGAATATAGTTAACACTATATTTAACGTTAATGGTCCATACAAAAATGCTGAAGATGGTAAATTTTATGTTTTTCACCACAATTAAAAGAAGAAATTATGTGTTGTATATTATATAAAGAGCTACCACCAAAATAAAGGTGAGAAAATTTTGCATTTCCTCTGAGCCCTTCCAATGTATCCTTTCTTGAGGTAAAGTCACCGGGTCCCAGTTTCCTCATCTGTAAGTTGTTAGCGATTGATAGAAAGGACTCCACTAGTTGGTGGAGGAAGGGTCAACCAGGTTTTAGATTGGCATTAAAAAGGTGGCAGGGGTTTTCTTCCATGTGTGTTTTTGTCTCTCACTAGCATCATCTTTTTTTTCTTCAGTTTTATTGAGTTGTAATTGACAACTAAATTGTATATGTTACAAGTATACAACTTGATGTTTTGATATACACTGTAAGATGACTACCCCAATCAAGCAAATTAATGTATCCCTCACTTTACGTAGCTAATATTCTCGTTAATTTATCTTTGTGTGTATGTGTGTGTGCGTGCATATGTGTGTGTTGTGAAAACACTTAAAATCTATTCTCTCACACCCTCTAAAAATAGTCTTAGGTTGCCAACGACTTCCTGCCACACCTCCTGCAAGAAGTCTGCCTGTGAGACAGCATTTGCTCTGCTCCTATTCCTTAGCCTTGAAAGGACCCCAGTTACTTAGGAATGGAGTATCACCATGTTTCTTCCACCACCTCAGACACAAATATTCCTGAGACTATAGTTAGACAAAAGACACAAAGTCTCATCTCTGATAGATTTCAAACATACATCTAATAAAGGACGTACATTTTCTGCAATAAGGCCAGCATCAACGCAACTTGATTATTACGTCGTGAGCGGTCCAGTTTCACTATGAGCAAAATGCATGGAATAGTTTCCTATCGGCTGATTATGCACCATTAAATATAGTAGTAAAGATCTCCTAAAAGTACTGCTTCTTTAGATAAAAACAATAAATGTGTTTTGTATTTTGAGCCTTATTTATAGAAACTGAGCCACCGACCTCGAGGTTAGACTTGGAAGAGATTGATAACAAAGGAAGAGAAAATCATATACCTTTCCTTTGTGTAACAGGAGAAAAAGAACAAAAGAAGAAGGTACAAAAAGAAAAAGAAAAAAGCCCACACGAACAAAGCGAATTTTTAGATTCAGCTTAAAATATATAACCTGACAAACAACATGCCAAATTTCAGATTCCCATGTAGTATATAACTTTGGAAGATCAAAATATAAAATCCTATTTTCAGACTTCTGAATACTCAGTAGGAAGCTCCTTCATGTATATATGCCAGCAATTGTTGCTGGACACAATTCTGAAATTAAACTACTATGACTAAAGATAAAAATGATTTGAACTTGTAATCATTGTTTTTGATTTTAGTAGCAATACAAAATGAGAAAGAAAAAAAAAAAGAAGTTGAACTCCAGTACTAATTCTTTTATTCTGTAATAGTTACCTTTGCCTACAAGTATTGGAAATTAAGGGTAAGAAAAATATTCGTTTGAAACCATATTATCCCCTGGCATAAATAAAAACACTCATTTAGTTAACTATATTTTTGAGGTATAATTGCATACTATACAATTCCTTAAAGTGTAAACTCCAAAGAATACATAGCTGTGAAACCAAGAACACAATCAAAATACAGATTGTTTCCTTCCCCCTCCAAATTTCCCTAGTGCTTTACTGCAGCGCCTTCCTGCCATCAGCTCCAGCCACAGGAACCACAGATTTGTTCAGTGACACCATAGATAAGATTTCGTTTTCTAGAATTTGTTGTAAAAATAATGTATACAGGTAGTATGATCTGACTTTCACTCAGTGAAACGTATCCATGTTTTTGCACAATAAAGTAGTATTTTCCATTTATTGCTGAGTAATATTCTATTGGGAAATAACTCATATCGTTTATCCATTTACTTATTCATGCCTATTTGAGTTTTTTCCTGTTTCCAATTTTTTTCTGTTGTGAATAAA